>NC_135828.1:606442-1206442 GCF_964213995.1 Mustelus asterias | reverse complement strand
CTTCAAAACTCTATAGAGAGACCATTGTCTTGGAGCACTAACCACGTGATTCCTTGTCAGTCAATACATTCAGCTGGGACAATGGAGGTTTGGAGTGGCAAAACTCTGCCCTCCACCTGCCACGCCTCTTTGAGAGGCAAGCTGGCGAGGCCTCACTCAGTGCAGCATTCTGCAATAGTGCAGTCTGGAGTGAATGCCCCTATTGCACCTCCATATCGAGTGTATGCTGTTGATTGGCTGCTATTCCAGTCCAGGTTGTAATTTTGAATGTTTGAATGGGCTGAAGAGCTTGTGTTGTTGCTCGCGTTGAGACATGTTGTGATTGTTCTGGTTTTCTATTCTTCCCTTGCCTCCTTTTATCCCTGCTTCTGTCTGCAGCACCAAATTGGCACCAAATCAACAGCAGCTCCACCCTTGCTGAGGTCACAATGTTATCAGACCCTCCTCCCACTGACTGACCATCTGCTGGATCAAGATCAGTTCGGAAAAATGGTTAACTTCACCTTTCAAACTCAGTTCACCCCCTTCCACCCTCCCCTTGTTGCCATAAACTGCCTCCCAGCACCATAAACTCACCCAATATCACCACCTTTTCCCCCTCAATCCCTCCATTATGCTGGACATGACCATCATCCACCTTCACATGGCTTTCTCCCCTCACAGCTGCCACCTGTTACCATGCCCCTGCCCACCCTGATCCTACCAACTTGTCTTGTCCTCCTCTATGACCCACTCAATGAGACTCTCGCTCTAGACCTGCCACCCACTACCCCCTCCGACTGAGACTGTTCACTTTTTTCATCTGTACTGTGTTTTCCCCCAGAACCCCAACATTGACACTACCAACCCTGCCCTCTGAGACACACCCCCTCCACAAACACTCTCACCCACCTTTCCCCTGACTTTCCCCCTTCCTTGGACACTCTCCCCACCTTTACTCTGTTAGCCTGCCTCCCCTGTCAAGCCTTTCCTCCAGCCCCTGCCCCCACTTCCACTCTCCTCCAGGCTCTCTTGGATAACAGCACTCAATATGAGTGAAGCAATGCAAGGTCCCCAAGAAGCAGAAAGTAACATCTACAAGCCTCAAAGCTGTGAAGGTCAGCATGTGCACGCCACTTATATACACTCACAAAACTGAATGGTGGTGGGGAGCTTCGTTCCAGTGAGGTTGGATTTTAATGAACATTCGTGAGAAACTATTGCAAATAGGGTTCCTGACATTTTCCGTCAGGAAGCTCCACCCGCCTTGAATTCACCTTGAAAGTTGGAAGAACAAAATTACAACAGTTTGTCCTGCCAATGGGAAACAGGGCCGAGACAATAGCGGGAGGCATTTCATCAGGTTCACGACTGGCGTCCTGTCACCCAAGGGATATTTTTAGCGCTATCAACTCTGCGCTGGAAACCGGCCTGAAGCTGATTATCATATGGAAATGGCATTGAAATTGACATTTCAATACGATTAGGGGGCACAGGATTGCATTCTCTGGGCACGCTCGCGTCTCCACCCCCACCAGGAGTGGTTCCCACCAGTGGGATTTATAACTGCTCCCCACTAATGGGGAACAGGCGTTCTCACCCTGCTGGTGGGGACAGGGGCCATTGAGAAACCCCCGGGAGGTCAGGTGCAAGGAGGGATGCCCCTTGGGCACTGCCCACCAGGCACCCTAGCACTGCCCAAGGGGCAAACTGGCACTGCCCACCATGCACCAGGCAATGCCAAGAGGGTGGGGCCAGACGGGGCAGGGCATACTGGGGGAGTGATTGGTGATGGGAGGGACCTGTTGCCACTCTGCAAGTGAGATTGATAGGTAAGGCAGTGAGGGGGGCAATCAGGGCTGGCCTGGGGGGGCAGGGGGAGGGGGTCAGGAAAGCCAGCGATCAGAGGCAAGCGATCGGGAAGCTGGCGATGGGGGGCGGGGGGGGGGGGCAGTGTGCATGTGCTGATCTCCTCACTGAATGATTGGTGCATGCGCAGTGGTCCGCTCAGCACGATGCTTCTAGCCTCTCGGGTGGGGATGGTGGTCCCATCCCCTCACTTTCAGCATGAATCTCTCTCAGGCACTCTGTATTGCTCAGAGGATCGGAGATTCATTCTGGTACGTACGTCCAAAAACAGGCAGGAAAATCTCCCGTTTTCCTGTCCGTTGGGCACTTAGTTTTGTTTTGGGAGAATCCCGATCCAGATGTTTTTGCCTCCCGCAGTGCCCCCACCCATCATGATTCCTGCTGCTCCTGGGAGCAAAATATTAATTCTTATTCCCATCATTTTTCTCCCAGGTTTGCTGGCAGCAACATCCAGAAGATTAATCTCCATTGCAATTCTGGACAGTTGGCAACTCTAACAGCAACACAAGGTTAGAAATTGAATTGTGGAGTTACACAGCGACAGATCCCTCTCAGATAAATCTCTTTTAACATTTCAATCTCTTATCAGCCAAGCATTATGATGTGGAATGGATTCATTGCAAAACATATGCATACATGAGCTAGCGAGTACAGTTTCTGGACTGGTGCTGGTACTGAAACTGATTGGCAAGTGAAAGCAATAGCCTCAGCTTCAGTTGCTGACATCTAATCAAGCATACTGACCTTACCTGATAAAATGCTTACATGAAGCAAAACAGCACATCAATGGGTCACCATCTGTGTGGGGTTTGCACATTCTCTCCGTGTCTGCGTGGGTTTCCTCTAGGTGCTCCAGTTTCCTCCCACAGCCCAAAGATGCGGGTTAGGTTGATTGGTCATACTAAATTGACCCTAGTGTCAGGGGGATTAGCAGGGTATGTGGGGTTACAGGAGTAGGGCTTGGGTTGGATTGTTGGTGCAGACTCGATGGGCAGAATGGTCCCCTTCTGCACTACACAGATTCAATGATTGTATGATAACTAAAATCTTGCTGTTGCATTGGTCTAGTTCCGAGGACCTCACATTAGCAGGCGTAGGTTTACTTACAGATTCTCTCTGTGGTAAGAATATTCATTTATAGGAACCCTGTTCATCAGTTCTAATGCTGCATTCACAATGGATAAAGGGGCCAGTTTGCTCACCACTATGTGAAGTTGTTCTCAGGAAAAGGTGTCCACATTAACCATGGTACTCCAGCCAGAAGCAGGGTGGTGACTACACAGTCAATTTTTATGATTTTCTTTGGTTTAGCCGATGCCAGCTCAATATGTAAATTTGGAGGGTGCCCAGATTGTGTTTATCACAGTCATTTGGCACTGTATTTGCTGTTTGAGTTGGAAATCCCTCATTAGTCTTCCCGGGTCAGTGTGAATGGGGGAGACGGATGCTCTAATTCTTCGTCCTTGTAAAGTGTGAATCAACTGCTAAAAACCACAGACAGTCACACTGGATCAACTTGCAGTTGTCTTTCTGCCTCCAGTTACTGCTTTTGAGGAATCACTGAAACTATGATTCAATGATTCATCTTCAAGTTTGGCAGCACAAGGGACTGTGTGTGCCTCTATTCTGACCTGCTTCACACAGTGTTTCTGAGTATATAATCCTGGAATTTCAATTAATTCCAGCCTTTCAAAATATAATGTTTTACAATTTATTTCCATTAGAAACATTGCTCCTAAGGTTGTGACCTAGTGTTTCAGTGTTAAGCACTGATCCCTAGTTAGCCAAGTGTCCTATTAAGAGTACTCGGATAAGCATGGTTTAAGCACTGCTTTAATCTGCTTCGACAAAGGTAGTCTTTTTCTGCACATCCATAGGGCGGCACAGTGGCTAGCACAGTGCCAAGGTCCTAGGTTCAATTCCAGTCTCGGGTCATTGAGTGTGGACTTTGCACGTTCTCCCCATGTCTGCATGGGTTTCCTCCAGGTGCTCCAGTTTTCTCCCACACTTCCAAAGATATGTGGGTTAGGTTGATTGGCCGTACTAAATTGACCCTAGTTGTCAGGGGGATTAGCTGGGTAAATGCGTGGGGTTACGGGAATAGGGCCTGGGTGGGAATGTGGTCGGTACAGACTTGATGGGCTGAATGGCCTCTTTCTGTACTGTACTGTAGGGATTCTATGATTCCACTTTCTAACCATGGAAAGTAATTTTTAAAGCTGGATGTATCTAAACTCTAGAGAATTCGCTCAACATTTCACACCAATCAGTCACCTGAAAAGGGATAAAATGTTTTCAGAATCTGTGCTGTTTGAGAGCCTCTCAATGTTTGACAGACAATCCATTAATTTTGAAGAGGACAGGGGAATACTCAGGTGTTCAAGTCTGTCTTCAATAGAAAGAAAACCAAAACAATCACAACATGTCTCAATGTAGAGCAACAACACAAACCCTTCAGTCCATTTGAACATCCAGAATTACAGTCTGGACTGGAATGTCAACCAATCAACAGCACACACTCAATATGGACATACAATCGGGGCGTTGACTCCAGACTGCGCTATTGCAGAATGCTGCACAGAATGAGGCCTCGCCAGCTTGTCTCACACTATTGACTGGCACAGCAAGTCATGACCATTATCTAAATGACAGGAAGCACTTCGACAAGATGAGAAGTTATTTCTGCTGCTGCACAAAAAGAATGACGTCCAATTCCTTTCATAACAAATGAAAACAAATGCAGGAAAGATTGTAGCTACCTCTATTATGTTGCTATGGCTACCATCCCTTCTTCAGAACAAATGATTGCGATCCCCTCACAGAACTTTGTCTTGCAGCAGTTTAGCTGAAAGGCCTGTTGAGCAACTCATCTTTGAGAATTTCATTTTCCAAGAAAGCACCTTGAATCGAAGTTTCTTCCAGCGGTAAAATCAGTGGGGCTTTGTTGTCTTTCCCGATCAGTCAGTGTTGCTACTTAGGGTACATTCTAGATACTTTAGCTGCTAGTATTAGATACGGGTCATTGTAGAGTGAAACCTGATTATACACAACAGATGTAGAAGAGTATAAATAGTGTTTCTAACCCAACAAGGTGCATAATGAACGGTTAATCCCAGTCAATGAATAAAATTACACAAGACTGAATTCTACTTAAGGAAGAATGGTTGATTTAGGAAATGGAAACGTCATTATGATGCGGTAAAGGGCACCTTTCCAAGCTTAGACATTATCCAAGGCATGTTGTTAAGCAAACAGGAGGGAACTGCATCCAACATCTATCCCATGTGAGAGATATTGCAACAGATATTGTGTGCTATTTGTGAAATGATGTTAGTTTACTTTAATGAGTACTAAAATTTAGCAATAATTTTAAACTGCTTCTGGAAGGGTGCCAGTTTGGACATTGACATAAATCTGATTATATCAGGAGTACAATAAAATAGACCTGATGATCTTTGCTTTAAGTCTGGTTTAATGCCAGTGTGATATATTGATTCTTTATTGATGCTGAATGACAGCAATCTCCAATCTGAGGCCCCAGCTTTACTGTACATGCAACGAAGCAATCCACAATACCTCCCAGCTCAAGCCCCAGGCAGTACCGAATATTTATAACACAAAAACAAGCCATTCAGTTCAGCTGGTCAATACCTGTGTTTCTGGTCCACACAAACCTCCCTCCACTCCTCTTGCTCTAAGCCCATCAATATGTCCTTCTATCCAATTCCAGCTCATCTAGCTTCCTCCTGAATGCATCTACATTCTTGACCTGAGCTATTCCTTGTGGTGACAAGATCACACTCTATGGAAAGTAATTACTCCTAAATCCAAAACCGGCTAAGGAACATGAACGTTCCCATTACTAGAGGGTGTCATTGTCCCTAATTTAGATGTTAATTTGGCATTCTGGTTCCTCAGTGTACCATGTTTAATAAAATTATAAAACTGTTTCTGAAGAACCAACATACAAATTAGGAGCACGAGTAGACCATTCAGCTCCCTAAGCCCACTCTGCTGTTCCATCTAGCCCACATGCAAACACTGAAAAAAAAGTAAGCAGCGACCAAGTAGTGAAATGCACAGTCTGAGACATCGTTGAGTTCTAAATCTACTTTCATCAGAAGTTGATTTGTGATCGTGTTCGATTTCATTATGCTACCAGCTATCCTAGAAACATAGAAACATAGAAAAACTACAGCACAAACAGGCCCTTCGGCCCACAAGTTGTGCCGAACACATCCCTACCTTCTAGACCTACCTATAACCCTCCATCCCATTAAGCTCCACGTGCTCATCCAGGAGTCTCTTAAAAGATCCTATTGAGTTTGCCTCCACCACCACTGACGGCAGCCGATTCCACACGCCCACCACCCTCTGTGTGAAAAACTTACCCCTAACATCTCCCCTGTACCTACCCCCCAGCACCTTAAACCTGTGTCCTCTCGTAGCAGACATTTCCACCCTGGGAAAAAGCCTCTGAGAATCCACCCGATCTATGCCTCTCAACATCTTATATATCTCTATTAGGTCTCCTCTCATCCTACGTCTCTCCAAGGAGAAAAGACCGAGCTCCCTCAGCCTATCCTCATAAGGCATGCCACTCAATCCAGGCAACATCCTTGTAAATCTCCTCTGCACCCTTTCAATCTTTTCCACATCCTTCCTATAGTGAGGCGACCAGAACTGAGCACAGTACTCCAAGTGGGGTCTGACGAGGGTCTTATATAGCTGCATCATTATCCCCGGACTCCTAAACTCAATCCCTCGATTGATAAAGGCCAGCACACCATATGCCTTCTTAACCACCTCCTCCAACTGTGGGGCCGATTTTAGAGTCCTATGGACCCGGACCCCAAGGTCTTCTGATCCTCTACCGTACTAAGAGTCTTTCCCTTTATATTGTACTCCTTCATCCCATTTGTCCTACCAAAATGGACCACGACGTATTTATCTGGGTTGAAGTCCATCTGCCACTTCTCCGCTCAGTCTTGCATCCTATCTATGTCCCTCTGTAACTTCTGACATCCCTCCAGACTATCCACAACCCCACCAACCTTCGTGTTGTCGGCAAACTTATCAACCCATCCCTCCGCTTCCTCATCCAGGTCATTTATGAAAATGACAAACAGCAAGGGTCCCAGAATAGATCCCTGGGGCACACCACTGGTGACCGACCTCCATTTAGAAAAAGACCCATCTATACCCACTCTCTGCCTCCTTTGGGCAAGCCAGTTCTGGATCCACCGGGCAGCATCCCCTTGGATCCCATGCCCTCTCACTTTTTCTAGAAGCCTTGCATGGGGGACCTTATCGAACGCCTTGCTAAAATCCATATAAACCACATCTACCGCCTTCCCTTCGTCAATGTGTTTAGTCACATTTTCGAAGAACTCCACCAGGCTCGTAAGGCACGATCTGCCCTTGACAAAGCCATGCTGAGTATTCTTGAGCATACTAAACCTCTCTAAATGCTCATATATCCCGTCCCTCAGGATCTTCTCCATCAGCTTACCAACCACTGAGTTTAGACTCACCGGTCGGTAATTACCTGGGCTATCCCTATTCCCCTTCTTGAAAATAGGAACCACATCCGCAATCCTCCAACACCTCTCCCGTCTCCATCGGCGACGCAAAGATCATCGCCAGAGGCTCTGCAATCTCTTCCCTCGCCTCTCACAGTAACCTGGGTTACATCCCATCCGGACCCGGCGACTTATCTATCTTGATGCCATTCAAAGATTCCAGCACAACCTCTTTCTTAAAGTCCACATACTCAATCTTTTCAGTCCACCGCAAGCCCACAGTACATCCACCCAGGTCCTTCTCCTCTGCGAAAACCGAGGCAAAATACTCATTGAGCACCTCTGCCATTTCTACTGGTTCCATACAGACTTTCCCGCCTTCACCTTTTATAGGCCCTATTCCGTCACGTCTCATCCTTTTACTCTTCACATATTTATAGAACGCCTTAGGGTTCTCCTTAATCCTACCTGCCAGGGCCTTCTCGTGACCCCTTCTGGCTCTCCTAATTTCCTTCTTTAGTCCCTTCCTACAAGCCGTATACTCTTCTAAATCCCTATCTTCGCCAAGCTCTCTGAGCCTTTTGTACGCTTTCCTTTTCTTCTCGACTAGGTCCCGCACAGCTTTCGTGCACCACGGTTCCTTTAACCGACCAACACCTCCCTGTCTGCTCGCAACATTGTCCTGTAGAACGCTAGACAGACATTCCTTGAAAAACTGCCACCTCTCTTCAGTACATTTCCCCGAGAATACCTCCTTCCAATTTACTCCTCTAATTTGCTGCCTAATGTCTTCATATTTCCCCTAACTCCATATAAACACTTTCCTAGCTTGCCTGATCCTCTCTTTTTCCAAGGCAAGCCTAAAGGAGATAGAGTTATGATCGCTATCCCCAAGATGCTCTCCCACTGAGAGATCTGACACCTGTCCAGGTTCATTGGTCAGTATCAGATCAAGTACAGCCTCTCCTCTTGTAGGCTTGTCCACATGCTGTGTCAGGAAACCCTCCTGAACACACCTAACGAAGTCTTCTCCATCCAATCCCCTTACCCTAGGGATATTCCAATCTATGTTTGGGAAGTTAAAGTCTCCCATCACAACAACTCTGCTATTACTGCATCTCTCCAGGATCTGTTTCCCTATCTGCTCCTCCACCTCCCTGTTACTATTGGGCGGCCTATAGAAAACTCCCAGCAAAGTGACCGACCCCTTCCCACTCTGAACTTCCACCCACAGAGACTCGGTGGACAATCCCTCCACAGCATACACCTTCTCTACAGCTGTGACACTATCCCTGATCAGCAGTGCCACTCCACCCCCTCTCTTGCTTCCCTCCCTGTCCTTCCTGAAACATCTGAATCCTCGGGGGCATAAACCTCTGGTCAGCCCAGTGACATTGAGAAACTGGAAGAATAACAGATGACTGCTTCTCCTTGAACTACAGACTGCGTAACTTGTGCAGCTATGGAAACACCTTGCGAGTTATTTTGAGGTTTAAAACAGCTGCTGGGTGTTAATTCTCTTGTATCCAGACTCCTACCTCTAAATTTGTGCTAATTTACATTCTAATGCCCTGCTGACATCAACCTGTTCAATGCACGAGGATCTGAAAGACCTGTCCAGCATACTTATCTTTGAGGAGTGTCAGATGCAAAGTGTAAACATATTGCGGCATTAAAAACTGGAAATGTGTTTCTTTTCTCTGACTGGTTTATTATTTATAAATTGTAATTATTTATTATTTTATGTGAAAAACATGTAAAATTGGACGAGCCTGTTTGAACTTCACTGAACTGCTCCTTTAAATAACCAAACTGTAATGAATTGTCTAGCGAGCAAATTAATTACTTTCTCAAAGACTCTGATAAGCAGACTGCATGAGAAGGATTTTTCCAATACAATAGTTTTCTATACCTCTAATAGTTTAGCCAACTGGAACTTATACAAAGGGAGCAATGTGGAGCCACAAGCGAGGAGGGAACATGATATGAGCTCTCCCCAGTCAAAACCTCGTTGGCTAAATAGATTCCCATATTCTATTTGGTTCTCTCCACCTGACAGCTTAAAGCAGGATTCACGCCAGGCATTGTGAGCCTCCTGGTCCACTCCGCAAGCCTTGATCGGGTTCTTGCCCAGAGCAGGCAAGAACCTGATGAATACTGATTAATATTCATTTCAATCTAATTCAATCAGGATGAGGCTGGATGCTCTGGCCTCTTAGTATGCTCCCCACTCACCCCCTCCCTTCCCACAAAAGCAGGCGCCCAGCAGTGCAACTCCTGACAAGCGTGGACCAGGTGCCTTGGACTCTCAGCTGGGGGGAAGGTAGCTGTACTGTTGTCATGTGGCCCTCTGCCATTGCCAGGCTGCAGAGGGAGGGTCCCCCTAGGGACCTGGGGGTTGGGTGGGCTCAAGGAGTTGACCTTGGGACCCTCCCCGGGATGGGGGTCTCATGGGTGGACTTCCCCTCCTTACCATGGGAAAAGTGGTGATCACTCTTAGCAAGGCGATTCCAGGCATCTTTCTGTTAAAAACCTTTATTTGTTGTTTGTGCTCTGTAAAATCTTTGAAGTGGTCTGGTCAAATTAATATCCATACCTCCTGAACACCTTGACGCTGTCAAAATCACTGCAGCACTCCATAGTACAGAAGGGACTACCCTTAGGTGATTTCAGCAGCCCCAGCTGTGACCAGACTCCTTTGAAGTACTCTAGAACAAAAGAACAAAGAACAATACAGCACAGGAATAGGCCCTTCGGCCTCCAAGCCCGTGCCGCTCCCTGGTCCAAACTAGACCATTCTTTTGTATCCCTCCATTCCCACTCCGTTCATATGGCTGTCTAGATAAGTCTTAAACGTAACCACTGTGTCCGCCTCCACCACCTTGCCTGGCAGCGCATTCCAGGCCCCCACCACCCTCTGTGTAAAATATGTCCTTCTGATATCTGTGTTAAACCTCCCCCCCTTCACCTTGAACCTATGACCCCTCGTGAACGTCACCACCGACCTGGGGAAAAGCTTCCCACCGTTCACCCTATCTACGCCTTTCATAATTTTATACACCTCTATTAAGTCTCCCCTCATCCTCCGTCTTTCCAGGGAGAACAACCCCAGTTTACCCAATCTCTCCTCATAACTAAGCCCCTCCATACCAGGCAACATCCTGGTAAACCTCCTCTGTACTCTCTACAAAGCCTCCACGTCCTTCTGGTAGTGTGGCGACCAGAACTGGACGCAGTATTCCAAATGCGGCCGAACCAACGTTCTATACAACTGCAACATCAGACCCCAACTTTTATACTCTATGCCCCGTCCTATAAAGGCAAGCATGCCATATGCCTTCTTCACCACCTTCTCCACCTGTGACGTCACCTTCAAGGATCTGTGGACTTACACACCCAGGTCCCTCTGCGTATCTACACCCTTTATGGTTCTGCCATTTATCGTATAGCTCCTCCCTACATTATTTCTACCAAAATGCATCACTTCGCATTTATCAGGATTGAACCCCATCTGTCATTTCTTTGCCCAAATTTCCAGCCTATCTATATCCTTCTGTAGCTTCTGACAATGTTCCTCACTATCTGCAAGTCCTGCCGATTTTGACAGGAGATGTCAGTTCCACTGGGAGATTTCTGTTTCTGGCCTGAATGAGCCACAGGTGCTGCCTGGCCACTTTGAACTGCTTTAATTGACAGCTCCAGAACAGATTAAACAGTTCATTGTTGATACAATCAGTTCACGCTCCAGCAAACCTCAAGTACTTCCTCTTACAACTGTCGGGCAGCAGGGTGACATCGTGGTTAGCACAGCTGTCTCCCAACACCAGGGATCCAGGTTCGATTCAAGCCTCGAATCACTGTTTGTGTGGAGTTTGCACATTCTCCCTGTGTCTGCGTGGGTTTCCTCTGGGCGCTCCGGTTTCCTCCCAGAGTCCAAAGATGTGCAGGTTAGGTTGATTTGGCCATGCTAAATTGCCCCTGAGTGTCAGGGGGATTAGCAGGGCAAATATGTGGAGTTATGGGGATAGGGCCTGGGTGGGATTATTGTCAGTGCAGGCTCGATGGGCCAAATGCCCCCCTTCTGCGCTGTAGCGATTCTATGTTCAGTCTGGCCCCATTTTGTAACACTGCAGTTTCTTTTCAATTCTCTGACCATGCTGAGAAGACTAAATTCCTTGTTTACATTCAATTTCACACTCCAGTACCGTTAACAAGCTCCCTGATTGACAGGTCCAGGATATTTCACAGCAAGCTGTAGCTTCGCTTCTTTTTGTCTCCCTACACAGTTGATTAAATCTGATGTGTTTCCTCATTACTAATTGCAGATATTTTTAAACAGGCTTTCTCTTTGATCCCAGCTGCTTATTTGTGTCAGAAGCTGCTGGTTCTAAGTGCAGTTTATTTAAATGGGCTTGATTTTTGTTCTGAAGACCTTGGCTCACATTTATTTCACAGTGGATCTTCTTCAAACTTTCATGTTGGAATAGAGCACCTGGACTGGACGTAGCTTTCACCCATAGAAAACGCTGGCACCAGTTACCATGCCATCCTGGCACTGACCCCCCCCGGCACTGACATTACACTGCCAGGGTATCACTGTGACACTGTTACTGCCAGGATGGCAGAAGGCAGTGCCAGATTGGCACTGTTAAGGAGGCGGGACATGAGGGGGGCAGGGCTTTTGATGACCATATCAGAGTTTCACTCTCGTTGGGTGTGGGTGACTGGGAAGGTGGGTGGGTTAGTTCATCCTCATGCCTACATGGTGTGGGGGGGTGAAGGGGAATGACCCATATATTTGATGGTGGGGGTGAGGTTGACCCTCGGGGGTGAGGTTGCCCCTCAGTTTTGGGGTTGCTCACTTGGTCTGCAGGGGGGGGCGGGGGGGGGGGGGGGGGGGGTTCACCAGTTTCATTTGGGAGGCCAGGGGAAAGGGGGCCTGTCAATGAAATATTAATTGAGGTGCCCTTTAAAGGTGGCGCCCCAATCTCTGAGAAGCTGGGCTGGCTGGCATCTTCCCCATTGGGGATATTTCTCCCAATAAAAGGCAGTCAAATCGCACTTAGCAAGCATCAGTACCAACAGGAAACACTCCAGGTTCCCACAAGTGGAAAAAGTTAAATTTTATTCCAGAGAATCGCAGCCAATATAAACTAAATTGGACAATTTCACAAAATCACAGAATCCTACAGTGCAGAAGAGGCCCTTCGGCCTATCGAGTCTGTACTGACGCACTTACCAGCACTGGGCCCATAGCCTTAGAACATAGAACAGTACAGCACAGAACAGGCCCTTCGGCCCACGATGTTGTGCCGAGCTTTATCTGAAACCAAGATCAAGCTATCCCACTCCCTATCATCCTGGTGTGCTCCAAGTGCCTATCCAATAACCGCTTAAATGTTCCTAAAGTGTCGGACTCCACTATCACTGCAGGCAGTCCATTCCACACCCCAACCACTCTCTGCATAAAGAACCTACCTCTGATATCCTTCCTATATCTCCCACCACGAATCCTATAGTTATGCCCCCTTGTAATAGCTCCATCCACCCGAGGAAATAGTCTTTGAACATTCACTCTATCTATCCCCTTCATCATTTTATAAACCTCTATTAAGTCTCCCCTCAGCCTCCTCCGCTCCAGAGAGAACAGCCCTAGCTCCCTCAACCTTTCCTCATAAGACCTACCCTCCAAACCAGGCAGCATCCTGGTAAATCTCCTCTGCACTCTTTCCAGCGCTTCCACATCCTTCTTATAGTGAGGTGACCAGAACTGCACACAATATTCCAAATGTGGTCTCACCAAGGTCCTGTACAGTTGCAGCATAACCCCACGGCTCTTAAACTCCAACCCCCTGTTAATAAAAGCTAACACACTATAGGCCTTCTTCACAGCTCTATCCACTTGAGTGGCAACCTTTAGAGATCTGTGGATATGGACCCCAAGATCTCTCTGTTCCTCCACAGTCTTCAGAACCCTACCTTTGACCCTGTAATCCACATTTAAATTAGTCCTACCAAAATGAATCACCTCACATTTATCAGGGTTAAACTCCATTTGCCATTTTTCAGCCTATCTATGTCTCTTTGCAGCCTACAACAGCCCTCCACCTCATCCACTACTCCACCAATCTTGGTGTCATCAGCAAATTTACTGATCCACCCTTCAGCCCCCTCCTCTAAGTCATTAATAAAAATCACAAAGAGCAGAGGACCAAGCACTGATCCCTGTGGCACTCCGCTAGCAACCTACCTCCAATCCGAAAATTTTCCATCCACCACCACCCTCTGTCTTCGATCAGACAGCCAGTTACCTATCCAATCGGCCAACTTTCCCTCTATCCCACACCTCCTCACTTTCATCATATGCCGACCATGGGGGACCTTATCAAACGCCTTACTAAAATCCATGTATATGACATCAACTGCCCTACCTTCATCAACACACTTAGTTACCTCCTCAAAAAATTCATTCAAATTTGTGAGGCACGACGTGCCCTTCACGAATCCGTGCTGACTATCCCGGATTAATCCGCATCTTTCTAAATGGTCGTAAATCCCATCCCTAAGGACCTTTTCCATCAATTTACCAACCACCGAAGTAAGACTAACCGGTCTATAATTACCAGGGTCATTTCTATTCCCTTTCTTAAACAGAGGAACAACATTCGCCATTCTCCAGTCCTCTGGCACCATCCCCGTGGACAGCGAGGACCTAAAGATCAAAGCCAATGTAATGTAATGGCGTACCAAGTACTCATCCAGGTACTTTTTAAAGGATGTGAGGTATTCTGCTTCCACCCCCTCCCAGGCAGTGCATTCCAGACCATCACCACCTTCTGAGTAAAAATGTTTTTCCTCAAATCACCCCCCTAAACCTCCCACCCCTCACTTTTAACTTGTAACTGACCCAAGCCTATCCAACCTCTCTTTATAACTTAAATGTTCCGTCCCAGGCAGCATCTTGGTGAATCTCCTCTGCACCCCCTCCAGTGCGTTCACGTCCTTCCTATAATGTGGCGACCAGAACTGCACACAGTACTCCAGCTGTGGCCTCACCAAAGTTCTATACAACTCCATCATGACCTCTCTGCTTTTGTAATCTATACCCCGATTGATAAAGGCGAGTGTCCCATATGCCTTTTTCACCATCTTATTCACCTGCCTTTCTGCCTTCAAAGACCTATGGACAAACACACCAAGGTTCCTTTGTTCTTTGGAACTTCCCAGTGTCAGACCTGTCATAGTATACTTCCTTGTCAAATTACTCCTTCCAAAGTGCATCACCTCACACTTTTCAGGGTGAAATTCCATCTGCCACTTATCTGCCCATATGAACATCTCATCTATATCTTCCTGAAACCCAAGACACTCAACATCACTGTTAACCACCCGGCCAATCTTTATATCATTGGCAAACTTACTGATCCTACTCCCCCACATAGTCACCTATGTCATTTATATAAATGATGAATAATAGGGGGCTCAACATGGATCCCTGTGGTACGTCACTGGCCTCCAGTCACTAAAGCAGCTGTCTGTCACCACTCTGTCTCCTACCGCTAAGCCAATTATGAATCCACCTTGTCAGATCACCCTGCATTTCATGTGCATTAGCCTTCTTAATAAGTCTCCCATACTTTGTCAAAGGCTTTGCTGAAATCCATATAAACTACATCAACTGCACAACCTGCATCTACACACTTGGTTACATGCTCAAAAAATTCAATCAAATTTGTTAGGCATGACCTCCCTCTGACAAAACCATGCTGACTATCCCTGATCAAACCTTGCCTCTCCAAATGGAGATAGATTCTCTCCTTCAGAATCTTCTCCAGTAGTTTCCCAGCCACAGATGTAAGATTCACTGGTCTGTAGTTCCCTGGCTTGTCTCTATAACCTTTCTTAAATAGCAGAACCACATTAGCTGTTCTCCAGTCCTCTGGCACCTCCCCACTGGCCAGGGAGGAATTAAAAATTTGGGTCAGTGCCCCTGCAATTTCCTCCCTTGTCTCCCACAACAGCCTGGGACACAATTCATCTGGACCTGGAGGTTTGTCCACTTTTAAGCCGACCAATATCTCCAATACCTTGTCACTCCCTATGATAATTTTCTCTCGAGCCTCACTGTCTCCCTCCCTCTTTTTCTGCAACTCGTCAATTTCTTTGTCCATAACAAATTTGAACTGAACCATGTTGTGATCGCGATCACCAAAATGCTCCCCCACCAACACATCAACCATCTGTCTGGCTTCATTCCCCAGAATTAGGTCCAGCACTGCTCCTTCCCTTGTTGGATCCTCTACATATTGATCTAAGAAGTTTTCCTGCATACATTTTAAGAACTCTACTCTATCCAAGTCCTTAACATGATGGCTATCCCAATTTATGTTGGGAAAGTTGAAATCACCTAATATAATTACCCTCTTATTATTTTTACACCCCTCTGCGAATTGCGCACGTATTTGCTCTTCAATTTCCCGCTGACTATCTGGGGGTCTATAATAAACACCTAGCAATTTATTCCTAAACTCTACCCACAAAGCTTCATTTGATGCCCCTTCCAAGATATCATCTCTCCTTTCTGCAGTAACTGCCTTCTTAACTAATATTGCAATGCCTCCTCCTCTTTTACCCCCTCATCGCCTGAAGATTCTATATCCCGGGATGTTGAGCTGCCAATCCTGCCCCTCACTCAACCACGTCTCTGTGATGGCTATTATATCATAATTACACATGTCAATCCTCACCCTCAACTCATCCGTTTTACCTTTAATACTCCTGGCATTAAAGTAGAGGCCCTCCATCCTTGTCTTACTCCCTTGAAACTTACTACTACTGTATTCCCTCTGACCTAATTGCGTTTCTATGTTATACTGTCTCCCTATTCTCCACATCATCCCTATTCTGATAACAGTCTGGGTCCTCTCCCCCTGACAAACTAGTTTAAAATCTTCCCAACAGCATTTGCAAACCCACCAGCAAGGATGTTGGTCCCATTCTGGTTCAGATGTAGACCGTCCAACTTGTACAGGTCCCACCTTCCCCAAAAATGGTCTCAGTGGTCCAGGAATCTAAAACCCTCCATCCTGCACCAACTCTTAAGCCATGCATTCATCTATGCTCTTCTCCTATTTCTGTACTCACGAGTTCATGGCACTGGGAGTAATCCAGAGATGACAACCTAAGAAGTCCTGCTCCTTAGTCTATTGCCTAACTCCCTGAATTCTTGGTGCAAGACCTCATCCCTCTTTCTACCTATGTCATTGGTACCAACATGTACATGACCTCTGCCTTATCACCCTCCCCCTTCAGGATGCCCTGCAGCCGGTCTGTGACATCCTGGACCAGGGAGAGAACACACCATCCTGGAATCTTTTTCACCACTACAGAAGTGCTTATCTGTGCCCCTGACTATGGAGCTCCCGATGATTATTGCTCTTCAGCGCTTTGACCCTCCCTGCTGACCAACTGAGCCAGCCGTGGTGCCTCTGCACTGGCCGCTGCTATTGCTTTCCTCTGATAGGCCATTCCCCCCACAACAGTATCCACAGCGGTATACCTGTTAGAGAGGGGGACAGCCCCAGGGGATTCGTGCACTGACTGCCTTCCCTTTCTGGCAGTCACCCATCTATCTGCCTGCACCTTAGGTGTGACCACGTCTCTGTCTATGATGCTTTTCACCGCCACCTGCATGCTTCTCAATGCATCCAACTGCTGCTCCATGACCGAACCACGCGGTCTGTGAGGAGCTGCCATTGGATGCACTTCCTGGAGATGTAGCCATCCAGAACGCTGGAAGCGTCATGGACCTTCCACATCTCACAGTTAGAGCACTGCACCCACTGACTGACATTTCTAGTGTTAATTAATCAATCACATCAAAATAAATTATTAAATTTAGCCTTTGTTTAAAAAGGGCTGCAGGGAAAAGCCTGGGAACTACAGGCCAGTGAGCCTCACATCTGTGGTGGATAAATTGTTGGAAGGTATTTTGAGAGACGGGATCGACAGGCATTTAGAGACGTAAGGACTGATTAGGGACAGTCAGCGTGGCTTTCTGAGTGGAAAATCATGTTTCACAAATTTGCTTGAGCTTTTGAAGGAGTAACCAAGAAGGTAGATGAGGGCAGTGCAGTTGATGTTGTCTACATGGACTTTAGCAAGGCCTTTGACAAGGTATCGCATGGTAGGTTGTTGCATAACGTCAAATCTCATGGGATCCAGGGTGAGGTATCTAAATGGATACAAAATTGGCTTCTTGATAGAAGCCAGAGGGTGATTGTAGAGAGTTGTTTTTCAGACTGGAGGCTTGTGACCAGCGGTGTGCCTCAGGGATCAGTGCTGGGCCCACTGTTATTTGTCATTTATATTAATGATTTGGATGAGAATATAGGGGGCATGGTTAGTAAGTTTGCACTTGACACCAAGATTGGTGGCATGGTGGACAGTGAGGAAGGTTATCTCCAATTGCAGCGGGATCTTGATCAATTGGGCCAGTGGGCTGACGAATGGCAGATGGAGTTTAATTTAGACAAATGCGAGGTAATGCATTTTGGTAGATTGAACCAGGGCAGGACTTACTCAGTTAATGGTAGGGCGTTGGGGAGAGTTACAGAACAAAGAGACCTAGGGGTACATGTTCATAGCTCCTTGAAAGTGGAGTCACAGGTGGACAGAGTGGTGAAGAAGACATTCGGCATGCTTGGTTTCATCGGTCAGAACATTGAATACAGGAGTTGGGATGTCTTGTTGAAGCTGTAGAAGACATTGGTAAGGCCATACTTGGAATACTGTGTGCAATTCCGGTCACCCTATCATAGAAAGGATATTATTGAACTAGAAAGAGTGCAGAAAATATTTACTAGGATGCTACTGGGACTTGATGGATTGAGTTATAAGGAGAGGCTGAATAGACTGGGACTTTTTTCTCTGGAGCGTAGGAGACTGAGGGGTGACCTTATAGAGTTCTATAAAATAATGAGGGGCGTAGACAAGGTCGATAGTCAATATCTTTTCCCAAAGGTAGGGGAGTCTAAAACTAGAGGGCATAGGTTTAAGGTGAGAGGGGAGAGGTACAAAAGTGTCCAGAGGGGCAATCTTTTCACACAGAGGGTGGTAAGTGTCTGGAACAAGCTGCCAGAGGTAGTAGTAGAGGCAGGTACAATTTTATATTTTAAAAAGCATTTAGATAGTTACATGGGTATGATGGGAATAGAGGGATATGGGCCAAATGCGGGCAATTGGGATTAGTTTAGGGGTATTTAAAAAAAAGGGGCGGCATGGACAAGTTGGGCCGAAGGGCTTGTTTCCATGCTGTAAACCTCTATGACTATGACTAATTAAACCCTTCTTTCCTTGTCCTCGTCCAACCAATTCCAGCCCTTACTGATTATGAACCACAGTATGTAGTTTTGAAATTATAAAAAGTGATAAAAGTTGTAAAGACTTACCAACCTGACCCACTACTTACCAATTAGCACTCTCCCTCTGCTGTAGCCTCTGTTGCCTGTTTCACCTAACTCCAAAATCACTCTCAATTTAGCCAGGCAGCATTCACAGTGCAGACAGAGCAGCACTTACTGGCCTCTGTTTTTATAGGTTTCAATTTACAATGCCGCGGAACTGGTTTGAATCAGTTGTACAATTAACCAGCCAGAGTTACAGTTGAGAGCTGACTCAACCGATTCCTGTTTCAGAAATGCACTAACTAAAGTGTGGCTTTTAACTTCCCAATTAAAGAACTAATATAGCTAATCCTGAAAGCAAATTTAATGACTACTTGCCTCCTTATAACTTACCAAAGGGGGTACAGGAACAGAGAGCTGGGTATGTGTACACAAATCTTTGAAGGTGACAGGACAAGTTGGGAAGGTGATTAAAAATTCCAGCAGGATCCTTCAGTTTAGTATAGACATAGAGTATGAAATAAAGGAAATTGTGATAAACCTTAACAAATTACTGGTTAAGCCTCAATTGGAGTATTGTTCCCAATTCTGGGCACCACACATTAGGAAGACTGACAAAGTCTTCGAGAAGACGTGGCGCAGATTTATTGGATTTGGAGCAGGGATAAGGGTCTGCTCAGATGGGAGAAGTTGGGACTGTTTTCCTTCGAGCAGAGAAGGTGAAGGAGAGATTATTCAAAATGATGAAGATTTTATGGAGGCAATAAAGAAAGCCCACTTTTACTGACAGGAGGATTGATAACCAGAGGACAATGATTTAGAGAATTGGCAAAAGGCTGGAGGGGTGGATGAGAGACAACCTTTCTTTAAAGCAGTAAGTTACTGTGCCTGCCAGAAAGGGTGATGAAGCAGATTCTATGCTGCAGTAAATTTCAAAAAGGGGATTCGGATAAATACTTGGAGAATGAAAGAATTGTAGAGCTCTGGGGAAAGAGGGGAGTGGGATTAATTGGATAGCTCAGTTGGCGCAGACACGGTGGAGGCGAATGGCCTCCTTCTATGCTTTAAGATTCTATTAGACAGTGAGGGATACACTCGGGTCTCTGCTTCCAGTTGAGGGCTGCTATGCACCCATAATTATTGAGATATTCTATTATATAACAACCCCACTCCGACTGGGAACCAAATTGATTTTATTTGTCAGAGCTAATGATCTGTTTGCTCCAAAACTAACATTTTAATGCATTGGATTTAGATCATCACCAACATTCCAGGAGGTTTGTGATTACAAATTCAAATTATTTCTCTCTGTTTCTCTCATTCCAACTCAAAGGGACTCTCTTTATTAGTTAATGAAGCATCACGGCTCTCCCACAAACACTGTTAATTAGTGTGTAATGTATCAAAACATTCAACAAAAAAACATCTTCTCCCTAATTCTGCTTGTGATTTTTTCTTGAAGGTGACTCTGTCTTTGAAACTTCATATTCAATTCCTAGAAATTTAGCTCCGACAGCTAAGAAATCTTCAATAAAACAGTTAATAGCAAATGCCAGTTTATTCAAGAATTGGGGTTAAACTGTACGAACAGGTAATGGGATATGACCTGGATTAATAACCTGGTTTACTGACCTGGTTTACTGACCAGGATTACTAACACAGTTTACTAACCTGGATTACTAACTTGGATTACCGACTTGGATTACTGACCCGGATTACCGACCCGGATTACTGACCCGGAATACTGACTTGGATTACTAACCTAGATTACTAACCAAGCTCACTAACCTGGATTACAGACCTGGTTTACTAACCTGGTTTACTGACCTGGATTACTAATGCGGTTTACTAACCTGGATTGCTAACCTGGATTACTGACTTGGATTACTAACCTGGTTTACTGACTTGGTTTACTAACGTGGATTACTAACCTGGATTACTGACTTGGATTACTGACCTGGATTACTAATCTGGTTTACTGACCTGGATTGCTAATCTGGTTTACTGACCTGGATTACTGACTTGGATTACTGACTTGGATTACTAATCTGGTTTACTGACCTGGATTACTAACCTGGATTACTGACTTGGATTACTAACCTGGTTTACTGACCTGGTTTACTAACCTGGATTACTAACTTGGTTTACTGACCTGGATTACTAATGCGGTTTACTAACCTGGTTTACTGACCTGGATCACTAACTTGGATTACAATCTGGATTACTGATTTGGATTACTAACCTGGTTTACTAACCTGGTTTACTGACCTGGATCACTAACCTGGATTATTGACTTGGATTACAATCTGGATTACTGATTTGGATTACTAATGCGGTTTACTAACCTGGTTTACTGACCTGGATCACTAACCTGGATTATTGACTTGGATTACAATCTGGATTACTGATTTGGATTACTAACCTGGTTTACTAACCTGGTTTACTGACCTGGATCACTAACCTGGATTACTGACTTGGATTACAATCTGGATTACTGACTTGGATCACTAACCTGGTTCATTAACCTGGATTATTGACTTGGATTACTGACTTGGATTACTAACCTGGTTTACTGACCTGGATCACTAACCTGGATTACTGATTTGGATTACAATCTGGATTGCTGACTTGGATTACTAATCTGGTTTACTGACCTGGTTTACTGACCTGGTTTACTGACCTGGTTTACTGACCTGGATTACTAGCAGATGTTTCCTTGCCAGTCACAAATCCTTTTTGTAGCCAGCCAGAAATCCCATTTTGAAATGTTAGCCAAGACGTTTGCAGCGCCATCTGACAGGCCCTCAGCAACAAATTATAAAATCTGATATTATCGCACAGAACAGTCTTCATGTCCACTCCAGCAAGCTAACTTCTTTGCCAAGTTTTGTTCAGTTACTGTGTGTAATTGCAGATGTTATCCATGTAAACATGCTCTGAAAGCACAAGGTGTAGCTGCTCAGGCCATGCACCATCAGTTTGATGCCAGCAGTAGTTTAACTGGAAGCTGTCACAATCAAACACAGCATGTGTCACAAAAATGAGTGATGGGTTTGCAAACACTCCTGAGTGCAGACAATCACCTGTTCATGGGGCAGTTATAATCCTAATCAGATCTCTGCTGGCAATCAACGCTGGCCATTGTGATAGTTTCCTATTAAACAGCTCAGTATTGTGGAGATCCCTCTGTGATGAATGGACAGATTATAAAGTTATTTACTTGCACACTGTGAAATGAGCACATTTCTCCAAAAGCCTGCAGAGTTGACATTTTCAAATCATTGAAAATATTTCCAATGTTTTCGAATTTATTGTCCACTTGGTGTAGAACCCGAAAGGTCAGCATTTGAGCAGCTGCTTTGTTACATAGATCCTTTTACTTTTCTTTCCTACTCTTAAAAAGTTAGAAAACTGTCCACAAGGGGAATCTGATCTTTTTAAAATCAGTATTGCTTAAAAACCATGCTAACGGTCATTTGGCTAATATTATTTTTACTCTTATGTGAGGAATAAAAGAATGACCAGGGTGAGGTTAGGGCCGGTCAAGGACAGTAGTGGGAACTTGTGTATGGAATCAGTAGAGATAGGCGAGGTGATGAATGAATACTTTTCTTCAGTGTTCACCAAGGAGAGGGGCCATGTTTTTGAGGAAGAGAAGGTGTTACAGGCTAATAGGCTGGAGGAAATAGATGTTCGGAGGGAGGATGTACTGGCAGTTTTGAATAAACTGAAGGTCGATAAGTCCCCTGGGCCTGATGAAATATATCCTAGGATTCTTTGGGAGGCAAGGGATGAGATTGCAGAGCCTTTGGCTTTGATCTTTGGGTCCTCACTGTCCACGGGGATGGTGCCAGAAGACTGGAGAGTGGCGAATGTTGTTCCTCTGTTTAAGAAAGGGAATAGAAATGACCCTGGTTATTATAGACCGGTTAGTCTTACTTCGGTGGTTGGTAAATTGATGGAAAAGGTCCTTAGGGATGGGATTTACGACCATTTACAACGTCACAGGTGGAGAAGGTGGTGAAGAAGGCATATGGCATTCTTGCCTTTATAGGACGGGGCATAGAGTATAAAAGTTGGGGTCTGATGTTGCAGATGTATAGAACGTTGGTTCGGCCGCATTTGGAATACTGCGTCCAGTTCTGGTCGCCAAACTACCAGAAGGACGTGGAGGCTTTGGAGAGAGTACAGAGGAGGTTTACCAGGATGTTGCCTGGTATGGAGGGGCTTAGTTATGAGGAGAGATTGGGTAAACTGGGGTTGTTCCCCCTGGAAAGACGGAGGATGAGGGGAGACTTAATAGAGGTGTATAAAATTATGAAAGGCATAGATAGGGTGAACGGTGGGAAGCTTTTCCCCAGGTCGGTGGTGACGTTCACGAGGGGTCATAGGTTCAAGGTAAAGGGGGGGAGGTTTAACACAGATATCAGAAGGACATATTTTACACAGAGGGTGGTGGGGGCCTGGAATGCGCTGCCAGGCAAGGTGGTGGAGGCGGACACACTGGGAACGTTTAAGACTTATCTAGACAGCCATATGAACGGAGTGGGAATGGAGGGATACAAAAGAATGGTCTAGTTTGGACCAGGGAGCGGCGCGGGCTTGGAGGGCCGAAGGGCCTGTTCCTGTGCTGTATTGTTCTTTGTTCTTTGTTCATTTAGAAAGATGCGGATTAATCCGGGATAGTCAGCACGGATTCGTGAAGGGCAAGTCGTGCCTCACAAATTTGATTGAATCTTTTGAGGAGGTAGCTAAGTGTGTTGATGAAGGTAGGGCAGTTGATGTCATATACATGGATTTTAGTAAGGCGTTTGATAAGGTCCCCCATGGTCGGCTTATGATGAAAGTAAGGAGGTGTGGGATAGAGGGAAAGTTGGCCGATTGGATAGGTAACTGGCTATCTGATCGAAGACAGAGGGTGGTAGTGGATGGAAAATTTTTGGACTGGAGGCAGGTTGCTAGCAGAGTGCCGCAGGGATCAGTGCTTGGTCCTCTGCTCTTTGTGATTTTTATTAATGACTTAGAGGAGGGGGCTGAAGGGTGGATCAGTAAATTTGCTGATGACACCAAGATTGGTGGAGTGGTGGATGAGGTGGAGGGCTGTTGTAGGCTGCAAAGAGACATAGATAGGATGCAAAGCTGGGCTGAAAAATGGCAAATGGAGTTTAACCCTGATAAATGTGAGGTGATTCATTTTGGTAGGACTAATTTAAATGTGGATTACAGGGTCAAAGGTAGGGTTCTGAAGACTGTGGAGGAACAGAGAGATCTTGGGGTCCATATCCTGGCCGGTAGGTTGGCTAAGGCTACTGGGGAGAATTTAAACTAGATAGGTTGGGGGGAGGGGAGCTAGAAGAGTTGACTAGGATCAAGGAACTAATTGATGGGGGGGAGGATGCAGGGGTAAGGGGAATTACAAAATTAATGGTAGAGGAGAGGGTGCAAGTGAATGAAGGCGGTAATTTAGATAAGGGAGTAGAGGGAGAGGGTGTTCGCGACTCATCAAAGCGGGTCCAGATAAAAGCTGGAATAAGGACACTTTGCCTGAATGCACGAAGCATTCGGAACAAGGTAAATGAGTTGATGGTGCAAATCAGCACAAGTGGGTACGATCTAGTGGCCATTACAGAAACGTGGCTGAAAGGTGACCAGGACTGGGAGATGAATATCCAGGGGTATCAGGCGTTTAGGAAGAATAGACAGGAAGGAAAAGGTGGTGGGGTCGCGCTATTAATAAGAGATAATATCAGGGTAGTACTGAGGGATGACATAGGCTCTGAGGAACAAAACGTGGAATCATTATGGGTAGAGATGAGGAATAGTAGAGGGAGAAAGACACTAGTAGGTGTGGTATATAGGCCCCCAAATAATAATGTTGAGGTAGGGAGGGCTATATACAAGCAGATAAGGGATGCGTGTAAAAACGGAACGGCAATAATCATGGGGGACTTCAACATGCACATTGACTGGCAGACTCAAGTCGGTAAGGGTGGAATGGAGGAAGAGTTCTTAGAATGCTGTCGGGATAGTTTCCTTGAACAGCATGTTACGGAACCGACGAGGGAACGAGCTATTTTGGATCTGGTATTGTGTAACGAGGTAGGTAGAATTAAGGATCTTATTGTGAAGGACCCTCTTGGGTCTAGTGACCGCAATATGGTCGAATTTCTGATTCAGATGGAAGAGGAGAAAGTTTGGTCCCAAACCAGTGTCCTCTGTTTGAACAGAGGGAAATATGATAGGATGAGGGATGAATTGGCTAAGGTAGACTGGGAGAGCAGGCTGGCAGGTAGGATAGCTGAGGAACAGTGGAGGATTTTTAAGGAGATCCTTTTCAGTTCTCAGCAAAAATATATTCCAGCAAAAAACAAGGATTGTAAGAAAAGGGAGAACCAGCCGTGGATAACGAAGGAAATAAAGGAGAGTATTAAAATAAAAACAGCTGCGTACAGAGTGGCCAAAAATAGTGGAGAAACAAGTGATTGGGAAAAATTTAAGAAACAACAAAGAGAGACTAAGAAAGCGATAAAGAAAGGAAGGATAGACTATGAAGCTAGGCTAGCAATTAATATAAAAAATGATAGTAAAAGTTTTTATAAATATATAAAAAGGAATAGAGTGGCTAGAGTGAATGTTGGACCCTTGGAGGACGAGAGGGGGGAGTTAATAGTGGGAAATGAGGATATGGCTGAGTCTTTAAATAAGTTTTTTGTGTCGGTCTTCACGGTGGAGGACACAAATAGTTTGCCAAATATTAACGATAGAGGGTTGGCAGCAGGAGAAATACTTAATACAATTAATGTTACCAGAGAGGCAGTGCTGGGTAGACTAATGGGACTGAAGGTGGACAAGTCCCCGGGTCCGGATGGAATGCATCCCAGGGTATTGAAAGAAATGTCAGAGGTAATAGTGGATGCGTTAGTGATTATTTACCAAAACTCGTTGCATTCTGGGGTAGTGCCGGTTGATTGGAAAACGGCTAATGTTACGCCGCTGTTTAAAAAAGGAAGGAGACAAAAGGCGGGTAACTATAGGCCGGTCAGCTTAACGTCTGTAGTAGGGAAAATGCTGGAATCCATTATTAAAGAGGAGATAGCAGGGCATCTGGATAGAAATGGTTCGATCAATCAGACGCAGCATGGATTCATGAGGGGAAAGTCGTGCTTGACGAACAGTTGGCCTATATTGCGAGGGGGATAGAATATAAAAGCAGGGATGTCTTGATGCACCTGTACAGGGCATTGGTGAGGCCGCAGCTGGAATACTGTGTGCAATATTGGTCCCCTTATATGAGGAAGGATATATTGGCATTGGAGGGAGTGCAGAGAAGGTTCACCAGGTTGATACCGGAGATGAGGGGTTTGGATTATGAGGAGAGGCTGAGGAGATTGGGTTTGTACTCGTTGGAGTTTAGAAGGATGAGGGGGGATCTTATGGAGACTTATAAGATAATGCGGGGGTTGGATAGGGTGGAGGCGGAGAGATTCTTTCCACTTAGTAAGGAAGTTAAAACTAGAGGACACAGCCTCAAAATAAAGGGGGGTCGGTTTAAGACAGAGTTGAGGAGGAACTTCTTCTCCCAGAGGGTGGTGAATCTCTGGAATTCTCTGCCCACTGAGGTGGTGGAGGCTACCTCGCTGAATATGTTTAAAGCGCGGATGGATGGATTCCTGATCGGTAAGGGAATTAAGGGTTATGGCGATCAGGCGGGTAAGTGGTACTGATCCACGTCAGATCAGCCATGATCTTATTGAATGGCGGGGCAGGCTCGAGGGGCTAGATGGCCTACTCCTGCTCCTATTTCTTATGTTCTTATGTTCTTATATCCACAGATCTCTAAAGGTTGCCACTCAAGTGGATAGAGCTGTGAAGAAGGCCTATAGTGTGTTAGCTTTTATTAACAGGGGGTTGGAGTTTAAGAGTCGTGGGGTCATGCTGCAACTGTACAGGACCTTGGTGAGACCACATTTGGAATATTGTGTGCAGTTCTGGTCACCTCACTATAAGAAGGATGTGGAAGCGCTGGAAAGAGTGCAGAGGAGATTTACCAGGATGCTACCTGGTTTGGAGGGTAGGTCTTATGAGGAAAGGTTGAGGGAGCTAGGGCTGTTCTCTCTGGAGCGGAGGAGGCTGAGGGGGGACTTAATAGAGGTTTATAAAATGATGAAGGGGATAGATAGAGTGAACGTTCAAAGACTATTTCCTCGGGTGGATGGAGCTATTACAAGGGGGCATAACTATAGGGTTCATGGTGGGAGATATAGGAAGGATATCAGAGGTAGGTTCTTTACACAGAGAGTGGTTGGGGTGTGGAATGGACTGCCTGCAGTGATAGTGGAGTCAGACACTTTAGGAACATTTAAGCGGTTATTGGATAGGCACATGGAGCACACCAGGATGATAGGGAGTGGGATAGCTTGATCTTGGTTTCAGATAAAGCTCGGCACAACATCGTGGGCCAAAGGGCCTGTTCTGTGCTGTACTGTTTTATGTTCTATGTTTTATGATGTCTCTGCTGTTGGTTAGCAGAGAAGGTGGCACAGCTTTGTTAATAACATTTAGAGGAACAATTATTTAGTTCCTCGGTGAAGTGCCTAGCAACTGGCTGAAGTCATTGCCAGGGGTGAAGCTGACAGTAGCTAAATTTGCATATGATATAAAGCCAATGAAGGTGGTGGGCTCCAAAGCTCAACTGGATAAACAACAGTTAGATTTGTATATTCTTGTAAGTCAACTGACAGGTGGCAGATAAAATTCAATAGAGAAACAGAAAGTGCATCACATGAGAATATAAAATCCAGAGATTATTATTTGAACGGAACAAAAGTAATGCACATGGAAAATGAGGGAATCCTGATTGACAATAAATTTAAGTCATCACAACACTGCACATAGTAGCAGTGAGTAAAGCAAATCTGATGTTGGAATGTGTTTAAAGGTCAACATTGGGCTGAAATAGTCAGGTAATCCTGCCACTTTATAAATAATTGACATGGCTGCACTTAGAATAATGCACACAGTTCTGGTCACGACAAGATACAAAGGAAGACAGTGGCCAGAATGTCTATTGGTGGGATTGGGTTCTGCAGAACAATTATGTAAATTGAGCATGTCCTCACAGGGAAGTTTGAGAGGGGATATGATTGCTGTTTTTAAAATGCTAAAGAAACTGGATAACAAAGGCCTGCACTTGAAGTGGGGTAAATTCAAAACTAATATCAGCAAACAATATTTCAGTGAATGAGTACTGAGTCACTGTCTTCCTTTGTATCTTGTCGTGACCAGAACTGTGTGCATTATTCTAAGTGCAGCCATGTCAATTATTTATAAAGTGGCAGGATTACCTGACTATTTCAGCCCAATGTTGACCTTTAAACACATTCCAACATCAGGTTTGCTTTACTCAATGCTACTATGTGCATTGTTGTGATGACTTAAATTTATTGTCAATCAGGATTCCCTCATTTTCCATGTGCATTACTTGCGTTCCGTTCAGTCAACAATTGTCCTACGGATAGGGCAGAAGCAGATAATATTGATTCATTCAAATGTAAATTAGATAGATTTCTCTCAGAAAATAATATGTTGGGATGCAGTATATGAGCAATTTGAGACTTGATGTGTGGCGAGTATCGTATGTTTGCAAGGAGCAGGTGAAGTTGGCCCTAAGTTTCTCATTGCTCTCAACCACTGGGACTTTCCTCAATTCAAATCTGGGTCTGTTCTACACTAATTGGTTGAGATTGGTTGCTATAATTGGTTACAAACTCTCCTATTCTTTTATCATGCGACTAGCAGATTGTAGAAGGTGAATTAGATGGACCTTGAAACTTTTTTCATCTAACAATTCCTATATTCCTGTGTGTGCTTTCCTGCAGTCAGTGCTTGGTATTGGGCACACTCAGTGAGGATATGTTGTCATGACATGAGAGGAATGTATCAATTACATGAAATGTCACTCTCACACTCCAGTGAGGAGGGAATCCTCCTTCGTAGTGGGAGTTGACTTGTAATTATACGCTGCGACAGCTGTGTTAAAGATCAATCCAAAAGCTCAAGAGAAAGTTGAGATTATAAATAAAAAACATCTTTCACCAGAACAGTGGATTTGTGGATCAAAGTTTGTCCCGTTTGTAGACTGGTTTCTTTATTTGGTTTGTGTTCTCCTTCTGTTGCCTTCTCCTTTAGCTTTCTGATTCGTTAAAGTCACAATCAACCTCAAAGGTCAGAGGTTCCAGCTGAAACAGTCAAAGCCAAACAATGGTTTCAAGATGTCCATGGAATTACAACAGATTTTAAGATGAATGAATGCAAAGTATGAAATCTAAAATGTGGGAATGATGAGGGGTCACTTTTGCAACTGAACAATGAATTGAGAGTTTGAACCACCAACAGAGGTCAGGGGGGGATTTTGAACCCGCACTCTCTGTATGTGGTTGTGTTTGTCCTGCAATGATACAGAGAGGAAGAGTATAGGTGGGAGCGTTGACATTGAAGATGGAGCTGAGGTGTGGGAGGCGTGAGGCTTGGGTAGAAGTTGGAGTGTGAGGAGCATAGCAGTTACTGGGGGAACACGGTGATTGTGGGTGGGAGGAGGAACCCGGTGCCTGGTGTTGGCAGAGGCCAAGGTGGCTGAGTGAAGGAAAGAGCTGGGGGTGCGAGGAATGAGTCTGGGGGTCCAGTGGGAGACTGGGGACAGTTCACTCACCCTGGCTGAGCGAAGAAGATAATTCATTTCCTTCCGACACTGCTGCCCCATCCTTCTCTGGAGCGCGCTTTCACTGACCAGGGCTGCCACTGCATCCAGGAGTGGTGACCTTGCTGGAAGGGTGTCTCCTGGAACGGGGGTAGATTGTATCCCATCTCTGCTCCACTCCATCCAGCATCCTGGTGACGGCCCCCTCCAAAAAGCGCAGCGTGGCTTTCTTGCCTGCCATCTCCAGCAGTCATTGTGGAACAAGTGCAGGGGAGCATTTTATACGGAGCTCCCCAGTGCTTGCAGCTGTTAAATTGCTGTGGACGGGTGAATCAGAGGGAATACACTGCTGGAGCGGCGTGAAGCTTGTGGGCATAAAGACGATCACTAATGAGGCATAAGATTTGAACCAGAACCATTTTGGTGCTGTCAGCGGGAAACACTCCGTTAATCGTGTTGGAGCCAATATTGCCATTTTTTGGTATGATTTCGCCCCATCAGGATGGGAGGCACCATTGACACTCTTTGAACACAAGGATGGTGTAAAAGGGAAAGAACTGGGTGTGATTATTAGACAGTTAATCAAAGCTTCCCATTAGCGTGAAGCTAATGTCAATAAGAAACGTCATAGAAACCATCTTCAAAACATCTCACAAAGTCAAAACAAGTTATCATAAGCTGGAACATGATGCTAGACCATTCTGGGCACCATATCTTCAAAAGAACATAGAGTCATAGAGGTTTACAGCGTGGAAACAGGCGCTTCGGCCCAACTTGTCCATGCCGCCCTTTTTCTTAAACCTCGAAGCTAGTCCCAATTGCCCGCATTTGGCCCATATCCCTCTATACCCATCGTACCCATGTAACTGTCCAAACGCTTTTTAAAAAGACAAAATTGTACCTGCCTCTACTACTACCTCTGGCAGCTCATTCCAGACACTCACCATCCTCTGTGTGAAAAAATTGCCCCTCTGGACACTTTTGTATCTCTCACCTTAAATCTATGCCCTCTAGTTTTAGACTCCCCTACCTTTGGGAAAATATATTGACTATCTAGCTGATCTATGCCCCTCATTATTTTATAGACCTCTATAAGATCACCCCTCAGCCTTCGACGCTCCAGAGAAAAGAGTCCCAGTCTATCCAGGCTCTCCTTATAACTCAAACAATCAAGTCCCGGTAGCATCCTAGTAAATATTTTCTGCACTCTTTCTAGTTTAATAATATTCTTTCTATAATAAGGTGACCAGAACTGTACACAGTTTTCCAAGTCGGTGGAGTTGTAGACAGTGTGGAGGGAAATGGCAAGTTACAGAGGGACATAGATAAGCTGCAGAGCTGGGCTGAGAGGTGGCAAATGGAGTTTAACGTGGAAAAGTGTGAGGTGATTCACTTTGGAAGGAGTAACCGGAATACAGAGTACTGGGCTAATGGTAAGATACTTGGTAGTGTGGATGAGCAGAGAGATCTCGGTGCCCATGTGCATAGATCCCTGAAAGTTGGCACCCAGGTTGATAGGGTTGTTAAGAAGGCATACAGTGTGTTAGCTTTTATTGGTAGAGGGATTGAGTTTCGGAGCCAGGAGGTCATGCTGCAACTGTACAAAACTCTGGTGCGGCCGCATTTGGAGTATGGCGTACAGTTCTGGTCGCCGTATTATAGGAAAGATGTGGAAGTGTTGGAAAGCGTGCAGAGGAGATTTACCAGAATGTTGCCTGGTATGGCACGGTAGCACAGTGGTTAGCACTGCTGCTTCACAGCTCCAGGGTCCCGGGTTCGATTCCCGGCTCGGGTCACTGTCTGTGTGGAGTTTGCACATTCTCCTCGTGTCTGCGTGGGTTTCCTCCGGGTGCTCCGGTTTCCTCCCACAGTCCAAAGATGTGCGGGTTAGGTTGATTGGCCAGGTTAAAAAAAAAAAATTGCCCCTAAGATGCGTAGGTTAGAGGGATTAGCGGGTAAATATGTGGGGGTAGGGCCTGGGTGGGATTGTGGTCGGTGCAGACTCGATGGGCCGAATGGCCTCCTTCTGCACTGTAGGGTTTCTATGATTCTATGATTCTATGATGGTGGGAAAATCGTATGAGGAAAGGCTGAGGGGCTTGAGGTTGTTTTCGTTAGAGAGAAGAAGGTTAAGAGGTGAATTAATAGAGGCATACAAGATGAGCAGAGGATTAGATAGGGTGGAGAGTGAGAGCCTTTTTCCTCGGATGGTGATGGCTAGCACGAGGGGACATAGCTTTAAATTGAGGGGTGAGAGATATAGGACAGATGTTAGAGGTAGGTTCTTTACTCAGAGAGTAGTAAGGGCGTGGAATGCCCTGCCTGCAGCAGTAGTGGACTCGTCAACGTTGAGAGCATTCAAATGGTTATTGGATAAACATATGGATGATATTGGAATAGTGTAGATTAGAGGGACTTTAGATTGGTTCCACTGGTCAGCGCAACATCAAGGGCCGAAGGGCCTGTACTGCGCTGTAATGTTCTATGTTCTATGTTCTAAGTGTGGCCTTACCAATGTCTTATACAACTTCAACAAGACATCCCAACTCCTGTATTCAACATTCTGATCAATGAAACCAAGCATGCCGAATGTCTTCTTCACCACTCTGTCCACCTGTGACTGCACTTTCAAGGAGCAATGAACCTGTACCCCAAGATCTCTTTGTTCTGGAACTTTTCCCAGCGCCCTACCATTAACTGAGTAAGTCCTGCCCTGGTTCAATCTACCAAAATACATCACCTCGTATTTATCTAAATTAAACTCCATCTGCCATTCGTCAGCCCACTGGCCCAATCGATCAAGATTCTGTTGCAATCCGAGATAACCTTCTTCACTGTCCACTATGCCACCAATCATGACGTCATCTGCAAACTTACTAACCATGCTTCCTATATTCTCATCCACATCATTAATATAAATGACAAATAAGAGTGGACACAGCACCGATCCCTGAGGCACACCGTTGGTCACAGGTCTCCAGTTTGAAAAACAATCCTCTACAACCACCCTCTGGCTTCTGTCATCAAGATGTGGAGATGCCGGCGTTGGACTGGGGTAAATACAGAATTCTTAATTCTTAATCACAGACATTTGTGAACAGAATTCCCACTCACCTGAAGAAGGGGCTTGGAGCTCCGAAAGCTTGTGTGGCTTTTGCTACCAAATAAACCTGTTGGACTTTAACCTGGTGTTGTTAAACTTCTTTCTGTCATCAAGACAGTTTTGTATCCATTTAGCTATCTCACCCTGGATCCCGTGATATTTAACCTTATGCAACAACCTATCATGCGTCACCTTGTCAAAGGCCTTGCTAAAGTCCATGTAGACAACATCAACTGCACTGCCCTCATCTACCTTCTTGGTTACCCCTTCAAAAAACTCAATCAAATTTGTGAGACATGATTTTCCACTCACAGAGCCATGCTGACTGTCCCTAATCAGTCCTTGCATCTCTAAATGCCTGTAGATCCTGTCTCTCAAAATACCTTCCAACAATTTACCCACCACAGATGCTAGGCTCACTGGCCTGTAGTTCCCAGGCTTTTCCCTGCAGCCCTTTTTAAACAAAGGCACAACATTTGCCACCCTCCAATCTACAGGCACCTCACCTGTGACTATCGGTGATTCAAATTTCTCTGCTGGGGACCCGCATTTTCCTCCCTAGCCTCCCACAATGTCCTGGGATACACTTCATCAGGTCCCGAGGATTTATCTACCTTGATGTGCTTTAAGACTTCCAGCACCTCCTTCTCTGTAATATGTATACTCCTCAAGACATCACTATTTATGCCCCCAAGTTCCCTAACATCCATGCTTTTCTCAACAGTAAATACTGATGAGAAATATTCATTTAGGTTCTCACCCATCTCCTGTGGATCACACATAGATGACCTTGTTGATCCTCAAGAGGCTCTACTCTCTCCCTAGTTACTCTTTTGCCCTTTATGTATTTGTAGAAGCTCTTTGGATTCTCTTTTGCCTTAGCTGCCAAAGCAATCTTGTGTCCCCCTTTTGCCCTCCTGATTTCTCTCTTAACTCTACTCCTACACCCACTATACTCTTCAAGGGATTCACTTGACCCCAGCTGCCTATGCATGTCATGTGCCTCCTTCTTCTTCTTGACCAGGGCGTCAATATCCCGAGTCATCCAGGGTTCCCTACTTCTACCAGCCTTGCCCTTCACTCTAAGAGGAATGTGCTTACCCTAAACCCTGGTCAACAAACTTTTGAAAGCCTCCCACTTACCAGACATTCCTTTGCCTTCCCACAATTAACTTTTGACAATTCCTGCCTGATACCATCAAAATTGGCCTCGCCCCAACTTAGAATTTTAACTCTTGGACCAGATCTATCACTCTCCATAGCTATCTTAAAACTAATAGAAATGTGGTCATTGGTCCCAAAGTGATTCCTCACTAACACTTCTGTCACTTGCCCTTCCTTATTTCCCAAGAGGAGGTCAAGTCTCTCGTCAGGCCATCCACATACTGCATGAGAAATTCCTCCTGAATACACTCAACAAATTTCTCTCCATCCAAACCTCTAATACTATGGCTGTCCCAGTCAATGTTGGGAAAGTTAAAATCTCCGACTGTTACCACCCTATTTTTCTTGGAGCCATCTGTAATCTCCTTACATATTTGCTCCTCAATTTCCCGCTGACTATTTGGGGGCCGATAGTACAACCCTATCAAAATGATTTCCCTCTTCTTATTTCTCAGTTCTACCCATGTAGACTCAGTGGCCAAACCCTCGGATATATCCCCTCTCAGTACGGCCGTGATGCTTTCCCTAATCAAAAGAGCAACTCCCCCTCCTCTCTTATCTCCTGTTCTATCTTTCCTATAGCATCTGTACCCTGGAACATTGAGCTGCCAGTCCTGTCTCTCCCTTAGTCATGTTTCAGTAATAGCTATAATATCCCAGTTCCATGTACCATCCATGCCCTGAGTTCATCTTCCTTGCCTGTCAGGCCTCTTGCATTGAAATGAATGCAGTTTAACCTGGACTTCTCTTCCTCTCTGCTCTGTTTTTGCCTGCTCTGTCTGGTATTAGGATTACTGACACTGCCTTTACTATTTAATGTGCTCTCTTTAACTTCTGTGCTGTCCTCAACCTTCTCTTCTGTCTCCCTACTGCTTTGGGTCCCACCCCCCTGCCAAACTAGTTGAAACCCTCCCAAGTGGCTCCAGCAAATCTCCCTGCCAGGATATTAGTCCCCCTCCAGTTCAGATGTAACCCGTCCCCCTTGAACAGGTCACTCCTTCCCCTGAAGAGATCCCAATGACCCAAAAATCTAAATTCCTTCCTCCTGCACCAGCTCTCAAGCCACGCATTCATCTGCCTAATCCTCCGATCCGACTCTCACTAACATGTGGCACCGGTAGTGGTCCAGAAATGATTACCTTCGAGGTCCTGCACTTTAGCCTTCTGCCTAACTCTCTATATTCACACTTCAGGACCTCATCCCTTTTCCTAACTATGTCGTTGGTACCAATATGTACAACGACTTCTGGCTGCTCACCCTCCCCCTTAAGAATGTCCTGCAACCACTCAGAGACGTCCTTGACCCTGGCACTAGGGAGGCAACACACCATCCTGGAGTCTCGATCGCAGCCACAGAAACGCCTGTCTGTGCCTCTAACTAGCGAGTCCCCTATTACTACAGCTCGCTTGCTCTTTGCCCGACCCTGCTCTACAGCAGAACCATGTGTGGTGCCACAGGCCTGGCTGCTGCTGGTATCTCCCCCTGACAGGCTCTCCCCCTCAACAGTATCCAAAATGGTATACCTGTTTGAAAGGGGAATAGCCACAGGAGTCTCCTGCTCTACCTGCCTGCCTCTCCTGGAGTCACTCATCTACCTGACTGAAGCTGTGATGTGCCAACCTCCCTGTAACTACTGTCTATCACACATTGAGGCTTTGCAGATTACTAATCCAGAGGCATTAACATCCAGGTTAATGTTCTGGGTACATTGCAGTGGATGGAATGTAAATGTAATTAATACATCTTGAATTGAAAACTAGTCTCAGTAATGGTGACCATCAATCTTTCATCGATTGTCATACGACCCAACTGAATCATTAATGTCCTTTAAGGAAGGAAATCTGCTGGTCTGGCCTACATATGAGTCTAGCCCAGAATATAGGATTTAGATGCCGGAGTGGTCTATTCAGCCCTTTGAGCTTGCTCTGCCATTTAATAAGAGCTGACTGTATTCTAAACCCTACCTAGCGCCCCATAAACCTAGACTCCTTTGTCTTATCAAAATCTATCCAGCTCATCCTTAAATAAATTCAATGACCATCTCCCAACAAGAGAGAATCCAACCATTTCCACATTGACATTCAATGCATTACCATCACTGAATCCCCCACTATCAACACCATTGAACAGAAACTGGACTAGCCATTTAAATATTGTTGCTCCTTTGGCAGGTCAGGGAATCAGAATCCCATGGCAAGTAACTAACTTCCTGACTTCACAAATCCTATCCACCATATACAAAGCAGAAGTCAGACGTGTGATGGGATATTCTCCACTTGTTTGGGTGAGTGCAGCTCCAACAAGTTCGACACCAGCCAGCCCAAACAAAGCTCCCCATTGATCAGCACCCCATCCACTACAACATTCTCTCCTTTCTCCACCAGCATATCATGGCAGCCGTGTGTACCATATACTAGATGCGCTGCGGCAACTTGCCAACGCTCCTTCAACAGCACCTTCCAAATCCACAACCTTTACTTCCCGGAAGGACGTGGGCAGCAGGTAGATGGAAACATCACCATCTGCAGGGTCCCCCCAAGCTATGTACCATCCTGATTTGGAACTATATCACTGTTCCTTCATGCAGTTGGATCAAAGTCCTGGAACTCCTTTCCTAACAGCACTGTGGTATTCTTATACCACACGGACTGCAGCAGTTTAGGAAGGCAACTCGCCACAACTTTCTCAAGGGCAATTATGGATGGGCAACCAATGCTGGCCTTGCGAGAGATACTCACATCCTGTGAGCAAATAAAAAATCCCAAATACAAATGAAATGAGAAAATAATCAATAACATTCACAAGCAAGTCGTCAGTCCTGTGTGTGTTGGTAGGTTTCTGTCAGCCCATGGTCAGTTTCAGTTTTCTTCTCAAATCAGCACCTGAGCACCTGATGTGGAAACATGGGCTGACATTAGCCGTTCTCTCTGATGGAATGGGTGCTTAAACAACAGTTAAAGAAATGCAACATCATGGTTCAAAATAATTACAGTAACTGAGAAATAACCTCAATTAATTCTGTCACTAGAGTAGAATTTGGAGATAAGACCATATGACATGGGCACAGAATTAGGCCACTCAGCCCATCGAGTCTGCTCCATTCAATCATGGCTGATATTTTTCTCATCCCCATTCTCCTGCCTTTTCCCCATAACTCCTGATCCCCTTATTAATCAAGAACCTATTTCTATCTTAAAGACACTCAATGACCTGGCCTCCACAACCTTCTGCGGCAAAGAGTTCCACAGATTCACCACTCTCTGGCTGAAGAAATTCCCCCTCATCTCTGTTTTAAAGGAACGTCCCTTTAGTCTGAGGTTGTGCCCTCTGGTTCTAGTTTTTCCTACTATTGGAAACATCCTCTCCTTTAAGGATGAGTTGGATGGATTTTGATAAGACAAAGGAGTCAAGGTTTATGGGGGGCAAGGTAGAGTTTAGAATACAGTCAGCTCTTATCAAATGGCGGAACAAGCTCAAAGGGCTGAATAGACGACTCCTGCTTCTAAATCCTATATTCTGGATTTAGACTCACATGTAGGCCAGATGTCCTAATACACATCTTGAAACTGAACACAGACATGTGGAATGTTTTGTGGTCATGAACAGAATTTCACTGCCTTGTACACTTCAAACCAGATTAAGAATATCAAGGTTGCAGTTTACAAAATGAGTGTAAAGCCACAAATGATTCCCAGCAGAAACTCGATTAAAAAGCCTCACGTGTTTTGAACAGAGATTGAAGTTGTCTACATTCTCAAATGTACTTCAATACATTTATATATCAGGCCAATACACCGGAATCATCTCTCTGCCGTCACCAAAAAATCTACCCACTGTAGCATGCTGACAGAACAGTGTGAAGCCAAACTGCTCTCTGAAAGTGTGTACTGGCAAGTAGACCTCTTAGGGGAGCCCAGGAGCTCGGGGGGGAGGCTCATGCACAGGCACTACTCTGACGCCACCCCCCTTCCCTGGCATCCTGGTACTACTCAGGCATAACTTGGCACCCCACAACTACCCACCCACCCCTCTCCCACCCACGAGCACTGCCTGGATAGTGCTAAGGTAGTGTTCAGGTAACACCGGGGGGCGGGGGGCGGGGGGGGGGGGGGGGATCCAGGTGCAGTACCAGGGGTGCCAGGGGGAACCTGGAAGTGGCCAGGTGCTGTGCCAGGGTGAACTGGTTTGCTCTCTGTGCATGGGACGGCCTTTAAAAAGGTGTTCCAGATCCTCAAGTTTCTAATTTTCCACAAGATGCAAAGTAGTTGCTGGGACATAAGTCATGGGAAAAGAGTTTCCACACCAACAGTGATGGAAGTACCCCTCCTCCATTCCCCAAAAATAGCTGAATAAAAGTATGTTACATTGCTAAAAGACAGTCTCTGATGTACTTCTTTGCATAGTTTGTTTATTGAACTAATTGCTCTTAGCATAAGAGCAGAGACATTAGAAATATTGATTCAATTCTGCTTAGTTTAGTCTAAATTCCAATTGATCCCAGCTGGCTCAGTAGATAAAATGGACAGTGCTGAACCTAAATGGAATTTTTATCAAGGCTGTGTATATTTAGAATGACTAACTTTGAGAAAGAAACAAAGATGGTTTAACATTTTACTGTAGATCCTTCTGAATACGACCTTCACCAATTACCTGCTGTGTGTGTCCTGCATTCTCTAGTTTCTGTTTTGGCATTTCCAACATTTACCATACTTTGTTATTTAATGTTACACAACAATAGTAATTACACTTCAAATCAATTCCAAGAGAGGGCTGTTTCTGAATCAGACTAAGGGGGCGATTTTCCGATCTAGCTGCGCCTGGCATAGATCACCCCATTCCCAGGAAATAGCGTGCGGACCTAAAAACTGATTCCACACCCAGTGCCAAACAGGTTTGCAATCATCACGGCCCATTTCTACTGGTGTGAACTGGATCACGCCCAAAAGGGCGCAAAACAGATTAGCATATTTAAAGCAGCATTTAAATATGCATAGCCGATTAGATGCTGGATTCTCCCAGCTCCCTAGAACTTTCAGCCTTCAGGCGCAGTGCAAGACAGGCCAGAATCACCACTGGTCTTCATTCGCAGAGATCAGGCGCGATGGCCATGCCAGGGGGCCTCGAAGGCCCTTGAAACCCTCTGGTGGCCGGGGACATGACTGGGCAGTGCCCACCAGGCACCCTGGCAGTGTCAACTGGGCACTGCCAATGTGTTGGGGTAGTGCCAAGGGGATGTGGCCTGAATGGGATTGGGGCTTGAGTGGGAGCTATGATGGGGGTGCTCTATGGGGGTGCGGTTTGCGGAGGGGGGTGTTGCACATGGAGTTCACACGGGCAGGGTCGTGCAGAGGTGGTTCATGCTGGGGAGTCATGCAGGGGGGTGTCGTGGAGGGGTTTTGTGCAGAGGGGCTTGAGCGGGAAGGGTCGTGCAGAAGTGGTTTGTAAGAGGAGTTTAGAATAACCTGGGACTACAATGCTAACAGATCAGAGTGAATAGAGTATAGAAAAGTCACAAAGTGCCTGGGCGGCACGGGTTAGCACTGCTGCCTCACAGCGCCAGAGACCCGGGTTCAAATCCGCCCTGGGGTAACTTTGTGGAGTTTGTGCACTCTCCCTGTGTCTGTGTGGGTTTCAAACTAGATCTGCAGGTATTGGGGTTTCACTTGACCCGAAGTAGCAACAACAAAATAATAACTTATTTACTCAAAGACTCAAATTGCTTGTGTGCTGTTCTGATCTGATCACTGATTGTGTGCTATCACCTCTAGTCTGGAAAGGTGTTGCATTCTTATTGCTTTGCCTAACTCAGTTTCTGTGGACATGGACGGAGTTGTTATGTTACACGGCAGTATTGTGGAACTGGAATAGCTGACAGCACTGAAACAATGAGTCAATTATTTACCTATTACCATACAGTCCCCAGTGAGTGGGGGGGGGGGGGGGGGGGGGCAGGATTTCTGCCACAGTGCTGACATGATGCATACAATTTCAAACTCCTTGTTAAGACTGTGCTTTAATTTTGGTACTACAGTTTGAGCTGGAGATTTGAACAGTTGTGAGAGGCCACACCCACAGCATGCATTTCTGTTTGGTGAAATGTTGCAGCACCTGCAGATCCAGTTTGATCCTTTTGGTTCAAAGAGCAGTGTTTAATAGATTCTTTGCTTACACTGTGCAAGAAGCTACCTGTTGCTATAAGGAAAAGTTGTATTGTCTACTTACAAGTGTTTAAAATCATGACAGGATGGGAAAGGGTGGATAGAATTAGACAGTCTCCAGTAGTCTGAGGGGTCAAGAGTGAGGGACCAAAGCACAAGATTGAATGTAACAGATTTGGGATAGAGGACAGGAGAAACAAAGCTGTGGAATTCACTATCAGGGCTCGTGGTTGAGGAAGAATTTGTGCCAACATTCAAGATGAGATTGTGTAAGTGGTTGAGCAGTGAGAAGTTAACTGTGCTTAGTTGGTGACCAGGTCAAACTCCAGCTTTCCTTGGGGGTTGGGGTGCGAAAATTCAGACACTCATGGGTTAAAATCTGGGTTCTGATTTAAGGAACTGCATCAGTGAATTGAAATGTTGCTGCTTTTAAATGTAAAATTTGCAAATGCTCTCTTAGGGATTGTTCATGCATTGCGCAATCTGTTGAATTACGGTTGGTACATCCATTGCATTTATAAAGAGGGTAATGACCGCTTGGGACTTTCTTATTCCCCTCAAAGTCTGCATCGCCTCTGGCATCATGGAAAATATATCTTGCAAATCTTCTCTGCAATAATACCGAGCAAAGTGCAATTTTGCATCATTTTGTGATATCAAAACTCTTCATGGCACATGCAAACCATTCACTAATTTCACTCTGAAGTAGGGTCATTAAGTCAGTGGAGTGGGGGAAGATAGAACATAGAACATTACAGCGCAGAACAGGCCCTTCGGCCCACGATGTTGCACCGACCAGTTAAAAAAAAAAACTGTGACCCTCCAACCTAAACCAATTTCTTTTCGTCCATGAACCTATCTACGGATCTCTTAAACGCCCCCAAACTAGGCGCATTTACTACTGATGCTGGCAGGGCATTCCAATCCCTCACCACCCTCTGGGTAAAGAACCTACCCCTGACATCGGTTCTATAACTACCCCCCCTCAATTTAAAGCCATGCCCCCTCGTGCTGGATTTCTCCATCAGAGGAAAAAGGCTATCACTATCCACCCTTGGGGCCTTGTAACCAGCAGAACTGTATTATTACTCAGACACAACCAAATATGTGGGGTACACTGGGTCAATGGCTAGTGACTCATCCCAGTCATGCACAGGATAATAGGTTAGCAAAGTCTGTGTAACAACAGGAGTTTAATAATCACATCATATCTCTTGAATTCATCCTGAATTCCTGCAAAATTATACACAAATTTCTGCTCCATATTTTTAAACATGATCATCCCCAAATGTCATGTTTGTCTTCTTAAAAACAGACTTTCTTTGACAGGAAAAGGCTTTGTGTGTTAAGTTTGCACGATCATCTCCATGTTCCCCTTCAAGTCATGCACTCGGACATAAATCACAGTTCTTTCCTTGTCACAGGACCAATATCCTCAAATTCCTGCCTGACACCATCATGGAAGCCACATCATCGCAAGGACTTCATCAGTTTAAGGAGAAAGGTCACCACTGCCTTCTCAAGGCAACTGAGGATGGGCAGTATGCCAGCCTTGCCATTGTCACCCATACCCCAAGATTAAAGCTTTAAAATGTGAACTCAGTTACTTGTTAGGTATTTGTATTAATACTGATGAGCTTCCTGAAGCTCTGCTATCTCTGCATGTAGTAAAGGGTGACTATCCAGCATTGATGAACATGGCTGGAGAAGATTCAACTGAACTGGCTGAAATCAAATGACCAATGGAGAATCAGGCCTCACAAAAATGTTAAAGAAGCAGAATGTTGTGCTTGATGGAGACTGAGGGAGCAGGAAAGAAATTACAGTTCAACTCTAAATAAAACAAGAAAGCCAAACAAAATGCTTAAAGGCAAGGTCTGTCCATATGTTAAGGCCAAAGGTGGAAACTGACTTGGAAAGTCTTCTGAAGACAGAAGTCTTGGAACCGTCAGCATCAGTGATTGGGACATGCCAATAGTTCCAGTCATCAAGAAGGATGAATCCGTAAAGGTTTGCTGAGACTTCAAGGTCACCATTAGTCCAGTGTTATGTGGGGAACGGTACCTATTAACCTACTTGTTTATGGGTTTGGGAGAAGGCCAATGTTTTGACAAAATTGACCTGAGTCAGGTTTACTTATAAATGAACGCGGACAAGAAGTCATAGAAACCTCTGACAATCATGACGTATAAAGGCTTGCTCTGGTACCAAAAATTGACATTTGGTATCACCTTTGCTCCTGCATTGTTTCAAAGGGCAATGGATCAGATCACAAGTAGACTGGGCAGAGTCCAGTGATATCTGGATCACATCCTAGTCACTGGAAGGGATGAAGACAAATATTTTCAGAATTCAGATGCTACCCTCCAGAGATTGGAAGGCCATGGTCTGAGAGTCCAGGAGGAGAAGTGTGAGTTTTCCAATCCTCTGTTGAGTATTTGGGACATGTGATTGATGCAATGGTCCTTCACAAACCTCCTTCAAAGGTTAAGGCTCTTATAGAGATACTTGCATCTTAGAATATTAATCAGTTGTATTCCTTCCTCAGATTGTTTAACTACTACAGAAGATTTGGTCCAAACTTGGCAACCATTCTGAAATCATTATATAACCACTTATGCCTGAACAAGAAGTGGAAGTAGTCGGATCAATGCAATAATGCTTTCATGCAAGCCAATGAAGCGTCACTTAAATCTGAAGTTCTTTTGATCCTACTCTACTCCGACAATTAGCTTGTGGTATTGGAGCAGTGGTCTCCCACATCATGCTTTCGGGTGAAGAAAGGCCCATTGCTTTAGAATCTTGAATCTTGAGCAAAACTGAAAGTAACTATGCACAGATTGAAAGGGAAGCATGAGGTATCATCTTTGGAGTAAAAAATATTTAATCAGTTCCTGTTGTGATGATACTGTGCCTTTAAGAAATGTACTTGTCTTGTTCTTGTGCAGGATCTGTTGTAGCAGATCTTGTGCAAGATCTGCTACAACAGATTGTAGTTTGTTTTCATTGTCGGAGATGTTCTGTCTGGGTCCTGCAACACTGTATTGTTACAGCAACAACATAATTGATCTTAATTGCTCCCATGTTTGTTTTAATCTGAACTAATGAAGAGTTCTGTTCTTTTGTGTTTTCCCCGGGATATTTCAGAGCAGGGCTTGATTAGGTTGATATGACTGGGGACAGCTAGGCTTTCACAGAGAACTCAAGGCAGTCTACTTTGGGGATTTTTAGAGAGGGGTTGCTTTCTCTGTATCTCTTGCTCTGTCTGAAGTGGAGACTGGAATCTGCCAAGAAATAAGCCTTTTCCTCCGAGATTCCACTGTCTGGGGGTGGAGCTTTCTCTGGAAGTTGCTGCATTAGAATTAGAAGATGGGTGTTCGTGTGCATCACTCTCCAGAAATGTCAAAAGGCTGGAAATCCAGTACCTACGTGAGCATTTTTGGTTTCTGTGCTAACTGGTTCTAAAAAATGGATTTATGGGGGATATTGCTAAATTGGAACAATGGAATGAGTTAGCTGTTATGGATTACACTGTGTCATGTTTATGTTTTTTAGTTGGTAAAAGTTATGCTAATTCTTTTTGATATATTCTAACTGTGTTCTTACATAAAGTTTGTTTTAATAAAAGCTTCCTAGTGAATCACTTGAATCATACCTAGAGTGAAACCTAATGCCAAAATCAAATGTAAAAGCAGGAGTCCAGGCTAACTTCATAACATATCTTGGAGTTTCTGATCTGGTTCTTAACACTGCACAGCAGAGAATTCACATTGTTGATAGACCATCATCTGCTAACTACCATTTTTGGACCACACATTGGAATTCCATCACTTGCAGCAGATAGAATGCAAAGATGGACATTGCTATTGTCTCCACATATTTTCATCATTAAGTATCAACAGTCAAGCCTATATGGTAACGTGAATAGACTTTCAAGATTGACAAACTACTTGCTCAAATGGGAATATCTTCTACTTCGAACAAGTAGACAATACCCCAGTCACATCTAGACATATGAGGATGTATACCCAGAGCAATCAGATACTCTCAGAAGTGTGGTATTACGAGGGAAGACCTTAAAATGAATACCTAACCTGAAACCATACCACTCCAGGAGATTGGAGCTGTACAGTCAGGCTGCCTCCTCTGGGAGCTCAGAGGATCATTTCACCATCATTGAGAAAATGGGTGTTGCAGAAGTTACTTAAAGGAAATAGTGAGGAGTTATTTCTGGTGGCCTGGACTGAATGCAGAAATTGAAGAGAAAGCTAGAATATGTTCTTCCTGTGCAAAGGAACCGGTCACTCTTAGCAGCGCTGCATCCATGGGAATAGCCTGAAGCGGCTTGACAATGAGTGAATGTGGACTTTGCAGGACTTTTTGAAGGACACATGTTCTTGGTAATTATCGATGCTCACACAAAATAGCCAGAGGTCACTGTGATAAAATCAACTTCAATGGACAAAACTAGTGAGAATCTAGAATATTTAGTCAGTTTTAGATTCCCTAAACAACCGGCCAGCAATAGCGGATCTATGTTTGTCTTACAAGAATTTAAAAGTTTCTTGCAAGAGAATAGTATTCAACAAATTAGGTCCATACTGTATCACCATGCTGCCAATCAACTAGCAGAGCATTTCATCCAAACCATGAAATATACCCTGAGAGCAACCAGAGAATAAGGTTCATTGATCAAATGTCTTAACAAATTGCGACTAGTGGATAGGAATACCGTACATTCAACCACTAAGACCTCTCCTGCACTATTAATGATGAATAATCAACTATGATTGGCATTCAACCTGTTGAAAGAAATTGTATAACTGCAACAACAAGGATAAATAGAACGACAGGGAAGCAAAGCAGAGCACTCAAGGATAAAGGAGTTTTGGTTAGAAATTACTCCACAGGAAAGAAATGGGTTCTGGCCATAATCCTTGCACAGACTGGACCTGTCTCTTACACCAGAGATGATGTTATCTGGAGGAGGCATTCCAACCAACTATTGCTGGGAGAACAGATCCGCCGGAATCGGAACCTGCTGAGAATCCAGATCCAGCTATCTAATGTAATGACCTGAACCTTCCTACAACCCTGAGACCAAGGATACTGTTGAGGAGGGAGAGCAATGCCTCATCTACAAATCAGACACCAAGATAACATTTAATGCCTACCTAAAAGGAAGTGTAAAGGAAAAGACACTAGACACTCACTATCAAACATTCCAAGAGACACAACCTCCAGACCATCTGACTTATTAACAGTAACTGACTTATTGGTTATTGTTTTGAACTTGTTGGGGTGGTTCAATTTAAGGGGGGAGGAAATGTTACGTTTTTGTATTAATCCTTATTAGCTTACTGTGGTCTGTTGTGTTAATATATTCATGTATTCATCTGAAGTGACGTCACAAGTCCCTAGTGCAGGAAATAGGCAAAGAAGCAACCATTTAAATGAACATACACCTGTAAATGAAGCTCTGTTATTTTTAACCCTCCATGCTACCTAGTATCATTTTCCAACATACAACAATATTTTTCTCAGTTTTAATTGTCTTTCAATGCTACCTTTCATTTGTCTCAGGTGTTAGAATGTCACCACCTTGTTTTTCTTTGTATTCTTACTCTCACTGTTCCTGTATCTGTGTTGTGTTATTTTACTTGCTATCCTGTCTAGTTGATCGCCATTATTACATTTCGTTAGAGAGGTACTGCCGCCCTCCCCCTCCCCCATGAGGTTAAGTAATAAAATCCGTATAGGCTTCACACAATCACTTAAACTGAGTTCCTTCCAGCCTCACCACAAGACAGGCACATCCGGAGAGATTCCAAAGCAGTGATTGATTAAAATCTGGAAATGTGTGACCACACACAGCAGCAAATAGTCATCCTAAAGATTGATTACTGCACTAATGAGCAACCCTGCTACGTTTCAGTTGTGTCCTAGTAAAAACCAATGGGATAGATCTCGAACAAGGCTAAAACTGCAGGCATGCTGCTTGCTGTATACACGTGTTACACTGCTCCAGGATAACTACTACGACATAGGTGCTGCATTGAGCAGCCTTTTACAAAGGAGTAATGAATCTTTACGGAGGGAGCATAATTCCCAGCCAGGCTGATTGTACAGATCTGCTTTTACTGAGTAGCTGAAATTTTCAAGGTGTTTGCAAAGGCAAATAGTTGAGAAGGATGCTAACCAGTAAACTAGACTGTAAAATAGTGCAGAACACAAACCCAACACATGACCTTGTCACCGTTTCCTCCTTGGAGCAGTTATCTGAGCAGCAGACTTGATCAGTCACCACTATACCTGACCACAGACTGAGCATGCAGTGTCACACAGTCTGTAAAGATCTTCATCAATCAGCGGGCAAAAAAGCACAAAATAAGCTGCTAATACTGGAACATAGAACATAAAATACTACAGCGCAGTACAGGCCCTTTGGCCCTCGATGTTGCACCGACCTGTGAAACCAATCTCAAGCCCATCTAACCTACACTATTCCAATAGCATCCATATGTTTATCCAATGACCATTTAAATGCCCTCAATGTTGGCGAGTCCACTACTGTTGCAGGCAGGGCATTCCACGCCCTTACTACTCTCTGAGTAAAGAACTTACCTCTGACATCTGTCCTATATCTATTACCCCTCAATTTAAAGCTATGTCCCCTCGTGCTAGCCATCACCATCCGAGGAAAAAGGCTCTCACTGTCCACTCTATCTAATCCTATGATCATCTTATATGCCTCTATTAAGTCACCTCTTAACCTTCTTCTCTCTAACGAAAATAGCCTCAAGTCCCTCAGCCTTTCCTCATAAGACCTTCCCACCATACCAGGCAACATCCTGGTAAATCTCCTCTGCACCCTTTCCAATGGTTCCACATCCTTCCTATAATGCGGCGACCAGAACTGTATGCAATACTCCAAGTGCGGCCGCAACATGACCTCCTGGCTCCGAAACTCAATCCCTCTACCAATAAAAGCTAACACACCGTCTGCCTTCTTAACAACCCTATCAACCTGGGTGCCAACTTTCAGGGATCTATGCACATGGGCACCGAGATCTCTCTGCTCATCCACACGACCAAGTGTCTTACCATTAGCCCAGTACTCTGTATTCCTGTTACTCCTTCCAAAGTGAATCACCTCACACTTTTCCGCATTAAACTCCATTTGCCACCTCTCAGCCCAGCTCTGCAGTTTATCTATGTCCCTCTGTAACCTGCAACAACCTTCCGCACTGTCTACAACTCCACCGACTTTAGTGTCATCCGCAAATTTACTCACCCATCCTTCTACGCCCTCATCCAGGTCATTTATAAAAATGACAAACAGCAGTGGCCCCAAAACAGATCCTTGCGGTACACCACTAGTAACTGAACTCCAGGATGAACATTTCCCATCAACCATAACCCTCTGTCTTCTTACAGCTAGCCAATTTCTGATCCAAAGCGCTAAATCACCCTCAATCCCATGCCTCCGTATCTTCTGCAATAGTTTACCGTGGGGAACCTTATCAAATGCTTTACTGAAATCCATATACACCACATCAACTGCTTTACCCTCATCCACCTCTTTGGTCACCTTCTCAAAGAACTCAATAAGGTTTGTGAGGCACGACCTACCCTTCACAAAACCGTGTTGACTATCCCTAATCAAATTATTCCTTTTTAGATGATTATAAATCCTTTCTCTTATAATCCTTTCCAAAACTTTGCCCACAACAGAAGTAAGGCTCACTGGTCTATAATTACCAGGGTTGTCCCTACTCCGCTTCTTGAACAAGGGGACAACATTTGCTATCCTCCAGTCTTCTGGCACTATTCCTGTAGACAATGACGACATAAAGATCAAAGCCAAAGGCTCTGCAATCTCCTCCCTAGCCTCCCAGAGAATCCTAGGATAAATCCCATCTGGCCCAGGGGACTTATCTATTTTCACACTTTCCAGAATTGCTAACACCTCCTCCTCATGAACCTCAATCCCGTCTAGTCTAATAGCCTGTATCTCAACAACATTATCTTTTTCCTGAGTGAATACTGATGAAAAATATTCATTTAGCTCCTCTCCTATCTCTTCAGACTCCACGCACAACTTCCCACCACTGTCCTTGACTGGCCCTAATCTTACCCTAGTCATTCTTTTATTCCTGACATACCTATAGAAAGCTTTAGGATTTTCCTTGATCCTACCTGCAAAGACTTCTCATGCCCCCTCCTGGCTCTTCTTAGCTCTCTCTTTAGGTCCTTCCTGGCTAACTTGTAACTCTCAAGCGCCCTAACTGAGCCTTCACGTCTCATCTTTACATAAGTCCCGTTCTTCCTCTTCACAAGAGATTCAACTTCTTTAGTAAACCACGGTTCCCTCGCTCGACCACTTCCTCCCTGCCTGACAGGTACATACTTATCAAGGACACGCAGTAGCTGTTCCTTGAACAAGCTCCACATTTCAATTGTGCCCATCCCCTGCAGTTTCCTTCCACATCCTATGCATCCTAAATCACGCCTAATCGCATCATAATTTCCTTTCCCCCAGCTATAACTCTTGCCCTGCGGTATATACCTATCCCTTTCCATCGCTAAAGTAAACGTAACCAAATTGTGGTCACTATCGCCAAAGTGTTCACCTACCTCCAAATCTAACACCTGGCCTGGTTCATTACACAGTACCAAATTCAATGTGGCCTCGTCTCTTGTTGGCCTATCTACATACTGTGTCAGGAAACCCTCCTGCACACATTGGACAAAAACTGATCCATCTAAAGTACTCGAACTATAGCTTTTCCAGTCAATATTTGTAAAGTTAAAGTCCCCAAACTGAAATCTGAAACAAAACCGCATCAACTCTGTCAACATCTATAAAATGTAGGATTTTTTAAAAATAAAATCTTTTGTCAAATCTGAAAACCAGGAGATAAAATACCATTGAGTCATAATGGCACAAGGAGGAGGAATTTGGCCCATTAAGTCCATGCTAGCCCTCTGTAGACCCAGTCAGTCCTATTCCCCTCCTCTATTCCTATATCCTGACAATTTTATTCCTTCAGCTGCCCATCCAGTTTCCTTTAGATAGCATTCATCATCTCCACTTCCACCAACCTCATCGGCAATGGGTTTAAGATCATTTATACTCACTGTGTTAAAAAGTTCTTCCTCACAATCTCCTCCTGCATCTGTTGCCCAAAACCTTAAATCTGTTTCCCCGATCCTTGTACCATCAGCCAATGGGAATTGGCCAATCTTTGTGTACCTTTTCTAAACCTATATAATCTTGTACACCTCCATTAAATCACCCCAAAATCTCACTTGCTGCTGAAAGAATAACACCAACCTCTCCTTCCTAGCCTTGCAGCTAAAATCCCTCCTCTCTGGATCTATTTTGGCCATTCTCCTCTGCACCCACTCAAGGACCCTTCCATCCTTTGTAAAGTGTGGTGATCAGTAGGGACACAAAACTCTAGTTGCGGCCAAACCAGAGCTTTATAAAGGCTCAGCAAGACTTTCTTGTTTCTGTACTCTATTTATGAAGTCCAAGATCCGGTATGTTTTTCTAACTGTTCTCTCAGTATGTCCTTTAACCTTTAAAGATTTATGCACATGAACCCCCAGGTCCTTTTGCTGCTGTACACTCTTTAGAGCTGTGCCATTTAGTCTACATGGCCTCCGTGTATCCATTCTGTCAACATGCGTCACCTTACAATTCTCATCTGCCCATTCTACCAATCTATTATGTTCAACTGCTGCTGTATGGCATCTTTCTAGCACTCTGTTACATCTCCAAGTTGGGTATCATCAGCAAATTGTGAAATTTTATTCTGTAAAACATTTTTTATATCAGAAAAGCAGTGGTCTTGGCACAGAATCTTGGGAAACACAACGATCTACCAGCTTTACATTGGGAAGCAATCATTTCCCACGACTTGCTTCTTTCTGACTTTAAGCCAATTTTTTATCCAAGCTGACACTGACCTTCAAAGTGGCACTTTGTGCAAGGTGTTCTTAAAATCTGTATAGACAATATCCACTGTATTTCCTTCAACAACCTTTTCTGTTACTTCACCAGAAATTAGATTTAAATTAAATTAAATGTTTTTTTTGATTTTTCTTGCCAATTATTGTTTCTAAAGCCTTACCCATCACCAATGTTAAACTGACCAGTCTGTGGCTCCCAAAAATGTCCTTGAACCCATTCTCGAACAAGGTTGTCACATTTAGAATCTTGGGATTTGAGTGAATATAAAGGGAAGATGAATAGATTTCTGGACGTGGAGTTAAAGCAAGTCAATGGAGTTCAGGGACAAAACTATCATCATGCAATATCTGAGGGCTCAAGGAGCTGAATGGTCAGTCCTGTTCCTACGGCAGATATTCCAACCACACAGAAAAAGTTAACTGGATCACTGCTCTTCAAACTGCTCTGTAGAAAATTTTATTTATTTTCCGTTATGATTGACGATGACAGGATTGTTGTTAAGTCTGACACTTTCTGCTTTTGTACCAAAATAAAAGAGATTGACAATGTTAAAGACATGGCAAGCCAAAATTGAAGGGGTATTGTTCAAAGCCTCTTCACTGCTAAGTCTGTCAGAAGTTGTTTCTATGGATAAAGCTGCAGCAATTTCCTCACCACTGGTTAGAGGCAGTTATAAATCAATGGCTCACCCTCTAACAATGGCACAATGAGTCCGATCGGTCTGGTGCCTGATAGAGAACAGTGTCAATAGAAGTAAAAGGGTGGGGTGCCAGGAAAAGCGCACTGTCCTAAACCAAACGTCTTCTAAAAACAATCCCAGCCAACCAATTCAATTCACTCATTAAAATATATATCAATGCAGCATTTACTGAGTGCTGAGACAGAGTTTTCCAAGATGAGCATTTCTTCCCCACCCTAATGTCAGGCTTACAATAGATCATTTCAAAGGAATTAAGTTTAATAAAATGTGGCAAAATAAACTGAGGGGAATAAATGAGTTACCGGCTTGCTGGTAGCTGCCAGTGTATCTGGAAACTGCTGCCAGTAATCACATTGAACATTCACATTCAGGCATTTCAAACACAAAGATGAACTCTTTAGACAAATATATTCACAGTCGCATTGACAAGCTCATCTAATGAGATCAGCCGTGGGATCTTTCCAACAAGATCAGTCACTGGAAGCACAACCCCAGAATTATAATCAGTCTGATATTTCGGAGAGAGCTAAATTCAATTCCCATTTATAGCTCAACTCTAAATATCAATTGTTTCTTTGTGAAAAACAAGACGGCTGCATCAACTATTCAGACAATCCTTTCACAGAAGTCGATTTGCCACTTGAGAGTTTCCCAGAATGGTTGCCGACATTACCGGAATCTGCAGCAAATCAATGTTGTTGCTCATTGCTGCCAACACCACTTAAAGAGAAACTCCTTAAAGATCTCATTTTAAGAAGGAACTAAACCTACTCTCACTACACTGGCAGTGGCTCTCTGAGAACATAGATACATTTGTTAGAGAGGTGGGAGTGAGGATGGGCTTCTGTACAAAAAGAGGAGGGAGAAAGACAGAAAAGAGCACTCATGTGCAAAAATGTGCAGGTATTAGTGTAAATAGATTGGTCCCTCTACAAAGATGTGTAGAAGGATAGGTAGTATTGAGGAAGCGGGGGAAGGGCTGCAGAAGGACTTGGACAGGTTAGGAGAGTGGGCAAAGAAGTGGCAGATGGAATACAATGTGGAAAATGTGAGTCTATGCACTTTGGAAGGAGGAATGGAGGCCTAGACTATTTTCTAAATGGGAAAAGGCTTAGGAAATCAGAAACACAAAGGGGCTTGGGAGTTGTTCAAGATTCTCTTAAGGTTAACATGCAGGTTCAGTCGGCAGTTTGGAAGGCAAATGCAATGTTAGCATTCATGTCGAGAGGGCTAGAATACAAGAGCAGGGATGTACTTATGAGGCTCCATAAGGCGCTGATCAGACCCCATTTGGAGTATTGTGAGCAGTTTTGGGCCCCGTATTTAAGGAAGGACGTGCTGGCCTTGGAAAGGGTCCAGAGAAGGTTCACAAGAATGATCCCTGGAATGAAGAGCTTGTCGTATGAGGAACGGTTGAGGACTCTGGGTCTGTACTCATTGGAGTTTAGAAGGGTGAGGAGGGATCTTATTGAAATTTACAGGATACTGTGAGGTCTGGATAGAGTGAATGCTGAGAGGATGTTTTCACTAGTAGGAAAACTAGAACCAGAGGGCACAACCTCAGGCTGATGGGACAATCCTTTAAAACAGAGATGAGGAGGAATTTCTTCAGCCAGAGAGTGGTGAATCTGTGGAACTTTTTGCTGCAGAAGGCTGTGGAGGCCAGGTCATTGAGTGTCTTTAAGACAGAGATAGATAGGTTCTTGATTAATAAGAGGATCAGGGGTTATGGAGAAAAGGCAGGAGAATGGGGATGAGAAAAATATCAGCCATGATTGAATGGCAGAGCAGACTCGATGGCCCGAGTGGCCTAATTCTGCTCCTATGTCTTATGGTCTTATGGTGAACTAATAGCGAAAGGAGCAGTCAGTCTGAGCAACAGCTGTGTGTCAAGGGAGTGATGTGGAGATGCCGGCGTTGGACTGGGGTGAACACAGTAAGAGTTTTAACAACACCAGGTTAAAGTCCAACAGGTTTATTTGGTAGCAAATACCATATTTGCTACCAAATAAACCTGTTGGGCTTTAACCTGGTGTTGTTAAAACTCTTACTGTGTCAAGGGAGTGACGGTGACTCACAATTACTGACCTCTCCATAACCTCTGCATGACTGCTTTATTTTAAATATCTTGCATTGCATTTCCATTTTGATACAAAATCCACCGAGATTAAAGGACTTGAATGTCACGTGGACAAGCTTCACTTTGTTGTTTACTGTTTGTTGGTGGTGTTGGGGCAGAAAGTTTCTATTCTGTAAATCATGGCCAGGTTTCACCAAAGCGTAGGGGGTGATCTTGAGCCTGCATTTGCCATCTGAGCAAATGTCAGCAGCAGCTCAAGATCCAGAAGTCAGAGTTCCCGCCAATGGAAATGCAATTTTGGATTTTCCCCGACCTTCACAGCAACATCATGAGCATGAACCTGCTTTACATGGATTTGAATAGATTTTAATATAGTTAACTAGCCCCCTCGCCGGATATTGACCACCCTCACTAACAGAACGTTATATCGGCGCAGTTTACAACAGGTTCACCTAGATGTGAACCTATTGTCGGGGTCTCCCTGGGGGCATAATGGTAAGTACAGCCCCCAGGGAGAGGGACATGGGCAGGCAGTGCAGATGCCATCCCAATTCTCTGCAGCCAGATTTTGCTGGGCTGGTGAGGCTCCGTCCCTACATGATGGCTTCAAACACGCCCCCTTGATTTTTTTGGCAGAGTGTGGTAAAATCTGGAGAGAAAACTGGCCTGTTTCAAAGTGTCAGGCTCAGACTGAAAACTGGAATGAAGCTCTCTAGTTACAGTTTTCTCTTAAGATTTTGACCATCTTAGACGACAAAAAATGAATGGGCGGGGTTTGTGCCATCATTCTGGTGGAACAACGCCAGATAGATCCGGAAAGACCGACTCTACAGAGATTGGGGCGTCATCTTTATCGGGTACCCCCATCAGAACAAAAAAAATCCTCTGCCACCACGGAAGTATCAGGGGCTCTGCCTCCCACCCCCAACAATCACCGCCGGCATTCCATACCCCCCCACCCACTGCTGAAGTATCACCAGCATTTCCCTCCCTCCCCACTGTGCCCACTCTTCCCCCCTCACCCCACATTAATTAACACCCCTCATGGGGTTCCCACTAGGGCCCACTCCTGGCACTGTCCCCTGGCACAGATTGGCACTTCAGGGTTGGCTTCTGGCAGTGCCAATCTGTGCCGGTGAGCATGGCCCTCTTTCCCCAGGGACTATACTTACCTCCGTGCCCTCAAAAGAGATCCCCTTGACTGATGTACATTTGACCAAACCTGTTGTAAACTTTGCTAACGTGAATATATAATAAAGGAGGATCATTAGGGCGGGGGCTCATTCATAATACTTAAATTCATGGGCGTGACCTCCTGACCTTGTGGCTGCCACAACTGTGAGTCATTGTCACTCTGGAGAGAATCACATTTCCCAAGTCTCCGGATTTTCGGCCCACGTCACCATTCTCTATGACGGCAAACACAGCTGAAATTCCCCACCGTCTGACAATTTCAGAATCCAAAGATTGAGAGGGAATTCCAGAGTCACGACTCTATCCTTCATGTGATACTAAATCTGTATGGTACACATTTGGAATCACGAGCTTTCGGAGCAGTGCTCCTTCCTCAGGTGAGGAAAGTTCATGATTCTGGACTTTAACCTGGCGTTGTGAGACTTCTAATAATAGCACAGGAGGAGGCTTTTGGGGAAAGTGAGGAGAATGAAGTGTGACAGTGCTGGGGTGGTGCACCCCTGGAATGTATACTGTGAATGAATTAATAGCTTCAAATGAAACAAGTAGTGGCAAATCACCTCAAGTTTTTTATTCCATTTATATTCAAATGATTCTGGAACACAAACTGAAATTGTGTCTAACATTCCTTCATGTTTTTCTCACCTTTTTCTTCAATTTGCATTGACACATGCTCCAACTCTTCAGTTTTGATTTTCTGAAGAATTAATAAGCATTTGAAGCAAAGAAAGATACAGGACTTTGTGTCAAAAAGGTCCGTGAGATGAGATTGATACAGAGCTATGGGGAGAGCATAAGTAGGGAGGTTTTGGACTGATACAGAGCTAATGTGAGTGAGTGGGACAGTGTGATTAGTTTTGAACTATTGTAGTGAAGAGTTGACACAGAAACGCATAATAAACTGTTTTTTCTCTGTGATGCAAATTTATATTGTTCTGTTTACCTGGAGTTCACACAGGTGAAAGGCGTTTCCTGTTATAGCGTTGCATAACATATTAATTGTTATGAATTAAACTCTGTAAATTCTGAGAAAGATTTGATCATAACATTGAACTTGTATTGATGTAAAATGTCTACTCACAGTGAAAATGATTTTAGATTAACAAAGGATCTAATCTAAATGTTAACCAACATTTCCTTTCTCAGATGCAGACATACCTTTGATTTCCTTCCATACTCAGAAGGTCCTATTTGTTGAAAATGAGTATGAGCTGGCAAACACTCTACTCTAATCACAGCATTCAGATTACCATGACCCAGAATGAACTGGATGGTGGAAATGAACTGGATGGTGGAAATGAACTGGTGTCACAGCTGTCAGTTCCCAAAATGGGTTTTGTGCACACAACAATACAAAACAGCTGAACACTCAAGAGTGCTTCCACTTTTGGAAGCTGTACTGTCCTCTCAAGATTTCTCACCACAGCCAATGCACCTACTGTTCTGCCAAAACTCTGCCAGTTCTGCTGTGAAGCCACTGATGGAAGATATTCAAAGTACACTAGTAATGACTCACTCTTCTGCATTCTCTGATTAATCCACTCTGCATTTCCTCACAGAAGTGTGGCAGGGGTCCCTAACCATTCAGAGCAAGGATTGGGTCTGCATTTTAACAATGGATGGCAGTGCATATTTGTCATCTTAAGTATCCAATATTCTCGAGAGTTTCAAAGAATGAGAAATGATCTCATTAAAACGTTTAAGATTTTGAAGGGTCTTGATGGGATAGGCACTGAGATTGTTTTCACTAGTTGGAGAATCTAAGGCACAGGAGCACAGTCTCAGGGTAAGGTACTAAGCATTTAGGACAGAGACAAGGAGAAATTACTTCATTCAAAGCATTGTGAACCTTTGGAATTCTCTGTCCCTGTGGATTGTGGATGCTCCATCGTTGAATATGTTTTAAGACAGATTTTTGGTCTCTCAATTAAGAGACGTGGGGAGCAGATGGGAAAGTGGAGTTAAAGTCCAAGATCAGCCATGATTGTATTCAATGGTGGAACATGTTTGAGGGACTACATAGTCCATTCCTGCTCCTATTCCTTTTGTTCTTTTGGGGCGAATGGGATCAAAGGTTATGGGGAAAAAGCAGATTGAGTTGGATGAACTGCCATGATCGTAATGAGTGGCGGAGCAGGGTCAAAAGGCCAAATGGCCTCCTCCTGCTCATATCTTCTATGTTTCTGTGTTTCTTGTATCCATTATCAACACCAGCTCAATAGGTATCACCTTCTCAATTGGTTGAGACAAAACCCTCTTTAATTGAATTGTCTTGATCAGAATTGTGTGGTTCTGCTCAGCTTACTGAGACCATTAAAGCCTCATTCAAAAAAGATCTGACTCTGTGGACAGTTTGAGGTACCATTTGTATGCTACTTGATGGATTGTAATTATAATCAAAGTAACAGTGTGAAAAATTAATGACAGACTCACTCACTCCATTAGATTTATTTGTGAGTGATTTTGGAATTTATGTGGAAGTTTAATGCACAGTGAGAAATGCAGAGTACATATCCAACAGATGCAGTTTGGTGAGGCTTTGGAACAAGAAACGTGGAATGTCTTTGATTTGATTTATTATTGTCACATGTATTAACATACAGTGAAAAATATTGTTTCTTCCGTACTATACGAAGAAAGCATACCATTCATAGAGAAGGAAAGGAGAGGGTGCAAAATGGAGTGTTACAGTTATAGCTAGGGTGTAGAGAAAGATCAACTTAATGCAAGGAAGGTCCATTCAAAAGTCTGATGACAGCAGAGAAAAAGCTGTTCTTGAGTCAGTTGGCACGTGACTTCAGACTTTTGTATCTTTTTCCCGAAGGAAGAAGGTGGAAGAGAGAATGTCCAGGGTGCGTGGGGTCTTTAATTCTGCTGGCTGCTTTGCCGAGGCAGCGGGAAGTTAGACAGAGTCAATGAATGGGAGGCTGGTTTGTGTGATGGATTGGGCTACATTCACGACCTTTTGTAGTTCTTTGTGGCGTTGGGCAGAGCAGGAGCCATACCAAGCTGTGATACAACCAGAAAGAATGCTTTCTATGGTGCATCTGTAAAAATTGGTGAGAATCGTAGTTGACATGCCAAATTTCAATGTCAAAACTGACTGGATATGACTGAATAAAATGTTATATCGTGGGATGTGTGGAGCCATTCTAATAGAGAGAATTTGCACTGATGCTTAAACCTGACAATAGCACAGAGCCTACTGGGTACAACTTAATTGTATCTATTCTGATCGCCCTTCACATTGGACCTCGTAAAAGCCCCAAAGGACCTACCCAAAGGGAACAACTTTATCACTTCTGCTCATCATTTCTGAAAGCTGAACAGCATGTGTATCTGATGAGATGCTCAAGGAGCTACCTTGTAACACCAAGTGCCATTTCCTTTTGTCATAGAAAGCTGAGCTCCCAGTCACAGGCTCAGAGGGCATTACTGGTTCCAGTTTTGTAGAATAATTGGAGACTGGAAATAATCAGCAAAAGTCAGTTTGTAACTCAGCAAAGGGAGATACCAAAACCGGTTGCAGAGAAAGTCACTGTTCCACTCCTCTGGTATAATCCATGGCTCATTTCAGCTGGAAGTTTAACAACACCAGGTTAAAGTCCAACAGGTTTATTTGGTAGCAAAAGCCACACAAGCTTTCGGAGCTGCAAGCCCCTTCTTCAGGTGAGTGGGAATTCTGTTCACAAACAGAGCATATAAAGACTTGTGTCTTTATATGCTCTGTTTGTGAACAGAATTCCCACTCACCTGAAGAAGGGGCTTGCAGCTCCGAAAGCTTGTGTGGCTTTTGCTACCAAATAAACCTGTTGGACTTTAACCTGGTGTTGTTAAACTTCTTACTGTGTTTACCCCAGTCCAACGCCGGCATCTCCACATCATTTCAGCTGGCCATAACCACAAGGTGGATTGACTTAACTGCTACCTGGAGTCTCTTGAAGAGGTGAATCGGCGAATGGTCAAGAACTATGAAAGCTCTAAGTGCGCCATGTTTGGAAATGTCAACAGGCTGGCATCTTCCAAGAGGGTAGTCCCCCGTTACACACTCACTGGGATCAGCCTTTGCATTAATACAAATGTGGTTTGTAGCGGTGTACCTCGCCAGTTGAGCAGAACATTGATGAAGAAAGCACAGATGACACAGACGAAGGGGGGTATTTTCGCAATCCGCCCGCCATGGGAATCGTAGCAAGCGAGGGGCGGACCATGGAAATGTCCATTGACCGTGGGCAGAATTTACCGGTTTTGGGGCGAGTGCGGCCGGAAAATCCCACCCAAAGTCTCATTGCATATCACACTGATCTGGAACACTGTGTCACACTGTATATCACACTGATCTGGAACACTGTGTCACACTGTATATCACACTGATCTGGAACACTGTGTCTCACTGTATATCACACTGATCTGGAACACTGTGTCTCACTGTATATCACACTGATCTGGAACACTGTGTCACACTGTATATCACACTGATCTGGAATTCTGTGTCTCACTGTATATCACACTGATCTGGAACACTGTGTCACACTGTATATCACACTGATCTGGAACACTGTGTCACACGGTATATCACACTGATCTGGAACACTGTGTCTCACTGTATATCACACTGATCTGGAACACTGTGTCACACTGTATATCACACTGATCTGGAACACTGTGTCACACTGTATATCACACTGATCTGGAACACTGTGTCACACTGTATATCACACTGATCTGGAACACTGTGTCACACTGTATATCACACTGATCTGGAACACTGTGTCACACTGTATATCACACTGATCTGGAACACTGTGTCTCACTGTATATCACACTGATCTGGAACACTGTGTCACACTGTATATCACACTGATCTGGAATTCTGTGTCTCACTGTATATCACACTGATCTGGAACACTGTGTCTCACTGTATATCACACTGATCTGGAACACTGTGTCACACTGTATATCACACTGATCTGGAACACTGTGTCACACTGTATATCACACTGATCTGGAACACTGTGTCACACTGATCTGGAATTCTGTGTCTCACTGTATATCACACTGATCTGGAACACTGTGTCTCACTGTATATCACACTGATCTGGAATTCTGTGTCTCACTATATATCACACTGATCTGGAACACTGTGTCACACTGTATATCACACTGATCTGGAACACTGTGTCACACTGTATATCACACTTATCTGGAACACTGTGTCACACTGTATATCACACTGATCTGGAACACTGTCACACTGTATATCACACTGATCTGGAATTCTGTGTCTCACTGTATATCACACTGATCTGGAACACTGTGTCACACTGTATATCACACTGATCTGGAATTATGTGTCTCACTGTATATCACACTGATCTGGAACACTGTGTCACACAGTATATCACACTGATCTGGAACACTGTGTCACACTGTATATCACACTGATCTGGAATTCTGTGTCTCACTATATCACACTAATCTGGCACACTGTCTCACTGTATATTACATTGATCTGGAACACTGCCACACAGTGTATCACACTGATCTGGAACACTCTGCCACTGTGGCTCACTATATATCACACTGATCTGGAACACTGTGTCACACTGTATATCACACTGATCTGGAACACTGTGTCACACTGTATATCACACTGATCTGGAATTCTGTGTCTCACTGTATATCACACTGATCTGGAACACTGTGTCACACTGTATATCACACTGATCTGGAATTCTGTGTCACACTGTATATCACACTGATCTGGAATTCTGTGTCACACTGTATATCACACTGATCTGGAACACTGTGTCACACTGTATATCACACTGATCTGGAACACTGTGTCACACTGTATATCACACTGGTCTGGAACACTGTGTCACACTGTATATCACACTGGTCTGGAACACTGTGTCACACTGTATATCACACTGATCTGGAACACTGTGTCACACTGTATATCACACTGATCTGGAATTCTGTGTCTCACTGTATATCACACTGATCTGGAACACTGTGTCACACTGTATATCACACTGATCTGGAATTCTGTGTCACACTGTATATCACACTGATCTGGAATTCTGTGTCACACTGTATATCACACTGATCTGGAACACTGTCACACTGTATATCACACTGATCTGGAACACTGTGTCACACTGTATATCACACTGATCTGGAACACTGTGTCACACTGTATATCACACTGGTCTGGAACACTGTGTCACACTGTATATCACACTGATCTGGAACACTGTGTCACACTGTATATCACACTGATCTGGAACACTGTGTCACACTGTATATCACACTGATCTGGAATTCTGTGTCTCACTGTATATCACACTGATCTGGAACACTGTGTCACACTGTATATCACACTGATCTGGAACACTGTCACACTGTATATCACACTGATCTGGAATTCTGTGTCTCACTGTATATCACACTGATCTGGAACACTGTGTCACACTGTATATCACACTGATCTGGAAAACTGTGTCTCACTGTATATCACACTGATCTGGAACACTGTGTCACACTGTATATCACACTGATCTGGAACACTGTGTCACACTGTATATCACACTGATCTGGAACACTGTGTCACACTGTATATCACACTGATCTGGAACACTGTCACACTGTATATCACACTGATCTGGAATTCTGTGTCTCACTGTATATCACACTGATCTGGAACACTGTCACACTGTATATCACACTGATCTGGAATTCTGTGTCACACTGTATATCACTGTGATCTGGAACACCGTGTCACACTGTATATCACACTGATCTGGAACACTGTGTCACACTGTATATCACACTGATCTGGAACACTGTGTCACACTGTATATCACACTGATCTGGAACACTGTGTCACACTGTATATCACACTGATCTGGAACACTGTGTCACACTGTATATCACTGTGATCTGGAACACCGTGTCACACTGTATATCACACTGATCTGGAACACTGTGTCACACTGTATATCACACTGATCTGGAACACTGTGTCACACTGTATATCACACTGATCTGGAACACTGTGTCACACTGTATATCACACTGATCTGGAACACTGTGTCACACTGTATATCACACTGATCTGGAATTCTGTGTCTCACTGTATATCACACTGATCTGGAACACTGTGTCACACTGTATATCACACTGATCTGGAACACTGTGTCACACTGTATATCACACTGATCTGGAATTCTGTGTCTCACTATATCACACTAATCTGGCACACTGTCTCACTGTATATTACGTTGATCTGGAACACTGCCACACAGTGTATCACACTGATCTGGAACACTGTGTCTCACTGTATATCACACTGATCTGGAACACTGTGTCACACTGTATATCACACTTATCTGGAACACTGTGTCTCACTGTATATCACACTGATCTGGAACACTGTCACACTGTATATCACACTGATCTGGAACACTGTGTCACACTGTATATCACACTGATCTGGAACACTGTCACACTGTATATCACACTGATCTGGAATTCTGTGTCTCACTGTATATCACACTGATCTGGAACACTGTGTCTCACTGTATATCACACTGATCTGGAACACTGTGTCACACTGTATATCACACTGATCTGGAACACTGTCACACTGTATATCACACTGATCTGGAATTCTGTGTCTCACTGTATATCACACTGATCTGGAACACTGTGTCTCACTGTATATCACACTGATCTGGAACACTGTGTCACACTGTATATCACACTGATCTGGAATTCTGTGTCTCACTGTATATCACACTGATCTGGAACACTGTGTCACACTGTATATCACACTGATCTGGAATTATGTGTCTGACTGTATATCACACTGATCTGGAACACTGTGTCACACAGTATATCACACTGATCTGGAACACTGTGTCACACTGTATATCACACTGATCTGGAATTCTGTGTCTCACTATATCACACTAATCTGGCACACTGTCTCACTGTATATTACATTGATCTGGAACACTGCCACACAGTGTATCACACTGATCTGGAACACTGTGTCACACTGTATATCACACTGATCTGGAATTCTGTGTCACACTGTATATCACACTGATCTGGAATTCTGTGCCACACTGTATATCACACTGATCTGGAACACTGTGTCACACTGTATATCACACTGATCTGGAACACTGTGTCACACTGTATATCACACTGGTCTGGAACACTGTGTCACACTGTATATCACACTGGTCTGGAACACTGTGTCACACTGTATATCACACTGATCTGGAACACTGTGTCACACTGTATATCACACTGATCTGGAATTCTGTGTCTCACTGTATATCACACTGATCTGGAACACTGTGTCACACTGTATATCACACTGATCTGGAACACTGTGTCACACTGTATATCACACTGATCTGGAATTCTGTGTCTCACTGTATATCACACTGATCTGGAACACTGTGTCACACTGTATATCACACTGATCTGGAACACTGTGTCACACGGTATATCACACAGATCTGGAACACTGTCACACTGTATATCACACTGATCTGGAATTCTGTGTCTCACTGTATATCACACTGATCTGGAACACTGTGTCTCACTGTATATCACACTGATCTGGAACACTGTGTCACACTGTATATCACACTGATCTGGAATTCTGTGTCTCACTGTATATCACACTGATCTGGAACACTGTGTCACACTGTATATCACACTGATCTGGAACACTGTCACACTGTATATCACACTGATCTGGAATTCTGTGTCACACTGTATATCACACTGGTCTGGAACACTGTGTCACACTGTATATCACACTGATCTGGAACACTGCCACACAGTGTATCACGCTGATCTGAAGCACTCTGTCACTGTGGCTCACTATATATCACACTGATCTGGAACACTGTGTCACTGTATATCACACTAATCTGGCACAGTATCTCACTGGATATCACACTAATCTGGCACACTGTCTCACTGTATATTACATTGATCTGGAACACTGCCACACAGTGCATCACACTGATCTGGAACAATCTGCCACTGTGTCTCACTATATATCACACTGATCTGGAACACTGTGTCACTGTATATCACACTGATCTGGAATTCTGTGTCACTGTATATCACACTGATCTGGAACACTGTGTCACACTGTATATCACACTGATCTGGAATTCTGTGTCACACTGTATATCACACTGGTCTGGAACACTGTGCCACACAGTGTATCACGCTGATCTGAAGCACTCTGTCACTGTGGCTCACTATATATCACACTGATCTGGAACACTGTGTCACTGTATATCACACTAATCTGGCACAGTATCTCACTGGATATCACACTAATCTGGCACACTGTCTCACTGTATATTACATTGATCTGGAACACTGCCACACAGTGCATCACACTGATCTGGAACAATCTGCCACTGTGTCTCACTATATATCACACTGATCTGGAACACTGTGTCACTGTATATCACACTGATCTGGAACACTGTGTCACTGTATATCACACTGATCTGGAACACTGTGTCACTGTATATCACACTGATCTGGAACACTGTGTCACTGTATATCACACTGATCTGGAACACTGTGACACACAGTAAATTACACTTATCTGATATACTGCGTCACACTGTAGGTTAGATGGGCTTTAGATTGGTTTCACAGGTCGGCGCAACATCGAGGGCCGAAGGGCCTGTACTGCGCTGTAATGTTCTAATGTATACAACTGGATACCATGATTTGTATCAGCCCCTCTTTACACGATCCAATCCAAAACCCAGATGATTTTATAGTCCCAGAAACTAAAGCCTGAATACAGCCAGTCTCCTGGCGTTCCACAGTCCACATTGTTATTAATAATATGCATTTTTAAAATCACTCTTTAAATTATTCCTCAGGGGATGGTGGGCAATGCTGGCAAGGCCAGCATTTAATGGCTATCCCACACTGCCCAAGAAGAAGACAGTGGTGGCTTTTTTCTTGGCTGTGGAAGTCCATATGGAGACATAGTTTAACAATGTTGCTGAGGAGGAAGGTCCAGGATTTAAATTCACCAACAATAAGGTAACAATCATATCTGTTAGCTCAGGATGCATGAGTCAAGATAAGAATAATTCAGCACTGGCTGAAAACTGTCTGAAAGTTTGACAACAAAAATGTTAATAAAGTGCATTTTAATAAAATGCTTTAATCATCATTAAAGACCAATTCTACTGGGGGAAATTGAAAACGAGTTCAGCAACGTTTGTACAGCTTACAGAAAGATGTCGACACAAGGGAAATAATGCAGCTCTCAAACACAGGAAAATATGTCAGTGGTGAAGACGAATTACTGCAAGCTCATTAAAGAAAGGAAAGCATTAGCACCTTAACAATCACTCAGAAATGTCACAAAGGGCTTCAAGAATAATGGATTACTTTCAAGTTCAGTGACTGTTGATGTGTGGGCAAACACAGTAACCAGTTATGCATAGAAAAATTCCAAAACCAGCGTTTCTGCCGCCAGTTAATGACCTCCAAGAAAGGGTGGTGGAAGCAGATGTAACACTTATATTTTAAAAGGGAATTGGATATATACTTGAAAATAAAAACGTTGTTGGCCTTGGGGGAAAGCATGAGAGGCACAATGGACCAAAGGGTCTCTCTCTGTGCTATAACATTTGAATACAGGAGTTGGGATGTCTTGTTGAAGTTGTACAAGACATTGGTAAAGCCACACTTGGAATACTGTGTGCAATTCTGGTCACCCTAAAATAGAAAGGATATTATTAAACTAGAAAGAGTGCAGAAAAGATTTACTAGGATGCTACCGGGACTTGATGGATTGAGTTATAAGGAGAGGCTGAATAGACTGGGACCTTTTTCCTCTGGAGCATAGGAGGCTGAGGGGTGACCTTATAGAGGTCTATAAAATAATGAGGGGCATAGACAAGGTAGATAGTCACTATCTTTTCCCAAAGGTAGGGGAGTCAAAAACTCGAGGGCATAGGTTTAAGGTGAGAGGGGAGAGATACAAAAGTGTCCAGAGGGGCAATATTTTCACACAGGGTGGTGAGTGTCTGGAATAAGCTTCCAGAGGTAGTAGTAGAGGCAGGTACAATTTTATTGTTTAAAAAGCATTTAGATAGTTACATGGGTACGATGGGTATAGAGGGATATGGGCCAAATGCGGGCAATAGGGATTAGTTTAGGGGTTTTTAAAAAAAGGGCGGCATGGACAAGTTGGGCCAAAGGGCCTGTTTCCATGCTGTAAACCTCTGTGACTCTATGACTCTATGATATTGTTAAGGGACGTAGGTGAAAAGCATTGTTTCATGAAGTACTTTAAGCAGATATGAAAAGGACACATAAAGAAAGAATTGGTTCCATCTTCAACTTTGCAATGTCAAGGATAAGAGTTCAGATTACTGCTGAAACTTACCTGCATGGTGCATCCAAAAACACTCAATCTTCAAACAAAACATTCAACTATTAAATGGGTAACGTTTGTATTAGTTTCTAGTCTGCAATTAATCAGTTCTTCAGCTGTGGAACAGAATAGAATGCAAAATAATCTTATCAGATTATGGAACAATGCGCCATTTACTGAATCACTTACAACGAATCCTTTCACAACCTAAACCACATCCAACCAACAACCAATGTTTACAAAGTATCACGGAAAATTACTGCTTCCATCAATTAACATTAATTGCCAGAAAAATTATAGCTGTGAGAGAATAAGCACATAATAATGTAAGAGCATAATAATAGATCTATAGGGAAGCAAGAAGGACTAATATAATCAAAGATATAGTTTGACCCAGGCCTTCAAATGCCTAATTACTTTGCATCTTCCTCTGATGTCAAGCTTTTGTGCATTCATAAAGAGGAGCGCAAGGAAGAAAATATGTTTCCACATCACATCTATATCAAGTTCTGCCCAGTCTGGCTGTATTTACCCCACATGGATTATTAGATTAAGGGCCTGATTTTACCATTTTGATTCTAAGTGCTGAATCTGGATGCAACTAGTAAACCCCGTTCCCAGGCGCCCCCATATGCACTCAACCTGAAAAAAAGTCACGAATCTGAATCGCGCTGTGGGCGGGGCTGATCACCCCCAAAATGGTGCTGCTCCGATCGGAGCCTTCAACTGCGCATGCACAGTAAAACAAATTTGAAAAACACTCCCCTGCCACATTGCTCCCAGGCCGCTCTATCTGCTTTTTGCGGCCCGGGAGCGATGGCCCCCACAGATATTACCCCAACTCAAAACATAACTATCCTCCTTATCCACCCAACGCCTCGCTACCCAGACCGATCGCGACCCCCTGCCCCAATTCCCCCTCACCGATCACCCGCAGAGTGGCAACGGACCCCCCCTTCCCCCTTACCGATCACATGCAGAGTGGCAGCAGACCCCTTCTTCCCCCTCACTGATCGCCTGCAGAGTGGCAGTGGACCCCCCCCCTGGCCCTGCCCTCCCCCTCCCAGAGATACATCTGGCCCTGCTCCTCCTCCTCCCCCGCAATCAGAGAACAATCTGACCCAACTCCTACTCACCCCCACCAAAGAATGATCGGGCCTCCCTCCTCCTCCCCCTTCCCCCCGCCCCACCAGAGAATGATCTGGCCCGCCTCCCTCCTTCCCCTCCCCAGAGATGATCTGGCCTCCTTCCTCCTCCTCCCCCCACCCACCAGAGAATGATCTGGCCCACCTCCCTCCTCCCCTACCACCGATCTGAGTCAGAGAGCCGCTGGAAGCTCTGAACTTACCTCTTCAGAAGCTGGAGCGCCCAAAACAGACCTTTGCCGAGCATATCTGTTTCGCGACGAATCTGGGCAGGCGAACGCGGTGATAAAGAGGGAAATGCTGGTAACTTTGGGCATCCAGCTCATTAAGTCAATTTAAATGCATGCAAATGTGATACAAATGCGGAGTGGAGCGTTCTGAGAGACCAGCGGGGATCGCTCCTATTTTTTCGCTGTTAGGACACTTAGGCCGGAATTTTACCACCTCACCCGCCCAAGGACAACTGAGAATGCCATTCTGCATGCAAATGCATTTAAATTGACGTCGCGCCTGTTTCGGGCACGGTCCCGATCGTCTTCATTTTCGGGCCTTGGTAAAGGGGGAACGGGCGCGGAGGCAGGCGCAGATCGTGCTACTCGCCTCATGCCCGACTTTACCAAGTTTCCGCGCCCGAAAGCGGACGCAACACAATGGTAAAATTGGGTCCTAAGAATCTCCTCCTGCACCTCAATATTATAACATTGTCCTCTGCACCAACAGAACTTCTGTATCTCCGAATCAACATTTGAAGTTATTGAGTTAGACTGTTCATTATGGGCTGGATTAAATACCAGGTTGTGTTTGGGCTCCTTATAAACTAGAAAATAGAATCAAAACGCTCAAACTCGTTCCAGTCAGGACCATTACGTACAATCCCTTCAGCCCGAGCTAGATTAAAGAGCAGCACCTCAATCACTGCTCCATTCACCCTCCAACCTTGTTTCTGCTTTACTTGGGCATTTCATATTTCTCCTGCTCTTTGCTTCAGACATCAGAATACCGTGCCTCCTGTCACACAAATGCCTCTTTATTTTTGAAAACTTACTTTCAAAAAATTTCCAACTGACAGGAAATTCAGTACTTTAAAAAATGACACAGCAAACTGCTTTAAAATGTGAGGCCATATTCCAAGGTGAAGGTGAGGAAAGCAAACAAGAATCCCCTCTGAAAGGATGTGTGAGGAGATAGACATTTCAAAGGAAACCTACAGACATTAAAATGCAACATTCAAACAAAGGAAGAGATTAAAAATGCAAAGTGCTGAATTTTAATCAACAGTAAAGATAAAGAGATCCGCTAACCAGACAAATGCACCCGGCAGATACTCAAGTGCCACCGCAGACTCACTCCCACAAACCCATGTTGAAGACAAAATAACCCCATCTTCTGCATTCTATAATCTTGGATGGAATTTTCATGAAAAATGACTAAGGTCGGAAGTTTACCGCCTCGCCTGTCCCAGGCTCGCAGAACGGCATTCTCCATTGGCCTCGGGCGAGTGAGGTGGCAAAATTCCAGCCTAAGTGTCCTAACAGCAAGAAAATAGGAGCAATCCGTGCTGGTCTCTCAGAGTGCTCCACTTCGCATTCGTCCCACACTCACTTGCTTATATGGAGAGTGGTGAGTTGCGTGCCGGCACTGGGGTGAGCAGGGCCTAAACACGCCAGTGAACCTGTCTTTAGAGCACCATTTTGCGAGGGCACCCCAATCTCACAATGCACTGGGACACCCCCTTCCTCCCCTCACAGACATGGGACCCCACCCCACCCCATCGCCATCATATTCCCCACCCCCTCCCCAACCCAATGGGTTGCTGGCATCAGGGCCATCCCGATGGGTCGCCCATCAGGACCCCTGACATCACCCCCATTAGGTCTGCTGATATGATCCATCTCTACATGAGCCCTCATCATAGCCCCCTCAATCATAGTGCCACCGTCATAGCGCCCATCAAGCCCCACCTCCGGCACACTGGCAATGCCCAACTGGCACTGCCAAGGTGCCTGGTGGCCACTGCCAGGTGTGCACTAGCCAATGGGGACATGGAGGCTATACACCCCGGCCACCAGGGGCTTCCATGGTCTCCAAACCCCTGCAGTGTCCACTGTGCCAGTGATTTGCGACAGCCTGACCTCTTGCCAGAAAGGTGGGAGCAATCTGGGAGTAGGAACGGTTATGTGCCAAACTCCCTAATGAGATTGAAATCCAGTCTATCTCATGCAGATCGGCCTCGCGCTCTTTCTGGGCACAATCCAGTTCACATCGGTGGAACAGTGCGGGATGATCGCAAGCTGTTGGGCGCCAGGTATTTTAGGCCCACACGCTGTTGTTCAGGGGATTGAGGGACCTATGTATGAGGAGAGTTTGACTAGGTTACGATTGTTTTCGCTGGAGTTCAGATGAATGAGGGGGGATCTCATAGAGACTTATAAAATTCTAACAGGACCAGACAGGGTAGATGCAGGGAGGATGTTCCCGATGGTGGGGGGAGTCCAGAACCCGGGGTCACAGTCTGAGGATTCAGGGTAGACCATTTAGTAAGAGTTTTAACAACACCAGGTTAAAGTCCAACAGGTTTATTTGGTAGCCATTTAGGACAGAGATGAGGAGACATTTCTTCACCCAGAGAGTGGTGAGCCTGTGGAATTCATTACCACAGGAAGTAGTTGATGCCAAAACATTGAATGTATTCAAGAGACAGCTGGATATAGCACTTGGGGCGAATGGGATCAAAGGTTATGGGGAGAAAGCAGGATTAGGCTATTGAGTTGGACGATCAACCATGATTGTGATGAATGACAGAGCAGGTTTGAAGGGCTGAAGGGCCGAATGGCCTCCTGTTCCTATCTTCTATGCTTCTATGATCTGTGCCTAGCGCGGTGAGGTCAAAGAATTGTCAACTCTCGCCTCTACAATCAAACGTCATTAAAATGTGATGATTACAACAATGACTGCAAGCTATGTTAATGGAATTCCTTTTTGGGAATTTACAATCCTATGTCACTGGCAACATTATTCTAATGTCTGACTTAACTTATACGAATGGCCTTTCTGAGAATCTCACTGGATGATGTGAGGAGAGTGGCTATATATTTATTGAGAATACCAGCAGAGGAGGCGGCCAATCAGCCCCTCAGATGTCTGCTAAAGGAAAGAAAGACCATTCTCCAGCCCTAGACATTAACCCCCACAGATCTAGGTAATTCTAATGTGTAAGCATGTCTTGCATGTTCGTTCGAGGCTTCCTACCTCTAACCTCCTGCCATAACCACCCCCCAGCAGCCCACCGCCCCCCCCCCCCCCCCCCCCTCCCCACCACTCTGCTTAAAACTATTTCCCACTCAACTCCCCTTTATTTCTTCCGCCAATCACTTTTAGTCAATGCCTCCTGGTAACTCCTCTGCTATAAGAAATAGGTCCTTCCATATTCACTCTGTCAAGGCCCCCTCATAATTTTATGCCTGGCTTCACTAAAAAGCTTTGTAGAAAAGACAAGAAAGACAGTGATTTAAAAAGGTACTGGAAAGCTTTTCTGCTTTCTAGGAAGGCTCAGAGACTTGGAAAAAATGCAGTGTTAAAAATATGGGGCCAGACCATACAGCTGTGGAGAAAAGAGAAGGTACTTCAGGATTAATTAGATGTGAGATGATTATATCAACAATGCAGGCTTTGATCTCCCTGGGCTCTCAGCCAAAAAAAGCTTTCAGCTACCAATGGACCATCTGCTCCCTGTATTAACCAACAAAGGCTAATCCTTTCTTTGATAAGATTTGAGCTGTCAGTCAAAAAGCATTTAGTAGTGGACCATCTTCTGCTTCTGAAAACAAACAAAGGCTAATCCTTTCATTGATCTGTTGCAGACATGTCAATCAAGCAGCCTCCTAAAACCCAATGGAGCAGATGATAATTTTGCAAACAAACCCTGATGAAGTAAGTGAAATTGACAACCTCCTGTCAATCAAAACACTTCAAAGGTGCCAGACAACAGGTGCAGCTCTTTGGATGATAAATGGGGATAATCCCAGTGAACCTGACAGCCTGCTGTCAATCAAAGCAGTTCAAAGAGATCTCAGAGCAGCTGGGCTTTATGAGAGAAAGCAAAGGGATCTCCCCGTCGAAACTGACAGCTCCTTTCCATCAGAACACTTTAAAGAGGTCATTTCATATCTGGAGCTTATGACATTAACCAAGGCCAATCCCTACTCTGGAATGGAGGGCTGTGGTGATTCTGAAGGCTTCCAGGTGTACAGGGGGCCTGGATTTTAATGTGACCAGGACACTTCAAACCACAGAGACAATAATAAGAAACGTTACCAGAAGGGTGTCTGAAATCACCACCCTGAGAGCAAACATTTTTTCCAGGGCTGCAAGGAGAAGTGCAGCCAATAGACCACCATCCCTAGGGGAGACGCCTGAGGTTGAGCCTTTCCCACCAGCCCAAGTACCCCCGCTCCTCCAAACCCCAGGTGTCCCCCTGCCTCCATCTGGCAGCGGCAGACGGTCATAGAGACACTGGTGGGGACTGCAGTTTACTCCTTGCCTCCCCGCTCCCCCAGATTCCATGGCACCAGGTCCATGCTTCTGTGGACCAGGTGCAATGGGGGAAGGGAGGGGGTGGGGCCAGGAACAGGATGGGATCGACACCCAGTGAGAATCCCAATTGGGCTTCTCCTCTTGCCCAATGGAATGGGCCATTAGGATTCCCGGCTGGGGCAAACGGACCCAGAGAATCCCAGCCCATATATCACCATTCTGACTCGGAAATATATCGCTGTTCCTTCATTGCCGCTGGATCAAACTCCTGCGACTCCCTTTCTAACAGCACTGTGGGTGCACTTACACCATATGGACTACAGCGGTTTAAGAAGACTGCTCACTATCACCTTCTCTAGAGCAGTTAGGGATGGACAATGAATTCTAGCCTCGCCAGTGAAGCCCACATCCCACAAGTAAATAAAATAAATTATTTTAATTTTTATTTTGAATCTAACTTTTCTTACTTCTGATATCTGGGTGTTCACACGGTTGTACCTTTTATGTTTCCTCACGTTTAGTCGTTAATAAACCTGCTTTTTCCTTGACTCATAAAAACATGGTTTGACTGGCTCCTTCTTAAGAAGTGAATGCATTTGGATTGGAAAAGTGGATCTACAGGGGGGAAAAAGGTTAAAACCCTTGTGGCATCCACCTGAGGACGCTGAGTGAAGGGGAGACATAGGATCATAGAAACCCTACAGTGCAGAAAGAGGCCATTTGGCCCATCGAGTCTGCACCGACCACAATCCCACCCACACACACACACCCCCTATCCCCATATCCCCACATATTTACCTGCTAATCCCTCTAACCTATGCATCCCGGGACACTAAGGGGCAATTTAGCGTGGCCAATTAACCTAACCTGCACATCTTTGGACTGTGGGAGGAAACCGGAGCATCCGGAGGAAACCCACGCAGGCACAGGAAGAATGTGCAAGCTCCACACAGACAGTGACCCAAGCTGGGAATTGAACCCAGGTCCCTGGAGCTGTGAAGCAGCAGTGCTAACCACTGTGCTACCGTGCCGCCCCATTCATTCTTCCTCATTCTGTAACACTCCACACAGAGTTATCAATGCAATGTTAACATTACAAATCTTTTCTGGAGGAGGTTGTTCCCCCATGTGACATAACCTCTTACATCTGCTTGGAATTAAGTAATGTACCAAACTGGCATCAATAGCACCTCCAGCTCCAAGAGAGGTAAGGTTAGTAAGACCACCTGTCAGTTCCCAAGACACACACTAACAAGATTTGAACAAATGCATTGAATCAGAGACTGATGCAGCACTGAAGGGAGCCAATCATTCCAGTGTGCATGTGTGAGCTCATTGAAAGAATTAACCAATTACTCCCACTCCCCCTACATTGCCCAAAGCCCTGCAAATGCTTTCTCCTTTTCAATGATCTATCCAATTCCCTTTAGAAAGTGATATTGAATCTGCTTCCACTGCCCTTTCAAACAGTGCATTCCAGATCATAACAACTCACCATATATAAATTTTAAAATCTACTCATCTTGCCTCTGGTTCTCTTGCTAATCATCTCAAATTCATTCCTTTGGTTGCTGATCTTTCTGTCACTAGTGTTCCACATTATTTATTATAACAAAATCCTTCATAATTTCCAGCATATCTACTAAATCTCCCCTTAATCTTCTTTCCTCCGAGGAATGCAACCCCAGCTTCTACAGTTCTGCAGATTCTCCATGTAACCGAAGTCCCACATCCCTGGTAAATCTCCTCAACAACTTCTCGATAGGTCATGACATCCTTCGTAAAGTGTGGGGCTCAGAACTGCTTGTAATTCTCCAGCTGGGATTTAATCAGTGTTTTATAAAGATTGAACATAACTTATTTGCTTTTGTACCATATCCCTCTGTTTATAAAGCCAAGGATACCACGTGCATTTTAACAGTCATCTCAACTTGTCCTGACACCTACAAAGATTTGTGTCCCAGATTCCTCTTTCCTGCACCCCCTTTAAACTGTCCCACTCAGTTTTATATTATCTCTCTTTATTCTTCCTATCTAAATGTAACACCTCACACCTCTCAACATTAAATTTCATTTGCCATATGTCTGCTCATTTCACCAAAGATATGGCCTCCTGAAATCTGTTACTATCTTCCTCACTGTTTGCTACATCTTGGAGTTTCTTCTCATTTGAAAACTTTGAAGCTATGCCCCAGGTCCAACTCATTAATAGACATCAAAAGTCCTAATACCAATCGCTAAGGACCACCACTGTATACACCCTACAGTCCACAAAAACTGCTATTTAGAGTGACTCCCTGCTTTCTGTCCCTTAGTCAACTTTGTATCCGTACTGTCACCATTGTTTTAGTGGAAGTGGCTTTCAATTTTGCTGAAAAGTTTTTTTTTTACCAGAACACTTTTGAAAGTTCATCCACACTAAAGTCACTACATTCATTAACCCCCTTCTGTTATTTAATTGAAGAATTTAATCAGGTTTGTCAGACATGATTTGCCTTTAACAAATACATATTGCCTCCAAAGGAAGATTTTATTTTGGTCCCTAATCAGCTCCGCCCTTTCTTTGACAACCCTTTTACTCATGATATATATTTCTAGGTTGTTTTAAAGTTCCATTTTAAGTCATCCGCTTTGTTGCCCCTCATGAGATGAGCAGATTAAGAAGATCAGAGAAATGGAATTAGATGGATAGCTTTAGTGTAGAATTAGCCCCAGCACTGAACATATGGCTTTTTTCTACTGGATTTAAGAGAAAGATCCTCAATGGTAGACTTTAGCAAAAGAAAAGAATGTGTTGTGTGGATCGGAGAAAAAACAGCAGAAACAATTACTGCCAGAAGATCAAAAGCCAGAATAGAGAACATAAAATAAGTTGTCACAGCTTGAGACAATTCCCAGCTGAAGGAGTAGGTATGCTACTTACTCTTGGTCTCCTCTCAGTCCCATTCCTGCAAGGAGTTGAACAGCAATAGTGCAGTTTTTGGGAACTAGATCATTTCTAACATTGCCATTTCTTGGAATGACTATCTGAGCTCAGTTCAGCCTCTTTAACTGATAGAACAACTGAGGAAGGATACACCAAGAAAGAGGGACTCATTCACAAAGTGCTCAGAGTGTTTCATGTACAAGCAATGACTCTGTCATGACTGCTATTATATTAGCATGTTATGAACAGCAAAATGAGCTGACTCAATGAACAGCATATTTGGTGATTGGATGAATTGCCACCAATAAAAATGCATAAATAAATGAATGCTAGGGACCCGATCTCATTGTGATGCTATACCTCAATGTCTATAGCTAGAGATGACATTCCCTTTAACTAAATAAACTGCAAAAAAAAATTGTTTATAATCAATAAAACTGTTTCTGTGTAACAACTTCAACTGCATCACCAACTTACTTTTGGATTGTCCTCCCCACATTCAAGATGATCTCCAGAAGAAAGATCACTTGGGAGCTTGAAAATTGGAAGCAAACCATTACTGAAGAGTATGTACAAATCTTCTTTCACCATGAAATGCCAATTCTCCAATTTGTTTGAGCAGTGCTCAGTGCAGGGGATATGAACTTACTTTTCAAATAAATTGTTCCTGGTTTCGAAGTTAAAGATTTGAAACTCAGGCAATCAGAGATAGGAGTGACTTCATACATATTTAGATACAGCTGCCACCCTACAGAGTAGTCAACTTGCTTGAAATTTTCTCTCAAGTGCAACCTGCTACAGTAACAAACTAATTCAAATAGCAAGCTACAACATGAGAAATTCAACAAATTGTCCATGAACCTGCCTGACCTACCATTCCGAAACAAGCCCTCTTCCTTGTCCATTGATTTTGCAGTTCATTTACAAACTGGCAAAAATTTCCTACCAGCAGAAACTCATCATATTCCAACTTTGGGAAAATTAAGATTAAAAACAAAATGAAACAATGGACAAAAGAACATAAAAACAGGGAGTTGATTAGAGGCAGACATTTTTTTTTCTTTGGAATAGTTCCTATAGATTTTAGGGCAGCTAATGTCAGCCCGCTTTTCAAAAAGGGAGGTAGAGAGAAAACAGGGAACTATAGACCAGTGAGCCTAACGTCGGTACTGGGGAAGTTGCTAGAGCCCATTATCAAGGATTTCATAACTCGGCATTTGGAAGGCAGTGGTCTAATCAGACAAAGTCAGCATGGATTTACAAAAGGGAAATCAAGCTTCACAAAACTATTGGATTCTTTGAGGATGTAATTCGTGGAGTTGACCAAGGAGAACCAGTGGATGTGGTTTATTTAGACTTTCAGAAGGCTTTCTACGAGGCCTCACATAACAGACTACTATATAAAGTTAAAACACATGGGATTGCAGGTAATGTTTTGAGATGGATAGAAAGTTGGTTAGCAGATAGGAGGCAAAGAATTGGCATAAAATGGGTCTTTTTCTGATTGGCAGTCAGTAACTAGTGGAGTTCCGCAGGAATCTGCCCGAGGACCCCAACTGTTCACATTATATATTAATGATTTAGAAGAGAGAATTGAATGTATTATCTCCAGATTTGCAGATGATACAAAGTTGGGTGGGAGGGTGAGCTGTGAGGAGGATGCAGAGATGCTTCAGCATGATTTGGACAGGCTGAGTGTGTGGGTATCTGCATTGCAGATGCAGTACAATGTGGACAAATACGAGGTTATCCACTTTGGTAAAAATAATAGGAAGACAGATTCATAGTTGAATGGGTGTAAATTGAGAGAGGTGGATACTCAGTGAGACTCTGAAGTCCTCACGCATCAGTCGCTGAAAGTAAGCGTGCAGGTACAGCAGACAGTAAAGAAGACAAAGGGTATGTTGGCCTTCATAGTGAGAAGATTTGGGATGTTTTGCTACAATTGTATGGGGCGTTTGTGAGGCTACACCTGGAGTATTGTGTGTAGTTTTGGTGCCTTAATCTGAGGAAGGATGCCCTTGCTATAGAGGGAGTACAGTGAAGGTTTACCAGGCTGATTCCTGGGATAGCAGGTCTGTCATATGAGGAGAGACCAAGTCGATTAGGATTATATTCAGTAGAGTTTAGAAGAGTGAGAGGGATCTCAGAGAAACATAAAAGTCTAACAGGGTTAGACAGGGTAGATTCAGAAAGAATGTTCCCAATGGTGGGGGAGTCCAGAACTAGGGGCCATAGTTTGAAGATAAGGGGTAAACCTTTTCGAACTGAGGTGAAGAGAAATTTCTTCACTCAGAGGGTGGTGAATGTATGGAATTCACTATGACAGAATGTATTTGAGGCCAAAACATTGTCTGATTTCAAGAAGAAATTAGATTTACCTCTTGGGGCTAAGGGGATCAAGGGATATGGGGGAAGGGGAGAATCAGGATTTTGAATTCAATGATCAGTCATGAGCAGGCTTGAAGGGCCGAATGGCCTACTGCTTCTAGTTTCTATGTTGTAATGCAACACTGGTTCTTAATGGTGTATATGTTTCTTTTGTTGCAGCGTATTACAGTCTTTCTTGCCACGTGTGTGTTTTTCTTTTAAGTTAATAAATATTCTTTATTAATTGTTCACACAATGACTGGACTGTTTCCTCACTGGGTTGCACATTGTTCCTCACATTATACCAAAAAACCATACACACCACTAAGAACCGGTGTTCCAAGTTACGCTCCTAGATTTTGGGATACTCTTGCATGCAACATTAGTAGTGTTTATAACAAAATTGGGGGCTCATAGGTTCATAAGATATAGGAGCAGAATTAGGCCATTCAGCCCATCGAGTCCGCTCCGCCATTCGATCATGGCTGATATGCTCCTCATCCCCATTTTCCTGCCTTCTCCCCTTAACCCTTCAACCCATTACCAATTAAAAATCTGTCTAACTGCTCCTACAATTTACTCACTGTCCCAGCATCCACTGCACTTTGGGGTAGCGAATTCCACAGATTCACAACCCTTTGGGAGAAGTAGTTTCTCCTCAACTCTGTTTTAAATTTGCTACCCCTTATCCTAAGACTATGACCTCTCGTCCTAGAATGCCCCACAAGAGGAAGCATCCGCTCCACGTCTACTTTATCCATACCTTTTATCATCTTATACATCTCAATTTGATCTCCCCTCATCCTTCTAAATTCCAGAGAGTATCGGCCTAAACTATTCAATCTCTCTACATACGACAAACCCCTCATCTCTGGAATCAATCTAGTGAACCTCCTCTGAACTGCCTCCAATGTCACTGCATCTTTCCTCAAATAGGGGAACCAAAACTTGGCACAATACTCCAGGTGCGGCCTCACCAATGCCTTGTATAGTTGTAACAATACTTCCTTACTTTTATATTCTACTCCTTTAGCTATAAATGCCAACATTCCATTCACTTTCTTTATTATCTGCTGTACCTGCATGCTAGTTTTCTGTGACTCATGAACAAGGACACCCAGATCCCTCTGCATCCGGGTACCCCAAAGTCTCTCCCCATTTAGACAATAAGTCACCTTCCCATTTTTCCGACCAAAATGCATGACCTCACACTTATCCACGTTAAACTCCTTCTGCCACATTTTGGCCCACTCTCCTAACCTATCTATTTCCTCATTGTATTTCCTCATTGCAACTTACTGTCCTGCCTATTTTTGTGTCATCTGCAAATTTGGCTATAGAGCCTTCTATCCCTGTATCCAAGTCGTTAATATAGATTATAAATAGCTGGGGTCCAAGGACCGAACCCTGTGGCACCCCTAGTTACTTTTTCCCATCCAGAAAAAAAACATTTATCCCATCTCTGCCTCCTGTCCATCACAGTAAGAAGTCTCACAACACCAGGTTAAAGTCCAACAGGTTTATTTGGTAGCAAAATCCACTAGTTTTCGGAGCGCTGCTCCTTCATCAGGTAAGTGGGAGTTCTGTTCACAAACAGGGCATATAAAGACACAAACTCAATTTACAAAATAATGGTTGGAATGCGAATCTTTATAGGTAATCAAGTCTTAAAGGTACAGACAATGTGAGTGGAGAGAGCATTAAGCACAGGTTAAAGAGATGTGTATTGTCTCCAGACAGGACAGTTAGTGAGATTTTGCAAGCCCAGGCAAGTCGTGGGGGTTACAGATAATGTGACATGAACCCAAGGTCCCGGTTGAGGCCATCCTCATGTGTGCGGAACTTGGCTATCAGTCTCTGTGAACAGAACTCCCACTTACCTGACGAAGGAGCAGCGCTCCAAAAGCTAGTGGATTTTGCTACCAAAGAAACCTGTTGGGCTTTAACCTGGTGTTGTGAGACTTCTTACTGTGTTTACCCCAGTCCAACGCCTTGTGAATTAACCTTTTGTGCGGCACCTTATCAAACTCCTTCCAGAAGTCCAGATATACTACATCTACAGGATCCCCATTATCTACTTTGCTTGTTACATCCTCGAAGAACTCAAGCAAATTAATCAAACATGATTTGCCCTTCATAAAACTTGGCTCTGATGGAATAGCGTATTGACTTTCCAAATGTCCTGATATTGCTTCCTTTATAATTGATTCTAACACTTTCCCAACAACAGATGTTAAATTAACTGGTCTGTAATTTCCCAAATTTTGCCTCCCTCCGTTTTTGAATAAGAGTGTTACATTAGCAATAAGGGCGTTACATTAGCTCGTCAAGGATACAGTCTTCCAATTTAGTGAAGCGGAAAATGGATACTTCTTTCAAGAGACTATATCTGTTGTAATTCTGATGTTAGCTCTCCCACTTAGTTAGTGTTCTAAAGTTATACTATTTTTTTCCTTTTGATGTTATCCACCCTGCGGAGCTGGCTTTTGGACTGGGACCCAGTCCAACGCGGCATCTCCACATCATGACTACCATCGACACCGTGAGCTGGCTTTTGGCAGGTCCATGTCAATTTCCTTACCTCTCCACTTTGAAGTTACCCTCTCTATAGCCCCGTTGTTTTCTCTAGTCACTTACGTAATCAATTGCTTTTCCACTGATAGGCAAATTCGTATCTCATCACTTCTCCAGACATCTGCCTCTAATCAACTCCCTGTTTTTATGTTCTTTTATCCATTGTTTCATTTTGTTTTTAATCTTAATTTTCCCAAGTCTTAACAATCAGAACTGTTGGCCTCAGCAAACAATTCATAAAGTATGTGTTGCATAGTAAGGAAATGGAAATGTTAACATGGGGCAGAATGTTTTGGATATATACGGGCAGGCTGTTACAATTTTGAAACTTATAAGATTTTTTGGACTATGTTTTTAAAATTAGGTTGAAATGAAGGGGGTCATGTGGCTATTCCAAATAGGCCTGACAGTCAAGGGACTGGCTGAGCAAGGTGTGAACTTCTCACGGCCTGGGAGCAAAGGACAAGGGCAGCTGTGTTAACAGTGAATACATTTGCTGACTCCAAGCTGTTAGGCAGAAGAAAAAGAGAGAAAGGAAAAGAACAGCAATTGGTGTAGTCAGTAGAGAGAAGAGGTTACTGGTTTATGTGCGAGTTACTGAACCCAGATGTGGGAGGAAGACTGTCTCTAGTCAAAGATATGCAGTCCACAACCATCCAATGAATCCAGGAGATTTTCCCTCATGCTGGGGGGGCGCAGATTTGTCTTTCCCAGACTCGTTTGGCATTGGGCAGCTTTTTGTTGCAGCTGCTCTGATTGGTTGGCCTTTGAATGCCCTGATTAGTCACTCAATTAGAACACTCGGATAGGCTAATCGGGGATTCCAGGGATGTACTCAGTTTGAACATATTTCTGTGCGCAAGATAGATCGGAGTTTCCAGTTTAAAATAAACCACTTGGTGAAAAATAAATCATCTTTTAATGAACTGTATGGAAATCATTCTGAAAAAAAGGGAGACTTTGATTTAAATGCAGAATGTTTGCGAAAGAATCAGAGATAATGGTGCTGGTGGTGGAAGCTACACAGGTTATTTTTATAGGAGTTAGGCAGGGTAGAATGTGATAGTGGGAAAGGAGAGGAAGAGACACAGACCGGAATTTTACCGGCACGCCCACCCCAATTCCAGGGGCGGGCGGGCGAGGCTCGGAGAACGGCATTCTCCATTGGCCTCAAGCGGAATCGTACGAATGTCGGGCGGGCGTGCCGATAAAATTTCGCCCACAAAATGGTAAAGTGGAAGAGTGAGAAAGACCGGGTGGGAAAGGGGCAGAGACAGAGCAACAATGGGAAAAGGATAAGAGAGAGACAGAGACAGAGTGGGAAATGTGTTTGATAAGGTGTCCCATGCAAGGTTTATTGAGAAAGTGAAGGGGCATGGGATAGAAGGGGACGTTGCTTTGTGGATTCAGAACTGGCTTGCCCACAGAAGGCAAAGAGTGGTTGTAGATGGGTCTTTTTCAGCATGGAGGTCGGTCACCAGTGGAGTGCCCCAGGGATCTGTTCTGGGACCCTTGCTCTTTGTGATTTTTATAAATGACCTGGATGAGGAAGTGGAAGAATGGGTTGGCAAGTTTGCTGATGACACAAAGGTTGGTGGTGTTGTGAATAGTGTAGAGGGATGTCAGCAGTTGCAACGAGACATAGATAAGATGCAAGACTGGGCGGAGAAGTGGCAGATGGACTTCAACCCAGATAAGTGTGTGGTGGTTCATTTTGGCAGGTCGAATAGGATGAAAGAATATAAGATTGAGGGTAGGACTCTTGGCAGTGTGGAAGATCAGAAGGATCTTGGGGTCCGGGTTCATAGGACACTCAAAGCAGCGTCGCAGGTAGAGGCTGTGGTTAAGAAGGCGTATGGAATACTGGTCTTCATCAATAGAGGAATTGAATTTAGAAATCGGGAGATAATGCTGCAGCTGTATAGGACCCTGGTCAGACCCCACCTCGAGTACTGTGCCCAGTTCCGGTCGTCTCATTACAGAAAGGATGTGGAAGCCATAGAAAGGGTGCAGAGGAGATTTACAAGGATGTTGCCTGGATTGGGGGGCATGCCTTATGAGGATAGGTTTAGAGAGCTAGGTCTTTTCTCCTTGGAGAAGCGAAGGATGAGAGGTGACCTGATAGAGGTGTATAAGATGTTGAGAAGTATTGATAGAGTGGATTCTCAGAGGCTTTTACCCAGGGCTGAAATGGTTGCCACAAGAGGTCACAGGTTTAGGGTGCTGGGGAGTAGGTACAGAGGAGATGTTAGGGGTAAGTTTTTCACTGAGGGTGGTGAGTGCGTGGAATCGGCTGCCGGTAGTGGTGGTGGAGGCGGATTCGATAGGGTCTTTTAAAAGACTTTTGGATAAGTTCATGGAAGTTAGTAAGATAGAGGGTTATAGGTAAGCCTAGTAGGTAGGGACATGTTCGGCGCAACATGTGGGCCGAAGGGCCTGTTTGTGCTGCAGCTTTTCTATGTTCTATGTTCTATGAAATGGGGAAGAGAGAGAGAAAAAGAGACAGCGTGGGAAAAGGTGAGAGTGACAATATGTGAAAGAGGGAAAGTACCACTCAAGTGGATAGAGCCGTGAAGAAGGCCTATAGTGTGTTGGCGTTCATTAACAGGGGGTTTGAGTTTAAGAGCCGTGGGGTTATGCTGCAACTGTACAGGACCTTGGTGAGACCACATTTGGAATATTGTGTGCAGTTCTGGTCACCTCACTACAAGAAGGATGTGGAGACACTGGAAAGTTGTTGTTGTTCCGTTGTTTAAAAAAGGTTCCAAAAGAAATCCGGGAAATTATCGGCCAGTAAGTTTGACGTCTGTGGTGGGCAAGTTATTGGAAGGTGTGATAAGGGATAGGATCTACAAATATTTGGATAGACAGGGACTTATTAGGGAGAGTCAACATGGCTTTGTGCGTGGTAGGTCATGTTTGACCAATCTATTAGAGTTTTTCGAGGAGGTTACCAGGAAAGTGGATGAAGGGAAGGCGGTGGATGTTGTCTACCTGGATTTCAGCAAGGCCTTTGACAAGGTCCCTCATGGGAGGTTAGTTAGGAAGGTTCAGTCGCTGGGTATACATGGGGAGGTAGTAAATTGGATAAGACACTGGCTCAATGGAAGAAGCCAGAGAGTGGTTGTGGAGGATTGCTTCTCTGAGTGGAGGCCTGTGACTAGTGGTGTGCCGCAGGGATCGGTGTTGGGTCCATTGTTGTTTGTCATCTATATCAATGATCTGGATGATAATGTGGTAAATTGGATCAGCAAGTTTGCTGATGATACAAAGATTGGAGGTGTAGTGGACAGTGAGGAAGGTTTTCAAAGCTTGCAGAGGGATTTGGACCAACTAGAAAAATGGGCTGAAAAATGGCAAATGGAATTTAACGCAGACAAGTGTGAGATATTGCACTTTGGAAGGACAAACCAAAGAAGAACGTTCAGGGTAAATGGTAGGACTCTGAAGAGTGCAGTTGAACAGAGGGATCTGGGAATACAGGTACAGAGTTCCCTAAAAGTGACGTCACAGGTGGATAGGGTCGTAAAGAGTGCCTTTGGTACATTGGCCTTTATAAATCGGAGTATCAAGTATAAAAGTTGGAGTGTTATGGTAAGGTTATATAAGGCATTGGTGAGGCCGAATTTGGAGTATTGTGTACAGTTTTGGTCACCTAGTTACAGGAAGGATGTAAATAAGGTTGAAAGAGTGCAGAGAAGGTTCACAAGGATGTTGCCGGGACTTGAGAAGCTGAGTTACAGAGAGAGATTGAATAGGTTGGGACTTTATTCCCTGGAGCGTAGAAGATTGAGGGGAGATTTGATAGAGGTGTATAAGATTTTGATGGGTATAGATAGAGTGAATGCGAGCAGGCTTTTTCCGCTGAGGCTAGGGGAGAAAAAAACCAGAGGGCATGGGTTAAGGGTGAAAGGAGAAAAGTTTAAAGGGAATATTAGGGGGGGCTTCTTCACGCAGAGAGTGGTGGGAGTGTGGAATGAGCTGCCGGATAAAGTGGTAAATGCGGGGTCACTTTTAACATTTAAGAAAAACTTGGACGGGTTCATGGATGAGAGGGGTGTGGAGGGATATGGTCCAAGTGCAGGTCAGTGGGACTAGGCATAAAATGGTTCGGCACAGACAAGAAGGGCCAAAAGGCCTGTTTCTGAGCTGTAATTTTCTATGGTTCTATGGTTCTAAATGGTGACCATGAAACCATTGTCGATTGTCGAAAAAACCCATCTGGTTCACGAATCTCCTTTAGGGAAGGAAATCTGTCGTCCTTACCTAGTCTGGCCCACATGTGACTCCAGAGCCACAGCACTTAGGGGTAGACAATAAATACTGGCCCAGCCAGAGACACCGACACCCCATTAATGAATAGAGAGAAAAAAATAGCCCCACCTCGCCCCCAGCTTGGTTGCAGCAGATAATAGAAAGTAATCAGGTTCTATGATTAAATTCAGCAGGATCTGAGGGGAGCCCATCTTTCCAAGTCTCCCCACCGTAAAGCAATCCCTTCACCCCATCTTAGAGTTAACACCCAGCCCTCAGTTTCGGGCAGCATGGTAGCACAGTGGCTAGCACGGCTGCCTCCCAGCCCTGGGGACCAGGTTCAATTCCTGACTTGGGTCACTGCCTGCGTGGAGTTTGCACGTTCTCCCCATGTCTGCATGGGTTTCCTCCGGGTGCTCCAGTTTCCTCCCACAATCTGAAAGACGTGCTGGTTAGGGTGCATTGGCTGTGCTAAATTCTCCCTCAGTGTACCCGAACAGACGCCGGAGTGTGGCGACTAGGGGATTTTCACAGTAACTTCATTGTAGTGTTAATGTAAACCTACTTGTGATACTAATAAATAAACTTAGAAACTTAGAGTTTCAGCATCCCAGAAAGTAAAGACTTTGCGCCACTCCTGAAGGTGTTTGTATCAGGCTGTCCTGCTATCCTCACTGAGGCTAGTTTGGACATTAAACTGCTTGGAGCTGTGAATCCCCTCCAGGTCGATCCAAAGCCTGTATTTCAGGCCAGTCTGGATATGTGGTTCAGTGGTGAATGACATTTTATTTCTGACACAAATCCTTTTAGGTCTTAACCAATCTGTAAAATATCAATGTTTCAGAGAAGAACGAATATATTTCTAATCTGCCTCATCAAAACTGATCCTGAGGCAGTCATCAAAGGATCTAGCAATTGGCTGTCATTTTTAATCCAAGCCCATTCTCTCATTAGTCTGCACTCACCACGCCTACCCCGAGGGATAGTCCAAGCCTTTAGGCTGCAGGTCCATGAACAACACTCAGTTTGTACTGTTTGTAGCTGGAAAGTCATCATTCTTGGGAGCTTGTAGTAACTCTTATTTATTCTGTTCTTTGTACCATACAAAGTCTCCCATTGGGGTTTGTTATCTATCAAGCAGCTGTAAATATCTCTTGAAATTCTCTTCAATAAAGAAAAACTTAGGCTGCGATCGTATGAAAAAGATTCTAAGTGCCGAACGAGCAAGAAAATGGGAGACGATCGTGCAGGGTTTTTGGATGGACTGCAACTCACAATCATATGGCTCTCAGTGCAAAAGAAGCAGCAGGATGCAATTCTCATCAGCAATGTAGGGTGGGATGGGGGAGACCCGAGCTCGCCGGGGGTGGGGGAGACCCGAGCTCGCCGGGGGTGGGGGAGACCCGAGCTCGCCGGGGGTGGGGGAGACCCGAGCTCGCCGGGGGTGGGGGAGACCCGAGCTCGCCGGGGGTGGGGGAGACCCGAGCTCGCCGGGGGTGGGGGAGACCCGAGCTCGCCGGGGAAGCTAGCTGCTGAGCTCCAGGGGCACGATTGCACAGGGTCCCAATTTCCCAGAGATCTCCTGCTGCCTCCCCCCATTCGCCCCATGGACATCGGATCCCCCCACACCGCCAATTGCCCCCTGTGCCAGTTTACCCCACCCCACGGACATCACTACCCATCCCCCACACCATTCGGCCCTGCCTGCAGAGTTTCCCCCTCCCCCCCAACAATCACCTCCGTCTGCAGTGCTCCCCTCTTCCCCTGCCAATCGCCCCCATCGGCAGAGTTTCCCGTTTACCCCCACCAATCGCCCCCCATCTGCAGAGCTCCCCCCTCCCCTTGTCATAGCTCCACTCCCACAGGCTCCGAGCCACTCAGTACCCACCCCCCGGCACTGCCCCGGCACAGTTATGGTGTTAATCATGCCTTAAACATTTTAAATCATGTGAGAATGGCCATTTAATAAAGTATCAATGTATTCTGAGGAATTTAAAACCTACCTTTTACATCCCAATCTCCCACAGCTTCGCTGCAACTTTCAGCTAGAAAGCAACCTCCAAAAACATGAGGATTCCAACAGCATTCTGATTGGATATCCATACTCAAATGTGACTGTCAGGTATGTAAACACTTAGATTTGAGTGTCATCAATATTTTCCAATGGTTCAGAGATGTTACCCTGAAAACCAGTGGCAAGTGTGAAGGCAAAATGAGAACAGCACTAAGGAAGTCTCTTTGGAGACTGATGTTCCCATTCCTCTCACTGAGATGTCATTCAATTCCTTTTGGATAGTTCAATTCTTCTTTCACTACAAATCAATTCCAAATGCTTGTTTTCTAACACTTCACACTGCCTATCCCCTCATTCCCAGCCACCCTCCCCCAACAATCTGATCTATAGCTGCAAATCACTGAAATTCTGCACAAATAAATCATCACAACAAACGCATTCTTTCTCTCAACTCACTTTTCAAAAAAGAAACTATTAAACCCAAAATTGTTCCCTCTCTTAGTAAGCAATTACATCATTACACTTAGGGGACTTTTTAATAGAAGCCTCAGCACCAAGGATAGTAATCATTTACTGCAGTAAATTATCTCTTAAATTACATCCAAAAGCTAATGGAATTAAGCAGGAACATTGACAAAATTGGTGTTGTGAGAATACTCACTTACCCCTTCCGTTAGAATTTTCCACATTTCATTCCAATGTTCCCAGCTTGCACTCTATCCATAGCTCATTTATTGAGATTATGGAAGACATGCCCATGAGAATGTCACCTCTGTGCTTTAACTATTTTGGCCTGTCATGTAGAGCTATTGTTGATGATGTTAATGTTGTCCCCATTCACTGGAAATTTATCTGACCTGCATTTAAAACAAACAAGCTAATGCCACCTTTGAAAAAGTGGAGAGAAGAACTTGGCAAATGCCCAACAATCTTCTGTACAATATCACTGGTACGAATTTCCAATCAGCCCTTCACCCTCTTTCTCTGGGTACTGCAATAAATTGTTTTCATTGCACACACTTGTACCACCTTTAAACATTCCGAACCAAACAATGGAGGGGACAGGATGTGTCAATGCCTGTGCCCCCAAACCCACGGAGCTTCCCTCACAATTCATCAAATCCACTTACCCAGAAACACACAAACATCCTGCAGATCCATTCACACATACACACCCACATCCATTCACACACATACACACCCACACACTCTCAGACACACACACACACCCACTCACCCAGACACACACATACACACCCACACACACTCAGACACACACACTCACATCCATTCACACACGCACACACATCTATATACACACACACATCTATTCACACACACACACATGCATGCACACCTATTCACATACACGCACACTCACCCGGACACACACATCTATTCACATACATTCCCCAAAAGAAAGGAAGAAAGTCTGAAAAAGACCAAGGACTGGGACAGAAGAAGGTCCCAGGAAGACAGTGAAGACAAGGGAAAAGAACAGATATCTGAACAAGTCCTGTTCAGTGAAGCTAAAAGTGCGGAGCAAAAGTGAAGACTCCGGATTAAGGAGGCAAAGCTGCAGGAAGAAGACATCAAGCAAAATAACCTTTCAAGAAGCTAGAAGATCTGAGAAGATGGTCAAAGGTTGGTGACTCCTTACTACAGGTCTTTGGAGCAGTGGTTTTCTGTTAGTATGGCTGAGTATCTGAAAGAGTGCATGAAAGGCAAAACTTGAATGTACATGATGATCCTGGAGGTGGATCCTTGTTGAACATGTCCAAGAGAAAACATCATTTGGGAGAATATTTCAAGAAGAGTTCTGTAAGAATGAAAACCTTCAAGTGAAAGGCAGAGGGCATGATTTTTTGCCTTACCCCCTCCCACCCCTCGCGGCGCATTTTCTAGCAGAGAAAGGGCTTGCCATTGGCTACCAGCGGAATCTTCCAGTCTTGCCAATGTCTACAGTATTCCATGTGGTTCACACATCTCACCACCAGGGAACACACTACAGGGGGTCGTCTTTGGCAGGACCAGAAGATCCTGCCAGTGGGAAGGGCCGTAACATCCTGCCCAGAGATTTGTGAGACCGGTTGGTTCACCGTGTGACAAGCGGGTGACAAGCGTAGATGAAGGTAGTGCAGTTGATGTCATATACATGGATTTTAGTAAGGCGGTTGATAAAGTCCCCCACGGTCGGCTTATGAAGAAAGTAAGGATGTGTGGGATAGAGGGAAGTTTGGCCGATTGGATAGGTAACTGGCTATCTAACAGAAGACAGAGGGTGGTGGTGGATGGAAAATTTTCGGACTGGAAACCGGTTACCAGCGGAGTGCCACAGGGATCAGTGCTTGGTCCTCTGCTATTTGTAATTTTTATAAATGACTTGGAGGACTGGGCTGAAGGGTGGATCAGTAAATTTGCTGATGACACCAAGATTGGTGGAGTAGTGGATGAGGTGGAGGGCTGTTGTAGGCTGCAAAGAGATATAGATAGGATGCAGAGCTGGGCTGAAAAATGGCAAATGGAGTTTAACCCTGACAAATGCGAGGTGATTCATTTTGGTAGGACAAATTTAAATGTGGATTACAGGGTCAAAGGTAGGGTTCTGAAGAATGTGGAGGAACAGAGAGATCTTGGGGTTCATATCCATAGATCTCTGAAGGTTGCCACTCAAGTGGAGAGAGCCGTGAAGAAGGCCTATAGTGTGTTGGCGTTCATTAACAGTGGGTTTGAGTTTAAGAGCCGTGGGGTTATGCTGCAACTGTACAGGACCTTGGTGAGACCACATTTGGAATATTGTGTGCAGTTCTGGTCACCTCACTACAAGAAGAATGTGGAGACACTGGAAAGAGTGCAAAGGAGATTTACCAGGATGCTGCCTGGTTTGGAGGGTAGGTCTTATGAGGAAAGGTTGAGGGAACTTGGGCTTTTCTCTTTGGAGTGGAGGAGGTTGAGAGGAAACTTGATAGAGGTTTATAAGATGATGAGGGGGATAGATAGAGTGAACGTTCAAAGACTATTTCCTCGGGTGAATGGAGCGGTAACTAGGGGGCATAACTATAGGGTTCATGGTGGGAGATATAGGAAGGATGTCCGAGGTAGGTTTTTTACTCAAAGAGTGGTTGGGGTGTGGAATGGACTGCCTGCAGGGATAGTGAAGTCAGAAACTTTAGGAACATTTAAGAAGCTATTGGATAGGCACATGGAGTACTTCGGGGTGATAGGGAGGAAATAGCTTGATCTGGGTTTCAGACAAAGCTCGGCACAACATCGTGGGCCGAAGGGCCTGTTCTGTGCTGTACTGTTCTATGTTCTATAATCGATGAGAGATCCATAAAGATTGCTTTGGAGGCATCTGTCACTTGATTTCAGAGTTTGGTGTGACTGACCACAGTTCGCCTATTGGTACTGTATCTTTACTGTGAATAACATAGAATTTATGTATCCACATGTATCGGTAAAGGTATAGTTGTAGTTTATTTCCCGTGATGGAGGGCAGGACAGAAAATTCAGTGGACTATGCAAAGATCTGTTGATCTCCGACAGGAATTTCCGGTTTTGGGGTGAATGCAGCTGGAAAACCCGGCCCCGTGACTTTGGAGAGAATGCTGCAATGTCAGGACTTTGTCAATCTGTGGGTGAGAGAGGCGAGGCATGAAGCAGATGTCCTGTCTACCTGTTTCGGTGGATGTTAAAAGCATAGAGCGAAGACAGTGTGTTGGTTTTCTGGAGGAATCAGATCAAATGTAGCAAAGGGCCTCCCATCATCTGAATCAATCCAAGAAAATGACCGGTGTCAAAAATAAAATGTTCTATTCTTACCCCAGATCTTCTTATCACACATTCAGGAGAAAGATTAAAATTCAAATAAAGAGATCCTCCCAAGAAGTGCACTGCTCACATTGGCACTGGTTCGTTTACTGTGCCTGGAATAATGTACCAGGAAAATGTGTCCAATACATTCTTCAGTGAGCATTTTAACTACAATCTGATTGAACCAAGGTGATAAAATGTATCAAGAAAAATCTTGGCTAATTGTTCTATTTAAATCAGTCTGTTAACATTACTCTGTAAACCGCAGCAATTTAAAACGACATCAGCACGTCAGCATTAAACAGCTAAATATTAATTTTAGCCTGCAGCTGCAGTGACTCAAAAACAGGGAACAACACTTCTAGGACAAACATATCGATAGCCAATGACAGTAACCCCGGCAATGGGAATAACATGGCAATGGACAACCAGATTAATAGCAACAGGCGTAATAACAGGCGCAATAGGCATAAGAAAATGGGTTTGTCTTGGCAATGGGCTGAGGGAGCGAGTGAGCGAGTGAGTGAGCGAGCGAGCGAGAGTGTGTGAGTGTGTGAGTGTGAGAGTGAGTGAGAGAGTGTGAGAGAGTGAGAGAGAGTGAGAGAGAGTGAGAGAGAGTGAGAGAGAGTGAGAGTGAGAGAGAGTGTGAGAGTGTGTGTGTATGTCAGTGTGAGAGTGTGAGTGTGCGTGTGTATCTGTACCCCCAAAGTCAAATAGCTTATTGATGTTCAATGATCACTTGGCTGGGGCAGCAGTGGGTGCTAAGTACAGCTGAATTGTGGCAGACACAGAATTTAACACCAGGAGCAAAGAAGGAGTGGCAGCTGTCAAGTGAACCAAAACACCAGTGCACATCTTAGCTTTAGTGCTACACTTCTGAAACCAAACTAAATAATTTCAAATAAAATTAGTCCTGTCCCCCAACTTAGAACAGCTTTTATTGACTGCAAGAAACACACCTCACTGACCACACCAGCTATCGTGCCCACATTCCCGGGTGTAGAATCACAGAATCTCTACAGTGCAGAAGAGGCCATTCAGCCTATGAAGTCTGAACTGACTCTCTGACAGGGTATCTTGCTCAGGCCCTCTCCCATACCCTATCCCTGTAACCCCACGCATTTAACATGGCTAATCCATCTAAACTTGACATCTTGGGACACTAAGGAGCAATTTAGCATGGCCAGTCCACCTAACCTGCACATCTTTGGAGTGTGGGAGGAAACCGGAGCACCCGGAGGAAACCCACGCAGACACGGGGAGAAGGTGCAAACTCCACACAGACAGTTTCCCAAGGCCAGAATTGAACCCGGGTCCCTGGTGCTGTGAGGCAATAGTGCCGCCCAATCTATAACAAGAGGCATGGGACTGGATATTAGAAGGGTCAAACCAGCTTTGAAGGTCATCAAAAATGGTGGCAAGTCCTCCATTTCTGGTAGATCACATTTTCACTGGTAGGAAAAAGCGATGGGGTTCAATCACCGAAACTCAGCAAGCAAGGCCATCTAAAATTAGTGCTGAGTTCAGCAGCTCCCATTTTCCCTGTTGCAAGGGCCTTAACCTGCAGTCACAAGTTTATGGAACTAGGCCTGGCACAAAGGAAGATGATTATAGTTGTTGAAGGTCAGTCATCTCAGCTCCAGGACATTACAACAGGAGATCCTCAGGGTTAGTGTCCTTGACCCAACCATCTTCAGCTTGGCACTTGTGTGGCACGAATGTTACTTGCCACTTGTCAATCCAAGCCTGAATATTGTTCAGGCGTTGCTACATTGAGGCATGGACTGCGTCAGTGACTGAGGAGTCGCGAATGAACATTGTGCAATCATCATGGAAGGAAGGTCATTGATGAAGCAGCTGAAGATGGTTGGGTCATGGACACTACTCCTACAGTGATGTCCTGGAGATGAGATGACTGACCTTTAACAACCGCAAATATCTTCCTTTGTGCCAGGTATAACTCCATCTAAACACCATTGAGGAATACTTCCAGAAATGAACACTCAAGCCAAATCCTTTCAAAACAGTAGTCATTACATTCTATCTTGTAATGCATAGCTTGAAAGAAAACTTCTGTGCCAGTACTGTTTGAGATGATTCCACTCTGACCTAGCTTTGAATGAAACTGAACCGTACGCTAACCTTCCATGTCCAAATGAAGAACATAGCCACCGAGACAAGGATGGGGTCATCCTGTTCCAGGAGCCGGCAAGCACAAGCTAATGAGCAACAGTATCAATGCCCTCAGTTTCAGCAAAGGCTTTTTGGTATTCTATAGTCAAATACAGTACACCAGTATGGATCAGAAACAGTCGTGTTCGACTTGTTGATACCCACTGGAACCTTCTCGTCCACCTCAAAGATTTGGCTGTCCCTGTTGCTACACATTTCCTCTAAAACCAGTGGTTGCAATGCCACAGCTTCCAGCTAATCAACAAAATCCAACAACTCTGGCCACCAGAGTGTCATAAATATCCCTGGTTGGGAAAATCATATCTTCAAGCACTGTATTTTTCTTTTCAATTTGGAAGGACATGGCATTATTTGGACACGTAGATTTATTTTACAAAAATGTCATAAGTTCATCTTTGGTAAATTGAGGCATTTCCAAGAAATGACCTGACCAGCAGGAGGCCCTGTGGCACAGTAGTAGCTGGACCAGAAGCTCCGAGATTGAGTTCAAGGCCAGGATGAAAGGAGCATTCAACACGGTTCAACAGGTTAATGATCAGCCTGGAAATCCTTCCGCCACTTTCCCCACAGGTAAAAACAGTATGTGAAGATACGCTAACAACAAACTGGCCAGCATGGTGCTTAGTAGGGGAAAACTGTTTGTTTGAACTACAATTATTTTAATAGATGGGGAAGAAAACTGATTTAAAGCCAAAGGCTGGTGATTTCCTGGAAACCACATGCCAGGAATGAGCTTTACGTTTTGGACTTCAGATTTGGAATTCAGGTGGGACTAAACTGAGAAAGTGAAAAACTGCCCAGCTCACATTCTCCAGGCTTTGCCCCAAATAACGTGATTGGCAATCTCCAGCTAAGAATTTTCAGCTCAGTGCTTTTGGAAAACTGAGAGTCTGAGACAAGAGGGATTGATTCAGCTACGTTCTCCTTCATGTCAAAGTTCCATTGCTGAAAACCTCCAGACATTTACCAGTGGCCTGTCTTCACACGAGACAGCTTCAGATCAACAGCATCAGAATCTTGTGAACTTTATCATTTATTTTATAAAGTCTATCCTCCAAAGTCCATCTCCGCAGAGACCCTTTGTGTTTGTCGTATGTGTATGCTGGGGTATTTTAAAAGGGAGTTATACTTCCAGAGTATAATTGTGTGTTAACCAGTTTTAGCAACTTGTTTTGCTTCATAATAAATCAATCATTCCGAGTTTCATCGTAAGAAGCCTGGTTAAAGTTTCTTATATTCTGTGCCTAAAAGTAGCTAAGGTAAACAATTGACCACTTTGGTGAGTGAATTATATTTTTCAATGAATGGTGCAGCCTGCAGAGTAATGGGGGGCTAGATAAACTGTGCAATCCACCCATCCTGGTCATCACACCAGTATGGATCAGAAATAGTCGTGTTCGACTTGCACAGCATAGCTTAAAACTACACAAGCTTAAAATTGCACAAGCACTTTTGGACCCATGCACTTAAACTTCATCAATACCATTTCAATATGAAAAAGCTTGGAAAGCCAATTGGAGTTCACACAAAGTCAGAAGCACTCCGTGAAAGACCCAACACAGAGGATCACTGACTTTGAGCTTCCACAAAGTTCATGTGCAAACCTAAACCACATCCACACAAATCACAAGGCAATTGTGGCTACGTAATGCATAAATGGAAAATTTTAAAATCCCCAGTGACCCCTTCATGAGGTCTGGAGTCAATGTTGAGGACTACCAGGCATCAACTCCCTCCCAATTGCATACAGCAATGCTGCCAGTTTGGGGAGGTGGGCACTGTCCTGCCAGTGGGACATGTCATATCTAAGGATGGTGATTGTGCTGTGTGGTGTTTGGGGCATTTTCTGTAAGGTGCGTTTCAATGAGTATGAGAATGTCAGGCTGTTGCAAATATAGAGGAGGAATCACATGCCAGCAGAGTGAGGTTCTGAGGGGGACCATATATTGAACAAATGTTGCTGTCCACCCGAGAGCAGCTTCATGATGTAGTTTAATTGTGGACAGGAAGGTGCATGTTAAAGAGAAAAAAACTTAAATTTCTATAGTGCCTCTCATTCCCCAAAATGTCTCAAAGTTTTTCAATGAAAGAAACACAGCACTCAATTTTCATGGAGCAAGTTCCCACAAACAGCATACATACATGTCTAGGTAATCTGTTTGGTTGATGTTGGTTGAGGTAGATGTATTGGTTGGAATTCCTTGCTCTTCTTCAAATCGTGTCACGGGATCTTTTCACATCAACCAAGAACACAGGTGTGGCATTAGTTTAGTGTCTTATTGGAAAGATGGTCGTTAGCCTACATTACAGGATGAACTTCTCCATGGTCCAATGGAAACATCATTTACTGAGCAAACAAACCCCCACAGAAACTCACCAACACTGTGGCCTCTGTGGAGAGTCTTTTGAACCCATAACCTCCTGACTGAGAGGCAAGTGTGTCACCACTGGGCTACAACTAAACCCAAGTCACTCTGTCAGTCACTGCAATATCCTACAGCACAACTCAGAACTCCAGGTTTTTTAATTAACTACATTGATATTCAGTTTAAGCACAGACGAACATATTATCGACTGGAAATCTGCACTCGCCATAGAGAGCCTTAGGTTTCAATTTAGTTGCTAAATAATTATCATTCCATGTAATGTCCTTCACTCACAAATGCAATACCTGGTTTTCTTATCTCTTATTGTTACAATAAAAAGACTATTGATTGCTTCACAAATTGCTACATTTAGAGACGCAGCTCATTGAAGCACAAGTTAATTTAGTTGGGAAAGACAATGTGACACAATTACAGAAGCTGTCCTTCCTGCAATGCAATTAAACTGCTAGTAATGTTCTTGTTCTGCAACAAGGCCTCAACTCTGAGTGACTCAGCAAAGTGGCCTTTACACAAATTATAGGCGATAGTTAAATTACACTGTTAAATCCAATCACACCTCTGTAATTCATCCAGTATTTAGGCTCTTACCTTACCTAAATATTAATACCTAATTGACAGGATGATTACACAAAAAACATTGTCCAGACTATGTCTCTGGAAGTATAACTCCCTTTTAAAACAACTTCCAGATAAGTAAATAACTTTCACTATGAATCAGTTTGTCTGTTTCCTGTCATTCTCTCGAAGTTAACTTTTTTTTAACATAATGAAGGGGAATTTTTCTTGAACATTAACTTTGTTTAATCTTGTTATAGTATTTACAGTAATTACTGTCTTTCCTTCAGATTTCCAACAATTGTAGTTTTCTTTTTCTTTTTATCCATCTCCCTGTATCCATTCCTTTTGAAAGTATCCATCACACTTCAGGAAAATTGTTACAAGTATAAAATAAGATAAAGCCGAATTCATTCTGCTCTGTAAATGAGAGCTGACAAGTTGCTGTTTGCCAACTTCCCTCACTAACCAGCAATTAAACTCTGATTGACTTTGGGTAGTGTTTACTTACAGCAATCAGTTCTTGTGTCCTTAAATGGACGGGACAAATTAAATACAGCTGTGCTGCAACAGTTATATGTTAGAATATTCTTCCCACAATGAAATTCAATTTCATCCAACTTGCCAAAGGAACTACAAACTTTTACTTCCTGTTGTCATGATTTAGTCAAGGTTCTGTGTCAACTTCACCCATTATGAATTCCTATGTGTACGTTTGTAATAAAACTGTGTATGTAAACTCCGTAAGGAGTCTCACAACACCAGGTTAAAGTCCAACAGGTTTATTTGGTAGCAAATACCATAAGCTTTTGGAGTGCTGCTCCTTCGTCAGATGGAGTGGAAATGTGCTCTCAAACAGTGCACAGAGACACAACATCAAGTTACAGAATACTGATTCGAATGCGAATATGTAAACTCCTGCCAGTGGTGGTGCTGTGGTATTTAGTTTTGTATCTGCTAATTCCCCTCAACCGGGTTATATTCTGCTTTCTGAACTGTTATACATTTTGTCATAAGAACTAGGAGCAGGAGTAGGCCATCTGGCCCCTCGAGCCTGCTCCGCCATTCAATAAGATCATGGCTGATTTTTTTGTGGACTCAGATCCACTTACCCACCCGCTCACCATAACCCTTAATTCCTTTACTGTTCAAAAATTTATCTTTCCTTGCCTTAAAAACATTTAACGAGGTAGCCTCAACTGTTTCACTGGGCAGGGAATTCCACAGATTCACAACCCTTTGGGTGAAGTTCCTCCTCAACTCAGTCCTAAATCTGCTTCCCCTTATTTTGAGGCCATGCCCCCTAGTTCTAGTTTCACCCGCCAATGGAAACAACTTTTGTGCTTCTATCTTATCTATTCCCTTCATAATCTTATATGTTTCTATAAGATTTCCCCTCATTCTTCTGAATTCCAATGAGTATAGCCCCAGTCTACTCAGTCTCTCCTCATAAGCCAACCCTCTCAACTCCGGAATCAACCTAGTGAATCTCTTCTGCACTCCCTCCAGTGCCAGTATATCCTTTCTCAAGTAAGGAGACCAAAACTGTACACAGTACTCCAGGTATGGCCTCACCAGCACCTTATACAGATGCAACATAACCTCGCTGTTTTTAAACTCCATCCCTCTAGCAATGAAGGACAAAATTCCATTTGCCTTCTTAATTTAATTATTTAATTTAAGTCATTAAGGAATTTGCCGCCTTAATTTAGTCACTAAACTATGAAAAACATGAATTGAGAAGTCTCAAATTTCTGAATGGTGATGTGGAGGAACTCCCTCAGTGCAAGAATCCCCACACAGAGCAGCAAAGACAATTAGTGCATGTCCCCCTTTTTACTGCATTAGCTGCCATATTCTGGGAAGTGTTCAAAGGTCGCCCAAACTTCTTAGTGTGTTCATGAATAACTATAGGTAAATGTGTGTAAATGGGTGGGGTGGCAAGTGGATAGGGTGGCAGCTGATACAATGATATGTTATTAGGGTGGCAGGTGGGTGGGCTGGTAGGTGGTTTGTTGGTAGGTTGGCAGCTGGATAGGGTGGGTAAGGGGCTAGTCTTGGAGTCAAGAAAGAAGTCAGGGCGTCAGTGTGATTGATTGGACGATCCAATTGTATTGTCATCCAGTAATGAGTAGGATTTTTTCCAAAAATAATTCCTGGGTAATTATTCAGGTAGGTCATTCAGAACTGTCGTGAGTCTCTGATGTCATATACATGGATTTTAGTAAGGCGTTTGATAAGGTCCCCCATGGTCAGCTTATGATGAAAGTAAGGAGGTGTGGGATAGAGGAAAAGTTAGCCGATTGGATAGGTAACTGGCTATCTGATCGCCAAGGCCATCCCCACACCCCCACTTCTTGCCTTCAAACAACCACGCAACCTCAAACAGACCATTGTCCGCAGCAAACTACCCAGCCTTCAGGAGAACAGTGACCACGACACCACACAACCCTGCCACAGCAACCTCTGCAAGACGTGCCGGATCATCGACACGGATGCCATCATCCCACGTGAGAACACCATCTACCAGGTACACGGTACCTACTCTTGCAACTCGGCCAACGTTGTCTACCTGATACGCTGCAGGAAAGGATGTCCCGAGGCATGGTACATTGGGGAAACCATGCAGACGCTACGACAACGGATGAATGAACACCGCTCGACAATCACCAGGCAAGACTGTTCTCTTCCTGTGGGGGAGCACTTCAGCAGTCACGGGCATTCAGCCTTGGATCTTCAGGTAAGCGTTCTCCAAGGTGGCCTACACGACACACGACAGCGCAGAGTCACTGAGCAGAAACTGATAGCCAAGTTCCGCACACATGAGGACAGCCTAAACCGGGATGTTCGATTTATGTCACATTATCAGTAACCCCCACAGCTTGCCCCCTGGACTTGCAGAATCTCACTAGCTGTTCTGTCTGGAGACAATACACATCTCTTTAACCTGTGTTCAATGCTCCCTCCACCCACATTGTCTGTATCTTTAAGACCTGGCTGGTTGTAGGGATTCGCATTCTAATTAGTATTCTGTAACTTGATTTCTGTGTCTCTGTGCCCTGTTTGAGAGCACATTTCCACTCCATCTGACGAAGGAGCAGCGCTCCAAAAGCTTATGATATTTGCTACCAAATAAACCTGTTGGACTTTAACCTGGTGTTGTGAGACTTCTTACTATCTGATCGAAGATAGAGGGTGGTGGTGGATGGAAAATTTTCGGACTGGAGGCAGGTTGCTAGCGGAGTGCCACAGGGGTCAGTGCTTGGTCCTCTGCTATTTGTGATTTTTATTAATGACTTAGAGGAGGGGGCTGAAGGGTGGATCAGTAAATTTGCTGATGACACCAAGATTGGTGGAGTAGTGGATGAGGTGGAGGGCTGTTGTAGACTGCAAAGAGACATAGATGCAAAGCTGGGCTGAAAAATGGCAGATGGAGTTTAACCCTGATAAATGTGAGGTGATTCATTTTGGTAGGACAAATTTAAATGTGGATTACAGGGTCAAAGGTAGGGTTCTGAAGACTGTGGAGGAACAGAGAGATCGTGGGGTCCATATTGTTAGCGGACAACAAATTGATGAAGTTACGTATATAATATGAAACAGGCCAAACTGCAGTCAGAACCCCTCCATTAAAGATTAAAAGGGACAGATCCAGAGAAGCAGGCAAAAGGCATGCTTTTAAAATGCAAACAAGGTCTAACACACAAAAGGGGGCCAGACAGGGTGGCACCAAAGGAAACTCATCTCATCAAATCAGCACCACTGACCTAATCAAGTGAAATCAGGAAGCCTTCTTAGCCTCAAAACACTTCCTGAGATCAGCCAAACACCCATTGTTCAAGAAACCCCGGAGATTCTAGACCATTGATAAACCCATCGGACAGAAACGATTACCATACCTAAACATTGATACTGTACTTAAACATCAAACAGAACAGTCAGAGTCAAATACTGTAAACAAAACATTAACATTTGAATCATACAGCGTGTCAAAGTTCGAGTATAACTGTAGCCCATTGCGGCGGGCTTTCAGAGTGCTTTCGGGACAGTGCTGTTTGTATGTCCTGATTGCACCTCCATCGACGTTAATAAAGCTGTACCGCTGTTGAACCTGACTCTGAGTCCGAAGTGGTCGTGTTTGCCCACTCGCACTAACAATATCCACAGATCTCTGAAGGTTGCCACTCAAGTGGATAGAGCTGTGAAGAAGGCCTATAGTGTGTTAGCTTTTATTAACAGGGGGTTGGAATTTAAGAGCCGTGGGGTTATGCTGCAACTGTACAGGACCTTGGTGAGACCACATTTGGAATATTGTGTGCAGTTCTGGTCACCTCACTATACGAAGGATGTGGAAGCGCTGGAAAGAGTGCAAAGGAGATTTACCAGGATGCTGCCTGGTTTGGAGGGTAGGTCTTATGAAGAAAGGTTGAGGGAGCTAGGGCTGTTCTCTCTGGAGTGGAGGAGGTTGAGGGTAGACTTAATAGAGGTTTATAAAATGATGAAGGGGATAGATAGAGTGAACGTTCAAAGACTATTTCCTCGGGTGGATGGAGCTATTACAAGGGGGCATAACTATAGGGTTCATGGTGGGATATATAGGAAGGATGTCCGAGGTAGGTTCTTTACTCAGAGAGTGGTTGGGGTGTGGAATGGACTGCCTGCAGTGATAGTGGAGTCAGACACTTTAGGAACATTTAAGCGGTTATTGGATAGGCACATGGAGCACACTAGGATGATAGGGAGTGGGATAGCTTGATCTTGGTTTCAGATAAAGCTCGGCACAACATCGTGGGTCGAAGGGCCTGTTCTGTGCTGTACTGTTCTATGTTCTATATTCTAACTCAGAGTTAGAGTCTTTTTCGGAGGGTTTGGGAAGCAGAGGAATTTCTCATCTGAAGTTCAAATTTCCCAGGCAATTCCCATTGAGGTCAGTGTGTCGGGACTTCTCTGATGATCCAGAGACTGGAAGATATGGTCCAATGAATTTACTTGTAAAACTTTCTCCATCACAATTTGCTAAAGATACCCTTTTATTGCTTTAAAATATGTTATCCTTTGATTCACGTTGAGGGATATCACCAGTATTTATCATACATCTTCAAGGCACATTACTTCCCGCTAAAAGAGACTGACAAGAATCTGTTGAGGAAAGAAGAAGATGAGAGTATAGAGACATTATTATTACGTTAAGATTGGGAACTAGAGGTGGGGTGTTAGTGGAGTGTACTGTCGCACTTTGAGATTGTGTGATGGAGTTTTACTCTCACTCAGACTTGAGCAAGATTGATAAGTCAAAAATGCCTTTTTCTTGTTCTAAACTTTATTTTCTTACCTCTAATGATCTCACTATATTACATCGGATTGGAGTCATGTGTCACTTCACATTTCACTTTGACTGAGTCGGGGCTTCTTGATATTCAGGTCCTGGCCATGTGGCATCCAATATATTTGAGTGGTGAAAGGGAGATTGTTTTATTTAGAATATTGAAATAGGGTAAAGAGAAGGTTATTAATGGTGGTTTAAAATGCTTCATAAAACAGAAGTTCCAAGATCAGATCAAATTTGTCATTGACAGTGATTTTTTCAGGAGCACAAGGGCATAAAATCCTGCATGAAATTTTCACTCCAACTGCACAGAGTCAGAGAGCGGGATTTGCCGACCACGCTCACCCTAAGGCCAGAAATTCCCACCTGAGGTCAACGGACCTTTGCATGGTCCGCCAAACTTTCTGTCCTGCCCGCTATGATTCCCGTGGTGGGCGGGACGGGAAAATTCCGCCCATAGAGTCATAGAATTGTGCAGCGCAGAAAAGGCCCTTCAGCCCATCGAGGCTGCACTGACAATAACTACCGCTAAAGTCGCGCTAATCCCATTTTCCAGCACTTGTTCCATATCCTTGAATGTTATGATATTTCAAGTGCTCATCCAAATGCCTTGTAAATCCGTAAGGTTTCTGGCCTCCACTGTCTACCCAGGCAGTGCACTCCAGATTCCCACCACCCTCTGAGTAATTATTTTTCAAATCCCCTCTGAACCTCCTGCCCCTTACACTAAAACTATGCCTCTTGTGATTGACCCCTTACCAAAGGGAACAGCAGCTTCCTACTCACCCTGTCCATACCTCTCATAATCTTATACACCTCAATCATGCACCCTCTCAGCCTTCCCTGCTCTAAAGAAAACAACCTAAGCCTATCCAGTGTCTCTGTATAGCTCAAATGCTCCATCCCATGAAAGCTTTTCATGAAAAAGAATTTAGAAGATTAAAGGATAATTTGATCTATGTTTTCACGATATTAAGGAAACAGGCAGGGTAGATTCAGAGTATCATTCTCAGTTCAAGCATGAAGATAAAAGCAACATACTATGGATGCTGAAAATCAGAACTAAAAACTGAAAAATGCCAGAAAAGCTCTGCCCTAGCAGTGTATGTGGAGAGAGAAACAGAGTTAATGTTCAAAGAGAGGGAGAAATATAATGGATTTTAAACTGTATCGGAGTGGTTGAGGCTGGTGGAGCAAAGTCAATGGTCAGTGATAGGTGAAAGCGAGGAGAGATTGGACAAAGATGTATCGGGTATAAGATAAGCGAGCAGATATTAGATATTGTGGACTTTGAGAATATTCCTTATGAAAGCAGCCATAAAAGCTGTTAAAATGGCTACAACTTGACACGTGAGTAAGGGATCTGAAACTGTGGACAGTATTCAATAGTGGTTAAACGTGGAAATAAATAAGCGTACTTCACAACCACCTTTGAAGTTTACACATCTCATTATTTAAGGAGAAATTTGCATTGGAGGAATATAGGATCTCCAGACTGTCAGACTGAGTGCCATATTGAACAGAGGAGAATATTTGAGCTCAATCTGGGACAGTGATAAGAATGAATCACCATTGTTACCTGCCACTGAATCATGGTGATCTGGACCCCAGAAGTGGTAACACTTCATGTGACTGAAACTAACGTTTAGGGACTGCAGTTTAAAATATCCTGAACAAAGCAAATCCAGCTGAGAAACAGCTGAAAGACCAGAAACAGCTAATCTGTCAATGCTGAAAGTCTTCTCTGCAGCCAAAGTACTTGTTCTAACTTCCAGATTCACCTGAGAACAAATCTCCTGGCTGTTCATCTGCAGGAGGCTTTGCAGATTCATGAGAATCCTTTCTTTCTAAAAGACCTTCACTCCAATTGAAGTATTAGCTCAGCTAGGAAGATATCAGACCTGTGTCAACGAGAGACTGAGTTAAATTCCATTGTTAGAAATATGGCTTTAACTTTATCTCTATCTGTTGTTTGCATGTGTGAAAGTGTAAGTGAGATGAATGATTAGAATGTCACGGTTTAAACACTTGGAGAAAGTGTGTGATAATAAAAGCCGCCTTTATTTTTAAAATCACCAAAAGGCCAGCTGCTGAAGTTTATTTTAAATTAGGAAAAATTGCTCTGAGGGTAAGGAAATACTGACATCTGACACACAAACATCCTGATTACCAACTTGAAGGGTCCACATCAGAATGATGGATTTCTGATGAGGTCCCTAATGTTATATTGAAGTAAATAAACGTGAAGGTCAACATGGCATCAGGTTGCAGATCAGGCATGGTCTCACTGAATGGTGAGGAGACATTTCTTCACCCAAAGAGTGGTGAGCCTGTGGAACTCATTACCACAGGAAGTAGTTGATGCCAAAACATTGAATATATTCAAGAGGCGGCTGGATATAGCACTTGGGGTGAATGAGATCAAAGGTTATGGGGAAAAAGCAGGATTAGGCTATTGAGTTGGATGATCAGCCACGATCGTAATGAATGGCGGAGCAAGCTCAAAGGGCCAAATGGCCTCCTCCTGCTCCTATCTTCTATGTTTCTATGTTTGAGGGGCTAAATAGCCTGTTCTGGTGCCTATCCTCAAGCTTTTCGAAACAAATACAAAATAAATGCCATCAGCTGGAAAATCCCATTTGGGATGAGAATCCTGAACCTCTGATTTTTAATATTGCTGGAAGGTCTATACAATAGCAATGAAGCTTACCGACAGAAGTGCATCACCCTTTGTGTTTTAATCTATTTTTATTCCCACCCACTGATGAATATAATTATGTTTCTGCTCACTTCAAAACCTTTCTCCTTTCTACTCCTCATCCAATCAGAGAATTGGTAGTTCAAATCAAAAATGTACCTGCCCATCAAATGCAACTAGTTGGCAATTTGAATGCCAACGTAGCTAGTCATTCCAGATTTCTTGCACAATTAGGATAAGTGACACACGAGAGCACCTGTCACTCAAACTCAGTTGGAGCCGCAAGGCTATCTATCACCTCCTACTGGAAAAAGATGTACAATGGCAAACAGCTAATTGCAATCTCTATTGGGATGAAATTGAAATAAAACAGTAAAACTAACTTTGATACTGGCTCTATCAGTGCACAATGAAGGTGTCCTTGAGGAGATTGGCCATGACTCTCAATGTCCTCTGTTGGAAAATACATTCCTTTGAGTGTAAGGGTCAATCCTGACTTAACCACCATTCACAGTTGAATAATTTATTTTCCTCCAACATTTCTGCTCTCACATGAATCAAGATGTCATTTGGTCAAAGTGCTTAAAAGTTACTAACATTTAAAGCCCACAAACTAGCACGAGTCAGTACTCCCATTAGCAAAGGAGAGAAAACCAGATTTTGATCCACAGCATAAGAAAAAAAATCAGATACTAGAAAATCATTCTGGCTTATTCGTTTCTCAAAGAAGTTCTCAATGGATTCTCCAAAGGGGCAATGAGTCTAACTTGGCACTATTTCAAATGATCAAAATTCAGAATATAGACAGTATCCTCCCAAATCCACACTACTGTCCTCAGATATTCAAACAGATTTCTTAATACAATGTAAATTTTGAGTTGCAGTTGCCTCTGGGAAAAGACAGAGCTGCCCAAGCTACATCAATATTCCTTTGTTCCATAGATATTTCTGAATTCTGAAGAATTTCTAATGATCAAACAGAATTTTCTGAGAAGAACATTCTTTACAAACACATGCTGGTGATTTTTAATTTGTGGTTTAACCCTCACGGATTAACTGAAGTGAACACATCGTAGCCTGCGGCTCATTCTGGTGCCAACAGAACTATCGACTTGGCCTTAAAACCACCCATTACCTGGAGCAAAGTCAAAAATACTCAACTTCAAATCTCTGAGATATTCTGTCCCTTCCACATGAGAAAACAAGCAATGACTCGAATACCAAGATTCAAAGTCTGAATAACCCACTGTAAGCAGGATGATATTGGGGGAAAATAGCTCTTAGTTTTTGGCCATTGTAGTGAAACTGCTTACCAAAAAGAAACAGATAGTCTCTTTGTATACATGTTTATCTTTGTGACCCATGAAAAAGCTTATTATAGTGAGGGTGTACTGTAGAAAGATGCTTTTCAATGGATTCTCTGTTAATCAATGATTTAAATAATGTACTATGCCAGTGGCAGAATTTTGAAAGTTTCTTGGTGAGAGTTGCCAGGAAAACCAGACAGAACATATTAATGATTTATGAAACTGGGAAGAAAAAGTCTACTCTTTGCTATGGGTAACAAGATTATAAGTCCATTTAGAAAAATTAAGTTTACAACATTACAACATGGACAGTGAGAGATGAACCTTACTGCAACAGTTTAATGGTTTCTTTACAAATGCTGAACATGTGGAATTGCCGGCTGGATGTGGGAAGTGTTGGCAAATTCAAAGGAAAGCTGTACATATTTACCTTAAAGTAAGTGATTAAATAGTAGAAGAGATGAGTTAGTTGTTTCTACCCAGCCAAATAAACTATAGTATCTCCCAAACCGGTCTCCCAAACATTTACAGGTTTCTCTGTACAGTTTCTCTGTACTCCACTCACAGATAGAGGGCATCAGAAAACACTGAAAACTGGACAATTAAGTGATAAATTAATTTTAACACAGAAGAAAGCATATGGCATGCTTGCCTTTATTGACTGGGGCATTGAGTATAAAAGTTGGCAAGTTATGTTACAGTTGTATACAACGTTGGTTAGGCCACATTTGGAACACTGTGTTCAATTCTGGTCGCCACACTAGCAGAAGGACGTGGAGGCTTTGGAGAGAGTGAGTAAAGGTTTACCAGGATGTTGCCTGGACTGGAAGGTATTAGCTATGAGGAGTGTTTGAATAAACTGGGATTGTTTTCCCTGGAAAGACGGAGGCTGAGGGGTGACCTGATAGAATTTTATAAAATTATGAGGTGAGTAGATAGTTGGAAGCTTTTTCCCAGGACAGAAATGGCAATTACAAGGGGCACAAGTTCAAGGTAAGGGGGAACGGTTCAGTGGAGATGTGCGGGGGAAGTTTTTTACGCAGTGGATGGTGGGGGCCTGGAATGCACCGTCAAGTGAGGTGGTTGAGGCAGTTACGTTAGCCACATTTAAGACTTATCTGGATAGACACATGATCAAACGGGGAATAGAGGGATACAGGCGGTTGGTCTACATAGGATAACGTGATCAGCGCAGGCTTGGAGGGCCGAAGGGCCTGTTCTTTGTTCTGTTCTTTGTACTTTATAAATATAATATAGGAACCTGAAGGTGGGTACCAACCACAGCACCACAATCTCAAGGGGTCAGGTGCAAATCCACCCCAGCCAGAACAGCGAATAGTTAGGGATAGTTGGGGATAGTTCTCTGCAGTCGAGCATGTGAATTCTGAAGGTTGTGTTGCCTTCTCAGTGCCAAGGTAAGGACATCTCCTTGGGGCTGGGGAAGAACTTGGAGTGGGAGGGAAAGGATCCAGTTGTCATGGCCCATGTCCATACAAATGACACCGGTCGAATTCAGGAAGAAGTTCTGCAAAGGGAGTATGAGCAGCTAGAGGCTAAACTCTAGCTGTGGTGTTGGGGGAGTGGCGATGGAGGGGTCAGCGTGTGGGGTAGGGATGATGTGGATGACTGGGGTGGGCACACACCAGGTTAAAGTCCAACAGATTTATTTGGAATCACAAGCTTTCGGAGTGCTGTTCCTTCATCACCTAGAGTTTCAGATCCGTCTTTTAGGTGCAATTTTAGGGCCCCCATACACACTTGCCTGCAAAATTTTGAGTGAGTCCAATTCTCATTGCAGAAGCCTGTAGGCAGGGCTTAATATGTTCAAAACTTTGCAGCTCCGATCGGAGCCTCCAACTGCACATGCGCAAAAAAAAATAATGCTGCTCCCCTGCCAGATCCCTCCCGGGCCGGATAATGCCTCCCCCTGGCCCCTACGGATGTTGGACCCCCCTGACAACATTACTGACCCCCTTATCCCCCCAAACCCCCCACCACCCGGACAGAACATGGCCCCCCTCTGCAGCCCCCTTTGGGCGAATGGTGGCCACGTCCTGCCTCAGGTGGCTGTCTCCCTCTACTCCTGCGAGTGCAAAGGCCCGGGCCTCCTCTGCCTCCAATTCATCCTCCTGCTCCTCCTCCTCAGCTCCAGCAGCCACCAGAAGAACAGCAAGATCAATCAGTTGCATCGCAAAAGCCATCTCGTCAATCTGAAGGGGTGGGAGGGAATTTGGAAAAGGGCAGAGACAGATGGAGAGGTTAAGGAACTCTGCTTGCCCCTAGCCCAGCAACACACACTGCCCATACTTCCCATCCCCCCCCCACAGCCCCCCAGCAACACAGCCTCCCCATCCCCCACCAACACAGCGCCCCCCCATCCTCTCCCCAGTAACACACACCCAGAGCCCATGCAGTAGTGAGCACCGACACTGCTGCTTGGAAAGTCCTGAGGCTGCAGCACTGCCATTTCAAAGGGTTTCCAGCACATCCCCCAGCTGGAAGACTGCTGCATGCACTAGGACATGGCAGCATCCCCAAGATCCGAGGTCAGTACTGAGACCCGGGTTTGTGCTGAAAATCGGACACCGTGCTGAGCAACAGACCACCCCCCACACACTCGCAGACTCCTCCCGACCCAAAACGCAACATGGCTGCCACAAAGCGACCCCCTGTGAGCAGCATGGACCCATCTGATGGTAGGCACTTACCTCCTCACTAACCCTCGCTGACAGAGCGCCAAAAGCTGACTTTTACCGAGCATGTGTGTTCCAGGCTGACTCCAGATTGGGCAGACACGGTGGTAAAGGCAGACGTGCTGGTAAAGTGGGGCGTGCAGCTCGTCAAGTGGATTAAAATAAATGCAAAAATATTTAAATTGATGTCATGCCTGTTTTGGGCGGGTTCCCGATAGCGCCACTTTTTTGGTCTTAGTAAAGTGTGAACTGGCGCAAAAATGGGCACAGATTGCGCTACTTGATTCACGCCCAACTTTACCAAATTTACGCACCCGAAAATGGGCACAACGTGATGGTAAAATACTGCCCTATACTGTGTAACATGAAAGGGGTAATGACCTCCGAGTAAAGGCACCCCTCGCTAAGAGTGACAACAATTGTATTGGAATTTTATATCCAGTTTAAAAGGGAGAAGAGTGGGTCTAAGGCTAGTATTTTAAACTTAAATAAGGGCAATTATATTGGCATGAAAGCTGATCTATCTGAAGTGAACTAGGAGACTAGGTTAGAGGGCAGATCAATCGAGAAGCAGTGGCAGACATTTAAGGGGAAATTTCTGAACCCTTAGAATAGATATGGTGTGGAGATATCGGCATTGGACTGGGGTGGGCACAGTAAGAAGTCTCAACACACCAGGTTAAAGTCCAACAGGTGAGTCACCTGACGAAGGAGCAGTGCTCCGAAAGCTCGTGCTACCAAATAAACTGTTGGACTTTAACCTGGTGTTGTGAGACTTCTTACTGTAGAATAGATATATTCTTACTGGAAAGAAAAATTCTAAAGGGAAGACCCAATATCTGTAGTTAACCAAAAAGATTAGGAAAGCATCTACCTTAAAAACATATAATTGTGCAAAGATGAGTGACAGGGCAAATTACTGGCCAGCCAATAAAGAGTGGAGCGAATGACTAAAAGATTAATCAGGAAAAATAAATTAAAGTTTGAGAGGAAACTAATTAGAAATTTAAAAACAGATAGCAAGAGTTTTAACAGGTATTTAAAAAGAAAAAGAGTAAGTAAAGTGAATGTTAACATATAGAACATAGAACATAGAAAGTCACAGCACAAACAGGCCCTTCGGCCCACAAGTTGCGCCGATCACATCCCCACCTCTAGGCCTATCTATAGCCCTCAATCCCATTAAATCCCATGTACTCATCCAGAAGTCTCTTAAAAGACCCCAACGAGTTTGCCTCCACCACCACCGACGTCAGCCGATTCCACTCACCCACCACCCTCTGAGTGAAAAACGTACCCCTGACATCCCCCCTGTACCTACCCCCCAGCACCTTAAACCTGTGTCCTCTCGTAGCAACCATTTCAGCCCTTGGAAATAGCCTCTGAGAGTCCACCCTATCCAGACCCCTCAACATCTTGTAAACCTCTATCAGGTCACCTCTCATCCTTCGTCTCTCCAGGGAGAAGAGACCAAGCTCCCTCAACCTATCCTCATAAGGCATGCCCCCCAATCCAGGCAACATCCTTGTAAATCTCCTCTGCACCCTTTCAATGGCTTCAACATCTTTCCTGTAATGAGGTGACCAGAACTGCGCGCAGTACTCCAAGTGGGGTCTAACCAGGGTCCTATAAAGCTGCAGCATTATCTCCCGACTCCTAAACTCAATCCCTCGATTAATGAAGGCTAGTACGCCATACGCCTTCTTGACCGCATCCTCCACCTGCGAGGCCGATTTAAGAGTCCTATGGACCCGGACTCCAAGGTCCTTCTGATCCTCTACACTGCTAAGAATGGTACCCTTCATTTTATACTGCTGCTCCATCCCATTGGATCTGCCAAAATGGATCACTACACACTTATCCGGGTTGAAGTCCATCTGCCACTTCTCCGCCCAGTCTTGCATTCTATCTATGTCTCGCTGCAACTTCTGACATCCCTCCAAACTATCCACAACACCACCTACCTTGGTGTCGTCAGCAAACTTACCAACCCATCCCTCCACTTCCTCATCCAGGTCATTTATGAAAATGACAAACAGCAAGGGTCCCAGAACAGATCCCTGGGGCACTCCACTGGTCACTGACCTCCATGCAGAGAAAGACCCCTCCACAGCCACTCTCTGCCTTCTGCAGGCAAGCCAGTTCTGGATCCACAAGGCAACAGCCCCTTGGATCCCATGCCCTCTCACTTTCTCAAGAAGCCTTGCATGGGGGACCTTATCGAACGCTTTGCTGAAGTCCATATAGACCACATCCACCGCTCTTCCTTCGTCAATGTGCTTGGTCACATTTTCAAAGAACTCAACCAGGCTCGTAAGGCACGACCTGCCCCTGACAAAGCCGTGCTGACTACTTTTGATCATACTAAACTTCTCTAGATGATCATAAATCCTGTCTCTCAGGATCCTCTCCATCAACTTACCAACCACTGAGGTTAGACTCACCGGTCGGTAATTTCCCGGGCTGTCCCTGTTCCCTTTCTTGAATATAGGGACCACATCCGCAATCCTCCAATCCTCCGGAACCTCTCCCGTCTCCATCGACGATGCAAAGATCATCGCCAAAGGCTCCGCAATCTCCTCCCTCGCCTCCCACAGTAACCTGGGGTACATCCCATCCGGTCCCGGCGACTTACCAACCTTGATGCCATTCAATAGTTCCAACACATCCTCTTTCTTTATGTCCACATGCTCGATCCTTTCTGTCCTCCGCAATCCAGCAGTACAACCACCCAGATCCCTTTCCACCGTGAATACCGAGGTAAAGTATTCATTAAGCACCTCCGCCATTTCTAACGGTTCCGCACAAACTTTTCCCCCTTCACCTTTTAAGGGTCCTATGCCTTCACATCTCATCCTTTTACTCTTGACATATTTGTAGAAAGCCTTGGGATTCTCCTTAATCTTACCCGCCAAGGTCTTCTCATGACCCCTTCTCGCTCTCCTAATTTCCTTCTTAAGCTCCTTCCTACATCGCGTATACTCCTCTAAATCCTTAACACCTCCTAGCTCTCTGAACCTTCTGTACGCCTCTCTTTTCTTATTTACCAGGTTCATCACAACCTTCGTGCACCACGGTTCCCGTACCCTACCAACACCCCCCTGTCTCATCGGAACGTTGTCATGCAGAGCTCCAGACAAACATTCCTTGAAAATCCTCCACTTTCCTTCGGTACTTTTCCCCAAGAATGCCTCCTTCCAATTTACCCGTCTAATTTCCTCCCTGATGACACTGTATTTCCCTTTACTCCAGAGAAACACTTTCCTAGCCTGCCTGACCCTATCTCTTTCCAATGCTATCGTGAAGGAGATAGAATTATGATCGCTATCCCCAAGATGTTCACCCACCGAGAGATCCTCCACCTGTCCAGGTTCATTAGCCAGCACCAGATCAAGAACAGCCTCTCCTCTAGTAGGCTTATCCACATACTGTGTCAGGAAACTCTCCTGGACACACCTAACAAACTCCTCTCCATCCAAACCCCTAGCCCTAGGGATATTCCAATCTATGTTTGGGAAATTAAAATCTCCCATCACGACAACTCTGTTATTCCTACATCTCTCCAGGATCTGTTTCCCCATCTGCTCCTCAACATCTCTGTTACTATTGGGCGGCCTATAGAAAACACCCAGCAAAGTTACCGACCCCTTCCTATTCCTAACCTCCACCCACAGAGATTCCGTAGTCAGTCCCTCCACGGCGTCCACCTTCTCTACAGCCGTGACACTATCCCTGATCAACAGTGCCACTCCCCCCCCTCTCTTGCCTCCCTCCCTGTCCTTCCTGAAACATCTAAAACCCGGCACCTGAAGCACCCAGTCCTGTCCCTGAGACATCCAAGTCTCCGTAATGGCCACCACATCACAATTCGAAGCAGCAATCCACGCTCCAAGCTCATCCACTTTATTCACTACACTCCTGGCATTAAAATAGACATGTTGGTCCACTCGAGGCAGTGGGGAGTTAATAGTAAATAATAAGGAAATGGCAAATTAATTTAACAAATATTTTGCTTCTTGAAGTCGTTGAAGGTGGCAGGACAGATGGAGAGAGCAGTTAATACAGCATACAATATCTATCCTGTGCTTCATTGATAAGCGCATCGAGTATAAGGGCAAGGAGGTTATGCTGAACTTGTACAGGACACTAGTTAGACCTCAGCTGGAGTATTGTGCACAGTTCTGGGTGCAACAATTTAGGAAGGATGTGAACACATTGGAGAGAGTGCAGAAGAAGTTGATACGAATGATTCCAAGATACTAGATGGTTATTTGAATGGAAAATTGTGCAGGATTACAGGGGAAAGGCTGGAGAATGGCATTAAGTCATTCAGTGAGCTGATGCAGCACAATGGGCTGAATGACCTCCTTCCACACTCTAACAATTCTGTGATTCCGTCTTCAATGTAGAGGATACAAAACACATTCAAGTAATAGCTGTACAGCAGGAGGTTGAAGGGAGAGAGGAACTTGGTGAAATTACAATCTCTCAGGAAGCGGTACGGACCAACTGATGGACCTCTGGCCTGGCAAGTCTCCAGGTCCAGGTGGGCTTCATCCTAGAGTCTTCCTCTCGTAAAAGTGGATGGCATTGCATTAGCTTTCCTCATTACATGCTGTATCTGCACTCTAACTTTATGTGAGTTGTGCACTAGAACACCCAGATCCCTTTGAACCTCGGAATTCTGCAGTCATTTTCCATTTCAGTGATATTCTGTTTTGTATTCTTCTTGCCAAAATGAACAACTTCACATTTCCCACATTATACTCCATAAGCCAGATTTTTGCCCACTCATAACCTATCTATATCCATCTGCAAACTTGTATGTAAATGCATTTGTGTTAATTTTCCAAGATTCCCTAGATTCTGAAAAGGTTCCATCCTATCAGAAAGTAACAAATATTACCGCTCTATTCAAGAAGGGGAGGGGGCAGAAAACAGGAAACTATGCTGGTAAAATGTCGCGGGAAGGATGTTCGATCAATCATTAAGGAGGTTATAGCTGGGCACTTAGAAAAACTAAGGTAATCGGGAAAAGTCGACATGGTTTCGTGAAAGGAAAATCCTGTTTAACCATTTTATTGGAGTTCTTTGAAGGATATGCTGTCATGTTATGGTTCAGGTCAGAAACTCCAAAGTGTTCTATTGGACATAAGTTTTGCATCTTGAATTTGTCTAGGATAAGCATGAGATGTTTCACTTCAGGTATGATTCAAATGACCCACTAGGGAGCTTTGATCAAATCAAGTTTATTTTAAGAATATGATTAACATGTATAGTAAAAATATTAGCAATAACTTCTATCAATTACAAACAACACCAAAACAGCCACAGTAATGTATGACCCTTAACGAATATAGGAGCTGTCCCAATCAAACCAATCCCATAAACAAGACCCTTCAAACATGTTTAATACAGCATGGACTAATGCTCATGTGATACTGGAATTGAGTCCTTTGGATGAAGTTCTCTGGATAGACTCAAAATAGTTTGAAGTCAGAACAGCTTCCTAAAACACCAGGGACTCTAGGCAAGCCACCAACAGTAGATTCCCCCCTTCAGAAAGGCAAGACCTTGCTTTCAGATGACCAGCAGAATTTCCAAAACCAGGGAGAGAGAGAGACTTATTTTCAGCTTGATGTCCCTTCTAAAACTCAAGCACAAACTGCAGCTCCAAACTGAAAATGAAAAAAACTTCTATCACCTGACCTGCTAACCAGTTTTTTCTCCTAACAATGCAGAGTCATAAACATCCCAGAGTAAAAATAAACAAACCCCATTTAAGTTATTGAAGTAGCAATAAAAGGACATCTCCAGTCAAGCCAGTAACAAATGGCATTAGCTGAGGCTGTGAGCTGATAAAACACTGAAGCTGTGAGAGCTGCACAGATCATGATTTTAAAAAACCTTTCTTAAAGATACACTAACGTCACAGTCAATAAAGGTGAACCTGTCGGCACATTGTACTTGGATTTCCAGAAGGCATTTGATTAGCTGCCACACAAGGGTTATTGTGGAAAACAAAAGCTCATAGTGTAGGGGGTAACATATTAGTATTGATAGAAGATTTGGCTGGTTGGTAAAAAACAGAGAATATGTATTAATAGGTCTTTGTCTGATTGGTAAGGTGTGACTAGCGGAGTCCCTCAGGGGTCTGTGCTGGGGCCTCAAATATTTACAATTGACACCAATGACTTAGATGAGGGGAGCATGGTAGCTCAACGTGCAGATGACATAAAGATAGGGAGGAAAGTATGTTGTGAAGAAAACAGAAGTTTGCAGATGGATATAGAAAGGTTCTGAGTGGGCAAAAATCTGGCTTATGGAGTATAATGTGGGAAAATGCGAAGCTGTTCACTTTGGCAGGAAAAATAAGAAACAGAAGATGACTGAAACAGAAAACAACTGCAGAATTCCAAGGTTCAAAGGGATCTGGATGTTCCAGTGCATGACTCACATAAAGTTAGAGTGCAGGTACAGCATATAATTAGGAAGGCTAATGGAATGCTATCCTTTATAAAGAGAGGAATTGAACATAAAGCTAAAGAGCTTTTGCTTCAGTTTTACAGGGCTTTGGTGAGACCACATCTTGAATACTGTGTGCAATTTTGATCTCCTGACTTGAAGAAGAATGTAAATGCATTGGAGGCAGTTTAGTTCCTGCTGAGGAAAGGTCAGACAGGCTGGTCTTGTTTCCACTGGAGCTTAGACGAGTAAAGGTGGACTTGATTGAATGATAGATCCTGAATGGTCTTGACAAGGAAGGGATGTTTCCTCTTGTGGGTGAGTCCAGAACTAGGGGGTACTGTTTTAAAATTATGGGTCACCCTTATAAGACAGAGATGAGGAGATTTTTTTTTCTCTCCAAGGGTTGTACAACTTTGGAACTCAAAAGACAGTGGAAGCAGGGTCCTTGAATACTTTAAGGCAGAGGAAGGTAGATTCCTGTTAGACAAGGGAATCAAAGGTTATTGGGGTAGGTGGAAATGTGTAACTCAAAATACAAACAGATCACCCATGATTTATTAAAAGGGGGACAGGCTCAAGGGGCTGAATGGCCTACTTCTGTCCCTATTTTGTATATACGTATGCTAGTAGAAAAGACAGTTAGATATGCTGTGGCAGACATTTAAGGGGATATTTCATAACTGTCAATGAAAATATATTCCTTTGGGAAAGAAAGATCCTATCAGAAGAATGAACTGTGGCTAACAAACACAGTTAAGAATGGTATCAAATTGAAAGAAAAGGCTTACAATGCTGCAAAGATTGGTGGCAGGCCAGAAGATTGGCAATTTTTTAGAACTCAGCAAAATATGACTTAAAAAAAGAATAAATTGAGTATGAGAGTAAACTAGCAAGAAATGGAAAAATAGACAGCAAGCACTTGTACAAGAATATAAAAATGAAAAGGGATGGACAATAAATGAGAGTCTAACCAGCAATGCACACATCCCATAAAAATGAATTTTTAAAAAGTGTGTTAGTCCCTCAGAGGATGAAACTGGGGAATAAATAATGGGGAACAAGGAAATGACAGAGACTTTGAATAAGTATGTTGTATCTGTCTGCATAGTGGAAGTATCCCAAGAACAGTCAAAAATCAAAGGGCAAAGGGGAGGGAGGAACTTGAAACAATCATTATCACTGGAAGAAAACTAATGGGACTCTGAACCTGATGCCCTACATTCCAAGGTCTTAAAAGAAGTGGCCAAATAATTAGTGGAGGCATCGCTTAAAATCTTACAAAATACCCTCTTGGTGCTGTTGGGAGGAGTTTGAACTATTTTAGCAGGGGGCACAGAGCTTAAGTTCAATAGGGATACGATAGTAAAGGAACCAAGACAGAGTGAGTTCAGCCATGTTAAGTTCCAAGGGAGTAAAGCGAGGCTGGATGGTCTCTACTTTTGGCACAGTGGTTAGCACTGCTGCCTCACAGCGCCAGGGACCCGGTTTCGATTCCCGGCTTGGGTCACTGTCTGTGCACATTCTCCCCGTGTCTGCGTGGGTTTCCTCCGGGTGCTCTGGTTTCCTCCCACAATCTGAAAGATGTGCTGGTTAGGTGCATTGACCATGCTAAGTTCTCTCTCATTGTACCCGAACTGGCGACTAGGGAATTTTCACAGGAACTTCATTGCAGTGTTAATGTAAGCCTACTTGTGACACTAATAAATAAACATAAACTTAATGCTAGGAGTATTATTAGTAAGACTAATGAGTTAAGGGCGTGCATTGACATGTGGAATTGCGATATTGTTTCCATCACAGAGATGTGGTTGAGGGAGGGGCAGGACTTGCAACTCAACATTCCGGTATACAGGATTTTCACAGTATGACAGGGGATGGTGTAAAAGAGGTCATTTTGCATTATTAATTAAGGAATCAATTATTTCAGTAAAGAAGAACGATACCTTGACTCTTCAACTGAGACTCTGTGAGTAGAGTTTAGGAATAAAAAGAAGGTGGTCACATTGCTGGCAGTGTATTATACTCAAACAATCAGCGGGCTATAGAGGAGCAGATATGTAGACAATTCACTGAAGTGTGTAAAAATAATAGAGGGTAATTATATTAGGGGATTCAACTTCCCAACATTAATTGGGATAATCATAGTGTGAAGGGTTTGGAGTGGGGCGGACTTCTTGAAATATATTCAGGAAAGCTTTTTATGTCAACATGTAGAAGGTGCAACAAGGGATGGTGCAGTGTTGGATCTAATTCTAGAGAACAAAGTTGGACAGGTGTTCGAGGTGGCAGTTAGGGAGCAATTTAGTGATAACGACCTCAACACAGTACAATTTAAGTTTGTTATGGAAAAAGAAAAAGATGGTCTTCAAAAAAATGGTTTTAGATCGGGGAAAGGCAGATTTTACTAAAATAAGGCAGGATACGGCCAAAATAGGCTGGGAACAGCTTCCTGTGGGAAAATCTACAACATAACAGTGGGAGGGGTGGCTGGTGTGGTGGGGGTGGGGTGGGGTGGGGCAGTTCAAAAAGGAAATGGGGAGAGTACAGGCCCAACATGTTCCCTTTAGGGTAAAATGTAGGGACAACGAGTCCAGAGAGCCCAGAATGTCTAGGGATATTCAGGATTGGATAAGAAAGAAAAGAAAGGGTTTTAGCAGGTACAAAGGGAGCAGCTCAGCAGAGGACTTCGTGGAGTCTCGAAAGTGCAGGAGGGAAATCAAGAAAGAAATTCGGAGAGCAAAGAGGGGGCATGAAAAGGCAAGAGTGGGAAAGATTAGGGATTAGGGAAAATCCCAAGATATTCTATAAGTATATTAGACAGTGAGGAAGGGTGTCGTAGTTTGCAGGAAGACTTAGACAGGTTGCAAAGTTGGGCCGAGAGGTGGCGGATGGAGTTTAATGCGGAGAAGTGTGAGGTAATTCACTTTGGTAGGAATAACAGATGTGTTGAGTATAGGGCTAACGGGAGGACTTTGAATAGTGTGGAGGAGCAGAGGGATCTAGGTGTATGTGTGCATAGATCCCTGAAAGTTGGGAATCAAGTAGATAAGGTTGTTAAGAAGGCATATGGTGTCTTGGCGTTTATTGGTAGGGGGATTGAATTTAGGAGTCGTAGCGTTATGTTGCAACTGTACACAACTCTGGTGCGGCCGCACTTGGAGTACTGTGTGCAGTTCTGGTCCCCACATTACAGGAAGGATGTGGAGGCTTTGGAGAGGGTGCAGAGGAGGTTTACCAGGATGTTGCCTGGTATGGAGGGGAGATCCTATGAGGAGAGGCTGAGGGATTTGGGATTGTTTTCGCTGGAAAGGCGGCGGCTAAGAGGGGATCTTATTGAAACATATAAGATGATTAGAGGTTTAGATAGGGTGGATAGTGATAGCCTTTTTCCTCTGATGGAGAAATCCAGCACGAGGGGGCATGGCTTTAAATTGAGGGGGGGTAGTTATAGAACCGATGTCAGGGGTAGGTTCTTTACCCAGAGGGTGGTGAGGGATTGGAATGCCCTGCCAGCATCAGTAGTAAATGCGCCTAGTTTGGGGGCGTTTAAGAGATCCGTAGATAGGTTCATGGACGAAAAGAAATTGGTTTAGGTTGGAGGGTTTTTTTAACTGGTCGGTGCAACATCGTGGGCCGAAGGGCCTGTTCTGCGCTGTAATGTTCTATGTTCTATGTTCTATGTTCTAAGGGGAAGAGAATAACCAGAGAGAGAGTAGGGCTCTTTAGGGACCAAGGGAGCAATCTATGCTTGGAGCTGGAGGACTTAAGTGAGTACTTCACATCTGTCTTCATTCAAGAGAAGACGGATGTAGGTACAGAATTGAGGGAAAAAGAGACTATGAAATTCTTGAAAAGTTTGATATCGGGATTGAGGGGGTTTTGGCGAGGTTAAAAGTGGACAAATCTCCAGGTTTGTATGAGTTGTACACCCGGCTGATATGGGAGGCATGGGAGGAAATTACAGGGACTCTGATCCAAATTTTTAATTCCTTGCTCGCCATAGAGGAGGCGCCAGAGCATTGGAGAACTGCTAATGTGGTTCTGCTGTGTAAGAAGGGTTGTAGAGATAAACCAGACCAGTGAATCTCATATCAGTGATAGAGAATCTATTGGAGAAAATTCTTAAGGAGAGAATTAATCTCCACTTGGAGAGGCAAGGTTTGATTCAAGGATAGTCAGCATTGTCAGAGGGAGGTGATGCCTAATAAATTTGATGGAATTTTTTGAGGAGGTGACCAGGTGTGTAGATGAGGGTGGTGCAGTTGATGTCATTTATATGGATTTCAGTAAAGCCTTTGGCAATATCCCAAATGGGAGATGGATAAATACAGCAAAAGCACATGGGATCCAGGGTAACGTGGCAAGATGGATCCAAAACTGGCTTAGTAGTGGGAGTTAAGGGTGGTGATGGAAGGCTGTTTGTGTGACTGGGGGATGGTGTCCAGTTCGAGGTCTCTTATTGTTTGTAATATATATAAACATTATCAATGAGAATATCGGGGGGGGGGGGGGGGGGGGGGGGGTGGGGAGGCGGTGATCAATAGGTTTGTGGATGACACAAAGATCGGCAGGGTGGATAATAGTGAGGAAGAAGGTCTTGGGTTGCAGGAAGATATAGACAGGTTGGTCAGATGAACAGGTCAGTGGCAGATGTAATTTTATCCTGAAAAGTGAGAGTTGATGCACTTTGGAAGGAGTAACAAGACAAGGAAATACTCAATGAATGGCAAGACACCAGGAAGCTCAGAGGAACAAAGGGATCTTGAGTGCTTGTCCACAGATCTCTGAAGGTGGCAGGACAGGTTAATAGGGTAACCATAGTGTCCATTAAAGTTCATAGAACATAGAACATAGAACAGTACAGCACAGAACAGGCCCTTCGGCCCACGATGTTGTGCCGAGCTTTATCTGAAACCAAGATCAAGCTATCCCACTCCCTATCATCCTGGTGTGCTCCATGTGCCTATCCAATAACCGCTTAAATGTTCCTAAAGTGTCTGACTCCACTATCACTGCAGGCAGTCCATTCCACACCCCAACCACTCTCTGCATAAAGAACCTACCTCTGATATCCTTCCTGTATCTCCCACCACGAACCCAATAGTTATGCCCCCTTGTAATAACTCCATCCACCCGAGGAAATAGTCTTTGAACGTTCACTCTATCTATCCCCTTCATCATTTTATAAACCTCTATTAAGTCTCCCCTCAGCCTCCTCCGCTCCAGAGAGAACAGCCCGAGCTCCCTCAACCTTTCCTCATAAGACCTACCCTCCAAACCAGGCAGCATCCTGGTAAATCTCCTCTGCACTCTTTCCAGCATTTCCACATCCTTCTTATAGTGAGGTGACCAGAACTGCACACAATATTCCAAATGTGGTCTCACCAAGGTCCTGTACAGTTGCAGCATAACCCCACGGCTCTTAAACTCCAACCCCCTGTTAATAAAAGCTAACACACTATAGGCCTTCTTCACAGCTCTATCCACTTGACTGGCAACCTTTAGAGATCTGTGGATATGGACCCCAAGATCTCTCTGTTCCTCCACAGTCTTCAGAACCCTACCTTTGACCCTGTAATCCACATTTAAATTAGTCCTACCAAAATGAATCACCTCACATTTATCAGGGTTAAACTCCATCTGCCTTTTTTCAGCCCAGCTTTGCATCCTATCTATGTCTCTTTGCAGCCTACAACAGCCCTCCACCTCATCCACTACTCCACCAATCTTGGTGTCATCAGCAAATTTACTGATCCACCCTTCAGCCCCCTCCTCTAAGTCATTAATAAAAATCACAAAGAGCAGAGGACCAAGCACTGATCCCTGCTGCACTCTGCTAGCAACCTGCCTCCAATCCGAAAATTTTCCATCCACCACCACCCTCTGTCTTCGATCAGACAGCCAGTTACCTATCCAATCGGCCAACTTTCCCTCTATCCCACACCTCCTCACTTTCATCATAAGCCGACCATGGGGGAACCTTATCAAACGCCTTACTAAAATCCATGTATATGACATCAACTGCCCTACCTTCATCAACACACTTAGTTACCTCCTCAAAAAATTCATTCAAATTTGTGAGGCACGACTTGTCCTTCACGAATCCGTGCTGACTATCCCGGATTAATCCGCATCTTTCTAAATGGTCGTAAATCCCATCCCTAAGGACCTTTTCCATCAATTTACCAACCACCGAAGTAAGACTAACCGGTCTATAATTACCAGGGTCATTGGTCATTTCTATTCCCTTTCTTAAACAGAGGAACAACATTCGCCATTCTCCAGTCCTCTGGCACCATCCCCGTGGACAGCGAGGACCCAAAGATCAAAGCCAAAGGCTCTGCAATCACATCCCTTGCCTCCCAAAGAATCCTAGGATACATTTCATCAGGCCCAGGGGACTTATCGACCTTCAGTTTATTCAAAACTGCCAGGACATCCTCCCACCGAACATCTATTTCCTCCAGCCTATTAGCCTGTAACACCTTCTCTTCCTCAAAAACATGGCCCCTCTCCTTGGTGAACACTGAAGAAAAGTATTCATTCATCACCTCGCCTATCTCTACTGACTCCATACACAAGTTCCCACTACTGTCCTTGACCGGCCCTAACCTCACACTGGTCATTCTTTTATTCCTCACATAAGAGTAAAAAGCCTTGGGGTTTTCCTTGATCCGACCCGCCAAGGACTTCTCGTGTCCCCTCCTAGCTCTCCTAAGCCCCTTTTTCAGCTCATTCCTTGCTAACTTGTAACCCTCAATCGAGCCATCTGAACCTTGTTTCCTCATCCCTACATAAGCTTCCCTCTTCCTTTCAGAAGAGGGAAGCTTATGTTCAGAAGAGTAAGAGGGGACTTGATTGAAACCTTTAAGCTCCTGAGGGATATCGACAGAGTGGATATGGAGCGGATGTTTCCGCTTGTCGGACAATCTAGAACTAGGGATCACTGTTTAAAAATAAGGAGTTGCTGATTCAATTCAGAGGTAAGGAGAATTTGTTTTCTCTCAGAGTCTCTGAAACTCTCTTCCTCAAAGGGCAGTGGAAGCAGAATCTTTGAATATTTTTCAGGCAGAACTGGATAGATCGGCTTTGAAGATCGGCAAGAATGAGGTTACAATCAGATTAGCCATGATTTTATCCAATGGTAGACCAGGAATGAAGAGCCGAATGGTCTACTCCTGCTCTGAATGTGTATGTTCACACATATGCTTGTATGTATATTGACATGGATGGAAGATTGGCCAACTAACGAGAAAGAGAGTCTGAATAGATTAGTCATTTTTAGATTCACAAACTGCAATAGTGCCACAAGAATCAGCGCTGGGGCTTCAACTATAGATAGGTTATATGAGTGGAATGAAATTTGGCAGAGTATATTGTGGGAAAATGAGAGGTTGTCCAAGTTGGTGGGATGAGTAGAAAAGCAGAATGTTATTGAAATGGAGAGACAGAATACTGTGGAACAGAATGATCTGTGTGTATTCAGACATGAACCATAGAAAATTCACATGCAGGTACTGAATGTTGATCTTTATTGTAAAGGGGAGAGATATAAAAGTTGGGAAATCTTGATCCGATTGTACAGGGTGTTGGTAAACCTGTTATGATATCGGTAGAGACCAAAAAAAGAGAATCTAACTTCCAGTTATTAGTAGAAAGAAATTACTTGACAAGATTTCACATTTCAAAATTTGTACTGTAATAAATTGCTAAAGAAAAGCGATTGACTAAACACTATTTTAGTTTTATAGACAACTTATATTTAAATGTAGAAATTGACACTCTCTTTGTATATTTATCATTCATCACACTCGCCACAGAACTGCAGTTGCTCTGAGCTTCTAATGGAGTTCTGTATCGCACTTTGCTGAGTAACCATCTCCAGGTGTTTTCTTCAGTTTTCAGAGACTTTCTTAAATCCACTACCAGCAGTAAAGCCTGTTCCAATGATTCTTCTGCCTCCTAGCTACGCCAGAACAAATCTCCCACAGTCTATAGAAGGCTGCAGGATAGGTTTCTTTGACTAGAGATCATAGAATCATAGAATCATAGAAACCCTACAGTGCAGAAGGAGGCCATTCGGCCCATCGAGTCTGCACCGACCACAATCCCACCCAGGCCCTACCCCCACATATTTTACCCACTAATCCCTCTAACCTACGCATCCCAGGACTCTAAGGGGCAATTTTTTTTTTTTTAACCTGGCCAATCAACCTAACCCGCACATCTTTGGACTGTGGGAGGAAACCGGAGCACCCGGAGGAAACCCACGCAGACACGAGGAGAATGTGCAAACTCCACACAGACAGTGACCCGAGCCGGGAATCGAACCTGGGACCCTGGAGCTGTGAAGCAGCAGTGCTAACCACTGTGCTACCGTGCCGCCCCATCATCAGGCTGTGGTAGCTTGGGAGTCTCCAAGTCATGGTAAACTCAGAGGCTGTTGCTATTGTCTCCAACATGTAAATGTCTTGTACTCTCTTCTCAGTAAAACAGTCTGAGCCCATTGATCTCTAACAATCAAACCACCAGGCAGACTACAGAACAGGTCATACGACCCCTTCACTTACCCTAAATTTAAAGCTGCAGTACCAAATGCGAACAATCTGATCAATGTAGTAATTGTAACACATCACACCTAGACTACTGCATACAGTTTTGGTGTCCTTACTTATGGAGGGATATACTTGCATTTGAAGCAGTTCAGAGAAGGTTCACTAGGCTGATTTCTATAAGTTGTTCGTCATATGAGGAAAGATTGAGCCAATACTTTTTGGAGCTTAGAAGAATGAGAGGTAATCTTATTGAAACATGTAAGGTTCTGAGGGAACTTCACAGGATAGATGCTGAGAGGATGTTTCCTCTGATGGGGGAATCTAGAAGGGGGATCTTCTTCTCTCAGAAGGTCATTAACCTTTGAAATCCTCTCCCTCAGAGAGCAACGGAAGCTGGGTCATTTAATATATTCAAGGCTGAGTAAGACAGATTTTTGATTGATAAGGGAGTCAGGATTATGGTAGGCAGGCAAGAAAGTGAAGTTGAGGCAATGATCAGATCAGTTGTAAAGCAGGCCTGTTTTTAAAAATAGTGTAAATGCCATCTGCACCTTGCTTTTGGGTATTGTGGGTTCTTCCACTGATGTTGTCACTGATTGCTCTACAGTAATAGCAAACGTGATGAAGTTGCCAGCTCTGAAGTAATGGGGTATCAGTGATCTAACAAACGCATCCAATTTGCAGTCTCCCTGTTTTACAAGCAGAAATGACCTTACACCTTAAAGATTTAGGGCATTGATCAGTATCATAGCTGCTGAGAGTAATACAAAGCGATGTCTTCATAACTTTTTGATAAAATGCATGTGGTCTGTTCTGTCCATATATTAGTCAGAGGGCTGAGAATGCTGTAATACCTGATTAGTCACATCATCCTTGAATGGTACCCAAATTTCTTTCAGACCATCTGTGCCCCACCACCATGATAATTACAGAGAGTGGAGTGCCCGAATGGAAACCACATCTGACTCCAGGAAGGGGTCTAGTACATGGGGTTGATTCATCTTGCTATTGTTTGTCAGCAGGGACCATTGGGTGCCCCAACTCTCAGGCTTATTTGGATGCTGATGACTCTCAGGCCCTTTGTGTGCCAGTGACTCTTGCTCTCATCCCAAAAAAAAGGACTTTCATTTACATAGCAACGTTTATGACCACTGGACACATCAAAGTGTTTTACAGGCATTAAGTACATTTTGAAATATTGACGAGAATTCTCCAATCTTATTAGCCCCACAACCACTGCCAGCATGAACGGAGAACTTGGCAGTCAGCCAAAACTCCATACACTGCAGCGGGACTGGAGAATCCCATTTATGGGTGATGTCAGAGAATTCCAGCCAGCACCCCTGCTATAATGTGATAAATGTGGCAGTTAATTTGCAATCTGCAAAGTGCATCAAACAGCAATGTGGTAATAACCAGAGAATCAGTCTTTGTGATGTTGGGAGATAAATGTTGGCCAAGACACTAGGGATAACTCTCCTGTTCTTCTTTATAATAGTGACCAGGACATCTTTTTCATCCACAAAGCAGGCAGAATGCCCTCAATTTAACATCTCATCTAAAAGACAACACCTCTAGCAGTGCAGTACACCCTCAACACTGCACTGAAGAATCAGCTTTGATTTTTTTTACTCAAGCCCTGGAGTAGGACTTGAGCCCAGAATCTTGTGACTTAGTCGATGAGAATGTTACCAACTGAGCCACAGCTGACATTATTGGGTATCAGGAAAGATATGGAACAGGAGGAGAGAACCATAAGTATTTGGTTAGTATGAAGGTGTGCAATGATTTGGGGTAGTATGACAGCACAGTAAGATTTGGGGTTGCTTCAAGCTGGGTGTGGGTCTTAACATAAATCATTCAATAAATAGGGTCTATTATCAATTAAATATTCAGCATTGCCAAGCATTTATATCCTGATTATTATAGCTCTATATTTACAGCTATGCTAAAGCATTAATAATTCATTATTATAGTTGGTTAGAACAGCTTTTTGGGGTATTAAACGAGGCTTAATTATTTATTTAAAAGCTATTACAGTGTTATTGAACTGTAAATTTTTAATAGTTTTCATACTTCAGTTTTCTTAAGCAAAAAATTCTGAATCACAGCAGCCATTTAAAATTAAGCTGCACTGATTTTTGCTAAAAACTAGAGATCATTCCGACAGGTGCCTCTAACTGGTACAAGATGGAGAACCAACGGTGTCTCCAATTCTGCACTGGCTTTTCCATTCACTCTTTCCATCTTTACTTGTCAGACTCAGCACTGAGAAACTTGGATGACCATGATGCGGAGATGCCGGCGTTGGACTGGGGTGAACACAGTAAGAGTTTTAACAACACCAGGTTAAAGTCCAACAGGTTTATTTGGTAGCAAATACCATTAGCTTTCGGAGCGCTCCATCTGACGAAGGAGCAGCGCTCCGAAAGCTAATGGTATTTGCTACCAAATAAACCTGTTGGACTTTAACCTGGTGTTGTTAAAACTCAAACTTGGATGAGGCAGGGAAGTATATTTGGGGAAGTAATCCACATAAGGGGGTGGTGCGTTGGTAGAACTGCACTGATGAAATATACAGGGAAGTGTTTAATCATACTCAGGATAAGTCAGTGGAAGTTATATTTTGATTTGATTTGATTTATTATTGTCACATGTTTTAGTATACAGTGAAAAGTATTGTTTCTTGCACACTACACAGACAAAACATACCGTTCATAAAGGAGGAAATGAGAGAATGCAGAATGTAGCGTTACAGTCATAGCTAGGGTGGAGAAAAAGATCAACTTAATACAAGGTAACTCCATTCAAAAGTCTGACAGCTGCAGGGAAGAAGCTGTTCTTGAGTCGGTTGGTACGTGACCTCAGACATTTGTATCTATTTCCCAACGGAAGAAGATGGAAGAGAGAATGTCCAGAGTGCATGGGGTCCTTAATTATGCTGGCTGCTTTGCCGAGGCAGCGGGAAGTGTAGACAGAGTTAATGGATGGGAGGCTGGTTTGCGTGATGGACTGGGCTACATTCACAACCTTTTGTAGTCCCTTGCGGTCTTGAGCAGAGCAGGAGCCCTACCAAGCTGTGATAAAACCAGCAAGAATGCTTTCTATGGTGCATCTGTAAAAGTTGGTGAAAGTCATAGCTGACATGCCAAATTTCCTTAGTCTTAAGAACAAAGAACAATACAGCACAGGAACAAGCCCTTCGGCCCTCCAAGCCCGCGCCGCTCCCTGGTCCAAACTAGACCATTCTTTTGTATCCCTCCATTCCCACTCCGTTCATGTGGCTATCTGGATAAGTCTTAAACGTTCCCAGTGTGTCCGCTTCCACCACCTTGCCCGGCAGCACATTCCAGGCCCCCACCACCCTCTGTGTAAAATACGTCCTTCTGATATCCGTGTTAAACCTCCCCCCCTCACCTTGAACCTATGACCCCTCATGAACGTCACCACCGACCTAGGAAAAACTCCCCACCGTTCACCCTATCTATGCCTTTCATAATTTTATACACCTCTATTAGGTCACCCCTCATCCTCCGTCTTTCCAGTGAGAACAACCCCAGTTTACCCAATCTCTCCTCATAACTAAGCCCTTCCATACCAGGCAACATCCTGGTAAACCTCCTCTGCACTCTCTCAAAAGCCTCCACGTCCTTCTGGTAGTGTGGCGACCAGAACTGGGCGCAGTATTCCAAATGCGGCCGAACCAACGTTCTATACAACTGCAACATCAGACCCCAACTTTTATACTCTATGCCCCGTTGTATAAAGACAAGCATGCTATATGCCTTATTCACTACCTTCTCCACCTGTGACATCACCTTCAAGGATCTGTGGACTTGCACACCCAGGTCCCTCTGCGTATCTACACCCTTTATGGTTCTGCCATTTATCGTATAGCTCCCCCCTACGTTAGTTCTACCAAAATGCATCACTTCGCATTAATCTGGATTGAACTCCATCTGCCATTTCTTTGCCCAAATTTCCAGCCTATCTATATCCTTCTGTAGCCTCTGACAATGTTCTTCACTATCTGCAAGTCCAGCCATTTTCGTGTCATCCGCAAACTTACAGATCACCCCAGTTACACCTTCTTCCAGATCATTTATATAAATCACAAACAGCAGAGGTCCCAATACAGAGCCCTGCGGAACACCACTAGTCACAGGCATCCAGCCGGAAAAAGACCCTTCCACTACCACCCTCTGTCTTCTGTGACCAAGCCAGTTCTCCACCCATCTAGCCACCTCCCCCTTTATCCCATGAGATCCAACCTTTTGCACCAACCTACCATGAGGGACTTTGTCAAACGCTTTACTAAAGTCCATATAGACGACATCCACGGCCCTTCCCTCGTCAGCCATTCTAGTCACTTCTTCAAAAAACTCCACCAGGTTAGTGAGGCATGATCTCCCTCTCACAAAACCATGCTGACTATCGTTAATGAGTTTATTCCTTTCTAAATGCGCATACATCCTATCTCTAAGAATTCTCTCCAACAACTTCCCTACCACGGACGTCAAGCTCACCGGGCTATAATTACCCGGGTTATCCTTCCTACCCGTCTTAAATAACGGGACCACATTAGCTATCCTCCAATCCTCTGGGACCTCACCTGTGTCCAGTGACGAGACAAAGATTTGCGTCAGAGGCCCAACGATTTCATCTCTCGTCTCCCTGAGCAGCCTTGGATAGATTCCATCAGGCCCTGGGGATTTGTCAGTCTTTATATTCCCTAAAAAACCTAACACTTCCTCCCTTGTAATGGAGATTTTCTCTAACGGGTCAATACTCCCCTCCGAGACACTCCCAGTCAACACATCCCTCTCCTTTGTGAATACCGATGCAAAGTATTCATTTGTTCATTCTTCTGAGAAAGTAGATATATAATGATATATTGGAAGGATATATTGATTTTGGAGAGGATGTGGAACAGATTCGCCAGATAACTCGAGATTTGAGCATTAAATTATGAGGACAGGATGTAAAAACTTAGCCTGTATTCTCTTGGGTATAGATGATTTAAAGGTAATCTAATACAGGTTTTAAGATAATTGAAGGACCTGATATCAGTGTTCAATTGTTCAATGTTTGATTATGTTTGTCTGTGTGTCTGAGGGCGGCACGGTAGCACAGTGGTTAGCACTGCTGCTTCACAGCTCCAGGGTCCTGGGTTCGATTCCCAGCTCGGGTCACTGTCTGTGTGGAGTTTGCACATTCTCCTCGTGTCTGAACAAAGAACAAAGAACAGTACAGCACAGGAAACAGGCCCTTCGGCCCTCCAAGCCTGTGCCGCTCCTTGGTCCAACTAGACCAATCGTTTGTATCCCTCCATTCCCAGGCTGCTCATCTGACTATCCAGGTAAGTCTTAAACGATGTCAGCGTGCCTGCCTCCACCACCCTACTTGGCAGCGCATTCCAGGCCCCCACCACCCTCTGTGTAAAAAACATCCCTCTGATGTCTGAGTTATACTTCGCCACTCTCAGCTTGAGCCCGTGACCCCTCGTGATCGTCACCTCCGACCTGGGAAAAAGCTTCCCACTGTTCACCCTATCTATACCTTTCATAATCTTGTATACCTCTATTAGATCTCCCCTCATTCTCCGTCTTTCCAAGGAGAACAACCCCAGTCTACCCAATCTCTCCTCATAGCTAAGACCCTCCATACCAGGCAACATCCTGGTAAACCTTCTCTGCACTCTCTCCAATGCCTCCACGTCCTTCTGGTAGTGCGGTGACCAGAACTGGACGCAGTACTCCAAATGTGGCCTAACCAGCGTTCTATACAGCTGCATCATCAGACTCCAGCTTTTATACTCTATACCCCGTCCTATAAAGGCAAGCATACCATATGCCTTCTTCACCACCTTCTCCACCTGTGTTGCCACCTTCAAGGATTTGTGGACTTGCACACCTAGGTCCCTCTGTGTTTCTATACTCCTGATGACTCTGCCATTTATTGTATAACTCCTCCCTACATTATTTCTCCCAAAATGCATCACTTCGCATTTATCCGGATTAAATTCCATCTGCCATCTCTCCGCCCAATTTTCCAGCCTATCTATATTCTGCTGTATTGCCCGACAATGCTCTTCGCTATCCGCAATTCCAGCCATCTTCGTGTCATCCGCAAACTTGCTGATTACACCAGTTACACCTTCTTCCAAATCATTTATATATATCACAAATAGCAGAGGTCCCAGTACAGAGCCCTGCGCAACACCACTAGTCACAGACCTCCAGCCGGAAAAAGACCCTTCGACCACTACCCTCTGTCTCCTATGGCCAAGCCAGTTCTCCACCCATCTAGCCACTTCTCCTTATATCCCATGAGCCTTAACCTTCTTAACCAACCTGCCATGTGGGACTTTGTCCGCGTGGGTTTCCTCCGGGTGCTCCGGTTTCCTCCCACAGTCCAAAGATGTGCAGGTTAGGTTGATTGGCCAGGTTAAAAAATTGCCCCTTAGAGTCCTGGGATGTGTAGGTTAGAGGGATTAGCGGGTAAATATGTGGGGATAGGGCCTGGGTGGGATTGTGGTCGGTGCAGACTCGATGGGCCGAATGGCCTCCTTCTGCACTGTAGGGTTTCTATGATTTCTTTCTATGATTTGTTCTCTCTTCTTGTTGTGTGATTAATTAAGCCCGGGTGTGGTTACTGAACTGAGGCAAGCTGCTGCAAACGTGGAAGCAGATATTTTTAAGCATTGCAAATAAAACACCTGCGTACAAAGGGCCCGATTTTACCAAAATTTTGCGCTCATTTTCGGGCGCGGAATCGTGGTAAAGTTGTGTGTCGGGCCTAAAACGCGGTCCAGACCTGACCCAAGGCCAATCGCGCCTTTACCAACGGCCGATCCGGGCGCCGATCCGGCGCGCGCCCGAGTCGGCCAGCGGGCCGATTTAAATGCATTTGCATGCATTTAAATCAGCATAATGAAGCCCGCGCCCAACTTACCCAAGGATTCCCACTTTACGAGGCTACAATCTGATCGGTGCCCGCGCATTTACCGTGTTGCTGAATTCAAGTCTGATCGGGCTTCAACTCAGCAACTGAACCGCCGAATCGCCCCCGACCAACCTTCGCGGACCGCCCCCGCGAACCACCCCGGTAGCCCACCCCCCCGCCCCCGATCAGACCACTCTGGGACGCAGGCCCCGCCAGCAGCCCGCCTCCCAACCCGCCCCCGCCACCCCCCGGGATCGGACCCCCCCCGACCTACCTTGATCGCTGGTGTCCATCGAAAGCATCTTGCAATCCTGGATCCTGGCCTTGCTCCGGGGGTCCTGATGGGTAGGATGACGTCTCTTCACTGGAAGGGGGGGGGGGGGTAGGGGGGGATGTGACGTCTCTTCCCTGAGGGGGGGGGGAGGGGGGGATGTGACATCTCCGTCCCCCCCCCAGGGGCAGAGACGTCACATCCCCCCCTGCCCCCCCCCCCCCCCCCCAGGGAAGAGACGTCAGGTCACCCCCTACCCCCCCTCAGGGAAGAGATGTCAGATCCCCCCCCCCCCCCCCCCCCACCTCAGGGAAGAGACACCACATCCCCCCCTACCCCCCACCCCCCCTCAGGGAAGAGACGTCAGATCCCCCCCCCCCCACCACACCCCCCCCCCTCCCCCCGCCCCAAGCGAAGAGACATCACATCCCCTCCCCTACCCCCCCCTTCAGGGAAGAAACATCAGATCCCCCACCCCCCCCCCAGGGAAGAGACGTCACATCCCACCCCCCCCCCCAGCGCTCGGGCGCGCTGAGTGCTGTCGGCTCCGGGCTGCGCATGTGCGGTTCGGCGCTCTGACAGATGCAAATACGCTAGGCCCCGCCCACTGGACCCACGCCGAAAAAAGGCGTATGGGGGCGCTGGAGCGCGGCTGCCGGGCGCGGGTCTGATTTAGGATTGCACCCGGCACTCAGAGCCGATTTAGTAAAATCGGCCCCAAAGGATCTGGTGTATCATCTCTGTATGTCTCCAAAACATAGAATACAACAACAGAAATGAAAATGATGGAATATAGTTTAAAATTACTGACTCCTTTTTTCACTAAGAGATCCACTGATGCTGTGGGATTAATTGATTTTAGATTTCAAAACCTATGTGTTGACTACAGGAATGATGTGGAGATGCCGGCGTTGGACTGGGGTAAACACAGTAAGAGTTTTAACAACACCAAGTTAAAGTCCAACAGGTTTATTTGGTAGCAAATGCCTTGGTAGCAAATGTGATTTCCACTCCATCTGACAAAGGGGCAGCGCTCCGAAAGCTAATGGCATTTGCTACCAAATAAACCTTTTGGACTTTAACCTGGTGTTGTTAAAACTCTTACTACAGGAATGGACAGTGCTGATGTAGCAGTGACTCATAAAATGTCCATTGTCTTGGAACAGGAGGCGAGTGAATATTTGAGCAGCTCACAGAAAACACATCCATATTTGATAAGGGGGTAATTCCTCTTGGAAAATGATCGCGACATTCTACCAGAGATACAAGTGAAATATTGAGCCCATTAAAACAATATGCAGCAGTATTGCAGAAATGAGCTTCTATGTGTGAATTTGGCGCACTAACTAACAAATTCATTCAGGACCAATTAATTGAAAAAACTTTAATTCCACAAAATAGGAAATGCCTCCTTGTGAAAGATGATGATTTAATCTTGGAAAAAGCAACAACCTCAGCAGTGAATCTGCCATTTTAGTTTCAAAGAGGTTGCACAAAAATGTACCCTCAGACTCAAGGCTGCAGACACAGCTTTCTCAGTGCAAAGATTACAGACAAATGCCCTCAAGATCAGATACTCTTGAACATGTGCCCAAATTGTGAACGTACTCATCAATTCACAATGCCATGTCCAGCTCAAGGGAAAAAATGTAACTCATTCTTAAAGCGGAATCACTTTGCAAAGTTCTGCAGGTCAAAGAAGACGATTTAATTTGTCCGACACATAGAGGAGTCTCTTCCTGAGAGTGACAAGCGGCATGTATGTAGTATATGTATATATTTTATACATTTATATATTATACATATGTATATAATATCACGGACATTAAAGTACCAGTTCATTTTAAGGATTGCTTAGTCAAGATCGCGGGCATCCCAATGTCACTTTGCATTGAAATTAGTGCAAACAAACTCTACCATTGTTATTTTTTGTAATTTTCTCTCACTCTGCAACAATCGCTCTTCAAGCTTACGATGACTCAATTATTCCAGTTTTGGGAATGATCACTTTTTCAGTACACTACAAAAACAATACCCTAGTCAGGCTCATGTTCTAAGTAGCCAAAGGCATCAGCTTATGGGGATAAACCTTCCTGATGGGCTTGACTTCAAACTTGCAGGCCCCACGAGAGCAGATATTAATTTTAATCAATGGCACAGATTATACATGTCGGTACCCTTCCTTATTTACCAAATCTAAGGAAATTATTGAGTATTGTCATACTCCTCACATCAACACATCAATTCGACCAGTTTTACAAAAGTTTACAAAATGGTGGACATTTGTAATAATGCCAAAATGTTCCCAGAGCTGAAACGACCAAAAGCAGATGGTAACATTGAGCAAATCCACTCATCACCATAGAGATAGAACATTGTGCGATGCATAAATGGCAAACCTAATTCTGCATTGGCCTTAAGCTGGTCAATAAAGCAATCATTCCAGCCAAATATCATATGATGCAAGAGCTATCAACATCAGTTCATGATTCTACAGCCTTCACAAAGCTCAACATGCAACTAAGAACATAAGAAATAGGAGTAGGAAGAGGCCATTCAGCCCTTCAAGCCCACAGTGACATTCAATGAGATGATGGTGGATTTTCTACCTCAAAACCTTTTTCCTGCACTATCCCAATATCTATTTATGTTTTTAATATGTAGAAATCCATTGATCTCAGCCTTGAACATATCCAATGACTGAGCTTCCACAGATCCCTGGGGTGGACAATTCCAAAGATTCATCACCTTCTGAGTGAAGAAATTCCTCCTCATCTCACTCCTAAATGGTTTGCCCCTATTCCGAGACTGTGTCCTCTGGTTCTAAACCCCTCTCCCCCAGCCAGGAAAATATCCTTCCTACATCTACCCTATTAAGACTTGTAAGAATTCTGTGTGTTTGAATGGGATCACCCCTCGTTCATCTAAACTCTAGAGAATAAAGTTTATTTAATCTTGCTGCAGAAGACAATCCATCCATCGCAGGAATTAACTTAGTGAACCTTCATTGCAATCCCTCTTTGGCAAGTATACCTATTCTTAGCTAAAGAGACCTAAACTGCACACAATACTCCAGGTGCAGTCTCACTAATACTATATATCTATGAGCTATCTCCAGGTACCATTTGCAGAGCAAAGCTGATATCATAGTTTTTGTCATGCATGAAGGTATGTTTCTGTACTGCAGAATGCCATATAGATTAAATTCAGCATCTAGCACAGTCTGAAAGATCGTTTCTTCAGTCTTGTCAGACATTGAGAGGTTGTAAACTTACTTGGTGTTGCATTGTCCATGGAAGGGACATAGCAGAACATGATCAATGGTTATCAGCTGTGCTCTTTCAACTCAAACCACACAATTTAATGCTCAACAAAGGAAAATGCACATTTGTGGCATCTGAGATTGACTTTCTAGAGTGTAGAGTGACAATAGTCAAAGTAAAAATTACATCCAACACCAAAGCCACTCATGCACTTCTCACCCCATCTAATGTGAAGGAGTTGGCATTGTTCCTCAGTACTTCCAACTTTTATCACAAATCCATTCCTAAATATACAGAGATCGCAGCGTCTCTTCAGAAGCTACTGCACAAAAATGCATAATGGAAATGGACAATTGCACAGCAAGCAGTGTTTGATGCTGAATATTGTTAGCCACATCAGGATCTGGTCATTGATCTCTATGTATCAACAGATGGTCAGATCATCTCCAACAGTACAACTTTGAGGTTGAGCATCTTACAGCTGAGTTCATTATGTAGATCCACAACCTCAAGTTCATAGATGTGAGCATCATCAACAGAGACCTTCATATCTCAAAAACTATTTCTGTACTTAGAGAAAATAAACAAGGTGAACTCTAAGAAATTATAATGTTTGTTGTTTAGGATGGTTTAATTTGGAATATGGCCTTTGGTGTCGTGTTCACTTGTTTGATGTTTCATTATGTGTGTTTGTTCTCCGTTCTCATTGTCTACTTAGTTAAGCCTAGTTGTGGTTACTTAAGAAGAGAGAGAGAGACTGAACTGAGGCTAGTTGCTATAAGGATGTGAGCAGATATCTTAAAGCTTTGTAAATAAAACTCCTGCACACAAAGGAACTGGTGTATCATCTCTCATTTCTCCAAGGCATAAGACACAACAATAGAGAGAAACTATTTCCTCTGGGAGGAAAATTAAGAATCAGAACTAGAGTTGGGCCATTTAGGTGGTAAATTGAGAAGCCTTTTCACAAAAAGGGTAGTGGAAATCTGGAATTCTCTCCCAAACAGCTGTAAATTCAGGGATAATTGGAGCTTTCAACATTGAGATCGATGAAAAAAAGGGTACCAAGGGATATGGAGCTGAGTCAGGGTAAGATTTACCTGTCATTTCAGATGATTATATACTTCAGATACTGGAGGAGAGCAGCAGTTTTAATACTATGGATGAAGTATTCCTTTCTATAACACCAATTTACTATCTAATTATTCCCTTTACACATTAATGTGACAGCAACCATCTCGATAATACCAAAAACACATAAATTCAAACTTCTTTAAAAAACTAGATATTCTAAATCCTATTATCAAGTAGGAAGACATTGTCATCTCTCTGCGATGAGCTGGATATATTAAAGTATCAGCCTACAGGTTTCCTTGCAAAAGACAAATATCACAGAATGTAAAAGCTTAATGATTGCCTGCCTGGTACTGGGCATGTCCAAGCAGCCAACGCAAGTGATTTTCAACAGCTGCTTAATCACTTCTTTTATGTGACATTAAATAATGCAGCATCTAGAATGCAATAATACTGCAGAAATGTCATCCTCCTGCCTTCAACTGAATGCATTATACTAAGCCAATATGTCCAGTGGAAATAATATTGTAATCACCACAACCTAACAAAGAACAGTGAGGTAAAATCCAAGGCATTTAATAGGAAGCTATTGTTGGAACACAGTTGACAACAAACAATATCTTACATTTTTCAAAATGAAAACATTTCACTGTGCTTTACAGGAAAAGTGGAAGACACCAAGTAGGAAGTAGAGAACAGTAGAGAAGATGACTGAAGGCAGTGAAAAGGGGAGGCTCTTGAGGAGGGAGAAAACAATAGCAAGGACGAGGGAATGGAAATGAGGAGATGCAGCAGCTGCAGGCTGTCACTAATGGTAGAGGGATGAGTGAGTGAGTGAAGTGAGTGAAGTGAGTGGAGTGAGTGAGTGAGTGAGTGAGTGAGTGAGTGAGTGAGTGAGTGAGTGAGTGAGTGAGTGAGTGAGTGAGTGAGTGAGTGAATAAATGAATGAGTGACAGAAGATCAGACATCTGAGTTGGGAATTAGAGAAGGAGATTAATGAAGAAGATTGCTCCTGGAGGGATTTAAGAGTGAGGTTTTTAAAATGGCTGTACCAGAAGATCAGGCCCAGAGTAATGCACGTGTGAGCAATAGCTTACAGACTGCAGAGTTCTGCATGAGTGGAGGCATTGGAGAATTTGAGTCTTTGGCTGAATAGAAATTAACATTCAGAGAATCAGGGCAGAAATTAATGTGGCTGCCATTCTGAATCTGTGACAGACATCGGCACATGCAGTGGAACATTGTGGCCTATCCCATCTCACATCCAACTCACAATACAAACATTGAGACTCAACATCATCGCTTCAGCTGACCTGAAGTCAACTGCATTTATTTTTTAATTATTGAACACATGTAACAACAGTCAAATGTTGCATTAACACATGGAGGGCAACACAAAGCTGCTGTAAAAAAGTACACCAAATCATTGAGAGAGCTAAAGCCTCTTGGATTGTTTAATCATCACATGCAACTTAACTTTTTCAACTCATTAAAACAGTAAGAAATAGGATTAATAAGAACATAAGAACATAAGAAATAGGAGCAGGAGTAGGCCATCTAGCCCCTCGAGCCTGCCCCGCCATTCAATAAGATCATGGCTGATCTGAAGTGGATCAGTACCACTTACCCGCCTGATCCCTATAACCCCTAATTCCCTTACTGATCAGGAATCCATCTATCCGTGATTTAAACATATTCAACGAGGTAGCCTGCACCACTTCAGTGGGCAGAGAATTCCAGAGATTCACCACCCTCTGAGAGAAGAAGTTCCTCCTCAACTCTGTCCTAAACTGACCCCCCTTTATTTTGAGGCTGTGCCCTCTAGTTCTAGCTTCCTTTCTAAGTGGAAAGAATCTCTCCACCTCTACCCTGTCCAGCCCCTTCATTATCTTATAGGTCTCTATAAGATCCCCCCCTCAGCCTTCGAAATTCCAACGAGTACAAACCCAATCTGCTCAGTCTCTCCTCATAATCAACACCCCTCATCTCTGGTGTCAACCTGGTGAACCTTCTCTGCACTCTCTCCAAGGCCAATATATCCTTCCGCAAATAAGGGGACCAATACTGCACACAGTATTTCAGCTGCGGCCTCACCAATGCCCTGTACAGATGCAGCAAGGCATCTCTGCTTTTATATTCTATCCCCCTTGCGATATAGGCTAACATCCCATTTGCCTTCTTGATCACCTGTTGCAGCTGCAGACTGGGTTTTTGCGTCTCATGCACAAGGACCCCCAGGTCCCTTTGCACAGTAGCATGTTGTAATTTTTTTCCATTTAGATAATAATCCAATTTGCTATTATTTCCTCCAAAGTGAATAACCTCGCATTTGTCAACGTTATACTCCATCTGCCAGATCCTCGCCCACTCACTCAGCCTGTCCAAATCTCTCTGCAGACCTTCTACGCCATAGAACCATAGAACCATAGAGCCATAGAAAATTACAGCTCAGAAACAGGCCTTTTGGCCCTTCTTGTCTGTGCCGAACCATTTTATGCCTAGTCCCACTGACCTGCACTTGGACCATATCCCTCCACACCCCTCTCATCCATGAACCCGTCCAAGTTTTTCTTAAATGTTAAAAGTGACCCCGCATTTACCACTTTATCTGGCAGCTCATTCCACACGCCCTCCACACAGCTTTAGGAATACAGTTACTCCGAGGATTGAAAACAGATGGGTGACGGTGAGAGGGGCTGGGAGGAAGCAGTCCGTGCAGGGATCCCCGGTGGTCGTTCCCCTTAGCAACAAGTATTCCGCTTTGGATACGGTTGAGGGGGATGACATACCAGTGGGGAGCCGCAGTGAGAGGATCTCCAGCACTGTGTCCGTCTCTGTGGCTCGGGAGGGAAAGGGGGAGAGCGGGAGGGCGATAGTTATTGGGGACTCGTTAGTTAGAGGGATAGATAGGAGGTTCTGTGGCAGCAAAAGAGACTCACGGATGGTATGTTGCCTACCGGATGCCAAGGTCCGTGATGTCTCAGGCCGTGTTTTCCAGATTCTGAAGGGGGAGGGGAAACAGTCACAAGTCGTGGTGCACATTGGTACCAATGACATAGGTAAGAGAAGGGACGGGGATTTAAAGCAGGAATTTCTGGAGCTGGGCTGGAAGCTGAGAGCCAAGACGAAACATGTGGTCATCTCTGGTACGTTGCCGGTACCACGTGATAGCGAGTTGAGGAACAGGGAGAGAGTGCAGTTAAATATGTGGTTGCAGGGATGGTGTAGGAGGGAGGGTTTCAGATACGTGGATAATTGGAACACGTTCTGGGGAAGGTGGGACCTGTACAAACAGGACGGGGTGCACCTGAACCAGAGGGGCACCAATATCCTCGGAGGGAAATTTATTACGGCTCTTCAGGGGGGTTTAAACTAATTTGTCAGGGGAGTGGGAAAGGGAGTTGTAGTCCAGAAGTCAGTGAGGGTGGTGAGGTATTGGGGAAGGTATCAGGGTCAAGGGTGGGTACTGGTAGACAGGAAGGTGGGTTGAAGTGTGTCTACTTCAATGCAAGGAGCATCCGGAACAAGGTAGATGAACTTGGGGCGTGGATTGGTACTTGGGACTACGATGTTGTGGCCATTACGGAGACGTGGGTAGAACAAGGACAGGAATGGTTGTTGGACGTTCCGGGGTATAGATGTTTCACTAAGTGTAGGGAAGCTGGTAAAAGAGGTGGAGGAGTGGCATTGTTAATCAAGGATAGTTTAACGGCTGCGGAAAGGCACTTCGTGGGGGATCTGCACACTGAGGTAATATGGGCTGAAGTTAGAAATAGGAAAGGAGCGGTCACGTTGCTAGGAGTTTACTATAGGCCCCCAAATAGTAATAGAGATGTGGAGGAAGAAATTGCTAAGCAGATTATGGATATGTGTGGGGGTCACAGGGTAGTTGTCATGGGGGACTTTAACTTTCCAAATATTGATTGGAACCTTTGTAGGTCAAATAGTTTGGATGGGGCAGTTTTTGTGCAGTGTGTGCGGGAGGGTTTCCTGACACAATATGTGGATGGGCCGACTAGAGGTGAGGCCACATTGGATTTGGTACTGGGAAATGAACCGGGCCAAGTGTTAGATTTGGTTGTGGGAGAGCAATTTGGAGATAGTGACCACAATTCGGTGTCTTTTGTTATTGCAATGGAGAGGGATAGGGCCGTACGTCAGGGCAAGGTTTACAATTGGGGGAGGGGTAATTATGATGCGATTAGGCAAGAATTAGGGGGCATAAGTTGGGAACAGAAACTGTCAGAGAAAGGAACTAATGAAAAGTGGAACTTTTTCAAGGAACAAATACTGGATGTCCTTGATAGGTATGTTCCTGTCAGGCAGGGAGGAAATGGCCGAGTGAGGGAACCATGGTTCACAAAAGAGGTGGAATGTCTTGTGAAAAGGAAGAGGGAAGCTTATGTAGGGATGAGGAAACAAGGTTCAGATGGCTCGATTGAGGGTTACAAGTTAGCAAGGAATGAGCTGAAAAAGGGGCTTAGGAGAGCTAGGAGGGGACATGAGAAGTCCTTGGCGGGTCGGATCAAGGAAAACCCCAAGGCTTTTTACTCTTATGTGAGGAATAAAAGAATGACCAGGGTGAGGTTAGGGCCGGTCAAGGACAGTAGTGGGAACTTGTGTATGGAGTCAGTAGAGATAGGCGAGGTGATGAATGAATACTTTTCTTCAGTGTTCACCAAGGAGAGGGGCCATGTTTTTGAGGAAGAGAAGGTGTTACAGGCTAATAGGCTGGAGGAAATAGATGTTCGGAGGGAGGATGTCTTGGCAGTTTTGAATAAACTGAAGGTCGATAAGTCCCCTGGGCCTGATGAAATGTATCCTAGGATTCTGTGGGAGGCAAGGGATGAGATTGCAGAGCCTTTGGCGTTGATCTTTGGGTCCTCGCTGTTCACGGGGATGGTGCCAGAGGACTGGAGAATGGCGAATGTTGTTCCTCTGTTTAAGAAAGGGAATAGAAATGACCCTGGTAATTATAGACCGGTTAGTCTTACTTCGGTGGTTGGTAAATTGATGGAAAGGGTCCTTAGGGATGGGATTTACGACCATTTAGAAAGATGCGGATTAATCCGAGATAGTCAGCACGGATTCGTGAAGGGCAAGTCGTGCCTCACAAATTTGATTGAATTTTTTGAGGAGGTAACTAAGTGTGTTGATGAAGGTAGGGCAGTTGATGTCATATACATGGATTTTAGTAAGGCGTTTGATAAGGTCCCCCGTGGTCGGCTTATGATGAAAGTGAGGAGGTGTGGGATAGAGGGAAAGTTGGCCGATTGGATAGGTAACTGGCTGTCTGACCGAAGACAGAGGGTGGTGGTGGATGGAAAATTTTCGGATTGGAGGCAGGTTGCTAGCGGTGTGCCGCAGGGATCAGTGCTTGGTCCTCTGCTCTTTGTGATTTTTATTAATGACTTAGAGGAGGGGGCTGAAGGGTGGATCAGTAAATTTGCTGATGACACCAAGATTGGTGGAGTAGTGGATGAGGTGGAGGGCTGTTGTAGGCTGCAAAGAGACATTGATAGGATGCAAAGCTGGGCTGAAAAATGGCAAATGGAGTTTAACCCTGATAAATGTGAGGTGATTCATTTTGGTAGGACAAATTTAAATGTGGATTACAGGGTCAAAGGTAGGGTTCTGAAGACTGTGGAGGAACAGAGAGATCTTGGGGTCCATATCCACAGATCTCTAAAGGTTGCCAGTCAAGTGGATAGAGCTGTGAAGAAGGCCTATAGTGTGTTAGCTTTTATTAACAGGGGGTTGGAGTTTAAGAGCCGTGGGGTTATGCTGCAACTGTACAGGACCTTGGTGAGACCACATTTGGAATATTGTGTGCAGTTCTGGTCACCTCACTATAAGAAGGATGTGGAAGCGCTGGAAAGAGTGCAGAGGAGATTTACCAGGATGCTGCCTGGTTTGGAGGGTAGGTCATATGAGGAAAGGTTGAGGGAGCTAGGGCTGTTCTCTCTGGAGCGGAGGAGGCTGAGGGGAGACTTAATAGAGGTGTATAAAATGATGAAGGGGATAGATAGAGTGAACGTTCAAAGACTATTTCCTCGGGTGGATGGAGCTATTACAAGGGGGCTTAACTATAGGGTTCGTGGTGGGAGATACAGGACGGATATCAGAGGTAGGTTCTTTACGCAGAGAGTGGTTGGGGTGTGGAATGGACTGCCTGCAGTGATAGTGGAGTCAGACACTTTAGAAACATTTAAGCGGTTATTGGACAGGCACATGGAGCACACCAGGATGATAGGGAGTGGGATAGCTTGATCTTGGTTTCAGATAAAGCTCGGCACAACATCGTGGGCCGAAGGGCCTGTTCTGTGCTGTACTGTTCTACTGTTCTATGTTCTATGTAATTCACTTTTCCACTTATCTTTGTGTCGTCTGCAAACTTTGTTACCCTGCACTCAGTCCCCTCCTCCAGATCGTCTATATAAATGGTAAATAGTTGAGGCCCCAGTACCGATCCCTGCGGCACGCCACTAGTTACCATCTGCCAACCAGAAAAGCACCCATTTATTCCGACTCTCTGCTTCCTGTCGGATAGCCAATCCCCAATCCACACTAACACCCTACCCCCAACTCCGTGTGACCCAATCTTCTTCAGCAATCTTTTGTGAGGCACCTTATCAAACGCCTTTTGGAAATCCAAAAACACCGCATCCACCGGTTCCCCTCCGTCAACCGCACGAGTCACATCTTCATAAAAATCCAACAAGTTCATCAAGCACGACTTTCCCCTTATGAATCCATGCTGCGTCTGCTTAATCGAACCATTCTTATCCAGATGGCCTGCTATTTCTTCTTTAATGATGGATTCCAGCATTTTCCCAACTACAGACGTTAAGCTAACCGGCCTGTAGTTACCCGCCTTTTGTCTATTACCTTTATTAAACAGCGGCGTAACATTAGCCGTTTTCCAATCCGCCGGCACTACCCCAGAATCCAACGAATTTTGATAAATAACCACTAACGCATCCGCCATTACCTCTGACATTTCTTTCAGTACCCTGGGATGCATTCCATCCGGGTCCGGGGACTTGTCCACCTTCAGTCCCATTAGTCTACCAAGCACTGCCTCCCTGGTAACATTAATTGTATTGAGTACCTCTCCTCCTACCAACCCTCTATCGTTAATATTCGGTAAACTATTTGTGTCTTCCACCGTGAAGACCGACACAAAAAACTTATTTAAAGTTTCAGCCATTTCCTCAGTTCCCACTATTAAATCCCCCCTCTCGTCCTCCAAGCAATTTTTTCCCATACCTCTTCTAAAAATCAAACACACAAGAGAAACAAATGGACAAATCACTGCAGGGAGAAGATGTTTGGTTATTTCAGAATTATATCAATTCTTTTGGTCAGAGGTGCTAAAGTGAGATGACCATCAAGAGAAGGTGGAGAAGAACTAGACCTAAGATATCAGTTCAAACTGCCACACAACCTTCAATCATTATTTACCCACAGATCCCACCATCCCCTCCCCTCTTATTAGAATCATTCAATGTATGCACTCTGGGGAAGAAGTAAGTTATTCTAATAATAGCAAATAATTTGTAAAAGTTATAATGGCAAGGTATCAAATATTAAATTAGCAATTTTACCATTAAGGAGCTGGGTGTTACAGGTGAAATTGTGGATTTGTTCCGCAGAAGTAATTGTTGACTTGGATGGATCAGATTGTAACCACAAGCCGACATTCCAGTGTAAGATGAGTATTCGCAAGTGGATCCGGCTGGACCCGGCAATGTTTCATTACATGATTCTCTCTTTTCTGAAAGGACAGGTTTCCTCTTTACATGGGATTACCTGGGCTGAGTAAATGAAAGGGTCTATTGCCCCAGGTCTTCCATTGCCAGGGGACTGGAACCCCGGAGGTAACCTAGAAGTTGCTCAATGATTACACGGGAAGTTTAATTTTCTGTTGGGCAATGACCTTGCATTTGGAACCATCTGAAATTTTGGCTTAAATCTGAAACTTCGAATGGTGACAACTCTTTTAGCAGAATAGTTACCCAGGAAATGATAGAATGATTAAAGCCACTTCTAACTACTGGGTAACTATAGCACTGACCAACACACCTCCGCCACCCCCCCTAACCCTCCAACCCCCTCCCGAATAGCCATACATCCCCAATCCCCTACTGCCCCCCCTCCCCTCCTCCCCATCCAAACTGCTTAGCTGACACACTTACCCTCTCTCCTGTCAAAGTGACTGGGACCTTTCTGGCAGTTAGTGCCATAAATAGGGCAGACTTCCCTTCCCCCAATGCCTCTGTACTACACAGAAGGACTCCAGGAGCAGTAGGCTCCACATTTCTCAACAGACTGCATCGGAAATCCAAGCGAGAAATGTGCAACTCCAGGAAGGTAACTAAAAAGGAGCAGAATGGCAATTTGACCATTGATTGCCAGTCCATGGAAATTCTGGTCAAGTTCTCTTAAATTGGCTTGTCTGCTACACTGTGATTGGTATAGACTACAGTTCACATTTCAATTAAGCTAAAATTGGTATTGAAACCACATCTTCCATTGTTCACATCTGTTGCTCGGGTTTCCTCTCTAACAAAAACTCCAAACTTATCCCATGATGGAAAGTTGGTGCTAAGGAACAGCTTCTTGTCATAGTGACTTCCTGTCATTACTGACACAATGCAACATATATGTCGAATCAGTTAGAAAAAACACAAGTTCCCATTTCTCTGGTAAGAAATAGACACAACAGGAATATAATTTGAAATTATATATTCAAATTATATATGCATAATTTTAGCATAACAAAACCGAGGCACAAACCAGTAAAAGGCAATTTCAGAAATGATGTCAGAAAGGACTTCCTCGCACAGATGGATTTATCCCTGGAATGGATTCAGTATGGATTACTCGAGGTAGAAACTCAGGAATTATTCAACATACAGTTAAATGCTGCAATAGTGTGACAACAGGAAAGTCAGGTGGGCTAAATGGCCTCTCTCTTATCTTTAAAATATCAAGTCTTTTCAGGATGTGCTGCCTTGTCCAAACTAACTGGATTCTTTCAGCTAATATATGTGATAAAACAGGTTCAATGTGGGCATATCTCGCCCGACTGCTAACTCTTCCAACAACAGTTCATCTTAAAAACAGATGAAACCAGGCATTGTCTTCACAATGTCTGTCTCCATTCGTTGGAAATTCACGAATGCCCACAGTTTATTATATAACTTTTTCTGATAAATCATAGAATCATAGAAACCCTACAGTGCAGAAGGAGGCCATTCGGCCCATCGAGTCTGCACCGACCACAATCCCACCCAGGCCCTACCCCCACATATTTTACCCGCTAATCCCTCTAACCTACACATCCCAGGACTCTAAGGGGCAATTTTTTAACCTGGCCAATCAACCTAACCCGCACATCTTTGGACTGCAACTGTAACTGCAGTCCACATTCAGCTAGTTCTGCTAATTCAGACACTACTTTCTTACACGAATTGCATCATGCAATTGAGCAATAACAGGATAAATAAATCTGCTGTGCTTAATTGGCTTAAATTCAGTTACAACACAGATCAAATAAACATTGCAATATTCACCAGGCAATCAGAAAATATATTTTGCACCAAACCCAGCAACATAACTGCATAAAAATACCATATACTTTGAAGGAAATGCCCGTGGCAAACTACACAAAAATAATCCATTTACTGAAAATCTGCTATTTAGGTGTAGTTGGGAGGTGCAGGTGTCCTCAGTGTTCAGCCCCCAGTCCCTCCATATTGCATTGAGGAGCCACTGAAGGAAGGGGCAGTGCTACTCCCGCAAATTAAACGAAGGAAGGAGAGAAAGTCAAAGGAAATCATCTGCCAGTTGCTCTCTTGTGCTTCCTTGTGGCACATTTCATACTGGGGAAGCCTGTGATCAGGGGAAATGGCATATCAGGCACATGTGTAAGTGACTGTTTAAAAAAAAGCCACACGGTTATTTTAAATACGTGAAGACATTTAAAAATAAACAATAAAGCCCTTTTTCCGGGCTATTAATTTGAATGCGAAGCAGCAATCTCTCCAGCGAACCCAGTATAAGCAGGTTTGGTGTGACGTGTGCAGTAATCCAGCTGGTTCTGAAGGGATTTGGATGAGCCAGATACATTTGCACTGGTATTTACTGTTAGAAACCTCAGTTTCGCTGGTCAGAATCTGCCTCTTGAATATACTTCCTATTACAGACCTCAAGAGGTAAGTTTGGAAACAATGAGTGGAAATATCTAAAGGCTTACACCGAGCTTGTCCATTTGTTCCGCGGCTGCCCCCACCTCCAGAGACCCTCAGTGAAGAATCCACCCTGTCAATCTGCAGACAACCCGCTTATTCATTCCTTATCAAACAGCGCCGACCACCGGCAAACACTGGGCACCAACCCAGACTCTTCCAAATACAACTGCAAGGAAAGGTGTTCATTTGGGAATATTTGTGGATAAGTTTCAGAGAATACTGAGCTGGAGAATGAGGTGAAAACAGCTGAAGAGGCCGGAGTTGGGAATTGGGCCCGGTACACATGGTGAAGGCGGCAATGGGAATTTTGTGTTTAATCCACTTACCTTCCTGTACTGTCTGAAAGGGATTGTTCGCCTCAACGAATTTGATGGAATATGTTATTTTTTCACTTTGTAAGATGTCGTCATTGAGACTGAGGTCAGAGACGGCCAGCTGGAAAACCTCGTCATCCTTTGCTGCACTCTCCTCAAAGATAGCACCTGGGGAGAGAAAGATGGAGAGCTAAACCAACAGCAGAGGACAGCTTCATTTCATTGCAGCCTTTATTCTGTAATAATTAAACCGTTTCAATGAAAAACGCTGCAGTGCAAACGAGGCATTGGGATCCCCAAGCCTGTAACAATTTGGTGAGAATCATTTCAGCACCAAGGAGCTGTCCACCGCCTTGGACTGTTTGAATAACCGGGGGAGAGCGTCTCTCAGAGTCTCCAGCCACCTTCCTCCATTAGAAAGTTAGAGCAAAACAACTCAATATTGTAAAAAATATCATTGAAGATCAACATTAGCACATCCAGTGGTTAGTATGGGGACTGGTGCAGTTTAATAAACGTGTAAAGAATCACTGAATGAAGTGATCCCATTGCGGGATCATTTAGAAATTATTTGAAGCATAACTTTGAAAGTGGGAGAGCACAGGGCACCCTGGTTTGATTATTTTTTTCAGTTTAATGTCAATCAGAATTTCCACCTTAAAAAGATTAGCGATTCTTAGAAACTGTCTGATATGAACCTATTGAATAGACGAATAAAATAGTTGCCCCGTGATTTTTATTAATATAAAGATTACAAAGAATTATAGACCAGAACAGCTGTTGACATTACAACATTTTGTAGCAGAACTCGTTACATCAGAGCCCTGTCCAGTCCAGCCTGCGGAGCTAGACAGTGCACTGCCCAGGCCTGTATAGCAGGCCTGTGTATTTTAGGCCTCCATATCAGGGTCCTCTAGAGTCCAGGCCTGTGTCGCTATGTCCCATTCAGCCCAAGTTTGTGTCAGGTCTGTACAGTCCAGGTCTGAGTAGTAATGTTCTGTGCAGTCCAGGTCTATATCTCAGGGCCTTGTACAATCCAGGCCTGTACAATACATAGAATGGTTACAGCACAGGAGACAGCCATTCGGCCCATCGTGGGCGTGCTGGAACACTGAAGGGACAATTCGTCAAGTGCTATAGCTGGCTTTTTTCTGTCAGTATTTTAAGATAATGATCCCACATTGTAGTTTTGAAGTGAAGAAATAATGAAAGGCACAGTTAGTACAACATAGTTACTAAGGGAGTTAATTCGGCAACTGGCCGCTGGAGATGGGGTTATGTGCTCCTGTGGTGTAACTGTGATCTCCTGTGGTCCTCTGGTCTAACTCTCGGTAATCTTCATTCATGGGGCTATTAGAGGAAGCCGGGCAAGGTCTCAGTATCTGAGGTGTCTCGGCGCTTATTGCTTTGGGCCGATGTGTTTGTGTGTGTTTCGGGATGGTTGTAATTGTCGTTTTAATTATAACAGTCAGCCTTCATTTACAAGTGAAATATAACAGCGCGATACATCCGCGCTGTATCTGATCACTTGTGTACGAGTGGCCACTGTCAATATTTAAGAAATTATTTTAGTGTAAGATAGAAATAATGAAGTGATTTATTGCCATCGTTTCTCTGCTCAGAATGAGCTGCTTAGCGCTGTCTCCATTTCAGATCGCGGTTTGGATAAAATGGGGAATTCAGAAACAATGAAAAGCAGTTTCCAGCCTCAGCTCCACATCCGCCAGTCTGCAGGCTGCCACAATCTGCACTCGTCTCCATCAAAGCCGAGGCTGCCCATGCTGTACAGGTGTCTGTCTATCCCGGCAAAGGCAGGCACTCTGAGCTAGCGATACCGGCCCAGCAATCCGCAATCCAGCAGTGACATGTACAAGTAGTAGCTGTTAAATATTCCTCGTCTCCCCAAGTCTGTGTCTCACACACATTCCACCCTCCCGTCTTCCCAAGGCCCGGAATGTGAATACAGGACTGAGGATTGGCTGCTGTATGCAGCCGACATGACACCCTTTGCATTTGCTATTCCTGATCTCAGACTCCCGAAAACAGCAACCTCCTGTATATCAGCGAGCTCAGAGGGTGATTGCTACAGGTCGCTGCACCGAGCTCTGTCTGATTTTACTGTGTGCCCAATAGCAACATACTCGCAGGCAGAGGGCCACCAACCCTACTCTGTACCGCAGGGGTAGAGGGATTGGGGAGGGGGTAAGAGCCGGGGGTAGAGGGATTGGGGAGGGGGTAAGAGCCTGGGGTAGAGGGATTGGGGAGGGGATAAAACTCTGGGGAAGTGGGATTGGGGGGGGGGGGGTAACAGCCTTGGGCAGAGGGATTGGGGAGGGGGTAAGACTCTGGGGTAGAGGGATTGGGGAGGGGACAAGAGCCTGGGCAGAGGGATTGGGAAGGGGGTAAGATTCTGGGGCAGAGGGATTGGGGAAGGGATAAGAGTCTGAGGCAGTGGGATTGGGGAGGGGGTAACAGCCTGGGGCAGAGGGATTGGGGAGGGGGTAACACCTGGGGCATTGGAATTGGGGAGGGGATAAGAGCCTGGGGCAGAGAGATTGGGAAGGGAGTAAGATTCTGGGGCAGAGGGATTGGGGAAGGGACAAGAGCCTGGGGCAGTGGGATTGGGGAGGGGGTAACAGCCTGGGGCAGAGGGATTGGGGAGGGGGTAACAGCCTGGGGCAGTGGGATTGGGGAGGGGGTAACAGCCTGGGGCAGAGGGATTGGGGAGGGGGTAACAGCCTGGGGCAGAGGGATTGGGGAGGGGGTAACAGCCTGGGGCAGTGGGATTGGGGAGGGGGTAACAGCCTGGGGCAGAGGGCTTGGGGCAGAGGGTGGGGATCAGTTGAAACTTTTGATGTTGCGATAGATTCCAGGCTGAGGAGCGCTCTCGGAACCTTCCCTCCCGGTGAGCCCTGACGGCGAGCTCCGTTAGGCTGGGAGCAAAGAGCCGGGGTTGGGGCCAGAAAGTTTGTTGGGATTCTGTCTTGGATTCCCGGGATGGAGGAAAGGATTACATCCCAACACAGAGCAGCAACTGCAGCTCGGTGGGGTTGAGTCCCGCTGTCTGGCGGGATCGTTCCCTGCTGCTTTAGCCGGGATCCCACATCTTTCCCGTTCACAGCGACCCTGCTCGGCACTGGGGTCCCTGACTGGCTACCAGGAGCCGACACTCCCTCTAATCCTCACCCCGGAGCCCTCACTCACATCAATTCATTCAAAACATAGACATTCCTTCTCTTTCGGCGGGTTCTTACCGATGTGAATGATGGAATCTGCCCGCACTAAATCGCTGCCAAAAATCCAAGGCAAGACGGTTAAGAAGCAGAGTGGTAGAACTTCCATTTTTTCCTTTGCGCATCAGCCGGCTTTTCCGGACAGCCGGGGCTCGGGGCAAATCCTGAACCCCCCACCCCACCCCCCCCAGGCACTCACACAGACACACAGAATACAACTGCGATCATTAATAATCAGAACGAAAGAAGCTGGGGGACAGGACAGCAGCCAGACAAGCCGAGGAGCGCGGAGCCGCCGCTTGCTGCCACAAGCTCACAGACATAACAGGCAAATTGCGGAGGTGTCCCTGCGCCACGTGATTGCAGAGTGTGTGTGTGTGTGTGTGTGTGCATCCAACTAACACACAGATGGAGACAGATTAAAGGCAGGGAGCAAGCTGGAGATTGGAGCAGAGAGAATGAGGGAGTGAGACAATGAAGAGAGAGAGAGAGAGAGGGGGATAGACTGAGGCTCCCAATCTGCCTGATATTGGGGATTGCAGTCATTGGAAATCCAGCAAATTCGTCAAATTTCTCCGGGGAAACCCGCGAGCCTTTCTGTGCCAAGGAAGCCCAGGTTCCCCCTCCCACCACCCCCCCCCCCCCGCCCCCTCAACCCCCGGCTGTGTCCAGGAGGGGGCTTCTTGGCTCTGGCCTCAGGGTGAAGGGACTGGAAAGTGTTAGGAGTGGAAGCTAAAAGCTGGATAGCGAAGGAGCCGGGCTCCGCACGCTCCCCGCCTGAGTGTTAAACCTGTGGCAGGCACATCGTTCCTGTCGGATATATTGGCAAGCGGCTGCTGGTGGTCCGGGAAGTTTGATTCTGCACAGAGGACCGACCGATGGGCGAAGGGCGGATTTGGAAATGCAGTTATCAGCTGGATGTTGAAATGATTCCCACCTGTGTGTTTTACACTGTGTTTGCTTCAATAAGGTGCGAGTCAGAATGGGAGAGTTGTGTGTGAATGGTCTGTGTGTCTGGGATAAAAGAGTTAGTATTGTGAGGGATTGAGATTTGCGCAGGCTTGTGATATCTGCAGCAAGAAAATCAATGGCAGGTTTATAAAAATCACATCTCAAAGCCAGTGTTTCAGAACTAAACACAATATCAGGATGTCTGCGCGGGCAGCAAGTGTGAGACATAAAGCTACAACAAGCGATATACAGTCAGATTTTCATTTTGAGTTGCAGGGGTTTTCTTAAACTGAAAGTTTATAATTTAATAATCAGATGTCTGATCGATACTGGGTTTGAAAGTTTGGCGCGAGTCCGGTATCTTTTACCGAAAGTTATCTGTCGGCTGGGGTTTTATAATCTGTTAGAAAACGGGGTAGAAATTTCAGGCTTAAGAATGTGTCACATTCCTGAGCTGGGTATAGAGACATAGCCGGAGACCGCTGCCTCTATTCATTTGGTTTAAAACATGGTCATTATTCGAAGCTTCAGACAGGAAGAACAGATAAAAGAACTGAACAGCAGGAACAGGTTCTGAGCTTGGAAGTTCTAACCAAGGGCTGCAGGAGTTGGGTGCCACTGGCTAGGTGAGAATGTGCTTTTGGAAGAAAGGGCAACGAGGGGAGAGGAGGTGAGACAAAAACAGAAAATACTGGAAAATCTCAGCAGGTCTGGCAGCATCTGTGGAGAAAGAATAGAGCCAACGTTTCAAGTCTGGATGGTCTTTGTGCTGAATTTAGAGAGTTGAAATGTATGCAACAGACATTCCGGCCGGAGGATAAAATATCCTTTCTGTTAACTGGGAGCCTATAATAATCCGTCCCGACTACAATTCCAGGACGAGGCGGGTACACTATACAGCGAAGGAGTACAAGGGGCAGGGTCTGAAGCGCTGGAGTACTTGTCCATGTCAGTGAATCTAAAAAATCAAACAATCGGGAAAAATACAAAAATGGAGATTCCGCGCCATTTCTGACCTGTAAGTCTATCACCGAGGAAAATAACCCAATCTGACCAACAACCATTCCAAGAATGGAGGAAACCTGCCTACAACATTGGAGTGTGGAGCCGAGTATTTAACTGAAGAGGCGGATTAGTCCCATAATGGAACAAATGAGGGTGTGTGTTAAAGATTGCCCGCTGGAACAGAGCTGGTGCACTGCCTTTTAGACAGATGTACAAAAACAGTGGTTCTATGATGGCAATGCTTTGGCCAGGTTAGCCAATGAAAAGTTGAGCATGGATATTGGCCAATGTTGAGCTGCCTATGATGAGTTTGCTGACCTCCGGTTGGATTGCTCAAAAGCTAGAAATCAGTCTGCTTCCGATGACTGTTCGATATTCCCTGTGTGAAGTGGCGGAGGATTCTATGATTAGGCTTCACTGTCCTCGCTCTCAAATAACTGAACACATGCGTTATCAAGGACCACACAGGAATGATGGCTGTTTGGGTGACATATTAAACAGCATTGACGGAGCCTCAGACTTACAGCCCAGCAAACTGACAACAAATCTCTGAAGAGACCAAAGAAAAGTGAGGAGAAGGATAAATGAGGGAAAATGTTTCTTTTCTATCTAATTTCTTACCCTTTTTATTTTCCCCAGCGTGACCCTCTAGCCCATTCAACCCTCTCCCTCCCTCAGTTGAAGCAAGATTAACTGAGAAAACGTATTTCTATTTCATAGTACTGGTGAAATGGCAGTGTAACCAGGAGTGAGGACGCAGCTCGAGAAAAACAGCGATATTTTATGGAAATTTGATGCTGGATTTGGAGGAGAAATCCAGTGTAGTGTTTTGCAAAGTGCTCAATGACATCCATTGGATTCTTAGACACCTTGTAAATTTACCTGAGTATAATCAGGATGCTCAGAGGATAAGGATTGTTCGTTACCCTCTGGCATCTCATTTCTGGGAATCAGTTTTGCACACTCTTGTATAAAGCTCTGTGCGAAACAGGGCAGTTAGAACTCCAGACAGATAAGAATCGAGCAACATTAGCAGGAAACCAAACTGCATCCACTTGTCTCAACTGGCGCGCCCACACCGGCTACAGTGTACACTGAATCCTCCTCTTGGTTTTGGATAGATCGTTTTCAAAAATGTGGACAATAATACAATAATGATACTGTTTATCCGAGACTGCTCCGCCAAGATATTTATCCCATGGATCCAGCCTGATGTGGTGTGAAAAAAAAATGTTTTCACACACCGCGTGATTGGAGTCTGGGATGCAGTGCCTGAAGATATGGTAGAAGCAGCTTCAATGGGGGCAATCAAAAGGGCATCAGATGATTATATGAACAGAAACAATGTGCAGGGTTACGGGAGTAAAGACAGGGGAATGGCATTCAGTCATGATGCCCGTTTGGAGAGCTGATGCGGACACAATGGGCTGAATGGCCTCCTTCTGTGCGTAACAATTCAGTGATTTTGTGAGCTCTCCAAAGAAAAATTCAGGCGCAGTTTCAGTGAAAGCAAACATTACCCCAACCCAAGAAACACAATATCTACTGTAGGCGTCTTGCCTTTGCTTTGAGTTGCAGTGCAAGACAGAATGACATGATAACTCGTTTGTAATGTATGTTTAACTAGAAAGATAAATTAACTGCAGTGAATATGCTTGTAGTCCAGTTGAGGCTGCTTGTGAGGTGCTCTTTCTCATAATCATATGCTATGAAAATATAACGATTCTACCTGCACTGGTGTTTCACCTGTTTCAGTTGCAGCCACATCACAGATGTGGGGATAGACTGCATTAACATCACATTACTTATGTTGTGGAAACCTCAGGAATTCCACAAACAACCTTATTAATAACCTTTTCAGAAATCTAACAATTGAGATCTGGCTGGGAGGGAGTGTGGCGACTAGGGGATTTTTACAGTAACTTCATTGCAGTGTTAATGTAAGCCTACTTGTGACATTAATAAATAAACTTTAAAACTTTTAAAGGTGACAGGGTCTGCAGTGAGCCATGATAACCATCCAGAACCAGAATATAAAAATAAAAGAAACACTAAAAGCTCAGTTGCTAGTGCTTCACATCTAGGTCAGAAATTTACGAGTTCAAGGGAAGTTGGGTCAGCAAGTGGTATAGGGCTAGGCAGGCAGTATTCCAGTACTGAAAGAAAGTCACATTGTCGACAGTGTTATCCTCCAGGTTAGGTATCAAACTGAGGCCTTGTCTGTCTTTTCCACTGTTCTGCTGCATGCTAAGGATTCCATGATGCTTTTGAATAATTCCTTTACAAAAAGCAGAGGATTCCATTCACGCTCTCCTTAACTACCATTCACAGAAACAGATTTGGTAACATTCATCTCATTATTTGTGTGATCTCTTCATGTGCCAAATGGCTGCATGTTTGTCTGCTTTGTAAGTCATTTGTGTGAAGTGCTTTGAGGTAAGATACAGAGTGCGATATAAATACGAGCCTTTTACAATTTCCAGAGGCATGGCGGCACAGAGCAGTTGGTTTTCTTCAACTAGGTTGATTGGCTAGGTTAAAAATTGTCCCTGAGATGCGTAGTTAGAGGGATTAGCGGGTAAATATGTGGGGGTAGGGCCTGGGTGGGATTGTGGTCGGTGCAGACTCGATGGGCCGAATGGCCTCCTTCTGCACTGTCGGGTTTCTATGATTCTTAAATAACTAAAAAGCAAATGTTAGTTATTTATTTGCTGTGTTGAAAACTCAGTGCAAGCATTCGAAACAGAACACAGCAGGACCAGTTGAAGAGCAATACACCTAAGATACTAGCACTACAATGACATATTTATATGATATTTGAATTTATTTTCTAATTAATACTGTTGCAGTGCTTTAATTTTGCTCCAGAGTTGTATTATTGCTATTTTGTCATTATGTGGAATTTTCCCAGAATTTTGATAAATCTGATGTGTATACCTTTTTCACAAGAAAGAGAAGTAAGCACATCGCATGCCTATTTATTCCATTTTAGTTTCATGGACATACTCAACATTCCAATTATCACTTGTTAGCCCATTAATCTTACTTTTGATGTGAATGTTCTGCATGTCAGTATCAGTACTGGAGAATGGAACGGGCATTCAGTGGAAGAATCAAGTACTCATGTGAAAAGAGGGTTAGATACAGTGAAAAGCTTCTCCAACGTGAGAACATAAGAAATAGGAGCAGAGGTACATCATTCGGCCCATCATGCCTGGGTTAGAGTTAAGGATAGTAAGAAGTCTAACAACACCAGGTTAAAGTCCAACAGGTTTATTTGGTAGCAAAAGCCATGAGCCACGAGTTAAGGACCCTTTACACCTCATTTCCATACCAGCCACTATGCTGCCTTTCCGTGCGATTTGCAATTTTGTACTGAAATAGAAACAGTTTAGCACTGCCAACCCCATGAGTACTATTTATCAACTCAGATTGGAAGGTTGTGTGCTGCTGTTAGACAGTCAGTAACATATAGAATGTATTACATAAAATTACCATAGCATTTTTCAGGATTTACGTTCTTGGAGTGAAGTTAATTATTAGCCTTTTCTCTGATGCTGCATGTTCTTTATCACAGTTGTGTGAAATCGTACATCAGCAGGAACATAAATATTTTATGCATATACAAAATATGAAGCAATAACCATAGATGTGCAGCATCCATCTCCTTTGGATTTGGTGGTAATGGGGGGTAATCAACTGATCATCAGGAGAATGAGCATGTCCAATCCTCCACTCTCTATTCATGGGACATTGAGGTAAATTATAATCCCTCTATTTTTATCCTAGTTGACAATAGCTACTTGGCAGAAACCAGAGATTGAACCTGGGACATTCTTGACTACGGACTGGCTGAACTCATTGTGATCATGGGAACCATCATTTTTTCAAATTGGGTGACTGGTTTCTGTATCAAACATTCCCAAGTCATAAATACCAGGGGCAAATTGGAAAGCAAAGCCCCTTCTAATCAGCTACAAAACTGAAAATGAATACCTATGTGTTGCTTCCAAAAGTCCAGTCATACACTGTGTACCCAAGGAATAATTAACAATGTCAAAAAATGTTTACAAACCCTCTGAAAAAACAATAACTAGTGTTATTAACTAGGAGGGCCAATCCAGTTAAAACAGCCCCTGTTGCAGTTTCTTATTGATTACAAAACCTGCACACTTTAAACTAACTCAGAGCTTCCAACATCAACAGGATTTATTTTGCTATAATTCTTTTAGATGCAAAGCAAGATAAACAGGGTTTCAAGCACTCAGGTGGAAGTGTTATAAAGACAAAGTTGATAAGATGATTATGTTTTAGGGACTGTCCCTTTAATTTTGGATAGAATGGAAGAATGAAGAGGGTCTTCCAACCTGTTTCGAATTCTGTTAGACAAAACACTTGGTTGTTAAAGGTCAAAGGGAGGTCTAGGTTGTTTTCTGAGAAGAAAGTGCAAGATGTCGAAAGCATCTGTGATGATTGTGAGCATATTGCTAGTCTCCAAATCCCAGAGGGAAGTGTTAGAAATGTCAGTTTTTAACAAACCACTAAACTTTAACTGACCATTTAATTCTAAGCTCGAATGAAGTTGGGGAATAAAGGATAGCTAATTAGCAATTTTACCTGGGTAGAAGGCCCAGGTGCTGGAATACTGTGTGCAGTATTGGTCCCCTTATTTGCGGAAGGATATATTGGCCTTGGAGGGAGTGCAGAGAAGGTTCACCAGGTTGATACCAGAGATGAGGGGTGTTGATTATGAGGAGAGACTGAGCAGATTGGGTTTGTACTCGTTGGAATTTAGAAGGCTGAGGGGGGATCTTATAGAGACCTATAAGGTAATGAAGGGGCTGGATAGGGTAGAGGTGGAGAGATTCTTTCCACTTAGAAAAGAAACTAGAACTAGAGGGCACAGCCTCAAAATAAAGGGGGGTCAGTTTAGGACAGAGTTGAGGAGGAACTTCCTCTCTCAGAGGTTGGTGAATCTCTGGAATTCTCTGCCCACTGAAGTGATGGAGGCTACCTCGTTGAATATGTTTAAATCATGGATAGATGGATTCCTGATCAGTAAGGGAATTAGGGGTTATACGGATCAGGCGGGTAAGTGGAACTGATCCACTTCAGATCAGCCATGATCTTATTGAATGGCGGGGCAGGCTCGAGGGGCTAGATGGCCTACTCCTGCTCCTATTTCTTATGTTCTTATGTTCTTATTTATGTTACCATGTACACAGGCTTTGACGAGGGAATAATTTGAATTATAGTATCTAAATGAAGCTCAGACAAGCAGTCTGTGAGAAGCTGAGAGAGAGAAAGAAAGAGAGAGCGGGCAGAAACATGGATGCAGCCAGTCTTTATTGTTCACCATGCAGAAAGCAGATAGGAGTTTGTACTCAAGTTGAACAGACCAAGTTCATGAGGATTTAAACAAGGCTGGAAGATTCACCTAGCTTTGGCTTGAAGGAGGAATCTCCAGCATAATCCTCAACATAAAAGTCAGTTCTGGGATAAGAAGGGCAGCACGGTGGCATAGTGGTTAGCACTGCTGCATCACAGCGCCAGGGACCTGTGTTCAATTCCCGGCTTGGATCACTGTCTGTGCCGAGTCTGCATGTTCTCCCTGTGTCTATGTGGGTTTACTCTGGGTGCTCTAGTTTTCTCCCACAGTCCAAAGATGTGCTGGTTAGGTGCATTGGCCATGCTAAATTGTCCTTCAGTGTACCCGAACAGGTGCTGGAGTGTGGCAATTAGGGGATTTTCACAGTAACTTAATTGCAGTGTTAATGTAAGCCTATTTGTGATGCTAATAAGTAAACTTTAAAGCTATTCATTTCTAAAAAGAGAAAGGAAGCAAGACATTGGGAGTAAAAAATAACTTTGGACTGATTTGGGGAGGATAAAGTGTTCTCTTATGGGACAGAGTAAAGCACAGTCGCAGCTGAGAATTTTCAGTCCTTTTAAAAGTTAAATAGGGAAACCTTTCTGCAGTTTAGTGGATAAATTATTGCCTGAAACAGTGTTTAATCAATGTTGCTTTTAGTTGTTTTGTTACAGTAAATGTCTTCTCATTTGAAATTTTGTCATGTGATCCTTCCAGTCAGTCACTGGAAATTTGAATATCTTTCAAAAATGTATCTATCTCAAGGGGGATTGTAATAAAAGTCTCCCAGGAGAAGAATAAATCCACTGAAGCATCTGATCAGGTCAGAATACATTTCCTACAACAAAGAAAAAGTAGGATCCAAGAAGGCTAAAGCTATCTGGAAAGAAGGTTAACAAATGACTTACATTTTGTAACTGGAATCACACTTCCTGTGGGTGTGAAGGCTACTATGGGCCAGAGCTTCCCCTGCTCCCAATTTCTATCATTTGGTGGTAACTCAGTATTCATCGAACTGGACTACAAACTGCAAAGCAAGGCATAACTAATGCATTCTTTCTTTCCCCTTGCCCATGTTTACCTTGGATTTCACCTTTCCCATTTTGTCCATCTCTCTCCACCCATCCACCTCAGCCTCCCAGCAACAAGCTGGACTATTTCCAGTCACCCAATAACAGGTAACAACTTGAGATAGCACAGTGCAGACACTCATAGAAGCAGAGACAATACTTCCAAACATTTATCAACACTCAATTAAATATGAGATAGGGCAGCAAAAATCAACAAACTCGTCAGTCCACCAAGGAAGGCGTTTTCAGCTTTCACAAAGTGTCCTGTTTTCATGTCCATGGTTCCTAAATATTAGATTGAACCCAGTGACCTTATTGACTGAGAGTCCTACAGTTTGAAGAAATTATATCGGCAAACAGGGAGAGGTGGTGGCTTAGGGGTGGTGTCACTGGATTAGTAATCCAGAGGTCCAAGCTAATGCTTTGGGGACATGAGTTCTAGTCCCACCATTGGGTTTGTTCCATAAATGAACACTTTATTCTCCCACAACCAGTCTTGGTTATTCTAGGCTCCCCTGTTCCTTTTCCAGCCAGATAACTTCTAATTAATTATCAATTAATTAGCAAATTTGGAATTAAAAGCCATGAATTGTCATAAAAACCCAACTGGTTCACTAATTCTTTTTGGAGAAGATAATCTGTCATTGTTGCCTATCTGGTCTGGCCTGCATGTGACTCCAAACCAACCGCAATGTAGTTAACTCTTAAATGCCCTTTGAAATTGTCTAGAAAGGTATTGAGTTTTTCCAAACCGCCACAGAAAAGTCAAAAAGCAAAGAAACCAGAAGCACCTCCTCCTCACATCGACCTAGATACTAGAATGTCAATGGCACACTTTACCCCTGCAAAGTCTTCTTTAATAACATTCGGGGGCTTGTGCCAACATTGGGAAAGCTGTCCCTTTGATGAGTCAAGCAACAGCCTGATATAATTATACTCACTGAATCATACCTTATAGCCAATGTCCCAGACACCACTATATGCCACTGGCATGATCAGAGGTGACTGAGCAGAGGTGGCGACACAGTGGTATAGTCAGGAGAAGTTGCCCCAGAAGTCTTCAACATTGGCTCCGGATTCTATGAAGTCTCAAGGTCAAACATGGGCAAGGTAATCCCCTACTGATTACCACCGAGTGTGCCATCCCAGCTGATGAATCACTACTCCTCCATGTTGAACACAAATTGAAAGAAACACTGAAAGTGACAAGGACACAGTCTGTACTTGAATGCAGGACTTCAATATCCATCACCAAGAGTGGCTTGTTAGTGCCGCTACTAACTGAGCTGGCCGAGTACTAAAGGACATAACTGCTAGACTGGACCTGTGGCAAGTGTGAGAGAACCAACAAGATGGAAAAATGTATTCAACTTTGTCCTCGCCAATCTAGTTTTCCCCGTGTCCGCGTGGGTTTCCTCCGGGGCTCTGGTTTCCTCCCACAGTCCAGAGATGTGCAGATTAGGTGGATTGGCCATGCTAAATTGCCCATTAGTGTCAGGGGGATTAGCTAGGGTAAATGCATGGGGTTATAGGGATAGGGTCTGGGTGGGATTGTAGTCGGTGCAGACTCGATGGGCCAAATGGCATCCTACTGCATTGTAGGATTCTATGATTCTTCTATGAGTGCATATGAAATTGACACTATTAGTAGGAATGACCAACACAGAGGCCTCGTGGAGGCAAAGTCCTGCTCTCACATTGAAGATACCTCCAATATGTTGTGGGGCACTACCATTGTGCCAAATGAATAGCTTTAGGACAGATCTAGCAACTCAAAACAGGGCATCCTTGAGGCACTGTGGGCCATCAGAGGGAGGATTTTAGTCAATCACAATTTGTAAACCCATGGCCCCACTCTACCATTATCATCAAGCTGGGGTTTGAATCAACGAAGAGGGCAGGACAGCATGCCAAGTCCAGCTTCAGGCAAAGCTAAAAACAATGTGTTAACCTGGTGAAGCTTCAACACAGGACTACTTGTATGCCAAATAGCAGAATCAGCATGGGATAGATAGAGCTATGCAATCCCACAACCAGCAGATCAGTTTGAATCTCTGATGTCCTACCACATCCAGTTATCAATGGTGGTGGACAATTAAACATCAAACTGCAGGAGTAGACACCATGAATATCCCCATCCTCAGTGATAGGGAGCTCCGTACATCAGTGCAAAAGACAAGACTGAAACATTTGTAGTCAATCTCAGTCAGTATTGCTGAGTGGATTGGCTTCCTCCTGAGGCCCTCTGCATCATAGTTGCCAGTTCTTCTGCCAATTCAATTTACTCTAATGTGATATCAAGAAATGGCTCAAGGCATTGTATACTGCAAAAGCTATGGACCCTGACAATATACCGGCAGCAGTACTGAAGACTCACACTCTAGAACTAGCATATCCCTAACAAGCTGGGCCAGTGTAGCTACAACACTCACATTTATATGCCAATACATAAAGGGATATTTCAGAATGTACAGAATAGATACATTCCAATGAGTTAGAAAAGTCCAAGGGATGGACTCACCATCTGTGGTTAACTAGAAAGGTTAAAGATAGTACCAAACTTAAAGAAATAGCATATAATTGTGAAAAAATAGTCAGATAAGAAGACTTGACAGAATATAAGGGCCATCAAAGGATGACTAAAGATTAATAATAAGTACGAGAGAAAGCTAGTCCAAAATATAAAAACAAATAGAAAGAGTTTTCATAATATGCCCAGATATGTCCTGTCCGCAAAATGTAGAACAATTCCAACCCAGCCTATCAGTCTATTTTTGATCATCAGCAAAGTGATGGAAGGTGTTGTCAACAGTGCTATCAACTGATGAATGTGTGAACAAGGTGTAGGAGTAGGCCATTCAGCCCCACAAGCTTGCTCCACCATTTAATAAAATCATGGCTGATCTGATAGTAACCTCAGATCTGTCTTCCACCTACCCCCGAAAACCTACTCCCCCTTGTTTACCAAGAATCTATTCACCTTTGCCTTTTCCCACATTATACCCTACTTGCCAGATCTTTGCCCAATCACATAACCTATCAATATCTTTGTGTCCTTTTCACAACTTACTTTCCTACCTATCTTTGTCTCATTAGCAACTTTGGCAACCATCTCTTCATCCAAATCATTTACATGAATCGTGAACAGTTGAGGTCCCAGCACTGATTCCTGTGGAACACCACTTGTTGCATCTTGCCAACCTGAAAATGACAAATTTATGCCTGCTTTCTGCTTCCTATTAGCCAGCCAATCTTCTACCCATGCCAATATGTTACCCAGATACCATGAGCTTTTATTTTCTGTAATAACTTTGCTGCAGCCCTTTACCAAATGCCATCTGGAAATCTAAGTAGAGTACATCTATTGGTGCCCCTTTATCCACAGCACATGTTACTTCCTCAAAGAACTCCAACAAGTTGGTTAAATATGATTTCCCTTTAAAAAATCATGTTGACATTGCCTGATTACCTTGAACTTATCCAAGTAACCTGCAACAGATATTAAGATAACTGGCCTGTCAGTTCCCACTTCCTGTCTCTCTCCCTTTTTGGATAATGGAGTTCCATTTGAAATCTTCCAATCTAATTAGAGCTTCCTCAAACCTAAGAAGTTTTGGAAAATTGAAATCAATGCATCAGCTATCTCACTAGATACTTGTAAGACCCAAGGGTTAAGTCCACAAGAACCCAAGCTCTTGTCAGCCCGCAGATCCAACAATTTACTCAGAACAAAGAACAAAGAACAGTACAGTACAGTAACAGGCCTTCGGCCCACCAAGCCTGCGCCGATCATGTTGTCCTACTTAGACCACTTGCCTGTATCCCTCTATACCCCACCTGTTCATGTGCCTATCCAGATAAGTCTTAAATGTCGCTAACATATCTGCCTCAACCACCTCTCTTGGCAGTGCATTCCAGGCCCCTACCACCCTTTGTGTAAAAAAATTCCCCCACACATCTCCACTGAACCTTTCCCCCCTTACCTTGAACTTGTGCCTCCTTGTGATTATCATTTCTGCCCTGGGAAAAAGCTTCCAAATATTCACCTTATCTATGCCCCTTATAATTTTATAAACTTCTATCAGGTCGCCCCTCAGCCTTCATCTTTCCAGGGAGAACAATCCCAGTTTATTCAATCTCTCTTCAAAGCTAATACCCTCCATACCAGGCAACATCCTGGTAAACCTTTTCTGTACTCCCTCCAAAGCCACCACAGCCTTCTGATAGTGTGGCGACCAGAATTGGCCTAACCAACATTTTATTTAACTGTAACATAATTTGCCAACTTTTATACTCAATGCCCCATCCGATGAAGGCAAGCATGCCATATGCTTTCTTCACCACCTTTTCCACCTCTGCTACCACTTTTAAGGATCCGTGAACCTGTACTCCCAGATCTCTCTGTATGTCTATGCTCCTGATGGTTCTGCCATTTATTTTATAGCTCTCACCTGAATTGGATCTACCAAAATGCATCACCTTGCATTTGTCCGGATTAAAATCCATCTGCCATTTCTCCGCCCAATTTTCCAGCCTATCTATATCCTACTGTATTCTCTGACAGCCTTCATCACTTTCCGCAACCAGTACCACTTCTCTGGTGACTAATTTTCCTGAGTTCTTCACTCCCTTTCATTTCTTGGATACCAGCTGCTTCAGGGATGTTAGTTATATCCTCTATAGTGAAGACTGATGCAAGATACCTGATGAATTAATCTGTCAGCTCCTTGCTTTTCATTATCAATTCTCTAGTCTCACTTATTACAGGACCAAATGCTCACTTTGCTAACTTGTTTCTTTTTAAAATATTTATAAAACTCTTTCTATCTGTTATTATATTTTGAAGTAGCTTTCTCTCATACTTCTTATTAATCTTTAGTCATCCTTTGATGTCCCTTATATTCTGTCACATCTTTTCATCTATTTTTTCACAATCATATGCTTTTTCATTAAGTTTGGTACTATCTTTAACCTTTCTAGTTAACCACAGATGGTGGGGTGTCCCTTGGACTTTTCTTACTCATTGGAATGTAACTATTCTGTACATTCTGAAATATCCCCTGAAATCTTTGCCCATATTTCTCCATTGACTTATCCCTTAACTGAATTTGCCAATTAACTTTAGCCAGCTCAGCTTTTGATAGCCCCGGATGCTATCGTTCGGTCTCACTTATCTTAGTCCCCTTGCCAGTCGAGGTCTTAGCCTGCGAAGATCACGGGTGGTCCCCTTCAACAGGGATCAGACGTGACGGCCTAGCTAGTGGAACAGGAGGCCATTGAAGCCTCCCGGGTGGTCAGGGTGAGGGCTGGGCATTTCCTGATCAAGGCCTGTTCCTATGTTCCTAAACTTACTTTTTCATTCAATTATACTCCACGGATCTTGCAGATTGAAGTGAAGTGATATGATGCCAAAGTACTTCACTGAAGCTAAGATAACAATGGAACTGTTTTCTTGGGAGACAAGTACCATTTAAGTTGATGTTGGGCCAAGAGCTGATTTACCTGGTGGGTTGATGACCTGCCTGTTCAGAATATATATACTCCAAATCAATCCAGCAGTACTGTGTTAAGTGATGCCACTGCCTGAATTTCTCCAATTACATTAAACAAAGAGCTGTTTACACATGTATAAATCTTTTAACCTATTGGTACATATTGTCTGAACAGTGAGGTCTATATTCAAACAAAGGCTGTAAGGTGAGGGGGGAGAGATACAAGAGTCGGAGGGGCAATCTTTTCACACAGATGGTGGTGATTGTCTGGAACAAGCTGCCAGAGGTAAAGGCGGGTATAATTTTGTCTTTTAAAAAGCGTTCAGATAGTTACATGGGTAAAATGGGTATAGAGGGATTTGGGCCAAACGCAGGTAAGTGGTTAAAAAAAGGGACGGCATGGACAAGTTGGGACGAAGGTCCTGTTTCCATGCTGTAAACCTCTATGATTTTGTGAACACTGTGAAGAATTCAGGACAAGACACTGCCACTTTAGAAAAGGCGAGAAGGTCACAAATGAGCATTTGCACTTATATATTGCCTTATCATAGAAATCATAGAAACCCTACAGTGCAGAAGGAGGCCATTCGGCCCATCGAGTCTGCACCGACCACAATCCCACCCAGGCCCTACCCCCACATATTTACCCGCTAATCCCTCTAACCTACGCATCTCAGGGGCAATTTTAACCTGGCCAATCAACCTAACCCGCACATCTTTGGACTGTGGGAGGAAACCGGAGCACCCGGAGGAAACCCACGCAAACACGAGGAGAATGTGCAAACTCCACACAGACAGTGACCCGAGCCGAGAATCGAACTCGGGACCCTGGAGCTGTGAAGCAGCAGTGCTAACCACTGTGCTACCGTGCCGCCGTTTCTCTCAAAAGCACTCCATGTTACAATTATCCTGTGTTGGGAGTGAACCAATGCAATGCCCAAGGTCTATACAATAAATGGCAGAGTCATCAGGAGTATAGAAACACAGAGGGACCTAGGTGTGCAAGTCCACAAATCCTTGAAGGTGGCAACACAGGTGGAGAAGGTGGTGAAGAAGGCATATGGTATGCTTGCCTTTATAGGACGGGGTATAGAGTATAAAAGCTGGAGTCTGATGATGCAGCTGTATAGAACGCTGGTTAGGCCGCATTTGGAGTACTGCGTCCAGTTCTGGTCGCCGCACTACCAGAAGGACGTGGAGGCATTGGAGAGAGTGCAGAGAAGGTTTACCAGGATGTTGCCTGGTATGGAGGGTCTTAGCTATGAGGAGAGATTGGGTAGACTGGGGTTGTTCTCCTTGGAAAGACGGAGAATGAGGGGAGATCTAATAGAGGTATACAAGATTATGAAGGGTATAGATAGGGTGAACAGTGGGAAGCTTTTTCCCAGGTCGGAGGTGACGATCACGAGGGGTCACGGGCTCAAGCTGAGAGGGGCGAAGTATAACTCAGACATCAGAGGGACGTTTTTTACACAGAGGGTGGTGGGGGCCTGGAATGCGCTGCCAAGTAGGGTGGTGGAGGCAGGCACGCTGACATCGTTTAAGACTTACCTGGATAGTCAGATGAGCAGCCTGGGAATGGAGGGATACAAACGATTGGTCTAGTTGGACCAAGGAGCGGCACAGGCTTGGAGGGCCGAAGGGCCTGTTTCCTGTGCTGTACTGTTCTTTGTTCTTTGTTCTTTGTCTTCCTTTGGAGTGAAGATAGCTATAGAATATTTCCTTGGGAGACAACTATATTTTAGTCTAAACTCAAATTAAGGGCTACTTAGGAGCTCCTATGTAAGCAAACATGGCAGCCACCACGTGTACAGCAAAATCCCACGAAGAACAAAAAGATAAATAACAGTTAATTTAGTTTTGCAAGTGTTGTTTCAGAGAACAATATTGACCAGGATTCCTAGAGAACTACATATTTTTTGAATTGTGTCATGAGAACATTAAATTTGACCTTGTTCAGGTGGACGTAATGTCACATCTGAAGGATTGCATATCCACCTGTGGTGGATACCAGCTTAGATCAGGTGTTCTCAAGTTATAGTGTGAAGTTTGAGTTTACCACTCTATGGTTCACAACTGAGTGAAGTAGCAACCAAGTCACACTGATACACATGATGGCCAGCTAAAGTTAAAAAGAGTCATGTGAAAAATGTAAGAGGATGAGATATAAAATAGAAGTTGAAAGATTAAAAGATACCACAAGGGCTTTGATGATGTATCAAAAAAGAAAAAAAAATCTTCCATCAACAAAACCCATTAAATGAACTGTAATGAACTATAGAATCCTCAGAGAATCACTGCTAGATTTAACTTTCATTTTGGAATAGAAGAGCCAGTTTATAAAGAATGAAGTCAAATCACATCTGGGTGTACCAGGTTTCAAAAATGAATCTTAACGAGTGGATCTGATATTGTTTTAAGATTCCAAAGAATATAGGTTAAGACAAAAGGGAAGAAATGCCTAAAGAATCAATTTCCTTAGGGAATGAATTCCAGAGCTTCGGGTCTTGGCAGCTGAAGGGACAGCCACCAATGGTAACATATTTAAAAACAGGAAAAAGCAAAGTATTATAATTGGAGGAGTGCAGATATTTTGGAGCCATGATGTGGAGTTGCCAGCGTTGGACTGGGGTAGGCACAGTAAGAATTCTCACAACACCAGGTTAAAGTCCAACCAATACTGCTACCAAATAAACCTGTTGGATTTTAACCTGGTGTTGTGAGACTTCTTACTGTACGATATCTCGGAGAGTAGTGCTAGAGGAAATTACAGACAAAAGGAGCAGCATGGCCTTCGGGGAAGTCGAAACCATTTGAGATTTTAAAAATCAAGGCCTAACCTCAGCAGGTTCAGGAGTGATAATGGGTAAACAAGACTTGATGTGAACGAGGACTTTGGCAAGAGAGTTTTGAATGAAGTCAAGGTTATGGAGAATATAATGTCGGAGGCTGGCAAGGAGCGCATTGCAATAGTTAAATTCAAAAGTAATAGAAGCACGAATTAGGGTTTCAACAATAAGTGCAGTGTATTGGAGGAGGCACTGATAGTGCTACACTGGTGGGAATGAAAATGCAGGCGGTAAACATAATCACTGCAAAGCAGGAAGATGATGGTAACGTTAAAGGCCAATATAATCAGTAGAAGATCCAGGAGCAGTGGACAAGGGTATGTCACTCCAGGCAAGTGAATCTCTGACAAGAACAGACTATAGCTGCAACATTAAAAACAATAGAACCAATGACCAATCATAGGCTCAACCGGAAACTGAAGCCCCTCAGTTACATCAGCAGTGAGGGAAGGGCTATAAGATGACCAACATTTTAAAATTTTAAGCAACAGAACAGCAGGTTTGAGACAAGGTCTGGTTTAAGTAATCTGTCAACACCCATGGTTTAGCAAGATTCAGAAAGTTTGCTGGTGCCTGACTCACCATACACTATGCGACCACCATTAGGAAATCACAGAAGGACAAAGAACACAGTTAAAGGACAAAAGGTGGCAGGAGAGAATGAATAAGAGGACTGCATGGTAGGTGTCTGGAAAATATTCAGTCGGAGTTGTGTGGAGAACTTACAGCATCTGAAAGAACGATTCGATAACTTACAAGAAATTAATTTGGCGGTGAACTTGGATAAAAGTGAGTTTGCAGAAGCACAAGTCACATGTTTAGGCCAGACTGGAGGATATGGTCAGATGGTCCCATGAGATGCAAAAGTAAAAGCAATTACAGAGTTCCCAGAGCCTGCATTAAAGAGGGAATTTCTACAATTTCTGGGCAAAAGTGGATTTTACAAGAAGTCTGTGCCAAACTTTAGATAAGCGGTTGCTGCAATAACCGAACTCTTAAAAAAAGAATAAGAAGTTTAACTGTACAGTAGAGTGTCAAAATGCATTCAGAAATCTAAAAACTGAGTTGACAACAGCACCAGTTTTAGTAACAGTGAATTATGTCAAACTGTTTAAATTGGCTATTTACGCAAGTGGTATTAGCATTGATGCAATGCTATTACAAGAAGGCAGCACAGGTCTCAAAAGCCTGTGGGATATTTTTCAAGAAAGCTAAATATTCATCAACAGAAATATTGTACTGTCAAGAAGGAAACACTAAGGTTGGTTTTGGCATCACAACCGTTTGAAGTTTATGTTGCCAACAATTCATCGGAGGCAATAGTTTATATGGACAACAATCCTTTGCGATTTTTGGAAAAGTTTTGAAATTGGTATACGAGACTGTTTCAGTGGAGTCTATCTTACAACCATTTAACTTTCAAATTAAACATGTGGCTTTAAGAGCAAACATAATTGTAGATGCACTATCAAGGGTTTAAGTTGTGAAGCAGATTGGACATTTGAAACTGGTGGAAAAGGACTGACATGAACTGTGTTTTTAATAAAACTTTGGGTGTACATGCATGCATTTTGTAATATAATGGTATACACATTAGAAATAAGTAGGGAATAGCAGGAAATGGTTGAAAAATTAAAACTTTTTTATTACGGTTCATTTTTGAAAAAGAGGGAGAGCTGTCAGGAAAACGCATCAGGGAAATCCATGAAATTGGAACATTCTCTGCTGGCAATGCTTTGGTTCTATATTTTAAACTGTAAGAATGTGTAAGATAATTAAGGCAGGGACAGAGTGACTGTGCAAATGGAACTGGGGCATTTGATATGTTAATGAGCCTCACTAAAACTGCAAACAGATGTTTACCCAAGGCAATTTTGTAACAATGGGGACAGAACATGAATAGGTTTGAATCGGTTGTTCAGGGTTCAAATGAAGAATTGCAAGGAAAGATGTCATAGGGACGGTGCAAAAAGCGAGTTTACTTTGGTTTTTGGTCTAAAAGCTAAAATAAAGTGATGAAGGTAATTATGTCTGCGAGAGTGCAATTCCAAAGAAGTTAGATCAGATAAGGGAAAGATCAAAAGGGAAAAACATATTTAAGGAAATACTGAAACCTATGAAATGAGCTTTATTTTCAGATCACAGCTAATAGCAGGAATAACTGTTTAATTCCCTGCAAGCACTATTTATGAATGAAGCCTGATTTGAAAAACAAGCTACTGGTTATCTCAGAAACAACCCCAAGAAACGTGAAAACATGGTGTGGTAACAGTTGCTGGATCTTTATAGATCTTCAAATCTATAAGATGTTGTGGAACAGTTTAGGAAGAATTAGCTCTGAAGGTAGTTAACTTAAGAATGTTTAGAACTGTTTAAAGTGGTGACACTGTGCAAAGCCACTGTCTTAGTTAAACGGACTTTGATTTTACTTTATTGCCGTGTCTTCTATGTCTTAATAAATACTTACTTTATTAAAATCATCACAAAGAGTCAAGGGACATCATTATCTGGATTTTAAACCTGTCCTTATACTATACAAACTGCAAAATACATTTGAGGGTAGTTGTTTCAAGTTTCCCTTGTAGGATTTGAACAACTTGGCAATTACCATTAGCCATGCCCTTAACAAAATTAGGGGCTCTTTGTGGGATATTAAAATAATAATTTCTTGATTGGTTTGGAATTGGTGAATTTAATGGCAATGGAGTGAAGAGAGTATTGAACCAGGAGTGTTTTGAGATTTTAAACTTGGTGACTGCAAAATACTGACAAACACAAAGACTTCTCTAGGAGTAGAAAACATAACCTTAGTGGGTTCACAAAAAGTAATTAAGCTAAATTAATGGAATTGACAGCTAAATTATAATTAAGATTACCCGCAAGGTAAGGAAAGCAGACAAGGTATAGCACAGTAGTTAGAATTAGACAGAACACCTGAGCGACCAAGTTCTCACAAGGGGAGTCATTGGAAAGGGCTTAAACCCAACTGCAAATGAAAAAGACTGAAAAGGAAAGAGAATGGCCATTTCAAAGAGAACAGACAGAAAGGAAAAAGAGAGAAAAGGAAAGAGAACAAGAAGAAAGAAGACTGGGAAGGAAATTGGAAATGGCAAGGTTAGAAAAGGAGGAAAGAGAAAAAGAGAGATGGTGAATTTTAGCTTAGAAACAATTAAAGGAGAAGCACGAGGAGGAGGAGAGGAAGAATCTCAAAGCCCTCCTCAACCATTCAAATTGCAAAATATAATTGAGGGTCGTTGTTTCAAATTTCATTTCTGGGATTTGAACAACTCAAGGAGTATTATGAAATGAAATTTTGTTCGTGGAAAGGGTGAGGAACAATACTGTTCCATTTCTGAGCGTGGAATATACATAAGGATCCAACGTAGATCAAGTAACTATCTAATGAAAGATCCAATTCTAAGAAAACTATATCTGTACTTTGCTGGTCAGTCTAGTTTGGATCTGAATATATCAATCTATGGGGGATGCTCGTGAAAGATTAAAGGTAATAGAGGGATTAGTAAATTAAAATAGTTTGGAATTAACAGTTTTGAGAGTATTGACTCAAGGCTTCTGATAACTCTTCACTGATTTTAATGGTCTCATGACCAGAAAAGCTTAATAGGTGAAAGGAGTATTGAGAGTATCTCCCCGTGTCTGTGTGGGTTTCCTCCGGGTGCTCCGGTTTCCTCCCACAGTCCAAAGATGTGCGGGTATGGTGGATTGGCTATGCTAAATTACCCCTTATTGTCAGGGAGACTAGCCAGGGTAAATACATGGGGTTGTGAGGATAGGGCCTGGGTAGGATTGTGGTTGGTGCAGACTCGATGGGCTGAGTGGCCTCTTTCTGTACTGTAGAATTCTATGAGAGGCCAAACCCTAAAGATATTAAATATTCGAGTTTTCAAAAGAAATTTCTGCAACATTCAATATTTTTGAAATAGCTGAACAGACAATATCATATCAACAGCTGCCTTTCTCTGTAATTGGAGCCTGCAATCTGGAACTTCCAATGAGTTGTCCTCACACACCAAGAGCTGGAATGAATGTGGGGGACTGCGGGTGGTACATGACAGATTGCATCTTCTTTCAGACTTTCTGTTTTGTTAAACTCACGGGATAACCTTTTGTGTCATCAGTTCCTCGTGACAATAATAAATCAGATGCTTGTCTCTTAACATGAATATTTCTTCCATGGTGCGATCTGGGAAGAATATGTGCTAAGTAACATAAGCAGCCTGTCTCTCTCTGATTTTAAATTATATGTGCAAATAACATTTGAATGAGGAGAGATAATTTTCGTAGGACTACTACCCAAACATCAGAAATCCAATGGGGCATTTAAAGAATTATGAGGACAGCATGCCAATGAGCCATCGTTCTGAATGAATGGTACTGAATAACTCAGGTTGACAGTCCAATCGCAATTGGAATTGATAAACTTTCAGTGAGATATGAGTGGGAACAATAGCTGCTTCATTCTTTATTCTCTGCGTGTCTGAATCCCACCATTAGTGGAGAGTATGTGCTACCATTTTTACATCTCCTCGAGGCAGAGATTGTACAATTCCACGGCCTCTGTTTATTTTACCTCAGATACCTCATATTGAAATACCAGGAGTTCTCATGAATAGTTGTTTATACATGATCAATAATTAATACAGCATTCAAGTAATTCATCTGCATTCACAAGTAAAGTTGCCAAACAATAACCAAAAAAATGTATTTGCTGCTCTGTCAGCTAATCCTCTGAGGGGCAGAACCACTCACATCTGTAACTGGAAAAAGTATTTGTCTGACAGCAGAGCTTTCTTTACACCTCTCAGTCAAATATCCACTACACTCACTCATAATAATACATTTCTGCACTGGTTTAGCCAAACTGAACCTTTCAATTTCTTCTGGAGGTGGCATAAGTGTAGGAGGAGGAAAAGCAAAGGAGGATCAAAGGGAAAGTGTAGATCTCAATGGAGAAGAAAGGATTAGAAAGTTTGGGCTTTCATTCTCGTATGTCAGGGGAGGTAAATGGCGCTGAATGTATTCTGTATAACCAGGTTCTCTTGGTTAGCTAGCTCGGTGTCCTTAGAGGGGCAGGAAAGGATTCCCCAGAGTTTGCCTTGAAATTAGTTCAGTGTTTTTTCCCCTTTGTATTTTTGTCTCACTCAAGAATCAGGTGTACAAGCGATTGTGTAGGGTGAGGAAGTTGTGCAGTCCAATGGATAGCACAAGAATCATTGTGCCTATCATCCTGTCACAACCTTCTTTTCATACATTTGTACCTCAGTCAAATGCACTGACTCGATTAGTTAACAAAGTAATGGGACTCAGACACACACTAGGGCAATCTTACCAGAATATGGCAGAGTGTTGATACCGGCTAGAAAAACAGCAAGATTCTCTCCAGATCTTACCTCACTTTATCAAATAAACAGCTGGGCAAGTTTCACATCGTAGTATAGGGGGTGGGGCCTCAACACCGGCAAAGCCAGCTGCACTGAGATTGGGGTACCATATTTAAAGGGTTCCCCAATCAGAACATGCATGATCCGCTTCCCAGCCCACCCCTGAGATCTCAAGGGATTCCCCAACCCTGATTGAAGTCGGCCTCCAACCCCCACCACTCTCCTGATGGGAGTTGACACCTCTTCCCCACCCACCCCCGATCAGAGCTGGCACCTCTACCCCCATCCCCCAACAATCAATCACGGCAACCCCTTTCCTCCCAAACATTGGACCCCTTTGCGTCTGACCCCTCACCCAAACAGTCAATGCTGGCAACCTGATCCCCACCGAACATCAGACCCCTTCGCCTCCCCCCCCCCCCACCCACTCCACCCACACAATCAATGCCAGCACCCACCCCTTCACCCCAAACATCGGACCCCTTCGCCTCCCAACCCCCGAACACACAGTCAATCAATGCGGGCACCCATGCCCCCCACCCCCGAACAGACATCGTCGGCATCCCCAGCTCCCACACCTGATCCCAGCCAGCACCACATACAAATAATTCCCCCTCCCACCCCCCCCAAGGAGGCTCCCACTGGGCTCTGCCCCAGCACAGGTAGGAACTGCCAGGTTGACATGGGCATAGTGCCAATTTGAGGCAGTGGGCAGTGCCAGAGGGCATTGCCTGGCCATATCCATCTCCCCAGGGGCTATACTCACCTTTATACCCACATCAGGTTTACGCCTGGATGAAAATAGGTCTGAAAATATGGTGGGGGAGGGGGCTAAACATCTGGTAGGGTTTTTGTAATAATATGGAAATGAATTTAAATGTATGCAAACCACGTTCACACTCATTGTGAGTGTGAACTTGATTACGTTGCCAGTGAGAGGCAGCAAAAACCGAGGATGGGACTTTCTGGCTGTTCACACCCCACTGCCATTGCGAGCACAGGTGACATTCAGCCAAATCTCCATTCACTGCAGAGGGACCAGAAAATCTCGCTGGTGTGGCCAGAGAATTCCACCCCGGAAGTTGCAATCTCGCCGGTGAGATCTGCGACTCCTGGGTTTTCCGATATCTTTAACCCCTGCTGGCAATATTGCAGACGGCAGCATGGGCTCAAGATCCCACCCTCTGTTGTGCTACATTACTGAATGACTTGTTCCATCCACAATCACAATTTACCTAGCAAATGTCAAGCAGAGAAAATAAGTGATGAGATCCTAGACCAATGCATTTAAACATTAGGCTGTGCACTCCAATCCAATTCACTCCAGTTCAGACAGATCTCCTCAGCATTATAACCAGTCCACTAAATTAGAAGATATTCCCAAAAGAGGGGAGGTGTCAGACTTTGCTAATTTGACAATGGCGGTGTTAAGTCAGGATACGAAAGAACTAAAACCTGAACACCTTGTGTTAAATATCACAGCCAGTGTTTCAAGTTCATCACAGTCCCAAGCAGCATATTATGTGTGCACTGTATCCTTGGATGTATCACTCCAGTCATATTACTCGTCTCCCATGAACAGCACTATTAACACTGGTGGTAAATTCACACTGTCATTCCAGCAGCGTACTTCAAATCAGAGGCAGCTCACTTACAGTAATGCTTCCTCCACCCTGATTGAAGTCGGCCTCCAATCCCCACCACTCTTCCGATAGGGGGTGACACCTCTTTCAGAAAGGACAGAGAGGGAGGCAAAAGAAGGGGGGGGGGGGGGAGTGGCACTGCTGATCAGGGATAGTGTCACAGCTGTAGAGAAGGTGGGAGCCGTGGAAGGATTGTCTATGGAGTCTCTGTGGGTGGAAGTTCGGAGCGGGAAGGGGTCGATAACTTTGCTGGGTGTTTTCTACAGGCCCCCCAATAGTAACAGGGATGTTGAGGAGCAGATAGGGAAACAGATCCTGGAGAGATGTAGTAATAACAGGGTTGTCGTGATGGGTGACTTTAATTTCCCAAACATCGATTGGACTATCCCTAGGGTAAGGGGTTTGGATGGGGAGGAGTTTGTTAGGTGTGTTCAGGAGGGTTTCCTGACACAGCATGTGGATAAGCCTACAAGAGGAGAGGCTGTACTCGATCTGGTACTGGCAAATGAGCCTGGACAGGTGGCGGATCTCTCAGTGGGGGAGCATCTTGGGGCTAGTGATCATAACTCTATCTCCTTTACGCTAGCATTGGAAAGAGATTGGATCAGGCAAGCTAGGAAAGTGTGTATCTGGAGTAAGGGGAAATATGAAGCCATCAGGCAGGAGATTAGAGGTGTAAATTGGAAGGAGGCATTCTCGAGGAAAAGTACTGAAGTAAGGTGGCAGATTTTCAAGGAATGTTTGTCTGGAGTTCTGCATGACAACGTTCCGATGAGACAGGGAGGTGTTGGCAGGCTGCGGGAACCGTGGTGCACGAAGCTGCGCTGAACTTAGTCAAAAAGAAAAGGAAAGCGTATAAAAGGTTCAGAGAGCTAGGCGATGATAGGGGTCTAGACGAGTATACAGCTTGTAGGAAGGGACTTAAGAAAGAAGTTAGGAGAACTAGAAGGGGTCACGAGAAGGCCTTGGCAGGTAAGATTAAGGAGAACCCTAAGGCGTTCTATAAATATGTGAAGAGTAAAAGGATGAGATGTGAAGGAATAGTACCTATAAAAGGTGAAGGTGAGAAAGTCTGTACAGAACCGGAAGAAATAGCAGAGGTGCTTAATGAATATTTTACCTCGGTATTCACGGTGGAAAAAGACCTGGGTGGTTGTACTACAGGATTGAGGCGGACTGAAAAGATTGAGTTTGTGGACATTAAGAAAGAGGATGTGTTGGAAATTTTGAATAGCATCAAGATAGATAAGTCGCCGGGACCGGATGGGATGTACCCCAGGTTACTGTGGGAGGCGAGGGAAGAGATTGCAGAGCCTCTGGCGATGATCTTTGCGTCGTCGATGGAGACGGGAGAGGTTCCAGAGGATTGGAGGATTGCGGATGTGGTTCCTATATTCAAGAAAGGGAATAGGGATAGCCCAGGAAATTACTGACCGGTGAGTCTAACCTCAGTGGTTGGTAAGTTGATGGAGAAGATCCTGAGGGACAGGATTTATGAACATTTAGAGAAGTTTAGTATGCTCAAAAGTAGTCAGCACGGCTTTGTCAAAGGCAAATCTTGCCTTACGAGCCTGGTGGAGTTCTTTGAAAATGTGACTAAACACATTGACGAAGGAAAAGCGGTAGATGTGGTTTACATGGACTTTAGCAAGGCATTCGATAAGGTCCCCCATGCAAGACTTCTCGAGAAAGTGAGGGGGCATGGGATCCAAGGGGCTGTTGCCTTGTGGGTTCAGAACTGGCTTGCCTGCAGAAGACATGGGGTTGTTGTAGATGGGTCTTTTTCTGAATGGAGGTCGGTCACCAGTGGAGTGCCCCAGGGACCTGTTCTGGGACCCTTGCTGTTTGTCATTTTCATAAATGACCTGGATGAGGAAGTAGAGGGATAGGTTGGTAAGTTTGCTGACGACACGAAGGTTGGTGGTGTTGTGGATAGGTTGGAGGGATGTCAGAAGCTGCAGTGTGACATAGATAGGATGCAAGACTGGGCGGAGAAGTGGCAGATGGACTTCAACCCGGATAAATGTGTAGTGGTCCATTTTGGCAGGTCAAATGGGATGAAGGAGTATAATATCAAGGGTAAGACTCTTAGCAGTGTAGAGGATCGGAAGGATCTTGGGGTCCGGGTCCATAGGACTCTTAAATTGGCCTCGCAGGTAGAGGAGGTGGTTAAGAAGGCGTATGGTGTGCTGGCCTTCATCAATCGAGGGATTGAGTTTAGGAGTCGGGAGATAATGATGCAGCTTTATAAGACCCTCGTCAGACCCCACTTGGAGTACTGTGCTCAGTTCTGATCGCCTCATTACAGGAGGGATGTGGAAATGATTGAAAGGGTGCAGAGAAGATTTACAAGGATGTTGCCTGGAGTGGTTGGCATGCCTTATGAGGATAGGCTGAGGGAGCTCGGTCTTTTCTCCTTGAAGAGATGAAGGATGAGAGGTGACCTGATAAAGGTGTACAAGATGTTGAGAGGTATAGATCGGGTGGATTCTCGGAGGCTTTTTCCCAGGGCTGAAATGGCTGCTACGAGAGGACACAGGTTTAAGGTGCTGGGGAGTAGGTACAGAGGAGATGTTCGGGGGAAGTTTTTCACTCAGAGGGTGGTGGGTGAGTGGACACGGCTGCCGTCAGTGGCGGTGGAGGCAAACTCGATAGGGTCTTTTAAGAGACTTCTGGATGAGTACATGGTACTTAATAGGATTGAGGGTTATAGGTAAGCCTATATATAAGCCTAGGTAGGTAGGGACATGACCGGCGCAACTTGTGGGCCGAAGGGCCTGTTTGTGCTGTATTTTTTCTATGTTCTATGTTCTTCCCCACTCACCCCCGATCAGAGCTGGCACCTCTCCCCCCGATCCCCCAACTGTCAGTAACGGCAACCCGAACATTGGACCCCTTTGCGTCTGACCCCTCACCCAAACAGTCAATGCTGGCAACCTGATTCCCACCGAACATCAGACCTCTTCGCCTCCCCACCCACTCCACCCACACAATCAATGCCGGCACCCACCCCTTCACCCCAAACATCGGACCCCAATCAATGCGGGCACCCATGCCCCCCACCCCCGAACAGACATCGTTGGTATCCCCCCACCCCCCTCCACTCCCAGCAGAAGAACAAAAATGCTTGCTGATCTCCACAACTGTATAAATACACTAAAAAGCTTATGCTATCCAGCTGGTTACTATATCCTCACCACAGGATTGACAAAGAGGGAACAGGAAACTGCGTCTTCAATTCAGGCAGTGACATCCGTACTTCTAAGGTCCCCAAACACAAAATAGCCAGGATTACAGTACTTTCGCCTTCTTTCCCTCCTTGCCTGCAGCACCTACCATTCAACCTCAAAAAATGACATTGAAATTGATTCCCTTGGGACAAAACTGTCAACCAGTCTATAGGATAAATAAATGGGAGCAGTCATTAGCAGCAATCACATGTTAGGAAACAAATGATTGTTATAAACTTGAAGGACTAAACCCTAGCTCATGGTCTACAAATCCTGGTAGATATCTCAAAAGACCCAGACAACTCAGACCTATTTTGTGTTTATAAAGGATGATTCTGTGATCCTCCACTTCAAGCCACTGAAACTAAAAGATGCAAAATGGGGCAGCAAGGTGGCAGAGTGGTTAGCACTGCTGCCTCACAGCACCAGGGACCTGGGTTCAATTCCAGCCTTGTGTGGAGTTTCCTCCAGGTGCTCCAATTTCCTCCAAAGATGTGCAGGTTAGGTGAATTGGCCATACTAAATTGCCCCTTAGTGTCCCAGGATGTATGGGTTAGGAGGATTAGCAGGGTAAATATTTGGGGTTACGGGGATAGGCCTGGGTAGAATGCTCTGTCGGAGAGTTGGTGCAGATTGTCGAGATTCTATGATTCTAAATCAAAGAACAAGGTAAGTTTATTGACTCCTGCATCTCAAATTTTTTTAAAACTAGATAAATCATAACCCTCATTCATACACACACATTCCCTGGGTTGCCCATACACACTAATACACACGTACCACACTAATGCTCGGATTGACTTAAAGATTTTTTATAGTTTGTGAAGAAAAATTTAAAAATCAAAGGAATATAGAGTCAGCTATCCTTTGGCTCGTTTTCCTGTGGTGGTTCCATGATGTGAACATTTTGTTTAATTGTCTTCCTATTTGTAGCTGTATGGAGCAGATTTCCACATCTTATTCCTAAAAGATCATGGTTTGCAGTAGGTTCATTTTCTTAGCTTGGTTACTTTTCAATATCTGTGCACAATACTTCCAACAGAAAGAGAGAAACACACACACACGGCTCATGCAGCCTTTCAGTACATCCTTCCGATTTTTGTCCTGACTTAGGAAAAAAAAGAGTTCTTAAAGAGCTTTGCTGGCTGTATATTCCAAAGGATTTGAATCACCATGTCATTGTATTATGGAACAGGGAAGTACATCTTTTGGTGTCTCATCTCAGAAACACTGCTGAGGGAGCAGTGAATGTGATTGAGTTTGCTCCTTTTCACCCATCTTCTAGATGGAATGCAAGTTGTACATTCAGCTGGCTGGCAGTCTTCCATTGTCTTAATGTGATTACAGTTCATTAAAAATCCAGCCAGAACAAAATACATTAGAAATTGTATCTGTTTCTTTAAAAAAAAATCCTCGTAACAGCAGACAAATCCTTAATTAGAATATCAAGACCTGTTAGTATCAGCAAGTTAATGGAAATATCCATTTAACTGTTGAATGCACTACCTCTTCGCTCCCCACCCTGTCCTATTCCCCCAGACCTGGCTTTGCAGTATGCATCTATGTGGCATACACAGCCAGAAGGCTATGGCTCAGGCTTCATCTGAAACTCTCACAGCAGCTTAGAATTTCTCTGCTTGTTTGCTCACTGATGTCTAGTACTTTGTGTCAAAACCACAAAAGACTACTTGCTCAACATGGAAATTAACATGCTTGTCAGCTGATACTTAAAGCTTTAAATTCAAATTATTTTCTTATAATTTTGCACCTCCGATGTCAGGTAGCTATGATCATAGAATCACCTCTAGTGCAGAAAGAGGCCATTTGGCCCATTGAGTCTGCAGCGACAACAATCCCTCCAGGCCCTATCCCCATAACCCCAAATATTTACCCTGCTAATCCCCTTGGCACTCAGGGGCAATTTAGCATGGCCAATCAATCTAACCAGCACATCTTTGGACTGTGGGAAGAAACCGGAGCACCCGGAAGAAACCCACGCAGACATGGAGAGAATGTGCAAACTCCACACAGTCAGTCACCCAAGGCTGGAATTGAACTCAGGTCGCTGGTGCTGTGAGACAGCAATGCTAACCACTGTGACACCGTGCAGCCCATGGTGATCTCGACTCCGGTACCAGACAACCACTCTCTTTGACCTGATATCAACCACTTTCAGCAAGGTGATAGCAAAGAACCTGATATACTCAGCCTGCCCTTATTACAACGCTCACAATTTTGGAACTAGTCAAGTACCTTGTAACGAGATGTGGTGGGTCCGTCGACGTTAATGGGCCAACTGAGCAGTGTTCTCTGAGACACAGATTTTCACTTTCAGCCCCATTTCAAAGACTGTGGTTGGAAAATGCCATTTAATTCACGGACCACTGACTGGAATAATTAACAGACTCCCTTGTAGTTTCATTCCAATAATTAATTTTTTGATTGAATGTTTAATTTTCCATGTGAAATATGGAACTTTGCCTAGCCATTTTTAGAAGCTGGCTCTAGCTTTTAAGATAGACCACAATAGACTTAACACCTCTGCTTTTTGAGGCAAGAAATTGAGTTCAATTAATTCAGGTTCATTTGCTGAGAAGGTTGCACTGACTCTGAAGGTTGATTACGAGACAAGTGTTAACACTCAATATTAGGACAGACTTCTTATTTCTCAACTATTTGAGCTGACCATGAAAGCTAAATTATCCATCTTATTAAGGGGAAATGTATTTTGACTGACATTTGAAGGTAATTGAGATATGTTGTGAAACAAAACCCACCTACAGCCATCTCTTGGGCTATTTCCATTTAACTGGAGCTGCTGGTACAATCAGCAACTATGAAATGCAATATTACATCCAGGCTCACAAAATTCAGCATATTGAGGACATATTCTATTATGTGGATTGATCAGTCCATTAACTGCAGATGATATTTTGGCTTGCAGTTGAGCTAAAAGACCACAAACTGGAGCCATATATTCATCTGTACTTCAATTCTGATCACTCATTATTCTATAATGAGTGCTTGGCAGAGTTTATGTATTCAATGACAATGAAATCATTTCCTGGCTCAAGGATGTTCAGTTACAGTCTAAAAATACTTTATTAATGTAATTAAAGGCAATGAATGATCTATACCATACCAACAAGTTGAATACTAATTGGGAATAATAAACCTTTCATCATTTTGAGGCTGTTTCCAATTCATCATTCAGGGCCCAATTTTACCATGGCGTTGTGCCCGTTTTCGGGCACGAAAACATGGTAAAGTTGGGCGTGAGGCGAGTAGCACGATCCACGCCTGCCTCAGCGCCAGTTCCCCCTTTACCAAGGCCCAAAAATGGCTGCGATCAGGACCGCGCCCGAAACGGGCACAACGGCCATCTAAATGCATTTGCATGCATTTAGATTGACTTAATGGGTTGTAGGCCCAACTTTACCGGCACTTCCCACTTTACCACCATGTTCGCCAATCCGGAATCGGCTTGAAATAGACATGCTCCATATAAGTCCGATTCGGGCGCTCCATCAATGAGGGTTAGTGAGGAGGTAAGTGCCTAGTGTCCAATGGCTCTCTGCTGCTCACAGGTGTCTTTCGTTGCAGCCATTTTCTTTCTCGGGTCGGTGGGGGCTCTGTGAGTGTGTGGGGGGGGGGGGGGTGGGGGGCTGTTGCTCAGCAGTGTCCAATGTCCAATTTGCAGCACGGACCCAAGTCTCAGCACTGACCTCGGGTCTTGTGGATGCTGAAGGATGTGCACAAAGCCCTTGCAAATTGCACTACTGTAGCCTCTCAACTTTTCAAGGAACTGTGATTCTGGGGAGCATGTGGGTAAGGGAATGGGGGGGTCTGTGATTCTGGGGAACATGTGGCTGGGGGAATGGCAGGTCTGTGATTCTGGGGAGCATGTGGCTGGGGGAATGGGGGGTTTGTGATTCTGGAGAGCATGTGACTGGTTGAATGGACAGTGTGGATAGTGACTATTGATGTGCTAGGGGCAAGCAGTGTTCCTTAACCTCTACATGTGTTCCCCTCCATCTCCAAGCCCTTCCCGCCTCCCCTTTCTGAGTAACAAGATGGCTTTTGCGATGCAACCGATTAATCTTGCTGTTCTTTTGGTTGCTGCTGGAGCTGAGGAGGAGGAGCTGGAGGAAGAATTGCGGGCACAGGAGCCCCAGGCCTTACCACTTGCAGGAGTAGAAGGCGGGGGGGGGGGGGGGGTGGTGGGGGGCAGGGGGGCGATGTCTCTGCCTCAAAAAGGAGACAGTGCAACACCTGTGCCCCTGTTAGAAGACCTGGCGCCTCGGGGTGGGGAGGTTGGGGGGGGGGGGGGGGGGGGGGCACCCACTCTCGGTGGCTCTTAAATTGACGGCTGCTCTGAACTTTTATGCAACTGGCTTCTCCCAGACCCCGAGTGGAGATGTCCGTGGCATTTCCCAGTCAGCTGTGCACACCTGTGTCAAGCAGGTCACGGAAGCCCTGTCTGCCCAGGCTGGGCAGTACATCAAATTTAACCTGGACCAGGCCCATCAGGAAGCAGGGTTCGAAGCCATTGTGGGAATGCTTAATGTACAGGGGGCCATCGACTGCACCCACGTCACCTTCAAGGCCCCTCTGCAGAATCCACAAAGATTCATCAATAGAAAGGGGTTCCACTCCCTGAATGTCCAACTGGTGTATGACCACAATATGAACATTATGCACGTCCGTGTAAGACACCAGGCAGCATGCGTGACAGCTTAATTGTCAGGAGCTCTGACACACTGGAGGCATTTGAGGAGGAGCCCAGCTGCGGGGGTGGCTCCTGGGCGATATGGGTTACCCGCTTCGGACATGGTTGATGACGCCTGTGTGGAGACCTGTGACTGAGGTGGAGACCGGCTATAATGAGGCCCATGTAGCCACCCGCGCGATAGTGGAGAGGTGCACTGGGCTCCTCAAGATGTGATTCCGGTGCCTGGACCGCTCTGGCGGGGCTCTCCAATACAACCCAGTGATCTCTTCCTGCATAGTGGTCATGTGCTGTGCACAATCTGGCTCTACAGAGAGGTGACCTATTGGAGGAGGAGGAGTTTCTTTGGCAGGCAGGACGACTCGCTAAGCATCATAATGATGATGCAAACTAGTCTGACTCCTACCTGAGCTCCGCATGCACACTGACACCTGGGCCCACATCTGTGTAGCAGGTAAAGGATCTGCCCTAAGGCGGGTGGGGTGGGGAACAGGAGGAAATCGCTCGTGGGTTCTGGGAACCAATGGCTTCCTTTTCTCAGTGATACAGCATTGAGGGGCCTCCCCAACTGACATCAACATGAAGTATCCCTCTGGTGATCATCAATGGAAGAGGATTCCTATTCGAGACAAATTAGTCACAGGTGGGTAGTGAAAAAACATTTAATGATTACAATAAAGGTGTTTAAATAATAAGTTCTAACATAAAAACTTGTGAACAGAAAATGTTAAAGTGCTTAAAGATCTATATAACTAGTGCAGCCCATCACCCATGCCATCTCAGTGCAACTACAACTTCCTAACCTTACGCGGCCTATCACTATGACTCAGTATCTCTCCAGAATGTACATCGGAGGTGGAGGGGGCCAGCTGCCTACCATGCCCTGTGGCCTGTGATGCACGTGGTGGACGTCCTCTGTGAGGCCCTGGACTTTGAGGACCCTGGCCTGCTTCCAGGTGTCTGGGACGTTTCTATGACACCCTCTTCATCCCGCTGCCCCTGCGATGCCTCAGTGTCAGGAAGGGGGGAGTCAGAAGGTATAGCCACAACCACAGTCTCCTGGCTGGAAGACCCCGGCATGGGCTCAAGCCCTTCTTCCTTCCTCGGGGTTCCTGTGGGCCTCTGGATCACTCCATGGGACGGCGGTGCTTCTGCAGTGGTCCTGCCAATCGTGGAGGACCACCTGCATCCTACCCATGGTGGTCGAGCCCTCTGCGGTGGCCAGCTGAGTTGGGGGCCACCTGTCAATGGCTGCAGCAAGTGCCCTCTGAGCCTGGGCCACACTCTGCAGCCCCTCAGCCATGACCCTCTGCGACTGGGCCACATTCTCGAGGTCTGCTGCTGTAGCCCACTGTGTCTCAGCGGTGTCCCGCTGGGTCTCCTGCAAGCTCTGCAGCCCTTCAGCCATGGCCCTCTGTGAATTGGCCACATTCTCAAGGTCTGCTGCTGTAGCCCCCATGTCTCAGGACACATGGTTAAGTGCAAGGGAAGGAGAAGAATCTGGGATGCCAAACAGATGATTCACATTTCTCCATTGAACATAGAACAAAGAACCAACAAAATTACATCACATAAACAGGCCCTTCGGCCCACCAAGCCTGCAGCGACCAGGCTGCCCTTCTGAATTGTAACCCCCTACCCTTCCGGGGACTATATGCCTCTATTCCCATCCCATTCACGTAACTGTAAAGACGCTCCTTAAAGGTCATTCTCGTATCTGCCTCCGTGACCTCCCCCAGCAGCGAGTTCCAGGCACCCACTACCCTCTCTGTGCAACTAAACATGCCTCGTACATCTCCTTTAAACCTTGCCCCTCGCACCCAAAACTCATGCCCCCGAGAAGTTGCCTCAAATTGAGTGGAGGATTGACAGGTGCTAACTTCTTGGCTCCAGTCCAATTTGGAATACTGCGTCCAGTTCTGGTCGCCACACTACCAGAAGGACGTGGAGGCTTTGGAGAGAGTACAGAGGAGGTTTACCAGGATGTTTCCTGGTATGGAGGGGCTTGGTTATGAGGAGAGATTGGGGAAACTGGGGTTGTTCTCCTTGGAAAGACGGAGGATGAGGGGAGACTTAATAGAGGTGTACAAAATTATGAATGGCATAGATAGGGTGAACGGTGGGAAGCTTTTCCCCGGGTCGGTGGTGACGTTCACGAGGGGTCATAGGTTCAAGGTGAAGGGGGGGAGGTTTAACACAGATATCAGAAGGACATATTTTACACAGAGGGTCGTGGGGGCCTGGAATGTGTTGCTGGGCAAGGTGGTGGAGGCGGACACACTGGGAACGTTTAAGACTTATCTAGACAGCTATATGAATGGAGTGGGAATGGAGGGATACAAAAGAGTGGTCTAGTTTGGACCAGGGAGCGGCGCGGGCTAATTGTTCTTGTTTCTCGTTTCAAGGCTTCATTCTATGATCATCTTGCTGGTGCCAGTACAGAGCGAGACTGCGGATAGTTGGGAACCTGTCTCGGGGGCAGGGAATTCAGATGGTGTTCGTAAAGCAGAAGTGGAAATGAATAGGGTTGGGAAGCATATTCAGATCAGGGCCAGTGTGATCTCCTGGACTCGTTTCGATCGCCTCAGGGGGTCGGAGAGGAATTTCCCAGATTTTTTTTTCCCCATATTGGCCCTGGGGTTTTCACTCTGGGTTTTTGCCTCTCCCTGGAGATCACATGGTCTGGAATGGGGGGGGTGGGGGTGAGTTAATAGGTTGTGATGAACAAAGCATCGTAGCTGTGAGGGACAGCTCGGTGGATAGGATATTAGGATGTAGATAGGCTGGAAAATTGGGCGGGGATCCTGGATTCAGGATTCAATCCTGGACCGAGGAGCGGCGCGGGCTTGGAGGGCCGAAGGGCCTGTTCCTGTGCTGCATTGTTCTTTGTTCTTGTTCATGCTGTCGTTGACAACCCGCATCTTCCCTGGATAGCTCCAACACCCGCTCCTCAAAGGGGGTGAGGACCCAGATGTCAGGCTCACCACCACCTGTCTTTGTCCTCTCACAGGTGTTATGGTCGGTCTTCTCCTATGGAGACAGAAGGAGCCATGAAAGAAATTGTGGCGTAACTCCTGCAGAGTATCAGGTGGTGGCCCTTAGAGGGCAAGCGCAGTGGGGCTCTTGGGGGGGATAGGAAGGAGGTGCTGGGGGGTCAGGAGCTGGAAACATGCAGGGTGCTGGGGATGGGAGGATCTGGGGGAGATTTGGGGGAAGATGCTAAACAGGGTTCAGCACTCACCCTGGCTGCCCGGATGAGGTAATTGATCTTCTTGCAGCACTGCTTCGTGGTTCAGGGGGCCAATGCCCTGGCACTGACCGAGGCAACAACTTCCTCCCAGGCCACATTTCCATCAGCCCCCCCTGGGTCTGCGTCCTCCTGGGGTGAAGAGGGCTTCCCACCTCGCCTCTGCCGCATCCAGCAGCCTCCCCAGGTCGCCCTCAGAAAAACGGAGGGTGGTCGTGTAATCATTTTTTCCTGTACTGCCTGCCTGCCTGTCCATCCTTGGGTTTTTATGGAGCTGCCCCTCATTAGGGCAGATCAGCTGCAGGCAGTTTGGCAGAGCATTTTAGCAAGTTACATGCAGTTTGCTTGTTACCATTGAGGGAAAGGCAAGTGAGCACTTGCAGGTGCGCTGCTGGGGAGGGGCCTGATGAATGAGTGCATCAATGATTGGGGACAGGGGAGAGAGAGGGAGGTGTCACACAGCCATCGGAATCTGGAGGAGGTGGGGCCTTGTGCAGGAGGATACGGGGTGGGGAGAGGGGAGGGGGGGGGTTCATTCTGCCTTAATCAGTGAGGGGAAAGGGGGGGAGGGGCCTGTGATCGGTCTGGGTGGTGGAGGGGATGGGGGATAAGGGGGTCAGTAGTGTTGTTGGGGTGGGGCAATGTCTGTGGGAGCCAGGGGAAGGCATTATCCGCCGCGGGAGGGATGTGGCAGGGGAGTGGCATTCTATCATTCTTTTCTGCGCATGCGCAGTTGGAGGCGCCGATCGGAGCTGCAGGGTTTCGGGTGCATTAAGCCCCGCCCACAGGCTTCTGCAGTGTGATTTGGAATCACTGATATTTTTTCAGGCAGAGTGCGTACGGGGGTGCCTGAGAACGGGTCTAAAAGTTCGATTTGAAACACTCCCCGTTTCAAGTTCACCCAGCACTTAGAATCAAAATGGTAAAATAGGGCCCTCAGTCTCTGTAAGGCTGCTCCCTCTGGAAATAGTGGCACAGGGCATCATGAAGGGAGCCTAACATCTTCTGAAGGCAGGCAGCCAACTAAACCGATTAGGTGGCCAATTAAGGGCCACTTCCTAGACATGGCAGCATTTTACTAATGTCAGGAAGGGTCACTCTTGGTGGCAATGTGGGTACACCCCACCCAAAATCTGAATGCCAAGGTCTGCCTGCCTGTTCTCGTCTTGACTCGTCAGACTAATCTCCAACAATCTGGAGCTCTGAAGATCCAGGCCAATATCGCGACACATTGCTCAAACTGTGTCAAATTTCCTTGATGGCCCAAGTCTTCATTCTTATCAACTTCATATGACACTGATAAAACAGAAAATTACCCACTTACTTGGATATGTTGAAATGGATCAGTCCACTGATCCACAGTGCAGAAGTACTCCCCCAATGCAGAGAGTGGAAAAGAGAATCAGTGCAGAAGACATGCCCAATTTTTAGGGCATTAGCTGCTATAGGTAAGTTTAAATGTCCAGTGTATATTTTAGTGAATGAGTGAGTGGATGAATGATTGAACAGGTAGGATGGCAGGGTGGCAGCTGGGTGAAGTTGCAGCTGAACAGGATGGTAAGGTGGTAGGTGGCTAGGGTAGCAGGTGGGTCGGGTAGAGAGTGGGCAGATGGGGTCATTGGTTCGAGGTCGGTTGGAGAGGGCTAGGCTGGTCGGATCAGGGAAGTAGTCACATCAGATAAGCTCGAGAGGTGTGTCAGTCTGAGTGATTGGGAGAGGTCAGTTGTAGTTACTCAGGATTTAGACTAGGATCTTTTCTGTTGAACATTTCTTGGCTAATTATCCAGGTGTGTAAGTTGGAACTGTCCAAAGTCTCCAACTCTAACTCTGGAGTTGGAAATATTTTTGCAGGGTTCAGGGGAGCAGAGGAATTTCTCAACCGAAGTTCAAACTTACAGGGAAATTCCCACAGAGTCAGTGTGTCAGGACTTATGCGGGAGCCTCTTGGTTTGTATGTCTGGTCTCATACAATCCGTAGATCGGAAGATCTGGGCTATTAGTGTTCACACAGTGTCCCTAGTTGCATTATATCATTTAATGTATTAAAATCAAGTGACTTTAAGCAGGCTTGAAGGGCCAAATGGCCTACTCCCGCTTCTTGTTTCTATGTAATTTGTTTCAGTGACTGGCACAAAAGGACATTTTGGGCAGAACATATTGCGAACCCCTATAAATTAACTGCATGATCTGAACCGAAAAAACATCAGGTTTTATTTCATTGTGGTTTATAGACATTAATCAGGTTTGGTACAGGTAACACAAAAAAATCTTCTACAGCTGACTTGGATCATACGGTGGAACAATGCTGCCAAGTATATTACAACTACTGACACTGAAGTAAATTCTGTACACATGGTGGGTCTTGAGAGATGTATCAAGAGGTACATTGAAGAAATTGTGTTACTCCTGCTTCAACTTCAGAGATCCAAGAATTCAGATATTTACTAAGCTGTAGCCCACTGAGGTAATGGACACTCATTCATTGCTCCATTGTCAATGCACTATAAAAAAAGAGTTCCCAAAACATTGACTCATGTCCCCAACAACAAAACTGATAACTGGCCATTAATCTTAACACTGGTTATGGAATTTTGCTGAGCATAAATTGGCTCCTGTATTTCCCTTAAAAAATAAGTACCTCATTTAAAAAGTACTTTGTGATAATCACAGGACTGGACCCGATTTTGTCTCTTTCCTCCATCCCTCACAATGCACAAAATGATACATACTTTAGCAGCACAACAACAGCGATATATTTCTTCTCCAGTACATCCCTTCTCTCTGCTCTGACCTTTTGGTCCACCCAGTCACTCTGATACCCTTCCTTCTCCAAACATTACAACTCTATGGGACGTCTACATTTGCATCACAATATAGATCGAGTATCCTTTATCTGAAACCCTTGGCGCCAATTCCGTTTCACTATTCAGATATTTTTGAGTTTCGGATCTACTGTATATATGGTAAGCCAGACTTATTTACATTACAATAGCCTAAGCTAATTATAGTCCACAAATACTAGATTGTTTCTCCATTTGCCAACTCTCACACACACTCTTACCTGTTGACACTTATCACCCCTGTAATATAATATTGCATTGCTTTATTAACATACAAATTAACTGCATAGCTGTTCAAAAAATCATTTGGTTTTTGAATATGTTCAGTTCTTGGATGCACAGAAAAAGGATATTCGACCTGTAATTAACTTGAATTGTCTCTGGGAATCAAAGGCAAAGGAATTACTAAAAATATTGATGTTGCTTAGTTAATTTCTTTTCTTTGAAGTATTTTGGTACTGTCATGCGACTGTAAAATGTGCTTGAAATTGACTCCTGGGGTATCATACTTCATAGTTTACCAGCATAGATCAATGGAATATGAAATCCAGTGGCATTTAGCTCAGAAGAATAGTCTAATGTACAGCTCAAGCTCCTGCACCTTTTACCAATAAATTTACTTTTATTTTTCCAATTTAATTAGGGTGCATACCAAGATCACATAGTGAGTTGAAATCTTAAAACAAAAATCATCAACATTACACTACAAAATGTTAGTTGTAAGATTGTTAATTGATCTATAACTTGTGCAGTATTTGGAGGTAATCAACTTTACAGAGACCACGAGGAATAAAGTTATGTTAAGGGCAGCTAACCAATCTGATTTATATTTATTCATGGTACCTACTGTGTAGTTCACATGTGCTAGAGTTCTGAGAGAATTATGATCCAGCACAAAGTGAGACATAAATCACACATCGTGACATATTCACTTTGTGGTGTACTATCACATCATTAACTGTTTTTCTAAGTACATCTACATATTGTCATTCATTCTCATTACAACTGGAAGGTGGATAGTACTTTACAAGATCTGTTCGGATGGAGAAAGTCCTTCAGCCAATTTGATCTGCTACCTGAATCTGTAGTGTCCAGCTGTTTCTTAAATTAGTCTGGTGTCCTAGCCTCAATCACCCTTCCTGGCAACCATTGTAGTTGCTAATCATTTTCTACATATGCCATAGAATCTGGCCTAAACTTGCTTTTCACAACCCTGAATGTGTAGGCTCTTCAACATTTCCACTGGAAGAGGTGAGTTGAGGATTGCTGCTCTTGACATCAAGGTAGCATTTGACTGAGTCCTAGCAAAGCTGGAATAGATGAGAATTGAAGACAAACTCTCCACAGCTGTCAGTAATATCTAGCACAAAGGAAGATGTTTGTGATTATTGGTGTTCAATCATCCCTGTCCCAGGACATTCACTGTGGGTGTTCCTTAGGGTAGTGTCCAAGGCCCAACCATCTTCAGCTGCAGCATCAATGACCTTTCCTTCATTATGAGGTTAGAAATGGGGATGTTTGCTGATGATTGCACAATGTTCAGTGAATCCTCAGGTCTGAAACAGTCCAAGTCAATATGCAGCAAGATCTGGACAACATTCAGGTTTAGGCTGATGTGTGGCAAATAATATTCATGCCACTCAAATGCCAGGCAATGACCGTCTCCACCATAAGAGAATCCTACAGCTTCCCATGGCATTACCTCCACTGTCAATACCTGGAGGAGTCACTGTCAATATCTGGAGAAGCTGAACTAGACCAGTCATATAAATAGAGTGGCTACAACAGCAGGTCAGAGACTGAGAATTCTGCAGAAAGTAAATCGCCTCCTGATTCCTGAAAGCCGGTCCACAATCTACAAAGCACTAGTCAGAAGTGTGATGGAATACTTGCCTGGATGAGTGAAACAACATTAAAGAAGCTCAACACCATCCATGACAAAGCACTACCTCCACCACTGACGCACACTGGCAGCAGTGGTACCAACAACAAAGGGTACGGCAGCAACTCGCCAATGTTCCCTCGACAGCATCTTCCAAACCCTGACCTCCACCACCATGAAGAACAAGAACAGCAGATGCATGGGAACATGACCACCTGCAAATTCTCCTCCAAGCCACTCACAAATTCACTGTTCCTTCAAAATCCTGGAGCTCACTCCATTGCAAAAGTATGGGTTTACCTACACCCCATGGAATGCAGCAATACAGGAAGGCAGCACATCACCACCATCTCAAGGGCAATTAGAAATGGGCAAAAAACATGCTGGCTTAGCCAGTGATACCCATGTCCCATGAAAGAATAATAAGAATTAAAAAATGGTTCTGGGAAACGGGAATTGAAAAACGGTTGGGTTAGGATGAGGAAATGAAAACCCTTCTTTGATATTTTGAGTTCCAGGAAAATGTGTGCAGAAAGGGAAAGTCCTGAGCCAAACTATAAATAGACAGAAATATCCATGAGAGGAGGCAAACGTTGCCAAGTATCCAGCAGGATAGAAATAGTGCACAACAATAATGCAAAATTGATCATATACCATCAATATACCAACATACAACAGTAATAACAACAACGTAGCAGTAGTATAACAACAAAACAGCAGAATCCAATAATTATGAAGCATTAATACAGAGAATGCAATAATAATAGTAATAGCGCAGCAATAAAAGAGTAATAATGCAGCAATAGATTGAGAATAGCTAAAGTCTTCAGGCAAATATAGAGGTCACCGTTGCAAACGTCAGGTCAGTCTTCTCAAAAGTCAGCCCACGGAAAGCGACTGGCCCGGATGGGGTACCCGGATGAGCACTCAGATCCTGCACGGATCAGCTGGCAAGGGTATTCGCAGACATCTTTAACCTCTCTTTACAACAATCTGAGCTCCCTGTCTGCTTCAAGAAGACGACCATCATCCCAGTACCAAAGAAAAGCCAGGCAGCGTGCCTTGATGACTATCGTCCGGTGGCTCTGATATCCATCATTATGAAGCGCTACTAAAGATTAGTCATGACACGAATCAATTCCAGCCTCCCAGATTGCCTGCATCCACTATAGGTTGCCTATCACTGCAACAGGTCTACAGCAGACGCCATCTCCCTGGCCAGGGAAGATTTCTGGGTGTAACACCAGAAATCATCTTTGGTGAAGATCTTCAGATCAGATGTGTAACACAATGCAGCAATTTATTTCATGGCCTTTCCCGCCACCCATGGCACCTTCTCATGCAATTGCAGAAGATGTAACACCTGCCCCTTTACATCTTCCATGCTCACCAGCCAAGGTCCAAAACACTCATTCCAAGTCAAGCAGCGTTTCACTTGCACCTCTTTCAATTTGGTCTATTGCATTCGCTGCTCCCAATGTGGTCTCCACTATATCGGAGAGACCAAGCGTAGAGTGGGTGATCGCTTTGCTGAGCACCTTCGGTCTGTGTGCAATCAGGACCCTGACCTTCCGGTTGCTGCCATTTTAACACACAATCCTGCTCCCATGCTCACATGTCTGTCCTTGGCCTGCTGCAATGTTCCAGTGAAGCCCAAAGCAAACTGGAGGAACAGCATCTCATCTTCCGGCTAGGCACTTTACAGCCTTCCGGTCTCAACATCGAATTCAACAACTTCAGATGATTAGCTCTACCCCACCTCAGCTCCTTTTCTTTTTAACTGTTCTCTTTTATTTCTTTATTGTCTTTCTTCATTTTTCTTCCCCCCCACTCTTTCCCCCTACTTTATCCCCTTTCCTTACCTTTTCTCCCCCTTTTGCTTCCCCTTTTCTCAATTTTACCTCTCTTCATCCATTCCCTCCCCCCATCCCCACCCCCACATCTTCATCTGTCACAGTTTACCCTCTAATTTTAGCCTCTCTGCCATTTGGCCATTCACACCCTTTATTCTCTCTATGGACTGCAATTAGCAGTCTTTTCCCTGGTTTCTGTGATTCATCTTTCATTCCCTCACCCTACAGTATAAATATCTCCCACTTTCTGTGCCTTTCAGTTTGACAAAGGGTCATCTGGACTCGAAACGTCAGCTCTTTTCTCTCCTTACAGATGCTGCCAGACCTGCTGAGATTTTCTAGCATTTTCTCTTTTGGTTTCAGATTCCAGCATCTGCAGTAATTTGCTTTTTTTCTACATTGCTGGGTAGGTGCCAGTGTTGTATCTGTATTGGAACAGCATGACTAAGGGTGTAGCTAGTATTGGAGCACAATTCTCAGTATTATTGCTGGAATGTTGTTAGGGCCCATGGCCTTTGCGATATCCAGTGCCTTCAGCCATTTCTTGATATCATGTGGAGTGACTTGAATTGGCTGAATACTGGCATCTGTGATGCTGGGGACCTGAGGAGGAGGCCAAGTTGGATCATCCACTCAGCACTTCTGGCTGAAGATTGTTGAAAATGCTTCAGCCTTGTGTTTTGCACTGATGTGCTGGGCTCCTCGATCATTGAAGATACAGGTATTTGTGGATCTCTTCCTCCAGTTATTTTTAAAAATTGTCCATCACCATTCATAACTGAATGTGGCAAAGCTTAGATCTGATCCATTGGTTATGGGATTGTTTACTTCTGTCTATCACATATTGCTTCTGCTGTTTGGCATCAAGTAGTCCTGTGCCATGTTCTCACCAAGTTGATGCCTTATTTTTAGGCATGCCTGATGATGCTCCTGGCATGCCTTCCTGCACTCTTCTTTAAAACAGGGTAATCCCCATCCCCTGGCTTGTTGATAATGCTAAAGTGGGGGATATGCTCGACTATGAGGTTACAGACTGTGGTTGTGTACAGCTTTTCTGCTGCTGATGGCCCACAGTGCCTCATGGGTGGCCAATTTTGAGTTGTTAGGTGTCTTCAAAATCTATCCCATTTAGCACTGCCTACAACATGATATATTTCCCTAAAAGTGACGTCACAGGTGGATAGGGTCGTAAAGAGTACCTTTGGTACATTGGCCTTTATAAATTGGAGTATCGAGTATAAAAGTTGGAGTGTTATGGTAAGGTTATATAAGGCATTGGTGAGGCCGAATTTGGAGTATTGTGTACAGTTTTGGTCACCTAGTTACAGGAAGGATGTAAATAAGATTGAAAGAGTGCAGAGAAGGTTCACAGGGATGTTGCCAGGACTTGAGAAGCTGAGTTACAGAGAGAGATTGAATAGGTTGGGACTTTATTCCCTGGAGCGTAGAAGATTGAGGGGAGATTTGATAGAGGTGTATAAGATTTTGATGGGTATAGATAGAGTGAATGCAAGCAGGCTTTTTCCGCTGAGGCTAGGGGAGAAAAAAACCAGAGGGCATGGGTTAAGGGTGAAAGGAGAAAAGTTTAAAGGGAATATTAGGGGGGGGCTTCTTCACGCAGAGAGTGGTGGGAGTGTGGAATGAGCTGCCGGATAAAGTGGTAAATGCGGGGTCACTTTTAACATTTAAGAAAAACTTGGACGGGTTCATGGATGAGAGGGGTGTGGAGGGATATGGTCCAAGTGCAGGTCAGTGGGACTAGGCATAAAATGGTTCGGCACAGACAAGAAGGGCCAAAAGGCCTGTTTCTGAGCTGTAATTTTCTATGCTTCTATGCTTCTATTACCGAGACTAGCTTGTGACAATTAGCAACTTAAACTAAACATAAATCAGCAAAGCTATGAAGATAATTAGATTTTGGTAAATGGAAAAATAGCTTACAAAAAGAGACTGCATTCATATTGCAATGCATGAGTTATATAAATTCATAAATATTCCATACAGTTTATTTATTCAAACATTGCACTTTATGATATTTCTACCCCAGTATCTAATAACTTAAAATGCACTGGGATTAAATTAAAATATTTTATTCTCCATGAGACAGGAATAGTGTGCAGAGATGTTGGAGATGTGTGACACTGCACTCTGAAAAATTAAACCACATCATTTTACACTTGATTTTGGAAATCATTCCAAAGAGGAAGAGGGAAACCAAATGCATGATATGCATTGAATATTGAATCATAGAGATTTTAGCACAGAATGTGATCGCTCAGCCCATTGTTCCCATGTCCATTATTAGGATTGTGATAACAGGGCACTTTAGAAAATTGTAATATGATCAGGCAGAATCAACACCAATTTATAAGAAGGAAATCATGCTTGACAAGTCTGTAAGAGATTTTTTGAGACTGTCATTTGTAGGGTGGATTAGGGGGAAGCCCGTGAATGCAGCACATTTGGGTTTTCAAAAATCATTTAACAAGGTGCATCACAAAAGGATATTATACAAAATTAGGGCTGATAGTATTGAGAGAAGTATACTAGTATGGACTGAGGATTGGCTAATAAGCAGAAGAAAGAACAGGAATTGTGGGTACAATTTTATCTTTGTGGGTACAATTTTATCTTTTAAAAAGCATTTAGATAGTTACATGGGTACTCATAGAGGTACTCATAGTACGATGGGTATGGAGGGATATGGGCCAAATGCAGGCAATTGAGATTAGCTGAGGGGTTTTTAAAAAAAGGGCGGCATGGACAACTTGGGCTGAAGGGCCTGTTTCCATGCTGTAAACCTCTATGAATAAATTAATCATTTTGGGTTGGCAAACTATAACTCTTGGGGCCAAGGATTAGTGCCAGCGCTTCAGATATTAACAATCCATGTAAATGACACAGTTCACATGACCATGTGCAATGTATCCAAGTTTGCTGATGATATAAAGTTGGAGGGAAAGTAAGCCTGAGGAGGACAGGAGGTTTCAATGGGATACGAAGAAGTAAAGCGAATGGGCAAAACATGACAGATGAAATATTGTATAATGTGGGCAAGTTATATACTTTGATAAGTGAATTGGAAAAAAGAACATGTTTTACATCGAATAAAACTGGAAAATGTTGATATTCAGAAGGCTTTGTACATAAATCACAAAAAGTGAACATGAGTTATGGCAAGCAATTAGAAAAACAAATGCGATGTTAGATTTAAAGGGATTTGAGTACAGGAATAAAGATGTTTACTGCAATTATACAGGGTCTTGTTGAGACTACACCTGGTGTACTGTATACAGTTTTGGTGTCTATATCCAAAGATAAATATAATTGGCATATAGGGAGCCGTCGGGTCTATTTTCTTTTTCAGAATAAAATTGAGAACGACTGGTTCAATCTTTATTAAGCATCCTTTAGAATTAGTATTTTACAGAAAGCGAAAGAGATTAATTTACCGGTAAGAGAGAGAGATCTTGCCTCAAAAGCTTGTACAGCATTCAAACAGCAACTGAACACCAACTGAACAGAAAACATATAGCTATACAGAGCATTATAACTTCTTCAGAAATTACCAGAAACAAACAGTGCAAATGATGTCTGTAACTTTCGACAAACAATTCACATCTTGTTTATGACAAGAATCATTTCTGCTTAACACTGCATTTTCAAATGTAGCCAAGTTTCTAAGCTAAACACAGAATTCCAAGCTGAATTTTAAAATATGGTCAAATTAGCTTAAGTTAGCTTTAAAGCATAGCACAATTAGTTACGTTAGGCAGAATACCTTAAAATTAAGCCTTTTAACTGGGCAAACCATACAGAGGATCCCACAGGAATGTAGCAAAGATTCACTAATCTGATGCTGGGACGATGGACGTTTGAGTAAACTAGGTCTATATTCCCTAGGATTTAGAATAATGAGAGGAGATCTCATTGAAACACGCAACATTTTTAGGAGATTTAATAGGGTAGATAGCAGAAGGATGTTTTCCCTGGCTGGGAAGTCTAGAAATAGGAGGTCAACATCTCAGAATAAGGGTCAAACATAAGAACATAAGGAATAGGACCAGGAGTAGGTCATTTAGTCCTTTGAGCCTGCTCTGCATTCAATGAGATCATGGTGATCTTCTACTTAGAATCATAGAGTCCCTACAGAAGGAGGCCATTTGGCCCATTGAGTGTGCACCGACAACAATTCCACCCAGGCCGAACCCACGTATTTTCCCTGCTAATCCCCTTGACACTAAGGGTCAATTTATCATTGTCAATCAGCCTAAACTGCACATCTTTGGACTGTGGGAAGAAACCGGATCACCCGGAGGAAACCCATGCAGACACGGGAGAAAGTGTAAACTCCACACAGACTGTGACCCGAGGCCGGAATTGGACCTGAGTCCCTTGATTTTCAGCACAATTTTCCTGCACTCACCCTGTATCCCTTGATTTGTTTTAAAATGTAGAAATCTATCAATTGCAGTCTTGAACATACTCAAAAATTAGCCTTCACAGTCCTTTGGGACAGAAAAAACCCAAAATTCACCATGCTTTGAGCAAAGAAATTCCTCCTCATCTCACTCCTAAATGACTTGCCCCTTATCATGAGACACATCCCCAATTCTGGACTCCCAGCCAGGGGAAACATCCTTCCTACATCTTCTCTATTGAGTCCTGAAAGAATTCTGTGGAGGCGATCTTACTGGCTCATCTCACTGGTCGATCAGCATGGCAAGCTGGTAAGATCCCGAGAGAGGCGAAAAACAGGCTTCTTGTCTTCCACGATACTACCAACACTGTGAGGCCAGTGTGATCAACCTCATGCCCGGGAAGGCTGATTATAATATTTAAATCCTGATTAAATCCAGAATCGGCTCACTTGCCTTAACGGACTGAACTTAACTTAATGGACCAGATAGAGTCATAGAGGTTTACAGCATGGAAACAGGCCCTTTGGTCCGACTTGTCCATGCCGCCTTTTCTTTTGAAACCCCTAAGCTAATCCCAATTGCCCGCATTTGGCCCATATCCCCCTATACCCATCGTACCCATGTAACTGTCTAAATACTTTTTAAAAGATAAAATTGTACCCGTCTCTACTACTACCTCTGGCAGCTTGCTCCAGACACTCACCACCCTTTGTGTGAAAAAATTGCCCCTCTGGACACTTTTGTATCTCTCCCCTCTCACCTTAAACCTATGCCCTCTAGTTTTAGACTCCCCTACCTTGGGAAAGTATATTGATTATCTAGCTGATCTATGCCCCTCATTGTTTTATAGACCTCTATAAGGTCACCCCTCAGCCTCCTACGCTCCAGAGAAAAATGTCCCAGTCTATTCAGCCTCTCCTTATAGCTCAATCCATCAAGTCCCGGTAGCATTCTAGTAAGTGATGACTCCACCGGTGGGACCATTGAGGTCCCCTGGGTTGTCAGGGACAGATAGGGGGCAGTGCCAGCCTGGAACCCTGGCAGTGCCCCGATACTCTGCATTGGGGGGGTCGCCAGGGCAGCGACCGACCGGAGGTGTATGGGGAACGGGGGTGGATGGCGAATGTGGGTGGCAATCGGCTAGGAAACAGGGACAGGGATGGGGATTGGCCAGAGTGGGCATGATCAAGGGAGGGGGCTGGGGGTGTGATATCTGCAGGAATGAGATATCCTCCAGTGCATTAACTGTGTACTCTTGTAAACAATTAGTGCACTGGGAGATCAGCGCATGCATAATAGCACCCTCTAGTAATCATCAGCTGGCTTCTCGGTGAGAATAGTCCACCTACTGGCATGACTCATACTTTAGCCGAAGACCCTGTCTGGGAGATCACCCAAAAAAGGACATGATTCTTGCCCATCTTCACACTCATTTGGCACAATTGTTTTGGTAAGACTGCCCCCCTGTAGGTTTGAATGAGATCACCTCTCATTCTTCTGAACTCCAGAGAATAAAGGCACTCTTTATTTAATCCTTCTTCATAGGACAATCTCCCTCATCCCAGGAATTAGATAACCTTTATTGTACTGCTTCTATGACAAGTATATATTGCCTTGGATTAGGAGATTAAAATTACACAATGGGTGAAATTTTACCAAGAGAAATTGGTCAGTTTTCTCTCCAGATCTTACAACACCCTGCCAAAAAAAAATCAAGAGGGGGGGTGTTACATGCCATCACACGGGGAGGGGGGGCTAACAACGCCAGCAAAACTTGTCTGCTCCTAGATTGGGGGCCATGTTTAAAGAGTGCTCCAATCAGAACGAGAATAAACTTTTCCCTCAGATCACCTGGAGGGAGGTTCCCACCCCTGATTGGAGTTATCGTGGTGGGAGATACAGGACGGATATCAGAGGTAGGTTCTTTACGCAGAGAGTGGTTGGGGTGTGGAATGGACTGCCTGCAGTGATAGTGGAGTCAGACACTTTAGAAACATTTAAGCGGTTATTGGATAGGCACATGGAGCACACCAGGATGATAGGGAGTGGGATAGCTTGATCTTGGTTTCAGATATAGCTCGGCACAACATCGTGGGCCGAAGGGCCTGTTATGTGCTGTACTGTTCTATGTCTATGTCTACTCTACCTCCCACTCTGATCATCAGCCCCTTCTTCCCCCCTGAACCCAAAATCATTGGCACTTTCTTCCCCTCTCCCCCCATAGTCGGAGCCAGAATCTGCTCACCTCCCCACAACGGCTATCGCCAGCATCCTCTGTTCCCCTGTCTGCTCCCAACCCACAACCCAATGTGAATGAATCCCTCCTCCCCCCATGAGGCTCCCACTGGGGCCCACACCTTGGCACTGCCAAGGTGGCATGAAGTCTGGCCTTGTTCCTGTCCCCAGGGCTGTATTTACCTTTACACCCCCAGGGAGACCCCATGATAGGTTCACATTTGGGTGAACCTGTTGTAAACTGCGTTGATGTTTGAAGATATGGCAAGGGGTCAAGATACAGCAAAGGGGGTGTTTAAATATATTAAAATGCAAATGCATGCAAAACAGGTTCACGCCCATTATGGGTGCAAACCTGATGATGTTGCTGGATAGGGGAAGAGGAAGATCTGGCGACTGCAACTTCCAGATCTTGAGCCCCCACTGGAAACCTTGCAGATGGCGAGTGTGGACTCAAGATTTCAGCCAATATTCCAGGTGTGGTCTCACCAAGGCTCAATATCATAAAGTCATAGGGGTTTACAGCATGGAAACAGGCCCTTCGGCCCAACTGGTCCATGCTGCCTTCTTTTTAAACCACCATGCTAGTCCCAATTACCCGTATTTGGCCTATATCCCTCTCCCCATCTTACCCATGTAACTGTCTAAATGCTTTTTAAAAGACAAAATTGTACCCGCCTCTACTACTACCTCTGGCACCTTCTTCCAGACACTCACCACCCTCTGTGTGAAAAAATTGCCTCTCTGGACCCTTTTGTATCTCTCCCCTCTCACCTTAAACCTATGCCCTCCAGCGTTAGACTCCCCTCCTTTGGGAAATGATGTCAACAGCAACAGTATAATTGCAGTAAGACAGCTTTACTCTACTATACTCAAATCCTCTTGTAATAAAGGTCAATATACAATTGGCCTTCTTCATTGCCGCATGTTAGCTTTCAGTGACTCATGAACAAGGACACCCAAGTCCTTTGGAAGTTCAACACTTCCCAGACTCTCACCATTTACGAAATACACTGTATTTCTGTTTTTCCTACCAAATTGGATAATCTCACATTTCTCCACATTGTTCATCATCTGCCAAATTTTTGCGCACTCACTTAGGGCCAGATTTTACCAAAACTTTGCGCCCGGCGGTAAAGTTGGGTGTCGGGCCGATACCGCGATCTGCATCCGATTCCGAGCAGATCGCGGCTTTACCGACACCTGATTCGGCTGCGGGTCCGGCCCGCGCCCAAATCGGGCGGCCCGGCGATTTAAATGCATTTGCACGCACTTAATGAAGCGAACGCCCAACCCTACCGCCAAATCCCACTTTACCGTCTTCTGGCCCGTTCTGCATCCATGCTGTAAGCGACCTGCAAAATAAAAGTCTGAAGTCGTCGCTGCAGCTTACGAAGAGCGGGGTCAGAGCCTCCAATGGCTCTCTGACCCAGGTCATCCTCTGGTTGGGGGGGCGGATGGGAGGAGCAGGGTGGGCGGGACCCAGATCATCCTCTGGTCGGGGGTGGGGTGGGGGGGGGGGGGTGGGACCCAGATCATCCTCTGGTCGGGGGGGGGGGGGTCCGCTGCCAGTCTGCAGCCGATCGGTGGGAGGGGGGGGGGAGGGGGCAGGGGGTTCCGCCACCACTCTGCGGGTGATCCCTCCTCTCCACCGGAGGAACGAATCCCCCCTGCCGGAGTGGACGTGCAGCCATGCCTTCCCACAAAACCTTTAGGGAGAAGCGAATCCTCGCTAAGAAGATGAAGCAGAACCGGTCAATTCCACAGTGGATCCGCATGAAAACCGGCTACAAGATCAGTGCAAGTCCAAGGGGAGACACTGGAGAAGGACCAAGCTGGGCCTGTAAAGGGATACACCATCACTGGTACACTACCAGCCACAGCCATCTCTCCCGCTCTCTTGCCCCTGCAGGGAAGAGTAATCTGTGGCTGGTCATGTACTAGTGATGGTGTATCCACTTTCTGCTTTTTTTTTCTTTCGTGCCCGGGCGCGCTCTGTCAGATTTTTTTCAAACTGCGCATGCGCTGTTCAGAGCACCGATCGGTCCGCCAGTGCTAAGCCCCGCCCACAGCGCGAATTGGACCGGAGCCGGCAAAACGCGTATGGGCGCGCTGGAAAGAGGATTCCAGGCGCGGATCTATTTGACGCCCGGATTCGGCACTTAGACTCAAAATGGTAAAATCAGGCCCTTTGTCTCTCCAAATCTCATTAAAATCTCTTTGCATTCTCTTCACAGCTCACAATACCACCTAGTTTTGTGTCATCTGCAAACTTGGAAATATTATATTTAATCCCCAAATCCAAATCATTGATATTGATTATGAATAGCTGAGGCCCAAGCACTGATCCTTGCAGGACCACACCAGTCACATCCTGCCAATCTGAAAATTACCCATTTATTCCTACTCTCCATTTTCTGTCCATTAGCCAGTTCTCAACCCATGCCAGTATATTCCAGCCAATTATATTTGCTCTAATCTTGTCTACTAACTCGTGTGGGAGCTTGTCAAAAGGTTTCTGAAAACCTAAGTATATTATATCCACTAGCTCCCCCTTATCTCTTCTGCTAGTTACACCCTCAAAAAACCTTTGTAAGGAAAAAAATAGTAAAGGGTATGGACAAAGAGACAACAGGTTTGTTAAACATTATTTCCTTTCATACATCCATTACACAGCCACTTAGGACTGAGTTGAGGAGACATTTCTTCACTCAAATATTATAAATCTTTGGAATTCTCCATTCCAATCTTCTGAGCTGAGGTTGCTCAGTCAGTGAGTACGTTCAAGACAAAGATCGATAGATTTTTAGATACTAAAGGAATCAAGGACTATGAGGAGCTGAGATAGAAGATTAGCCATCATCTTAGTAAATGGCAGAGCAAATTCGAAGGGCCAAATAGCCAATTCCTACTCCTATTTCTTATGTTGTGTATGTAGCAAAAGTAGCTCTACATCAGAGATACTTACTGTAATCATGTTTAACAACCATGATACTTCTTTCTCCTTACCCTTTAATATTCTTTCCTGACAAAATGTTCAAACACAGGTTTATCAATACTTTTCAAAAGGAAGCAATGCTAATATTTTTTAGATGAGCAGCTTACATCAAAGATTTGTTTACACATCAGGACCACCTGAGACTCAAATCGGTCAAGGTTCACTATTTACTCCCTCTCATTGGTCCTTACATTTGTGGCTCCAAGCCGCAGCAATAACAAAATAAAAATCTTCATGGTCTGCCTGCAAGGTTTAATGAGTCACTAAATTTTGCTGCATGCTCCAGAGGATATACTGGCTTCAGAAATAAAATTTCCTGAGGCGGAAACCTTAGCATTCTACTATTTGTGAGGTGTTGAAATTCACAATCTAGTGCTTCAACCATTACAGTGAGAGGAGGCTGAATATGTGAGCATTCATGCAAAGTAAAGTCATCAGTAAAGTGATATATTGGGAGCGATGGTGAGTGGAGGTCATTGATACGGAGAAGGTGCAGAATGAGAAAGAATAAAGCTCTGGGGAACTCCTGAGTTAATAGAAAGAGTCAGAAAATGAGCCATCAATGACAGGATAAACACAAAGCATTGAAGAGGAAACAAAGAACTGGAGAAGGCCCTGCAAAAGTAGTTTGATGAGGAGTGTGTGCAGCCCAAATCTGTTAAAAGTTCGAAATGTATGAGAAGGATGACAAATGATTCTTTAAATGTTCATAAAAAATTGGCAGTTTGCTCCTTAAATATTCACGTTCTGGAGATATTCGTACCATCATTTTTCCAATTATACTTCTTATTTTCCTCAAATAAATTGTCTGGAAGTTTCATTTTATTTTTTCGTGTGATGTGGCCAGTATTTGTTGCCCATCTCAAAGTGTCTTTAAACTGAGTGGCTTCTTAGGACATTTTGGAGGTCAGTTAAGAGTCAACCACATTTCTGTGAGTCTGGAGTCACATGTAGGCCAGACCAGACAATGCATGTATTATACATGGTAACAAATCAAAATGTTTGATTTTCAGCCACTATTTACCAAATCATTTTTTGAAACAAATGATTAAGTTACCTGTCAGTTTTGAAATTTTCCACATTTATTAGGTCTAATACAGATAGGAAATATACAGTAAATGGCAGAACCCTTAAGAGTATTGATAGGCAAAAGGATCTGGGTGTACAGGTACACAGGTCACTGAAAGTGGCAATGCAGGTGGAGAAGGTAGTCAAGAAGGCATACAGCATGCTTGCCTTCATCGGCTGGGGTATTGAGTTTAAAAATTGGCAAGTCATGTTGTAGCTTTATAGAACCTTGGTTAGGCCGCACTTGGAATATATTGTTCAATTCTGGTCGCCACACTACCAGAAGGATGTGGAAGCTTTGGAGAGGGTACAGAAAAGATTTACCAGGATGTTGCCTGGTATGGAGGGCATTAGCTATGAGGAGAGGTTGGAGAAACTTGGTTTGTTCTCACTGGAGCGACGGAGGTTGAGGGGAGACCTGATAGAAGTCTACAAGATTATGAGAGGCATGGACAGAGTGGATAGTCAGAAGCTTTTTCCCAGGGTGGAAGAGTCAATTACTGGAGGGCATAGGTTTAAGGTGCGAGGGGCAAGGTTTAAAGGAGATGTATGAGGCAGATTTTTTACACAGAAAGTAGTGGGTGCCTGGAACTCGTTGCCGGGGGAGGTAGTGGAAGCAGATACGGTAGTGAATTTTAAGGGGCGTCTTGACAAGTACAAGTAGCGTAAGGGGATTGGATGGGGAGGAGTTCGTTAGGCGTGTTCAGGAGGGTTTCCTGACACAGCATGTGGACAAGCCGACAAGAGGAGAGGCTGTACTTGATCTGATACTGACCAATGAACCTGGACAGGTGTCAGATCTCTCAGTGGGAGAGCATCTTGGGGATAGCGATCATAACTCTATCTCCTTTATGCTTGCATTGGAAAAAGAGAGGATCAGGCAAGCTAGGAAAGCGTTTATATGGAGTAAGGGGAAATATGAAGACATAAGGCAGCAAATTAGAGGAGTAAATTGGAAGGAGGTATTCTCGGGGAAATCTACTGAAGAAAGGGGGCAGTTTTTCAAGGAATGTCTGTCTAGGGTTCTACAGGACAATGTTCCGAGCAGACAGGGAGGTGTTGGTAGGTTAAAGGAACCGTGGTGCACGAAAGCTGTACGGGACCGAGTCGAGAAGAAAAGGAAAGCGTACAAAAGGTTCAGAGAGCTTGGCAAAGATAGGGATCTAGATGATATACGGCTTGTAGGAAGGGACTAAAGAAGGAAATTAGGAGAGCCAGAAGGGGTCACGAGAAGGCCTTGGCAAGTAGAATTAAGGAAAACCCTAAGGCGTTCTATAAATATGTGAAGAGTAAAAGAATGAGACGTGAAGGAATAGGGCCTATAAAAGGTGAAGGCGGGAAAATCAGTACGGAACCAGTAGAAATGGCAGAGGTGCTTAATGAGTATTTTGCCTCGGTTTTCACAGAGGAGAAGGACATGGGTGGATGTACTGTGGGCTTGCGGTGGACTGAAAAGATTGAGTATGTGGACTTTAACAAAGAAGTTGTGCTGGAATCTTTGAATGGCATCAAGATAGATAAGTCGCCGGGTCCGGATGGGATGTACCCCAGGTTACTGTGGGAGGCGAGGGAAGAGATTGCAGAGCCTCTGGCGATGATCTTTACGTCGTCGATGGAGACGGGAGAGGTGCCGGAGGATTGGAGGATTGCGGATGTGGTTCCTATTTTCAAGAAGGGGAATAGGGATAGCCCAGGAAATTACCGACCGGTGAGTCTAACCTCAGTAGTTGGTAAGCTGATGGAGAAGATCCTGAGGGACAAGATTTATGAGCATTTAGAGAGGTTTAGTATGCTCAAGAGTACTCAGCATGGCTTTGTCAAAGGCAGATCGTGCCTTACGAGCCTGGTGGAGTTCTTCGAAAATGTGACTAAACACATTGATGAAGGGAAAGCGGTAGATGTGGTTTATATGGATTTTAGCAAGGCGTTCGATAAGGTCCCCCATGCAAGGTTTCTCGAAAAAGTGAGAGGGCATGGGATCCAAGGGGCTGCTGCCCTGTGGATCCAGAACTGGCTTGCCCAAAGCAGGCAGAGAGTGTGTATAGATGGGTCTTTCTCTAAATGGAGGTCGGTCACCAGTGGTGTGCTCCAGGGATCTGTTCTGGGACCCTTGCTGTTTGTCATTTTCATAAATGACCTGGATGAGGAAGTGGAGGGATGGATTGGTAAGTTTGCCGACAACACGAAGGTTGGTGGGGTTGTGGATAGTCTGGAGGGATGTCAGAAGTTACAGAGGGACATAGATAGGATACAAGACTGGGCGGAGAAGTGGCAGATGGACTTCAACCCAGATAAATGCGTAGTGGTCCATTTTGGCAGGTCAAATGGGATGAAGGAGTACAATATAAAGGGAAAGACTCTTAGTACTGTAGAGGATCAGAAGGACCTTGGGGTCCGGGTCCATAGGACTCTAAAATCAGCCCCGCAGGTGGAGGAGCTGGTTAAGAAGGCGTATGGTGTGCTGGCCTTTATCAATCGAGGGATTGAGTTTAGGAGTCCAGGGATAATGATGCAGCTATATAAGACCCTCATCAGACCCCACTTGGAGTACTGTGCTCAGTTCTGGTCGCCTCATTACAGGAAGGATGTGGAAAAGATTGAAAGGGTGCCGAGGCGATTTACAAGGATGTTGCCTGGATTGAGTGGCATGCCTTATGAGGATAGGCTGAGGGAGCTTGGTCTTTTCTCCTTGGAGAGACGTAGGATGAGAGGAGACCTAATAGAGGTATATAAGATGTTGAGAGGCATAGATCGGGTGGACTCTCAGAGGCTTTTTCCCAGGATGGAAATGGCTGCTACGAGAGGACACAGGTTTAAGGTGCTGCGGGGTAGGTACAGAGGAAATGTTAGGGGGAAGTTTTTCACACAGAGGGTGGTGGGCGAGTGGAATCGGCTGCTGTCAGTGGTGGTGGAGGCAAACTCAATAGGGTCTTTTAAGAGACTCCTGGATGAGTACATGGGACTTAATAGGATGGAGGGTTATAGGTAGGCCTAGAAGGTAGGGATATGTTCGGCACAACTTGTGGGGCCGAAGGGCCTGTTTTGTGCTGTAGTTTTCTATGTTTCTATGTTTACATGAATAGGATGGGAATAGAGGGATATGGTCCCCGGAAGGGTAGGGGTTTTAGTTCAGACGGACAGCATGGTCGGTGCAGGCTTGGAGGGCCGAAGGGCCTGTTCCTGTGCTGTAATTTTCTTAGTTCTTTGTTCTATTAATAAAGGCCTTAAAATGTTGTGGCTAAATAAATGTCCTCAAATATTCATGCAGCTCCTCTAATATTTCATTGTGTTGCTCATCGTTATTGTAAATGGCATCACAGCAGATTTGTTTATCCACCTCAGCAGTGATAGCACACCAGAGCATGTTGGTTTCTGAACAATCTGCGGCATTTGTGCTGCATCAGAGGTAGATTAATGACATACCAGCCTTTGTTGATCCACTGGTCAGTGAGCAAAACGTCTGGTTTCTTTGGGTTGCCCAAAGAGTAAACATGTGCTCCACTAGCAGAGCCACTCATTCCACTTCTAGCTCTTCTTCTGTTTAAATAATTGGTTACAGCTGAATTCCATTGCTTGTTCCTGGTCTGTTATGTCCCAGGAATAATGACAAGATCAGCCCAGAGAGAAGCCTTTACATCGCAGCTATGCAATCAGCATCTGGTCAAACGTTACCCATCCAACCTTTTTCATGTCCACAGACAATCACACCTTTTAGCTATGTGCTGTTATTTGGGGCAGTTTCTTGTTTGAACATAACATACAAAAGTATTTTGATTCCATCTCCATATGTCTCGAGAATGATGGTGAAATGATTCTTTTTGATGCCAGTTGATCTTAAGGTGATCGATTTTTCTCTTTTGATCGCTATTGTTTGTCAAATGTGAAGGATGGCTGACTCACATTGGCAACCTGAAATGCACTAGAATGGTTTGCAACTGACATTCACAAAACTTGCATTCAAAATCATCAGGCATACTGGTGCGATTCAAGTGCATTGATGTATGCACGTCATAATTTCACTTAAAGAGGTAGCATCATTTTTGAGATAATTTAAAGGTACTCTTCGGTTTCAAAGTTTTTGTGATATAAAGAGCTTTCAAACAAAGTTCTATAGTGCAGATTGCAAACCACCTTGCTCAATGTTGGTGAATACATTGCAAAAGACATTGCTCAAGCAGTGGGTGCTGGACCTTTCTTTCACATTCAGGGTCCTTGGCTACCTTGTTTCAGGATTTTAGCTTGGCCTTTGAGATTCATCTAAATCTAATTTACCTCTTTAACATTGAATAACCATGCTGCTGCTCTGCTATCACAGATCTTCAGCAACTTTTATCACCTGAAGTTTGAAGGCGGTGTGTAATTTGTTTTTGCTCTATCATGTTAACAGTTAGAAGGAAGAATCTCACCTTCTGTGTATCACATGTGAGGGTTGGCTGCTCAGCAAACCAGTGCAGAATCAGATCCTTTAGGTAATGGCTCTAATTCTTCATGAACTATAAAAAGAACCATCAAGCTTTCCTCTTATCCTACCATCTGTACTAGTGTGTGTGTGGGGGCCAGGGAATGAGAGTGATGCATGAATGTTGGTTGTGATTTACCTCGTTTTAAATTTGAGAAATAGTTTCAATAAACTTACCTCGTCTTTGTTTCAACTCAGAAAACTTGTCTGACTAATTCTTTAAAATCTGAAAACATTAATCATGGGACTCCTACAGTGATGGCAAAGCGCATCCTGTTTAAAAGTCAGACTTGGAGCGGTAGAATAGGGGAGTAATTTCTACCCCTCTTTATGTAGTCTTAATATTGGGGGCGATCTTGCCCAAAAAATTCTAAGTGCCGAAAGAACATGTAAACGGAAAAAAATCACCCCCATTTTTTCAGCTAGAGAAAAAATCAAATTTTATCACACTTCGAAAAAAAAATGAGGCAAAGTCTGATTCCTGACAATAGGAGGAGGGACACAGTCTATTCACACCAGGAAGCCTGCTGATGACTGCTAGAGACCGCAACTGCACATGCACTGTGATCTCCTACTGCACTATGTGCAAGAGTACGTAGTGCATTGGGAGATTGTCACTCCCCCCCTCTCCCCAAGACACTACCTCCCCCACCCACCTCGATCACACCTCCCTCTCAGCCCACGATCACAGCCCTCCCGCATTGATCACCAACCATTAACTCCCCCACCCTAAGTCAATCACCGAGTACACAGCTCCCAGGCACTGTCTCCACTTCTGGCCCCACTGCTCTCCTTCCCTTAGGCCCTGCCCCTTGGCACTGCTCGTATCCAGTGGACACTGCCAGGGTACCAGGCTAGTAGTGTCAGGCTGGCACTGCCCAAGGGGCACTGTCCTCCCTGCCCCCGACCACCTGGGGTGCCTCAATGGCGTCCGGTCCCACCAGCAAGTCCATCACACCTGGTCCCCATTGATGGGGACCAAATGTAATCCTCGCCGGTGAGGATCTCCACCAGCGAGGCCGTTAAAGCAAATGAGCCCGAATGATTACATCCCAGGCTCACCAATCATATTCAAATGAACTTATAAGTGTTTAGATCAGCCTCGTGCCCTTCCCGGGTGCAAGGCTGATTATGCCGGCTTAACAGGACTGGTAATATCGTGAGAAGTGAGAAACCAGGTGCAACAAGCTGGTAAGATTGTCCCCATTGCCTTTGAATGCAGGGTGAACAAAAGAGAAAATCTTTAATAAATTTCTTTCTGGTATAGATACAGCTGCATCAACCATTTTGACAAAGCATGTCATTCCACCAGGGATTATTCTTTGGAGAAAAAAGTAAAACAAAAAAGAGAAAGTGAAAGAGTGAGGAGTTAGTGAGGACACTTTTGAGCAAAAAATATAAACAAAGTAAGCCCTGTGGTACTTCACATGTTTTACTATCTCTATATGATATAAAAACATGCTATGCTAATTTGGGATCAAATCCTTTAGTTTGGATACATTACTCTTGCATAATTTGCTCACTATGTTTTTTTTATTCATTCGTGGAACATGGGCATCACTGGCTGGCCAGCAGTTATTGCCCATCCCTAGTTGCCCATGGGAGTTGAGAGTCAACCACATTGCAAAAAAATAAGGAGTCACTTTGACCACAGCATTGCAAAAGTCTAGTTGTGTATTAAACATATTATAAGATAAGGCAATTTCAAATTTTCAACTTTTTGCTCATGAAAGTCTAGGTGCATATTATATTCTGAATATTACAGTACTTATGCTTGCGTATCTGGATTCCACTGCAGAATCATGGGTTACGAATAATGAACCTTGTTCCAAATCATTTCCTTAAACCATTTGGGGACCCAACAACTAACTGTGTAGAATTTAGAAAATCTGCAAGCCAAGCTTTTGATCATAATCTCAATTGTTGCTCCAATACTTCCCAACAGATTGAAATTTGAATGTAAATCTGTGTATGAAATATCCCTCTTGATAAGCATGCTTATTTTAGTTTTGCAATGTATATCCTCATAAATGTATTCATTTTTTATAACCACACAGTCTGGCTTCCATGAACCTAACTGTTTCAGCACAGTAGAAAGAGAAAGGTCAGGAAGATTCTGTATTGATTAAGGCTTAAGCGCATCAAGAGCCAATTGACATGCCGCGCACTTATCAGCGAGATCCCTGTTTCTCTCTGCAATTCTAATGCATCATCTTAGAAGTATGGCACCAATACTGGACAAGAAATAGTTGATGTACCTATACAACACATGACAGAAACCTTGAGTTTTAAAATTTATACTTAATTCGTAAGGTAAAACCTTTAAAAAAACTGCCAGAAAATTGAACTTTCTATTGGAACACATTGAAGTTTGAATAGACAGTTGACATGGTTTGAAAAAGGGAAGCCATGTTTGACAAATCTATTAGAGGTTTTTGAGGTTTAAAACTGGAAGAGTAGATAAAGGGAAATTGGTGGATGTAGTAAATTTGGATTTTCAAATGACATTTGCTAAGGTGCCAACAAATTATTGTGCAGGATAAGGGCTCAAGGGGTTAGGATAATAGAGGATTGGTTAGAAATCAGACAACAGGAACCAACAGGTAATTTTTTGGATAGCCAGGCTGTTACTAGTGGGGTGCCTCAAAAATCAAAGCCATGGCCTCAGTGTTCATAATCAATATGACTTAGATGAGTAAATTGTGAGGAGGAACAATGTTGGGATGAGCAGAATGTGAGACTATCAATATAAGATAGCCACCAAGAAATCAAATAGGGAATTCAGAAGAAATTTCTTCACCCATCGTGGTGAGAATGTGAAAGTCATTACCAAAGAAAATGATTAAAGCAAACAGCATAGATGCATTTAACGGAATGTTACATAACCACCTGAGAGAGAAGGCATCAGGAGGATTGTGCTGATAGACTTAGATGAGCAAAGCTGGGAAGAGACTCAAGTGGAGCATGCATACTGGCATGGCCTGGTTGGGCCAAATGGCCTGTTTCTGTGCTGTATATGAGAAATATGTAATGAGGTTAGAAGAATATGTAAATCGCTATGAAACGCACAAGATTCTGAGAGGGTGTGGCAGAGTAGTTGCTAAGAGACTGTTTCCCCTGCCCAAACAGTCCAGGGTTAGAGGGTTTCAATTTCAGGATAAGGGGAATGCCCATTTCAGACTAAGATGAAGAGAAATTTGTTTTCTGAGGGATCGTGAATTTTTGATTTCTCCACTTCAGAAGCTGGCAGATGCTCAGCTGTTGAGTATATTCAAGGTGAGGTCCATAGATTTTTGGACCTTAAGGTAATCAAAATTAGGGGGATCAGGAGGGGAGATGGAGCTGAGTCTGAGTATCAGCCATGACCTTATTAAATGGCAGAGCCATTCGGCACTTATTAAATTTACATAGACAAGTGTGTGAAGCTGTCGGGACAAGTTGATAAGTTTGCCTTTATAAATTGAGACACTGGGGGCAATTTTGAGCCCACACTCTCTGTCCGTAGGAATGGGGGCACATGCTCAAAATCCAGAGAGACTTGGAAAGTGCGATTCAAGCCACTGAGTTTCCGAGTTCCAATTTTCCAGCCCCCTCACTGGCAGAGTTGTGTGATGAGGAGGTTGTCGAAAAGGGCAGTGAGGGTGACCATGCAGAGAAGGAGGCAGAAGAACCTCAGGCTATGGACAGGGCCCAACTCAGCTGAAGCACTAGGGATGGTCTCAGAGCCTCTTGCTTCAGGGTTGAGCAGGACGAGGGAGGGAAGAGCTCTCCCACCATGGGGACTAACATCTTGATGTAGAGATGCCGGCGTTGGACTGGGGTAAAAACATGAAGAGTTTTAACAACACCAGGTTAAAGACTAACAGGTTTATTTGGTAGCAAATACCATTAGCTTTCGGAGCGCTGCTCCTTCGTCAGATGGAGTGGAAATCTGCTCTCAAACAGTGCACAGAGACACAAAATCAAGTTACAGAATACTGATTAGAATGCGAATCTCTACAGCCAACCAGGTCTTAAAGATACAGACAATGTGGGTGGAGGGAGCATTAAGCACAGGCTAAAGAGATGTGTATTGTCTCCAGACAGGACAGCCAGCAAGTCCAGGAGGCAAGCTGTGGGGGTTATTGATAGTGTGACATAAACCCAACATCCCGGTTTAGGCCGTCCTCATGTGTGCGGAACTTGGCTATCAGTTTCTGCTCAGCGACTCTGCGCTGTCGTGTGTCGTGAAGGCCACCTTGGAGAACGCTTACCTGAAGATCAGAGGCTGAATGCCCGTGACCGCTGAAGTGCTCCCCCACAGGAAGAGAACAGTCTTGCCTGGTGATTGTCGAGCGGTGTTCATTCATCCGTTGTCATAGCGTCTGCATGGTTTCCCCAATGTACCATGCCTCGGGACATCCTTTCCTGCAGCGTATCAGGTAGACAACATTGGTTGAGTTGCAAGAGTAGGTACCGTGTACCTGGTAGATGGTGTTCTCACGTGAGATGATGGCATCCGTGTCGATGATCCGGCACGTCTTGCAGAGGTTGCTGTGGCAGGGTTATGTGGTGTCGTGGTCACTGTTCTCCTGAAGGCTTGGTAGTTTGCTGCGGACAATGGTCCGTTTGAGGTTGTGCGGTAGTTTGAAGGCAAGAAGTGGGGGTGTGGGGATGGTCTTGGTGAGATGTTCGTCTTCATCAATGACATGTTGAAGGCTCCGGACGAGATGCCGTATCTTCTCCGCTCTGGGGAAGTACTGGACGACGAAGGGTACACTGTCCACCGTGTGTCTTCTGAGGAGGTCAGTGCGGTTTTTCGCTGTGACGCGTCAGAACTGTCGATCGATGAGTTGAGCGCCATATCCTGTTCTTATGAGGGCATCTTTCAGTGTCTGTTGCAATCCTCCTCACAGATCCTGTGTATACGGAGGGCTTGTCCGTAGGAGATGGCTTCTTTAACGTGTTTAGGGTGGAAGCTGGAGAAGTGGAGCATCGTGAGGTTATCTGTGGGCTTGTGTACAGTGAGGTGCTGAGGTGACCGTCCTTAATGTCATCTCACCAGTAACATCTCACCAGTAATGTGGTGCCAGCAGTATGCTCCCTGCTGTTGCTAGGCGTCATGGGCAGGGCACTGAAACTATTGGCTGGATTCTGCGAGAGAATGATGATGATTTTTATTCAGGACAGAGCGATGCTCCTCTCATCCTCAGCCATATTCCTGACTCCTGCCTGACAGAGAGCTGAACGTGTCCTGTCATCTAATGGGCTTATCATTTGTCTCGGAAGTGCGGAATGCACAGCATCAGCTATTATAGGCACCGCCTACATCAGGGGTCCTGTCAGCATCTCAACAGCTCTTGGGCTTGTGATCATTTGAGAACAGTTAAACATGAGAGGGGTGCGCTTTAATGGAGGGGAAGGGGGTCGAGGGGTTCACCCTTCCATGGATGGGGTTGGGGAATGGGCATTGGGTGGGCAGGGGGGTGGTGGGATGTGCTGGCAGCAGCAGCACTGTCTTACTGCATCTCCAGTGTGGGAGAGATTTAGCACTGCCATTCTCACACTCCATAGGGATGAGGTGCCAGGTGAGTGCAATGGTTCCCCAAGCTTGGTGGCATGAACAGGCAGTGTGGAGGCTCTATGGGTGAATAAAGTCAATCTGAATGCAAAACGTTCAATACAAAGGTACTGTACAGTAATGCCCATATTCACCTGTGTCCACTAAGTGCCAACAGTTTCTTAAACTTCCTCACCCTCACGCTACATCTGGGTGTATCCCCAGGATTCACAGCTGAGGTTGAGGCAACCTGTCGACTTCCACACCCTGTTGCCTGAGATGATCTTGGCAGATGTTCCTCAAGGGGCCGGGATCTGGAGGATCCAGGCTTGCTTTCAGGCATGACTACTACCCACCTCGGTGTCCGAGGCTGGAGGTGTGTCGCTCACAAGGGGGGTGTCAGATGGACTGGGGATGCACAGTGTCCCCTGGCTGGAGGGCCCCGGACTGTACTCCTGCTGATCCTCTTCCCTTTGGGCTCCCGGAGGCCCCTATGTTTCCTCCATGGGATAGAGAGGCAGCTGGAGTGAGGCCCACCATCCTATGGTGCTGACACTCGTGGATTCCCATGTTCAGAGGCTGAATGCGCCGGATATTCAGTACAGTAAGATCACTAGAGGCGAGAAATTGGGTATGAACCTGATTTCTCAGCTCTCTTGCAATCTTACCATCTCACCCCGCACATCGACCTCCATTTTTCACACAAGAAGCAACACTCTGCCATTTTTTGGGTAAGATTTTGCCACTGACAGCAAAAGCTAAACTGTTATAAAACACTGGGTTTGGCCTCAGCTGGAATACTGTGCTTAATTCAGGATATCACATTTTAGAATGGCTGTCACAGCCTTAGAGTGGGTGCAGTGATTTATTCTAACAATACTAGCGATATGGGCTTTCAGTTACATTGTGAGATTTAAAAAGTTAGGTTTGACCTCATTAAGGCCTACCCTGCTGCTCGTTCATATATAGAGAAGGTTGAGGGGAGATTTAACAGATGCATTCAAAATTTTGCAGGCTTTTATTTAAGTACATATGGATAAACAGTATCTACTGGCAGGAGGGTAAGCAGTGGACACAGAGTTCAGATAACTGGGAAAAGAACCAGCAGGGAATATGAGATTTCTTTATCTTCTGATGCACAGTGAGCTAAGACGATCTATAATGCACTGCCAGAGAAGATGGGTGGAAACAGATTCCAAAAGAAAACTGCAGAGCTATGGAGAAAAGAATTGAGAAGTGGGACTAATTGGATAGCTCTTTTAAAGAACTGTCACAGGCACGGGGGCCAAAGGACCTCCTTCTGTGCTTCATGGTTCCACAAATCTATAAGAATGTATAGGTTGCAGCGCTTGTAAACATAACTTGTTCACCATGAGCTGAAAGATCAGTGACATTGGGATCAGGATTTTTCAAAGAAATCAGTCTGAAATTAAATTAAGTAAATGCGTCCAAAGGAATCATTAACAAGGGTACAAATAAAACAGGAAGTTTTATTTAAAAATGATATGGTATCATTCACTGCTCAATACATTTATACAAAAGCATAGAATTGGAACTCTTCACTGACCCTCCTCTTTTTGTCAGTCTATGTACAATTTTGTCTTCTTGGTGTTGGATTTCATCACTTAAAGATATAAATAATCACAGGTAAAACCCCTTGCAACAGAATTAGAACATAGAACATAGAACATAGAACATTACAGCGCAGAACAGGCCCTTCGGCCCACGATGTTGCACCGACCAGTTAAAAAAAAAAACTGTGACCCTCCAACCTAAACCAATTTCTTTTCGTCCATGAACCTATCTACGGATCTCTTAAACGCCCCCAAACTAGGCGCATTTACTACTGATGCTGGCAGGGCATTCCAATCCCTCACCACCCTCTGGGTAAAGAACCTACCCCTGACATCGGTTCTATAACTACCCCCCCTCAATTTAAAGCCATGCCCCCTCGTGCTGGATTTCTCCATCAGAGGAAAAAGGCTATCACTATCCACCCTATCTAAACCTCTAATCATCTTATATGTTTCAATAAGAATTGTCTGAATTTCTTCTTGACCTTGTAAGCATTCAAGTGAATATTCCACCTATATTAATCCAACATATAAGACCCATTGCTCAGTCAGACCTGACTACTCACATTGTACACATGACACTCCTAATAGGACACAAACTGTGTCTGATAGTATTCAATCAGCCAGGCATTTTGTCCAGAGTCTACTTCACAAATCTCCCAATCAGAGAAATAAATTCTCGTCTCTTGTTTGTTCAAACAACAAGATACTGACCAATTCACTTTACGCCTTCTTTGACCAGTGGGCCCTACAAGATATCAGTTCCTTGTGGTGTAAAGAACTAAATTCTCGATTAAATCTGATTGCTTATACTATTAGTTGGACAGACTGTCCATTTTTCTCATTAGACATGCCATCCTTGTGAGAAAGGAGACATTTGTCATTGGCCTGCTTAAACAAATAAGATAATGTTAGGCTGGAAGCTTCCCTCAAAAGGGCGTTTTATTTATTGATCCAATTTTAGCAATGTATAAATGTTATGGATAACAAGAGAAAATGTGTTTTGTGATAACTAAATAATTACACATATTGTAGTGTGCTATGTACAGTGCTGTAGGCCACACACTGCAATTACCTTGTAATCACCCCAAAATATCGATTATGTGGAAACAATATGAATGCATTAATTGAATAATAGGCACCACTGTTTTCATTGTTTCCTTTCCTCAAAGGATTGTCTGAAGCTGGGGTACAGATCAACACGGTCCAGCAACACCCCACACCTTACTCCAGGGATTGCCAGATGTTGTACTGGCTGAAATCAGCCAATTAAGCACACACCAGAGTAAAACGTAGATGCAGCCTGATCTATGTAGCTCAGCCCCAGGTGGTGTATTCACACCAAATCCCAAGGAAAACACTCCATTATTCTCTATTTATCTGATTCTGAAGCTATTTTTCCTATAGTATGCTCATTACAGTTAAGTTCAGATAATTGGAGCAGTTTATTAGTTCACAGACCACCAACACAAAGCATCTAGTAAAACTATACACTTATAGCGGCAGGAAGGCTTCTCATTTACAGGAAACACCAATACCTGAATGATTTAATTGTCTATTTATCATTAAGACTAATTTGTGAACTGGTAGCATCTAGGAAATGTGGTCAGAGCTCGTCAAAACTCAGTACAAGAACCAGCTGTTTGGATCACTAGCATTACTGCAGCCATCTAAAGAGCTGCATTAGGTCATCTTTAGAGGTTTTATGAACTTTTATCATGTCCGTCCTGACTGTGCATCACCTTGATCATGTTTAGCCTGAAATTAGGATCTTTGGATATTAAACACATCCCCCAGAAATTTTGTTGCATGCTGTTCTAATTGAGGAATGAAACCAATAAGTTATATCTCTAGTTAAATAACACAGGAATTTCATACTGTCTTAGTGTGTGTATAATTATATGCTAACAGAAAAATATCAAGGTTTTTTTGTACTCAAAATTAGTACTTAGAACATAGAAAATAGAAAAGCTACAGCACAAACAGGCCCTTCGGCCCACAAGTTGCGCCGAACAATTTCCTTACCTTCTAGGCTCATCTATAACCCTCTATCTTACTAACCTCCATGAACCTATCCAAAAGTCTCTTAAAAGACTCAATAGAATTCGCTTCCACCACCACTACCGGCAGCCGATTCCACGCACCCACCACCCTCTGAGTGAAAAACTTACCCCTAACATCTCCTCTATACCTACTCCCCAGCACCCTAAACCTGTGGCCTCTCGTGACAACCATTTCAGCCCTGGGTAAAAGCCTCTGAGAATCCACTCTATCAATACCTCTCAACATCCTACACACCTCTATCAGGTCACCTCTCATCCTTCGCCTCTCCAAGGAGAATAGACCTAGTTCTCTCAACCTATCCTCATAAGGCATACCACTTAATCCCGGCAACATCCTCGTAAATCTCCTCTGCACCCGTTCTATGACTTCCACATCCTTTCTGTAATGAGGTGACCAGAACTGGGCACAGTACTCCAGGTGGGGTCTGACCAGGGTCCTATACAGCTGCAGCATTATCTCCCGATTTCTAAACTCAATTCCTCTATTGATGAAGGCCAGTATTCCATACGCCTTCTTAACCACAGCCTCTACCTGCGACACCGCTTTGAGCGTCCTATGAACCCGGACCCCAAGATCCCTCTGTTCTTCCACACTGCCAAGCCTTAATATTACATTCTTCCATCCTATTCGACCTGCCAAAATGAACCACCACACACTTATCTGGGTTGAAGTCCATCTGTGACTTCTCCGCCCAGTCTTGCATCTTATCTATGTCTCTTTGCAACTGCTGACATCCCTCTACACTATCCACAACACCACCAACCTTTGTGTCATCAGCAAACTTGCCAACCCATCCTTCCACTTCCTCATCCAGGTCATTTATAAAAATCACAAAGAGCAAGGGTCCCAGAACAGATCCCTGGGGCACTCCACTGGTGACCGACCTCCACTCTGAAAAAGACCCACCTACAACCACTCTTTGCCTTCTGTGGGCAAGCCAGTTCTGAATCCACAAAGCAACGTCCCCTTGTATCCCATGTCCCTTCACTTTCTCCATAAGCCTTGCATGGGGCACCTTATCAAACGCCTTACTGAAATCCATATAAACCACATCTACCGTTCTTCCCCCGTCTAAGTGTCTAGTCACATCTTCAAAAAACTCAATCAGATTCGTAAGGCATGATGTGCCTCGGACAAAGCCGTGCTGGCTACTTCTGATCATACTATTCCTTTCCAAATGTTCATAAATCCTATCTCTCAGGATCTTCTCCATCAACTTACCTACCACTGAGGTTAGACTCACCGGTCTATAATTTCCTGGGCTATCTCTTCTCCCTTTCTTGAATAACGGAACCACATCCGCCATCCTCCAATCCTCCGGAACCTCTCCCGTCTCTATTGACAATGCAAAGATCATCGCCAGAGGATCAGCAATCTCTTCCCTCACCTCCCACAGTAACCTGGGGTACATCCCATCCAGTCCCGGCTATTTATCTAACTTGATGCTTTTCAACAGCTCCAACACATCCTCTTTCCTAATGCCCACATGCTCAATCTTCTCAGTCCACTGCAAGTCTGCACTGCAACTACCAAGATCCGTTTCCACTGTGAATACTGAAGCAAAGTATTCATTGAGTACCTCTGCTATTTCAACCGGTTCAATACAGACTTTCCCACCATCACATTTGATAGGTCCTACTCCTTCACATCTTATCCTCTTGCGCTTCACATACTTGTAGAATGCCTTGGGGTTTTCCTTTATCCTGTCTGCCAAGGCCTTCTCATGTCCCCTCCTGGCTCTTCTAATTTCCCTCTTTAGTTCCTTCCTACTAGTCGTATACTCTTCTAGATTTCTAACATTACCTAGCTCCCTGAACCTTTTGTAAGCTTTTCTTTTCTTCCTGACTAAATCCGTTACAGCTTTCATGCACCACGGTTCCTGTAACCTACCATAACTCCCCTGTCGCACCGGAACATTGCCGTGCAGAGCTCCAGACAAATTTTCCTTGAAAATTTGCCACATTTCTTCCGTACATTTATGCCTCTAATTTCCTGCCTAATAGCATCATAGTTGCCCTTACTCCAGATAAACACTTTCCTAGCTCGGCTGATCCTATCTCTCTCCAATGCTAGTGTAAAGGAGATAGAGTTATGATCACTATCCCCAAAATGCTCTCCCACTGATAGATCTGACACCTGCCCAGGTTCATTCCCTAATATCAAATCAAGCTTCCTCTTACCTGGATTATAATCCAGCATGAAAAAATTAAGGAACTTGCTTTTATGGAGTGCCTTTCATTTCATCAGGATGTCTTAAGATACTTAAAGTAAATTAATGACTTTGATGATGTAGTCATTGCTGCTTTGTCAGGAAACACAGAAGTCAATTTAAGCACAGCAATCTCCCACTAACAATAAAGAAGATGAATGGCCAGTGAATTAGTTTTCTGTTTCTGTTGGTTGAGGGATGCATACAGCACACACTCTGTACAGAGTAAGGACCTACAAACATCAGAAGACATAACTGATAATTATGGGAAGTCACTTAGCTCAGTTAGAATCATAGAATCATAGAAACCCTACAGTGCAGAAAGAGGCCATCTGGCCCATCGAGTCTGCACCGACCACAATCCCACCCAGGCCCTACCCCCATATCTCTACACATTTACCCACTAATCCCTCTAACCTACACATCTCAGGACACTAAGGGGCAATTTTAGCAGGCCAATCAACCTAACCCGCACATCTTTGGACTGTGGGAGGAAACCGGAGCACCCGGAGGAAACCCACGCAGACACGAGGAGAATGTGCAAACTCCACACAGACAGTGACCCAAGCCGGGAATCGAACCCAGGTCCCTGGAGCTGTGAAGCAGCAGTGCTAACCACTGTGCTACCGTGCCGCCCACTGTAGTTGGCTACAGTGTGGTGCAGAACCAAACTAACAACACAGGTTCAATCCCCATACCGACTGTGGAAGCAAAGTGGGACCCCTCAGGCTAAATAACCAATTGACATTCTCTAATAGAGAGTTACACATATCCTTCATGGACTACAATCTGTAACCTCACCAGCCTATATTCTGGTCCTGATGGTGTTGATTAATTAAGAAAAGTTGCCCAGGCCACAGAACTCCCAGATACTCGACAATCCCAGAGAATTAATTGACAACATCCACCTGAACCACTGAAACAAGTAAATAGGAAGTCAGTTCAACATCTCATCCAGAAATGCTCACAAGGTAGCACTCCAGCAGTACAGTACTGAGTGTCAGCATGGGATAAGAGTTCAAGAGTGAGGTTTGTGATGGACTGATTCTCTGGGTTCCCAAACAGATCAGGAGACATGGTGTGAGTCACACAATCAAGGTACCCAATATAATGATAAATTGCTGAGATGCTTAATGCCAACATGATGTTTGTCCTCTGCAGTTTGTAGGACTTTGCTGTGCAGATACTGAGTGAAATTTAATTCCTCCCTCAGTAGTGGACTAGGTGGTGGTGGTGGGAGGGGGGAGGCGGGGGGGGGGTGGGGGGGGCTGCTGTCAAAGTGGGAGGGAAGAGAGTGCCTGTCACCTCTCCAAGTCGATCAGGGGCGGAGTAGGTCAAGAACAGACCTCTCACCCGGAAGTCAACTGAAGCTCTTAAGCATCAATTAATGGCCATTGAAGGGTTTCACCCCACTACAGCCAGTATTCTGCCAGCAGGACTGGCCCTACTCCACCAAGGGCCTCCTTGCAGGCTCAAGGAGGACCATCCTAATCGGGCACCCTATGGCCAATGATGGGGCCACCCATGGCAAAGGCTCTCCCCTCAGAAAGCACCCCCTGCCCGCAACAATGATCATGATGCCAGGCAGATAATTGCCTGACGGGCATGCAATTGCGTTGGGACGTCCAGGAATGACCATGGTGATATTATCACCAGCTTTCTGATATGCGCACCAGCCCACCGCAGCCATAAACTTTAGTTCAACTAGTGAGGGGGGCTCATATGGAGCATAAACATCTGGATAGAGCAGTTGGGCTGAATGGTCTGTTTCTGCAATGTAGGCTCAAAGTAATTCTATGTAATTATCCAAACAAAAAGTTGTTACTAACTGGAAGAATACGATTTGTTGTGTATAACAGGCATTGCCTGATGAAGAATATTACAGATGCTGGAAATCTGAAATAAAAACAGAAAACGTTGGAAGTACTCAGCTGGTCAGGCAACAACTGTGGAACTGCAGCATTTTCTGCTTTTATTACAACATGATAAAGTCTGGTTAGAGCAGTATACAGCACTATTAAATCAGAACTAAAAATATAACTTGTTGACAAACGTTAATGTGTAGTAATAGTAGGATTTCTTTTGATGAATATCACAGGAAGATCAAACCTTGTAATTATTAAAAACTACACAAATAATGATTTTGTTTCTACAGTTGGAAACATGCTTCAAGTATTATTAATAGCTGTGGGCCATCAGCCTGATATGATTAATATCTCTGCTCCGGAGACTGACCGTAATAAATTGTTATAAATTATCCAGCAATTTTCACTGTACAAATATTTATCATACTGCCCTGCACTTACCTGCTACTCATTTGCTGCTGGTGTAACTCTTTTGTTATTGCTATATTATATTTAATGTTCTTCCCTATGTTATATTAGATATCAAGAAATTTGCCGATGAGGAACCCTCTTAGTTTATCCATCCAGAGACCTTACAATCTGCCCATTGCAGCGTGTATTGTTTTATCGGTTTCAGTGTTTTCACCTCTCCTCCCCATCTATAGTTCATTCCTTGTCTTGAATAATATTAGAACCATACAATTTCTACAGTGTAGAAAGAAGTCATTCAGCCCACTGAATCTACACCGGCTCTCCCAAAGAGCATCCCACCCAGGCCCTCCCCTCCAGCTAATCCCCGTAATGATGCGCATCTTCGGTTAATTCACCAAACATACACATCTTTGGACTGTGGGAGGAAACCAAAGCACAAGGAAACCCATGTAGATACAGGGAGAACATGCAAACTTCACACAGTCAATCGCCCAACCAAGGCCAGAATCGAACCCAGGTCCCTGGCCCTATGAGGCAACAGTGGAGCTACTCTGATACAAACAAGTTAGAGTGCTCCATCACCCACCTGACTCCTGCCATGTAGATGATGAACAGGCTTTGGTGAGTCAGAAGGTGAGTTACTCATCACAGAATTCCCAACTTCTGGCCTGCTCTTGCAGCCACAGTATTCATATGGATGGTCCACTTCAGTTTCTAGTCAATAGTAACCCCCAAGAACATTGATGGCAGGGGATTCAGCGATGGTAATACATTTGAACATCAGGGAAGACATTTAAATTCTCTTTTGTTGAGAGATTATCATTACCTGGCATCTTCCAGACTCAGAACTTCTACCATCTAGTAGGTCAAGGGCGGCAATATACAGGAACACCATCATCTGGAAGCTCTCTTCCAAGCCATTCCCATCCTGACTTGGAAATATATCACCGTTCCTTCACTTTCGCTGGGTCAAAATTCTGGAACTCGCTTCCTAACAGCACTGTGGGTGTACCACTCTTAGACTGCAGTGGTTCAAGAAGGCAGCTCAAGGGCAATAAGGGATGGGCAATAACTACTGGCCTAGGCAGCAGTGCCCACATTCTATGTAATGAATAATAATAAAAAACTTGTATCACACGCATGCTACTTGCCACTTATCAGCCAAGGTGGAACATTGTCCCAGTCTTGCTGCATATTGGCATAGGTTGCTTCAGTATCTGAAAAGCTGCAAAAGGCATTGAACATTGTGCAATCATCAGCAAACATCTCCATTTCTGACCTTGAGTTGGAGGGAATGTCATTAGTGAAGCAGCTGAAGTTAGTTGGGCCTAGGTCTCTACCCAGAGGAACTCCTACTATAATGTCCTGGGGCTGAGATGACTGGGCCACAAAAGCCACAACCATCTTCTTTTGTGCTGGGTATCGCTCCAACCAGTGGAGAGATTTCGCCCCAATTCCCATTGACTTCAATTCTACAATTTTGTTCATCTATGCTGAGTTAGTGAATGGTCAATTATTAGGGGGCAGAGGTTTAAGGTGCGAGGGGCAAGTTTTAAAAGAGATGCATGAGGCAGATTTTTACACAGAGAGTGGTGGGTGCCTGGAACTCGTTGCCGGGGGAGGTAGTGTAAGCGGATATGGTAGTGACTTTTAAGGGGCGTCTTGACAAGTACATGAATGAGATGGGAATAGAGGGATATGGTCCCCAGAAGCATAGGGGGTTTTAGTTAAGTCAGGCAGCGTGGTCGGTGCAGGCTTGGAGGGCCGAAGGGCCTGTTCCTGTGCTGTAATTTTCTTTGTTCTTTGTTCTTTGTCTCTCTCTAATCAGATGTAGCATTCCAGGGCTAGAATAAAAAAATTCTGCTATTTTGCCATTCACAGCTGCTATCTGCAGTGACAATTTATTCAATAGAGCCTGTGCCAATAAACTGCCTGTCCTGTTAACTCAAAAATCCATCACTACTTTAAACATTCTTTGGAGAATATTTCTCTTTACAGTGTAACTACAAATACAGCAATTTCCTCTTAAAACAACTTTTAAAGACTGTCAGAGTACATGGACTTCAAACAGACAGCAAGATCCCATTGAACACCAGGCCATTAGATGTCAAGGATTTGTTTATCATAGCTGCTATATACAATAACCCTGGATAAAACATGTAAGCAGGGTTTCAGGCAATATTCCTGTGTAGTTACGGAAGACCAGAATGGGGAAATTGTTTGTGGGGAATTAAAAGAACAAACCTTCATATTCTGTTACATAAGATATCAAGAATACATGGTGCAACTTAAGGTGTTGCACAGGAAATTCTTGTGGACGATGTTCACCATCCCATTTACCTAGCTTTCCACTGAAGTTACAATGGCCATTTAGGAGAATCTCCAAGAAACTGCTAGTACTGATTTTTATCAAAAGTGAAATACAAAAACAGCTCAGCAAAACAGTTGTACTAAACAGCTTGCATAGAAAGTTTCTACTAGTAAATCACCTTCTCCATTTCTTCACTCACCTTCTATCGTACTGATGTAAGAATAGAAAAGCAGAATTTATGTTTTAAAGGTCTGCAAGGTTGATGTTCAAAGAGCCTTGGGTGTGCTTGTGCAAGGAATGCAGTTCGCATGTAAGTGCAGCAAGCAATTACAAAGGCAAAAGGCATGTTGATCTATGTTGCCGGGGATTGAAATACAGGACTAAAGAATTCTTGTTACAGTTGCAGAGTGTGACTACATCTGGAATACAGCATGCAGTTTCCACATTTAATAATGGATATACTTACATTGGAGACAGCACAGTGAAGTTTCACTAAATTCATCACTGGGGTGAAGAGATTGTCCTATGCTGAGGCAATCTCATTGAAATGTACAAGTTTCTGAAGGGGCTTGATAGAGTGGATACAGAGATTAATTCTGCTGGTTGGAGAATCTAAAACACAGGCCTCAGTCTCAGGATAAGGGGCCGATCATTTAGGACTGAGATGTGGAGAAATTATTTCACTCAAAGGGTTGTGAATCTTTGGAATTCTCTACTCCAGAGGGCTGTGAATGCTCCATCTTTGGCTGGGATAGACAGGTTTTTGGTCTATAAGAGGATCAAGGGATATGGGGAGCAGATGGGAAAGTGAAAGTGAAGCCCAAGATAAGCTGTTCTTGTATTGAATGGCGGGCAAAGCAGGTTCAAGAGGCCTAATGGTCTGTGCCAGCTGCTATTTCTTGTGTTCTTGTGATTAGAAAGGCAAATGGATGGTTATAATTTATTGCAAGGGGAATGGAATATAAAAGTAGGAAAGTTTTTCTGCAATGAGACCACATCTAGAATACTGTGTACAGTTTTGGTATCCTTACTTGAGGAAGGCTGTAATAGCATTTGAAGCAGTTCAAACAAGATTCACTCAACTGATTCCTGGGATGGAGGAGTTACTTTCTGAGGAAAGGTTGGCAGGTTTGGAGTTGAAAAATTAGAATTGAGAAAAATGAGAGGCGATCTTACTGGAACATGCAAAATCCAGAGGGAAATTGACAAGGTGGATGCTGGAGGATGTTCCCTCTTGTGTAAGAGAGATGAGAATGAGAGGGTACAGTTTAAAAATATAAAATTGCGACAAAAAGTAGCAGGTCTGAGGATTGGGAGCAGTTTAATAGGATGACCAGCAGATTGATTAAGAAGGGTAAATTGGAGAATGAGAGTAAATCTGCAAGAAACATAAAAACAAACTATAAAAGGTTCTGTAAGTATGTAAAAATAAAAAGAGTTGTGAAAAAAGTAGTCCAAAATGGGAGAATTTATAATGGAGATGGAGGAAATGGCAGAGCAATTAAGCTACTACTTTAGTTCTGTATTCACGAAAGAAAACAAATAACTTCCCAGAAATGCTAGGGAACCAAGGGTTGGTGAGAAGGAGGAATTGAAGGAATTTAGTATTACTAAAAAGATAGTGCTGGAGAAATTAATGGGACTGGAAGCCAATAAATCCCCAGGGCCTGATAATCTACATCCCAGAGTACTAAAGGAGGTGGCTTTGGAAATGATGGATGTGCAGGTTGCCATTTTCCAAAATTCTAGAGATTCTGGGACATAGCAGATTGGAGGGTGCCAAACACAGCTCCATTATTGAAAACAATTGGAGAAAACAAGAAATTACGGACTGGTTAGCCTATCAGTAGTGCCTGGGAAGGTAGTGCAGGCCGGAAACCTTACAACCTTTATAAAGTATTTGGATGAGCACGTGAAACATCACAACATTCAAGGATGTGGGGCAAATACTGAAAAATGGGATTAGCCCGACTTTAATGGTAGTTTTTGTTGGCACAGACCGGATGGGCCAAAGGGCCTTTTGTGCGAGTAGTAGGGAAAATACTAGAGTTGATTAGAAAGGATGTGATAACGAGACACAGAGAAAATATAAACAAGTTTAGGCAAAATCAAGATAAAAGCAAATTATAGCAGATGCTGGAATCTGAAACAAAAACAGAAAATGCGTGAAAATCTCAACAGGTCTGACAGCATCTGGGGAGAGAGAACAAAACTATCGGGGGCAATCTTACCAGCTCATCGCGCCGGTTGATGGGCAGGACGAGCCGGTAAGTTAGTGCGAAAGGCGTAAAATCAGGTTCACAGCCAGTTTCTTGCCTCTCGCAATCTTACCAGCCCTGGATTTCCTGCATAATCAGCCTCACATCCTGGAAGGACATGAGGCTGATTTAAATATTAAAATTCTAATTTAAATATAATTAAGGCTCACTTGCCTTAATGGACTCACCAGTCCATTACCAGTGAGGATCACACATGGTCCCCAACAATGGGGACTTGACATGGCGGCCTTGCCACCAAAGGTCATTGAAGCCTCCCCGGGTGGTCAGAGGCAGGGGGGACAGTGCCAGCCTGGCACCCTGGCATTGCTAGTATGGCACTGGGCAGTGCCAAGGGGTGGGGCCATGATGGGGCAAGGCCTAAGGAAAGAGGGTGAGGCCAAGATGGCATGAGGTTTAAGAGGAGCTGCGCACTCTGCAATCAGGGATCGACAGGGCTGGCGGGAGGAGAGTTCGTGCGGCGATTAGTGGGGGAGGTCAGCGATTGGGTTCAGAGAGGGGGTGGTCATATCCGGTGTAAGGGGGGGCAGGGAAAGACAAACAGATCTCTCTGTTCGTTGAGATCTCTCTCTCAGAGAGACCTACGCATGTGCAATAGCACCCTCTAGTGTGAGCAGCTGGCTTTCCGGCAAGAATAGACTCTGTCCACTCCCTCTGCTGGCAAGAATCAGATTGTGCATCATATTTTGCACAAAGTAGAATAAGGTTTCATTTGTGGCCTCGCTGAAAAAAAAGATCTGAAACTCTCCTGTTTTCACGCTCATTCGGCTCTGAGAATTTATTTGGTAAAATCACTTCCACCATTTCAAGTCTGGATGACTCCTTGTTAGACAAAATCATGATTTGGAGATGCCGGCATTGGACTGGCATCAGTAAGAAGTGGCACAATAAGAAGTCTCACAGCACCAGGTTAAAGTCCAACAGATTTATTTGTAATCATGAGTTTTCAGAGCGAATCAGGTGAGTGGATGAAGGAGCAGCACTCTGAAAGCTCGTGATTCCAAATAAACCTGTTTTACTTTACCCTGGTGCTGTGATACTTCTTAATTAGACAAAATCAACATGGATTTATGAAAGGGACATTATGTTTGCCATCCCTACAGGAGATTTTTGAGGACACAATTAGTAGAATAGAAAAGGGTGAACAAGTGGATGTGCTGTATTTGGATTTTTAGAAAGCTTTTGATAAAGTGCCACATAAGACGTTAGTGAGCTCAGGCTGAGGCTCAGATCCTTGCTCGCCAGTGAAACCTCAAATAGACAAGTCACTGGGATTGAGGTTCTTCTTGTTCACCCTCAGATAAACTTACAAATGTCCTAATGGGTAGACTATCTTAGCAATTAAGCTTCCCAGTTGTTTGTGCTAGTAAGCTACAATAGTTTAGATGATTACACTCCAATAACGTCCCTACAGGTCTGAGTGAGCGCAAGACTTGGTTCCACCAACCTGTGCTTAATGCTCACTGGATTCAGGTAAACATTCTATTTTCTTATGGGGAGGAAGAGCCTGTATGCTGTATTGGGCAAAAGGAGACTCCAGCTCCAAGATTTTTCATTCAGTTGTTTAGGGACCCTCACATTTTGTGTGGATTTATATGTTAGATAGTCAGATGTTCACAACAAAAAAAAGCCCTTGAACGACCAAAATAGTCAAACAGGGCATTGGGTTAACAATATCATCCAATAGATAGCAGCTCCACAATTCAGTCAATCTAAAATATTACACTACGAGTTTGAATTGTCTGCTCAAGTCCTAGAATACATATATGGTGGACAGGGTGGTAGTTTTTATGGTTAAACATTTCTGGCTTTGCGCAATTCAAGTGCACAGGTGCTAAATTCACAGACCATGATTTTTCAGTCATTTACTGCCATTCCCTTGATTAATTTCATGCATATTCCATCAGATTTTGTAAGCAGAAATAAAGTTCAATGCTTTATGTACCAATCTTCAAAGATATTCTCCACTTTGGTTTGTTCACAATCACATTTCTGTATCTCCACAGGTCTTATATCCAAAACACTGCTGATCACCGTGTAAGATTCTGTTTCTTACTATACAACAGGATGAAGGAAACAAAGGACATGTGCATCATTGCCAGTATTATCCACCATCTAAAACTGTAAACACAACTGAGCACAAAATCCCCTGTGTGGGATCCTCAGCATAAATGTCGAGTAAAAGGATTTGATCATCTTCATAAGAATGAGGGGAGATTTGATAGAGGTGTATAAAATTATGATGGGTATAGATAGAGTGAATGCAAGCAGACTTTTTCCACTGAGGCTAGGGGAGAAAAAAACTAGAGGACATGGGTTAAGGGTGAAGGGAGAAAAGTTTAAAGGGAATATTAGGGGGGGGGGGGGCTTCTTCACACAGAGAGTGGTGGGAGTGTGGAATGAGCTGCCAGATGAAGTGGTGAATGCAGGCTCACTTTTAACATTTAAGAAAACCTTGGACAGGTACAGGGATGAGAGGGGTGTGGAGGGATATGGTCCAGGTGCAGGTCAGTGGAACTAGGCAGAAAAATGGTTCGGCACAGCCAAGAAGGGCCAAAAGGCCTGTTTCTGTGCTGTAATGTTATATGGTTCTATGGTTCTATTACTCTGTAAAAATTAAGGGAACATCAGCCATAGGAGTCAAGTACTGCCTTAACAGCTCTAACAGCTAAGTACAACAGCAATGTGATGATGTCAGGAAAAAGAAAATGTAAAATATTTCCCACAAGGAAGAATTTGGGCTGCAAAATATTTTGGAAAGCATTCAAATGGTGAAAGCCAACAAATGATGACATAAAGGGATGAGATATGTGAAGAGAAAAAGACTGAAGACAAATGTTGGTCCCTTACAGTTAGAATTAGGTAAATTCATAATGGGCAACAAAGAGATGGCAGACCAGCTGAACAAATATTTTGGATCTGTCTTCACTAAGGAGGACACAAATAACCTTCCAGAAATACTGGGGGACAGAGGGTCTAGCATAAAGGAGGAACTGAAGGAAATCCTTATTAGTCAGGAAATTGTATTGGGGAAATTGCTGGGATAAAAACCCAATAGGTCCCCAGGGCCTGACGCTCTGCATCCCAGAGTACTCAAGTTTCAGTTTCTTTATTAGTGTCACAAGTAGGCTTACATTAACACTAGGCATTGAAGTTACTGTGAAAATCCCCTAGTCGCCACACTCCTGTGGCGCCTGTTTGGGTACACGGAGGGAAACTTTAACATGGCCAATGCACCTAACTAGCATATCTTTTGAAGGAAGAAACCCATGTTGAACGTGCAGACTACACACAGACAGTGACCCAAGCGGGAATCGAACCTGGGTCCTTGGTGCTGTGAGGCAGCAGTGCTAACCACTGTGCCAAGGAACTGACCCTAAAAAATAGTGGATGCATTGGTGATCATTTTCCATTCTTGGAAGAGTTCCAGTGGATTGGAGGGTAGCTAATGTAACCCCACTTTTTAAAAAAGGAGAGAGAGAAAACGGGGAATTATAGACCTGACATCGGAGGTGGGGAAAATGCTGGAGTCAATTATTAAGGATGTAATAACTGAGTATTTGCAAAGCAGTGACAGGATCGGTCCAAGTCAGCATGGATTCAATAAAGGGAAACCGCACTTGACAAGTCTTCTGGAATTTTTTGAGGATGTGACCACTGAAGTGGACAAGGTTGAACCAGTGGATGTTTTTATCTGGACTTTCAAAAGGCTTTTGACAAGGTCCCACACAAGAGATTAGTGAGCAAAATTAAAGCTCATGGTATTGAGGGTAATGTATTGACGTGGATAGAGAACTGGTTGGCAGACAGGAAGCAGAGAGTGGGAATAAATGGGTCCTTTTCAGAGTGGGGTACCGCAGGGTTCAGCGCTGGGTCGCCAGCTATTCACAATATACATTAATGATTTGGACGAAGGAATTGAATGCAATATCTCCAAATTTGCAGACGACACTAAGCTGGGTGGCAGTGTGTGCTGTGAGGAGGATGCTAAGAGGCTGCAGGGTGACTTGGACAGGCTGGCTGAGTGGGGAAATACTTAGAATCATAGAATCCCTACAGTACAGAAGGCCATGCGGCCCATCAAGTCATGCCAACCACAATGCCACCCAGGCCCTATTCCCATAACCCCACACATTTACCTCGCTAATCCATCTGACACTCGGGTCAATTTTAGCATGTCAAATCAACCTAACCCGCACATCTTTCGGACTGTGAGAGGAAACCGGACCACCCGGAAGAAACCCACACAGACACGGGGAGAATGTGCAAACTCCATACAGACAGTCACCCAGGTTACTGTGGGAGGCGAGGGAGGAGATTGCGGAGCCTTTGGCGATGATCTTTGCATCGTCGATGGAGACGGGAGAGGTTCCGGAGGATTGGAGGATTGCAGATGTGGTCCCTATATTCAAGAAAGGGAACAGGGACAGCCCGGGAAATTACCGACCGGTGAGTCTAACCTCAGTGGTTGGTAAGTTGATGGAGAGGATCCTGAGAGACAGGATTTATGATCATCTAGAGAAGTTTAGTATGATCAAAAGTAGTCAGCACGGCTTTGTCAAGGGCAGGTCGTGCCTTACGAGCCTGGTTGAGTTCTTTGAAAATGTGACCAAACACATTGACGAAGGAAGAGCGGTGGATGTGGTCTATATGGACTTCAGCAAGGCGTTCGATAAGGTCCCCCATGCAAGACTTCTTGAGAAAGTGAGAGGGCATGGGATCCAAGGGGCTGTTGCCTTGTGGATCCAGAACTGGCTTGCCTGCAGAAGGCAGAGAGTGGCTGTGGAGGGGTCTTTCTCTGCATGGAGGTCAGTGACCAGTGGAGTGCCCCAGGGATCTGTTCTGGGACCCTTGCTGTTTGTCATTTTCATAAATGACCTGGATGAGGAAGTGGAGGGATGGGTTGGTAAGTTTGCTGACGACACCAAGGTAGGTGGTGTTGTGGATAGTTTGGAGGGATGTCAGAAGTTGCAGCGAGACATAGATAGAATGCAAGACTGGGCGGAGAAGTGGCAGATGGACTTCAACCCGGATAAGTGTGTAGTGATCCATTTTGGCAGATCCAATGGGATGAAGCAGCAGTATAATATGAAGGGTACCATTCTTAGCAGTGTAGAGGATCAGAAGGACCTTGGGGTCCGGGTCCATAGGACTCTTAAATCGGCCTCGCAGGTGGAGGATGCGGTCAAGAAGGCGTACGGCGTACTAGCCTTCATTAATCGAGGGATTGAGTTTAGGAGTCGGGAGATAATGTTGCAGCTTTATAGGACCCTGGTTAGACCCCACTTGGAGTACTGTGCGCAGTTCTGGTCACCTCATTACAGGAAAGATGTTGAAGCCATTGAAAGGGTGCAGAGGAGATTTACAAGGATGTTGCCTGGATTGGGGGGCATGCCTTATGAGGATAGGTTGAGGGAGCTTGGTCTCTTCTCCCTGGAGAGACGAAGGATGAGAGGTGACCTGATAGAGGTTTACAAGATGTTGAGAGGTCTGGATAGGGTAGACTCTCAGAGGCTATTTCCAAGGGCTGAAATGGTTGCTACGAGAGGACACAGGTTTAAGGTGCTGGGGGGTAGGTACAGAGGAGATGTCAGGGGTAAGTTTTTCACTCAGAGGGTGGTGGGTGAGTGGAATCGGCTGACGTCGGTGGTGGTGGAGGCAAACTCGTTGGGGTCTTTTAAGAGACTTCTGGATGAGTACATGGGATTTAATGGGATTGAGGGCTATAGATAGGCCTAGAGGTAGGGATATGATCAGCGCAACTTGTGGGCCGAAGGCCCTGTTTGTGCTGTGGCTTTCTATGTTCTATGTTCTATGTTCTAAGGCCAGAATCAAACCTGGCTCCCTGGCGCTGTGAGGCAGCGTCAACCATTGTGCCACCGTGCCACATTGAACCCAGGTGCCTGGCACTGCAGCACCGGGACCCGAGTTCAATTCCAGCTTCAGATGATTGTCTGGGTGGATTTTGCACATTTTCCCTGTGTCTGTGTGGGTTTTCTGCCACTCTCCAAAGATGTACAGGTTAGGTTGATTGGTTATGCTAAATTAACCCTTAGTGTCAAAGGGATTAGCAGGGTAAATAGAGAGGCTATGGGGAGGGGGCCTGGGTGGGATTGTCGGCCGTGCAGACCCGAAGAGCCAAATGGCCTTCTTTTGCTCTGTAGGGATTCTATGATTTGCAATGCCTACCAATGGGTGCCAGTATTTTATACACCTTTGCTGGATCAATAACATTTCAACAGAAAGGCAGTGCAGACTTAACCGTAGCAGGCACCTGTGCATTTGTGTACCATTGGGCAAGAAGATGGTGAATGCTGAGGACAGAATATTTGTCTAAATTAAAATCTAACAGATTAACTGTCACCATAAATCGAAGAATTAATCTAGAAGCAAACGGACATTTAGTGTAGGAGACCGAGGTTGGGAATTGTTTTGGTGAACTCAAGCTATCTGACCAGAGTATAGAGGGTGTAGGAGTAGAGTTAAGAGAGAAATCAGGAGGACAAAAAGGGGACACGAGATTGTTTTGGCAGATAAGTCAAAGGAGAATACAAAGAGATTCTATAAATACATAAAGGGCAAAAGAGTAACTAGGTAGAGAGTAGGGCCTCTTAAGGATCAACAAAGCCATCTATGTGCAGATCCACAAGAGATGGGTGAGATCCTAAATGAATATTTCTCATCGGTATGTACTGTTGAGAAAAGCATGGATGTTCGGGAACTTGAGGAAATAAATAGTGATGTCTTGAGGAGTGTACATATAACAGAGGAGGAGGTGCTGGAAGTCTTAAAGCGCATCAACGTAGATAAATCCCCAAGACCTGATGAAGTGTATCCCAGGACATTGTGGGAAGCTGGGGAGGAAATTGCAGGTCCTCTAGCCGAGATATTTGAATCATCGATAGTCACAGGTGATGTACCTGAAGATTGGAGGGTGGCAAATGTCGTGCCTTTGTTTAAAAAGGGTTGCAGGGAAAAGCCTGGGAACTACAGACCGGTGAGCCTAACATCTGTAATGGGTAAGTTGTTAGAGGGTATTCTGAGAGACAGGATCTACAGGCATTTAGAGAGGCAAGGACTGACGAGGGACAGTCAGCATGGCTTTGTGAGTGGAAAATCATGTCTCACAAATTTGATTGAGTTTTTTGAAGGGTAACCAAGAAGGTCGATGAGGGCAGTGCAGTTGACGTTGTCTACATAGACTTTAGCAAGGCCTTTGACAAGGTACCTCATGGTAGGTTGTTGCATAAAGTTAAATTCATGGGATCCAGGGTGAACAAAGAACAAAGAACAGTACAGCACAGGAAACAGGCCCTTCGGCCCTCCAAGCCTGTGCCGCTCCTTGGTCCAACTAGACCAATCGTTTGTATCCCTCCATTCCCAGGCTGCTCATGTGACTATCCAGGTAAGTCTTAAACGATGTCAGCGTGCCTGCCTCCACCACCCTACTTGGCAGCGCATTCCAGGCCCCCACCACCCTCTGTGTAAAAAACGTCCCTCTGATATCCGAGTTATCCTTCGCCCCTCTCAGCTTGAGCCCGTGACCCCTCGTGAGATAGCCAAATCCCCATGTGCATAGATCCCTGAAAGTTCGCACCCAGGATGATATGGTTGTTAAGAAGGCGTACGGTGTGTTAGCTTTTATTGGTAGAGGGATTGAGTTTCGGAGCCTTGAGGTCATGTTGCAGCTGTACAAAACTCTGGTGCGGCCGCACTTGGAGTATTGCGTACAGTTCTGGTCGCCGCATTATAGGAAGGATGTGGAAGCATTGGAAAGGGTGCAGAGGAGATTTACCAGGATGTTGCCTGGTATGGTGGGAAGGTCTTATGAGGAAAGGCTGAGGGACTCGAGGCTGTTTTCGTTAGAGAGAAGAAGGTTAAGAGGTGACTTAATAGAGGCATATAAGATGATCAGAGGATGAGATAGGGTGGACAGTGAGAGCCTTTTTCCTTAGATGGCGATGGCTAGCACGAGGGGACATAGCTTTAAATTGAGGGGTGATAGATATAGGACAGATGTCAGAGGTAGATTCTTTACTCAGAGAGTAGTAAGGGCGTGGAATGCCCTGCCTGCAACTATAGTGGACTCGCCAACATTAAGTGCATTTAAATGGTCATTGGATAAACATATGGATGATATTGAAATAGTGTAGGTTAGATGGGCTTTAGATTGGTTTCACAGGTCGGTGCAACATCGAGGGCCAAAGGGCCTGTACTGCGCTGTAATGTTCCATGTTCTATAAATGGATACAAAATTGGCTTGATGACAGAAGACCGAGAGTGGTTGTAGAGGGTTGTCTTTCAAGCTGGAGGCCTGTCACCAGCGTTGTGTCTCAGGGATCGGTGCTGGGTCCACTGTTATTTGTCATTTATATTAATGATTTTGATGAGAATATAGGAGGCATGGTTAGTAAGTTTGCAGATGACACCAAGATTGGTGGCATAGTGGACAGTGAAGAAGGTTATCGAGGATTGCAGCGGGATCTTGATCATTTGGGCCAGTGGGCTGACGATTGGCAGGGAACAAGAAAAAAGATGGAAAATTATAGGCCAATTAGCCTAACCTCAGTTGTTGGCAAAATTCTAGAATCCATCGTTAAGGATGAGATTTCTAAATTCTTGGAAGTGCAGGGTCGGATTAAGACAAGTCAGCATGGATTTAGTAAGGGGAGGTCGTGCCTGACAAACCTGTTAGAGTTCTTTGAAGAGATAACAAATAGGTTAGACCAAGGAGAGCCAATGGATGTTATCTATCTTGACTTCCAAAAGGCCTTTGACAAGGTGCCTCACGGGAGACTGCTGAGTAAAATAAGGGCCCATGGTATTCGAGGCAAGGTACTAACATGGATTGACGATTGGCTGTCAGACAGAAGGCAGAGAGTTGGGATAAAAGGTTCTTTCTCAGAATGGCAACCGGTGACAAGTGGTGTCCCGCAGGGTTCAGTGTTGGGGCCACAGCTGTTCTCTTTATATATTAACGATCTAGATGACGGGACTGGGAGCATTCTGGCCAAGTTTGCCGATGATACAAAGATAGGTGGAGGGGCAGGTAGTATTGAGGAGGTGGGGAGGCTGCAGAAAGATTTAGACAGTTTAGGAGAGTGGTCCAAGAAGTGGCTGATGAAATTCAACGTGGGCAAGTGCGAGGTCGTACACTTTGGAAAAAAGAATAGAGGCATGGACTATTTTCTAAACGGTGACAAAATTCATAATGCTAAAGTGCAAAGGGACTTGGGAGTCCTAGTCCAGGATTCTCTAAAGGTAAACTTGCAGGTTGAGTCCGTAATTAAGAAAGCAAATGTAATGTTGTCATTTATCTCAAGAGGCTTGGAATACAAAAGCAGGGATGTACTTCTGAGGCTTTATAAAGCACTGGTTAGGCCCCATTTGGAGTACTGTGAGCAATTTTGGGCCCCACACCTCAGGAAGGACATACTGGCACTGGAGCGGGTCCAGCGGAGATTCACACGGATGATCCCAGGAATGGTAGGCCTGACATACGATGAACGTCTGAGGATCGTGGGATTATATTCATTGGAGTTTAGGAGGTTGAGGGGAGATCTGATAGAAACTTACAAGATAATGAACGGCTTAGATAGGATGGACGTAGGGAAGTTGTTTCCATTAACAGGGGAGACTAGGACGCGGGGGCACAGCCTTAGAATAAAAGGGAGTCACTTTAGAACAGAGATGAGGAGAAATTTCTTCAGCCAGAGAGTGGTGGGTCTGTGGAATTCATTGCCACAGAGGGCTGTGGAGGCCGAGACGTTGAGCGTCTTCAAGACAGAAATTGATAAATTCTTGATTTCTCGAGGAATTAAGGGCTATGGGGAGAGAGCGGGTAAATGGAGTTGAAATCAACCATGATTGAATGGTGGAGTGGACTCGATGGGCCGAATGGCCTTACTTCCGCTCCTATGTCTTATGGTCTTATGGTCTTATGATGTTTAATTTAGATAAATGCGAGATGATGCATTTTGGTAGATTGAATCAGGGCAGGACTTACTCAGTTAATGGTCGGGCATTGGGAAGAGCAATAGAACAAAGGGATCGAGGGGTACAGGTTCATAGCTCCTTGAAAGTGGCGTCACAGGTGGACAGGGTGGTGAAGGCGGCATTCAGCATGCTTGGTTTCATTGGTCAGAACATTGAATAGGGGAGTTGGAATGTCTTGTTGAAGTTGTATAAGACATTGGTAAGGCCACACTTGGAATACTGTGTACAGTTCTGGTCACCCTATTATAGAAAGGATATTATTAAACTAGAAAGAGTGCAGAAAAGATTTATTAGGATGCAACCGGGACTTGATGGTTTGAGTTATGAGGAGAGGCTGGATAGACTGGGACTTTTTTCTCTGGAGCGTAGGAAGCTTACGGGTGAACTTATAGAGGTCTATAAAATAATGAGGGACACAGATCAGCTAGATAGTCAATATCTTTTCTCAAAGGTAGGAGAGTCTATAACAAGAGGGCATAGGTTTAAGGTGAGAAGGGAGAGATACAAAAGGGTCCAGAGGGGCAATTGTTTCACACAGAGGGTGGTGAGTATCTGGAACAAGCTGCCATAGGTAATAGTAGAGGCGGGTACAATTTTCTCTTTTGAAAAGCATTTAGACAGCTACAAGGCTAAGATGGGTATCGAGGGATATGGACCAAACATGGGCAATTGGGATTTGCTTAGTGGTTAAAAACAAAGGGGTGGCATGGACAAGTTGGGCCGAAGGGCCTGTTTCCATGCTGTAAACCTCTATGACTTTATGACTCTATCTGCTGAATCTGTCCCAACTGGGTAGACCATAGTTTGACAGCTAGGAAGATGCATATTGTTTGCTGTGCACTGTGCTTGGGCTCGATGGGGATTTCAGAGATTTGTTCTACAATTGGAATTTTGAACAGACAGATTTTAAATAGTCAATCGAAAGTGTGCAAGTAAGGCAATTGGCCAAACAGAGAGGAAATGGAGTCAGTCAGCATAATTGCAAAACAATGTATTACTAACCGAGACAAGGAACAAACAGGCAATTTAACAAACACTTGGTAGAAAAAAATGTTGTTCAAATAAACAAAGAGTTAGCAACACACACCCAGTAAAAATAAAATAGATGATATGCCTTGTGGCATTTGTCCAAGATATATGAACAATTATAGTTCCAGGCGCAGTAACAAATTACTGTGGATGCTGGAATCTGAAACCAAAAGAGAAAATGCTGGAAAATCGCAGCAAGTCTGGCAGCATCTGTGAGGAGAGAAAAGAGCTGATGTTTTGAGTCTGATGCACTATCAATCAAGTCAAGACTAGTTGTAAGCAAGACAAATAGGCTTTTATTAGCAAGAACTTGGAGCCATCCCTGTCAGAGGTCTGGTCTGTACTAAAGGCTAGGGGGAGGAGCCACTGCCTTTATACCCGGACCAGGGGGAGGAGTCTTGGGCGGAGCCGACAGGGATGTGCCACATATACAGGTAATAATAAATACTAACTGTGGTTAACCACAACAGATAACAGATAACAGTGGTTTACCACATTCACCCCGTTTAAAAAAAGAGTCTGTCGGGGGTGAGGCAGAATGAACAATATTTACAGGTTCAGTCTATCCGGAGGCTTGCTCTGCCGCTGCGCCCGCCGTAGTGCCGGTTCCGATGTAGTTTCAGGTCGCGGTGTCGTTTCAAGCGCCCGGACGTTGTTGTCACCTGTAGTCTCGTCCGCTCGTCGAGTGCGTGGTGACGACTCCTGGGGCTCAGGCGAGCTGTATACGGGGGTGAGAGGAGTGAATAGTGGTTCTGATGTGGTGGGGACAAAGTTGGGGATTGGGGGTGAGGGGTTGGGGGCCATAGTGGTCCCTGAGTCACCTGCGGGCGCTAGGTCACGGATAGATACCCGCCCATCGGAGTACGCCACATAGGCGTACTGGGGGTTGGCGTGGAGGAGTTGAACCCTTTCGACCAGGGGGTCAGACTTACGGGTCCTGGCATGCTTCCGAAGCAGGACAGGGCCCGGGTATGCCAGCCACAATGGGAGTGAAGTCCCCGAGGAAGACTTCCTGGGGAACACAAACATCCGTTCGTGGGGAGTGGAATTGGTTGCCGTGCACAGGAGGGACCTAATGGAGTGTAGTGCCTCCGGTAGGACCTTTTGCCAGCGGGTGACTGGAAGGCCTTTAGACTGTAGCGCTAGTAAAACGGTCTTCCAGACTGCTGCGTTCCCTCTCTCCACCTGTCCGTAACCCCAGGGGTTGTAGCTAGTAGTCCTACTCGAGGCTCTGCCTTTGGAGAGCAGGTACCGTCGCAGTTCATCACTCATGAAGGAGGATCCCCGGTCGCGATGGATATAGCTGGGGAAACCGAACAGAGTGAAGAGACTGTGCAGGGCCCTGATGACTGTGGCCGAGGACATATCTGGGCAGGGAATCGCAAAGGGGAAACGTGAGTACTCGCCATTGACATTGAGGAAATATATGTTGCAATCAGATGAGGGGAGGGGGCCTTTGAAGTCAATGCTTAGGCGTTCAAAGGGGCGGGTGGCTTTTATGAGGTGTGCCCTGTCTGGTCGGTAGAAGTGCAGCTTGCATCCTGCGCAGACCTGGCAATTCCAAGTTATAGACCTGACATCCTCAACGGAGTAAGGCAGGTTTCGGGCTCTAATGAAGTGAAAAATCCTGGTGACCCCCGGGTGGCAGAGGTCGTTGTGGAGAGCCTGTAACCAGTCCACCTGCGCACTGGCACATGTTCCACAGGACAGGGCGTCAGGTGGCTCATTGAGCTTCCCGAGCCGATACAAGATAACGTAATGTAGGTGGAGAGTTCGATCCTCCACCGCAATATCTTGCCCCGCTGCGTATTGTTGAACATGAAGGCAACGGATCATTGGTCTGTGAGTAGGGTGAACCAGTGCCGTACAGCTTCCACTATGGCTTGGGCCTCCTTTTCGACGGAGGAGTGTCAAGTTTCGGAGCCTTGGAGGGTTCGTGAAAAGAAGGCCACGGGTCGCCTGCCTGGTTCAGGGTGGCGGCTAGGGCGAAGTCAGACGCATCGCTCTCCACCTGGAACAGGATGGGTTCGTCTATAGCGTGCATCGTGGCCTTCGCAATGTCAGCTTTGATGCGGTCGAAGGCCAGATGGGCCTCTGCCATCAGGGGAAAAAGGGTGGATTTTATGAGCGGATGGGCTTCATCCACATAGTTGGGGACCCACTGTGCATAGTACGAGAAGAAACCCAGGCATCTTCTCAATGCTTTCAGGCTAGTGGGGAGGGGAAGTTCCAGGAGGGGACGCATACGGTCGGGACCAGGGCCGATGACCCCATTCTCCACTACGTACCTGAGGATGGCGAGGCGGTGTGTACAGAACACGCACTTCTCCTTATTGTAGGTCAGGTTAAGGAGGCTAGCCATGTGCAGGAATTTGTGGAGGTTGGCATCGTGGTCCTGCTGGTCATGGCTGCAGATGGTGATGTTATCCAGGTACGGGAAGGTGGCCTGCAGCCCGTTCTGGTCTACCATTCGGTCCATTTCGCGCTGGAAGACTGAGACCCCGTTGGTGACGCCAAAAGGGACCCTAAGGAAGTGGTAAAGGCGACCATCCACCTCGAACGCCATATATTGACGGTCCTCCGGGCGGATAGGGAGCTGGTGGTATGCCGACTTCAAGTCAATGGTGGAGAACACCCGATATTGTGCAATCTGATTGACCATGTCAGATTATGCGGGGAAGGGGGTACACGCCCAGCTGCGTATATCGATTAATGGTCTGACTGTAGTCAATGACCATTCTGTGTTTCTCCCCAGTCTTAACGACTACCACTTGTGCTCTCCAGGAGCTGGTACTGGCCTCGATGATCCCTTGAGGAGCCGCTGGACTTCGGACCTGATAAAGACCCTGTCTCCAGCACTATACCGCCTGCTCTTGGTGGCGATGGGCTTGCAGTCGGGAGTGAGATTCGCAAACAAGGAAGGAGGGGCGATTTTAAGGGTCGAGAGACTGCAGGTGGTGCGCGGTGGGCAATTTAGATGCCGCTGATTGCAGATGGAGAGCGGGGGAAAAGGCCCATTATACTGTATAGTGACATTCTTCAGGTGGGTCATGAAATCTAGCCCCAGGAGTACAGAAGCGCAGAGATGTGGCAGCACGAGGAGCCTGAAGTTATCGTATACCGTGCCCCGCACCTTCAGGGTCACCACGCAGCAGCCGAGGACATTTACAGAGCGAGACTGCGATGCCATGGAGATCGTTTGCTTGGCGGGCCGCACGGAAAGGGCGTATCAGCGCACCGTATCAGTGTGGATGAAGCTCTCCGTACTCCTGCTGTCAAACAAACAATGCTCCCTGTGCCCATTTACCTCGATGTCCATCGTGGACTTGGCGAGTCGATGAGGCTTGGACTGGTCCAGGGTAACCGACACCACCGTTGAATCCTGCAGATAGCCGTAGGGGGCTGATGATGTAGGAGATGGCGGCCCCTGCTGGTCGCTGGCGGCCGATGACATCATCCAAGATGGCAGCCCCCGCGGGTCGCCCGCGGCCGGAGTCATCCAAGATGGCGGCCCCCGCGGGTCGCACGCGGCCGGGGTCGTCCAAGATGGCGGCCCCCGCGGGTCACACGCGGCGCTCGTGGATTTGGAGGTAGACTTACGGCAGACTTTGGCATAGTGCCCCTTCTTCCCACACGCGGAGCAGAACGACTCCCTCGCCGGGCAGCGTTGTCGGGGGTGCTTATCCAGGCCGCAGAAGTAGCATTTCGTGCCTCCAGAGGCTGCTGCAGTGGTCAGATCACCGGTGAGACGTGGTGCAGCGTAGGTCTGTGGGCCTCCCGGTAGCAACAGCTGCGGTGTCCACAATGCGCCCACGTGGTCAGGTGAGTAGGCCTTGAGATATTGGGAGGTCACCTCTAAGGATTCGGCCAGTTCCACCGTTTTCTTTAAGTCCAGCGCACCCTGTTCCAGTAGCTGTTGTCGGATATAGGTAGTTCCGATGTCCGTGACAAAGGCATCCCTGATTAAGTCCTCTGTGTATTGGGTGGCAGTCACAGCCTTACAGTTGCAGTTCCGGGCAAGCAGTCGCAACGCGCGCAGGAATTGGTCAACTGATTCTCCTTGGCTGCCATCTGCGCGTAGCTAGGAGATATCTCGCGTAGACTTCATTAGGCCGTTTGTTATACTGGCGCTTTAAAAGTTCGATAGCGTCCGTGTAATTTTCCACGTCCCGAATCGTAGAATATACTATGTCGCTTACCCGGCCGTGGAGCACCCGTAGTTTGTCGGCATCCGTACGGACAGCAGTGGAGGCTTCGATGTAGTCTTCAAAGCATTTCAGCCAGTGATCAAACGTGTTTGACGCTCCTGCAATTTGAGGATCCAGATTCAGTCTGTCGGGTTTTAGCAACTGCTCCATTTTTTAAAAATCTTGCTAATAAAATTGATGCACTATCAATCAAGTCAAGACTAGTTGTAAGCAAGACAAATAGGCTTTTATTAGCAAGAACTTGGAGCCATCCCTGTCGGAGATCTGGTCTGTACTAAAGGCTAGGGGGAGGAGCCACCGCCTTTATAACCAGACCAGGGGGAGGAGTCTTGGGCGGAACCGACAGGTGCCACATATACAGGTAATAATAAATACTAACTAACAGTGGTTAACCACAACAGATAACAGATAACAGTGGTTTACCACAGAGTCCAAACGACCCTTTGTCAGCTTTGACAAAGGGTCATCTGGACTCGAACTGTCAGCTCTTTTCTCTCCTCACAGATGCTGCCAGACCTGCTGACACTGTGATAACACTCTCACATGAGAAGAGGGGCTTTTTTCTCTCAGGAACCTGAATGAGAATGTTAATGTTTTTGTCTGAAAAGATTCCAAAATACACTGAAAGTCTTACCCACTTACATTAGCTGAGGTCCAGTAGCAGCAATGAAGGTCTTTATTTCCACTTGATGAGTTTTTTTCTGACCAAAATATCATTGTCCTTCTTAACACACGCATTACTCAGGTACTCATTATTGGCCTCCATCAATATGAAGAAACTGAGTCGGATTTCGTGCTGTTGCTAGCAGCGAGAATTGGACAGAAGGCAAAAAATTTGGTTTCCCCGATAACAGGATAAACTGTTGGAATTCTGTTCTACCAACTTTCAAGGTGGATTAAACGCAGGTTGAGCTTCCTAATGATAAATATCAGGAACCCTGTTTGCATGCATGTCTTCCAAATCAAGTTGCTCGCCAGTGAGAACGTAGAACATTTAGTGTCGTGACTGTATATCAGTGGCGTGCACCTGACCAAATTCACCTCTTCCACAACTTTGAAACCCATAGATATTGCATTTGCCTTCTTGGGGACCTTGTAAAAGTTCACTCATATTGAATGTCATTACCAAACACTCCGTCAAGGCTAGACCAGGGAGTCAGCTGAAGGCTGGAAGAGGGTGGTTGGTAGGGTAGAAGGGTGGAGTGAAGGCTGGACAAGGGAGGTATGCTTCCTGTGACACGGTTGGGAAAGAACGTTGAGGGAATGGTGCATGAATGTCTGGGGAAGCAGAGATGAGTGGGATAAAGTGTCCAGTGAAGAGTGGGGTAGGTGTCCAGGCAAGGAGGGATGGTGTTGGTGGGGTCTTTGGGGGAGGACACAGGTTATTGGCGATAGGAGGAAACAGTGAGAAGGGGTGGGGTAAAGTGGCAGATCAAGGGTGAAAAGTCTGGTAGCTGAAGTTCCCATTGGTTGGCTCATGGAGGCAGACAAGACAGCTGGCTCAGATAGGAGCAGCAGCCAGGGTCAGGGTGGCCACAGGGACAGCAATGGGTAACAGCTCTGAGGGGAGAAAGCTATGTGGAAGTGGATCATGAAAGTGTTCAGGGTGACAGAGGGAAAAGGAATGGTGATACTGGGTGTGGCTATGGTGATAGGAGGGCTGGGGGGGGGGGGGGGGCGGGGGGGGAGTTGGTGGGTGAATGTTTTAGTTTTTTAAAGTTTATTTATTAGTCACAAGTAGGCTTACATTAACACTGCAATGAAGTTACTGTAAAAATCCCCTAGTCGCCACACTCCGGCATCTGTTCGGGTACACTGAGGGAGAATTTAGCACGGCCAATGCACCTAACCAGCACATCTTTCAGACTGTGGGAGGAAACCAGAGCACCCAGAGGAAACCCACGCAGACACGGGGAGAACATGCAGACTCTGTACAGACAGTGACCCAAGCCGGGAATCGAACCCAGGTCCCTGGCGCTGTGAGGCAGCAGTGCTAACCATTGTGCCACCGTGCCACCGAATAAATAAATTCTCAATGCGATGACCGGGAATCGAACCTTAATTAACTGCTTGGAAGATAACTGTGCTCACCACTGTACCACCATCGTTCACTAGTGAGAGGCCAGAAAGATATCTGCAGTGGTACTAAGCTTTGTAAGAAATTACTGCAGTTTGGGAGACATTATTTGAAACAATTATGGAAATCGGTGGCTGGACCCCGTAAAAGACTTTAAGACAAAGAAATCTAAAGGGCTTGGTGTAAATCCTGGACTAGATTCACTGTCAAAAACTGGGGAATTTGTAATGGGAGACAAAGAAATGGCTGACCAACTGAACACATACTTTGATTCTGTCTTCACAAAGGAGGACACAAATAACATACCAGAAATGTTGGGAAACACAGTTTAGTGAGAGGGAGGAACTGAAGGGAATCAATATTAGTAGCAAAATGGTGTTGAGGAAATTAATGGGATTGAAGGTCAATAAATCCCTAGGACCTGATAATCTACATGCCAGAGTACTTAAGAAGGTGGCCCTAGAAATAACTGATGCATTGGTGGTCATCTTCCAAGATTCTACAGACTCTGGAACAGTTCCTACAGATTGGAGGGTAGCTAATGTAACCGCACTATTTAAAAAGAGAGGTAGGGAGGAAACAGGGAATTATAGAGCAGTCAGCCTAAAGTGGTGGGGAAAATTCTAGAGTACATTATCAAGGATTTACAGCAGAGCATTTAGAAAACAAAGGCAGAATCATACAGAGTCAGCATGGAAGCCTATTTGACAAATCTACTGGAATTCTTCAAGGTGTGAGCTGTGAGGAGGATGCAGAGATGCATCAATGTGATTTGCACAAGCTGAGTGAGTGGACAAATACATGGCAAATGCAATGTAATGTGGATGTGAGGTTATCTACTTTGGTAGCAAAAACAGGAAGGCAGATTATTATCTGAATGGCTATAAATTGAGAGAGGGGAATGCGCAATGAGACCAGGGTATTCTCATACACTAATCATCGAAGGTAAGCATACAGGTGTAGCAAGCGGTAAAGAAGGCAAATGAGTTCCAATGGTGAAACAGAGCATAAAACTTTATTGTTGACAAAGAAACTAATCAAGTGCAACATTCATGTGTTATGATGGTCTTCATTGCAAGAGGGTCTGACGAGAAGGGATGTCTTGCTCTAATTATACAGGACCCTGGTGAGGGCACATCTGGAATATTCTGTGCAGTTTTAGTCTTCTTATCTGAGGAAGGATGTTCTTGCTATGGAGAGAATGCAGCAAAGGTTTATCAGCCTGATTCCTGGGATGGTGAGACTGAGGGGGAGGTTGGGTAGCACCTTCATACAAACCTATAAAATTCTAACAGGAATAGACAGCGTTGGAGGCGAAACCAAGGAGTCATAGTCTAAGGATAAGGGGTAAACCTTTTAGGACTGAGATAAGAAGAAATTTTTTCACCCAGAGAATGCTAAGTCTGTGGAATTCACTACCACAGAAAGCAATTGAGACCAAAACATTGTATGTTTTCAAGAAGGTGTCAGATATAACTCTTGAGGCAAAAGGAATCAAAGGATATGGAGGCAGCGAAAGGTGGGATTAGGCCTTTGAACTGGATGATCAGCTGTGATCATACTGAATGGCGGAGCAGGCTCAAATGGTCGAATGGCCAACTCGTGTTCCTACTTTATGTTTCTGTATAAAGGTGGAGTGGAAGCTCTGTTCAAAAATGTCATTTGGAAAATGTGAACTAGATTTCAGAATGCAAAGTGCTAATGGAAAGTATACTTTAAATGAAGATTTGAAACCGTGACTTTTCAAAGCGGAATTTCAATTCACTTATGTGGAAACTGGAGTTCAGTGAGACAAGGTGTTGTTACTGCTAGAGATTGCCGGTTGGTCAAAAGTGAATCAATATCAGTAGGGGCACAGGCATTACCCTAAATGTTTCAACAAACTTATTTCAACAGTGGATGTTAATTACAGGATTGAACTATATAGCAGAATTATCTCGGGGCATTTTGAGGAGAAATCCACAAACATTCATTTGGGTTCATAAATGAGTGTGTCTTACCACAGTCAACTTGTGCTGAAAAGGGACTGTGTGTTAATGAGATCATTACAGCTTAAGATGTATTTTGTAATCTGTGTTAATTTCAAAATCCATATGTATTTGTTAAACTAAGAGGGCAATAAAGGCATATCGTATTATAATTCAAGTTTTTCATGTTTAATAAATGTTTCTTGTTGTTTAAACCAATTAGCAGTCCTGTGACTCCATTCCTCAATGTTTTGTTAAAAAAAGTAAAGGTTATGGGGGGGGGGGTGGGGGGGGATATTACCAAAAAATTCGAAGTGCCAAACGAGCAATAAAATGGGAGAGAATCGTACCATTAATCAAATCTTTGAGGGCCAGATCTGTTTCTTTGCCAAAACGGGAAAGGGGCAGGGCCTAAACTGGGGGCAACTTTGCACATGTATAGATGTCTCCCTTCTGTACATTAGCACCTTCTCACAGTTACCGCTGGCTTCTGCGGCCGATCATCTCCCCCATCCCCTGCCCATCACATGGACCGATTGCCCAATGCCTCCCTCCCCCCCCCCCCCCCCCACTCAACACTGGCACGGACTTGCCATTTGCTAGTTGCAGAGTGAGCAGTGTTCCACCCTACCTCGCCCTCCCACCCCCCCACCCACTGATCCCAGTTGCAGAGTGCGTAGCATTCCCCCCCCCTCGGTGGGCATTGCCAGTGTGCTAGGCTGACAGTGCCCAAGGGGCACCCCCCCCTCCCCTCACTGTCCCCAACCTCCCGGGGGGGGGGGGGGCGGGGGAGGACCTTAATGACCTATGGTCCTACTGGTGACGCCATCATGCCAGGTCCCGGTTGATGGGGACCATACATGAGCCTTGGTGGTGAGGACCTTCATCGGTGAGGCCGTAAAGGCAAATCAGCACAGACTATAGTGTCCCAGGCTCACTTGTAATATTTAAATTCTGGTTAGAATCGGATTTAAATATCACAATCAGCCTCACTCCCTTTTCGGGCGTGAGGCTGATCTCACCTGATATCAGGGGCTGGTAAGATCGCGAGAGGCAAGAAATAGGGCACAAACTCAATGTATGGACCCTCTCACAATTATTGACCAGCAGGGCGAGATAGTAAGATCGCCATCACATCCTTTTGAACCTGGGTTCCATTCTGGGATCTTCCCGTCCAGTTATAACACTGACTGGGATTGTCATAATCACTACCTCACTTTGTAAATTGCTTGCTGCTTCCTCTCTCCCTTTGCTTTCCTTATTATGGCATCAGCAACAGTTCTGACAAACTAACATTTACTTTTCTTAAGACTGTCATTAATATTATTCAGAAACAACAGGGTCAAAGCACTGTTCTTTCCTGGACCCCATACAACACCTCTCCTCAACCTGACATTGCCCACAGATTATGCCAGTTACTGCCAGAGATTGCCGGTTGGTCAAAAGTGAATCAATATCAGTGGGGGCACAGGCATTACCCTAAATGTTTCAACAAACCTATTTCAACAGTGGATGTTAATTACAGGATTGAACTATATAGGCAGTAGAGAGCAGATGGGCACAATGCACCATGGGGTTGAATTGGGTAATTAATATACACAGTTGAAACAACAAGTCCACTGAAGCATCCCAAGCTAATGATTGTATCTTTGCTAATAATAAATAGGCTTCCTCTCGTAACTCCATCAATTACATCATTACCATCCACTGTTTCAAAAAACACACATTTTGGAAACACAGAAATTGATTAAAATGTGTTATAAATCATTTAAAAATCAAAACTGAAGATGAGACTTACATGTACAGACCTTGATGTTTTGGGGTAGATGTTTATCTTGGTGATAGAGGATTGGCAGTCCATTTTATACTCCACAAATATGCATGGGGAATGTAAATCAACTGACCAATTAGATATTGCCCATTTTACACTATTGCCCAAGATGCATTTTTACTTGCACATCTGCTGAAACCATGCCTCAAAACAGGAAGAGGCAGTCCTCCAGGAGCCAATGAACTTACGTCGTTGTCCTTCACTGAACTGAAGTAATGCAAATACTGCAGATTCTGGAAATCTGAAATAAAAATAGCAAATGCGGGATAAGCTCAGCAGGTCTGGCAACATCTGTGTAGAGAAACAGATTTAACCTTTCAAATCTAAATGATCCTTCTGCAATGGTAGATTGACTCTTTGACATAAGTTATTGACTTCAGAATGGTTCATAAAACCAAATATGGGAAAATACTTCTGCAATCTTCTGAGGCCCACATTCCTTCTTGTTCACTAAGTTAATGATTTTAAATAATTGTCAGAGAGACAGAGAAGCACAGGGCAGGAGTTTTCATCTGTTGGACAACTTGTTTGAGCAGTTCACACCTGGATTTTGTTTGCCAGTTCAGGACAAAAGGAACACAAAAGTGCACCCTTTAAATGCCACCCTGGCCTAGAAGTGGTGGGGTGTGGATTGTAGGGTAGTTTTGGGGAGAAAAAGTAGAAAAACATGATACATTTCCAATCTTTTTATGCTCCTATTGTTAATTTCATAAAGCACAAGGCAGCAATAAAATTCAGAGAATATCAGGAATTGGATGGATACGCAATACATTTTTCGATAAAGCATTGCATTAAATCACTTTTACCAATAGATAACAGAATACATGGTATCATGGAAGCGGACAATTATTTTGTAATCCCAAGAATCCCATGATGAAAATGTGCTTCCATTGCAAGATGCTTCTCTCTTCTGCCACTAAAAGAGTCTTTTATACATCAGGGACATTGCTAGTTTACATTGAAGAACTGTGACAATGAGAAGGTTCAACTGGCAAGGAACTAGGGTGGCATAGATTTCTCATCAATCAAATAGTTCAAAAGGAGACCTCAATAGCTTAATCCCATCTGCTCCACATCATTTATACTGTGAAGGGAGCTGATTTGTCAGACTGTTTTGTTGACAAGCCATGCTAATTCTTTCTAAGGCCAGCAACACTTGTATTGAAAAATTACACCCATGGCCCAGGGTTGCCAGGAAGTGACAAGCTTTGCAAAAATATTTGCTGAGTGTGTTGTCTTGTTGGCGAGTGCTCACTGTTCAAGTTTCAGAGACTCACTGGAATGCAGAGGTTTGGATGTTTGCCGGGTTAGCTGGCATTACTTTTTCCCAGGATTGTTTAAAGAAACTGTCAGTCAGTTTGGGGCCTTGAAGTGAACATTTTCACAGCTCGAATTATAGTCTCATTATTTATTCATTTACACTGAAGACTCTATTTGTTAAGAGGATAACTCAGAGTCGTCTTAGGTGAAATAGTGTACTCCTAATAAATAGTGACTACCATATCAGAGTGACTGATGAAGTCAGTTCAAGCCTGAGGGTGGCACGGTGGCACAGTGGTTAGCACTGCTGCCTCACGGAGCCAGGGACACAGGTTCAATTCCCGGCTTGAGTCAATGTCTGCATGGAGTTTGCATGTTCTCCCCGTGTCTGCGTGCATTTCCCCTGGTTGCTCCTGTTTCCTCCCACAGTCCGAAAGACATGCTGGTTAGGTGCATTGACCATGCTAAATTCTCCCTCAGTGCACCCGAACAGACGCCGGAGTGTGGTGACTAGGGGATTTTCACAGTAACCTCATTGCAGTGTTAATGTAAGCTTACTTGTGACACAAATAAATAAACTTAAACTTAAAAGAAATGTGTCTCTGGGACAGGAGACATGTTGTTTGTTGCTTTTCAAGATACACAGGGAACTGGGATAAAAAACCAACTGCAGACGTGTTCTGTGTGCATTGATGTGTCAGAATATGTGTGTGCGACACAGAAGCAAGGAGGAACCACAGCCTATCACACCTGCAAAAGGTCAAGCAGGCAAACTATCTCTCCCTCTCTATGCTGCTGGAGAAAGCTCAGCAAAAGCCACAAGTTATAGGAATTTGGAAAGCTTTTCAGCTACCCTACAGAATCTAGTGTCTCCAAGCCACCTGCTAATTATCAAAGTCAGCCCTTGTTGCACATTGTTGTGACAACTAAGGGAGGTTGAGTAAAGAAGGAGAGCTGACTAATTCCTCCCCACCTGATGGATGTAACAAAATTGGGGCTCTGTTCAAAAAGCTAAATTAGTAGACCTTACCTGGGGACACACTGGGAAGAGTGTCCTGCAGTCAGCATCACAGTGAAGCAACCTGGGAAGAGGGTCCTGCAGCCAGCATCGCAGTGAAGTAGCCTGGGAAGTGTGTCCTGTAGTCAACATCACAGTGAAGGAGACTGGGAAGAGAGTCCTGTAGTCAGAATTGCAGTGAAGCAACCTGGGAAGTGTGTCCTGTAGTCAGAATTGCAGTGAAGCAACCTGGGAAGTGTGTCCTGTAGTCAGAATTGCAGTGAAGCAACCTGGGAAGTGTGTCCTGTAGTCAGAATTGCAGTGAAGCAACCTGGGAAGTGTGTCCTGTAGTCAGAATTGCAGTGAAGCAACCTGGGAAGTGTGTCCTGCAGTCAGAATTGCAGTGAAGCAACCTGGGAAGTGTGTCCTGTAGTCAGAATTGCAGTGAAGCAGCCTGGGAAGTGTGTCCTGTAGTCAACATCACAGTGAAGGAGACTGGGAAGAGAGTCCTGTAGTCAGAATTGCAGTGAAGCAACCTGGGAAGAGCGTCCTATAGTCAGAATTGCAGTGAAGCAACCTGGGAAGAGCGTCCTGTAGTCAGAATTGCAGTGAGGCAGCCTGGGAAGAGTGTCCTGTAGTCAGAATTGCAGTGAAGCAACCTGGGAAGAGCGTCCTGTAGTCAGAATTGCAGTGAAGCAACCTGGGAAGAGCGTCCTGTAGTCAGAATTGCAGTGAGGCAGCCTGGGAAGAGTGTCCTGTAGTCAGCTTTGCAGTGAAGCAGCCTGGGAAGAGTGTCCTGTAGTCAGAATTGAAGTGAGGCAACCTGGGAAGAGTGTCCTGTAGTCAGCATCACAGTGAAGCAGCCTGGGAAGAGTGTCCTGTAGTCAGAATTGCAGTGAGGCAGCCTGGGAAGAGTGTCCTGTAGTCAGAATTGCAGTGAGGCAGCCTGGGAAGAGTGTCCTGTAGTCAGAATTGCAGTGAGGCAGCCTGGGAAGAGTGTCCTGTAGTCAGCATCACAGTGAAGCAGCCTGGGAAGAGTGTCCTGTAGTCAGAATTGCAGTGAGGCAGCCTGGGAAGAGTGTCCTGTAGTCAGAATTGCAGTGAGGCAGCCTGGGAAGAGTGTCCTGTAGTCAGCGTTGCAGTGAAGCAGCCTGGGAAGAGTGTCCTGTAGTCAGAATTGCAGTGAAGCAGCCTGGGAAGAGTGTCCTGCAGCCAGCATCGCAGTGAAGCAGCCTGGGAAGAGTGTCCTGTAGCCAGCATCACAGTGAAGCAGCCTGGGAAGAGTGTCCTGTAGCCAGCATCACAGTGAAGCAGCCTGGGAAGAGTGTCCTGTAGCCAGCATCACAGTGAAGCAGCCTGGGAAGAGTGTTCTGCAGCCAGCATCACAGTGAAGGAGACTGGGAAGAGTGTCCTGTAGCCAGCATCACAGTGAAGCAGCCTGGGAAGAGTGTCCTGTAGCCAGCATCACAGTGAAGCAGCCTGGGAAGAGTGTCCTGTAGCCAGCATCACAGTGAAGCAGCCTGGGAAGAGTGTCCTGTAGCCAGCATCACAGTGAAGCAGCCTGGGAAGAGTGTCCTGTAGTCAGCGTTGCAGTGAAGCAGCCTGGGAAGAGTGTCCTGTAGTCAGCATTGCAGTGAAGGAGACTGGGAAGAGTGTCCTGCAATCAGTTCTTTTTGAAAAAATACAAAGAGTGACAACACATGAAAACTGAATTGATTGGTAGGAAACTACTGTTGGGAGTTGTCCACAAATTGCTGTAAATTTGGAAAGTGTGTTGACTTTAAATATGTAAGTGTACTTGGATCTAACTGAGAAAGTTTGGGGCAATATATTACGATAACAAAGGAAGCGCAAGGGAACTTAACACTTAAAGTAAGGTCTCAAAAGACTTACAGCAATGGTCTTTGCATTATAGTCAGAATGTTCGGAGTGAAATAAGCTCCCTTACATAATCAGTGTTCTTTTAAGGGGAGTGAGTACCAAGCTTAATGTAAAGGGAAATCATGGAAGCTCGCACCCATAATGTGCTTCTGCCATGCCATATGGAAGCCATGGACATTCCCAGTGTCCCTGGTGACTATACGTGCAGGAAGTGTATCCAACTGCAGCTAATTGCTAACTGTATTTTGGAGCTGGAGAGGCCGGTGGACTCCCTGGGAAGCATCCACAATGCTGAGATTGTCATGGACAGCACATTGAGTGAGATGGTCACACTTCAGCTAGACACAACAGGCAGAAAAGGGATGAGTGCCCATCAGGTAAAGTAGAGGAAGGCAAGAGGAAGACTGCTGTGGTCATCCTTCTCTCGAACAGATATGCTATTTTAGTTACTGTTGGGGGGAGGGTGGGAGGGGAGGCAGGAATGACTTCACAGGGGATAGCAATGGAGCCAAGTCCATGGCACTGTGGGTAGCTCTGCTGCATAAAGGGGAGAAGAATAGCAGGACTATAACAATAGGGGGTTCAATAGTAAGGGGATCAGACAGGTGCTTCTGCAGCTGCAAAAGAGACTCCAGGACGGTGTGTTGCCTCCTTGTTATCAGGATCAAGGATATCTTGGAGCAGTTGCAGGGCATTCTGAAGTTACTGCATGCGCTAGTGTTTAGAAGGATGAGAGGAGATCTGATTGAAATGTATAAAATTCTAACAGGTCTTTTACCAAGTGGCAGGCAGTGACTAATGGGCTACCGCAGGGATCAATACTTGGGCCCCAGCTGGAGCCCAATATATACAAATGACGTGGATGAGGGAGCCAAATGTAACACTTCCAAGTTTGCTAGTGACACAAAACTGGGTGGAATTAAGAGTTGTACAGGGAGTTCGCAAGGAGACTTCAAGATGATTTAGACAAGCTGAATGAGTGGGCAGATACCGACATGGCTAAATGTGAAGTTATATACTTCGGTGTAAAAAACAGAAAGGAAGAATATTATTTAAATGGTGATATATTGGAAAGCGTGATGTACAAAGGAATCTTGTACACCAGACAATGACAGTGAAGAGGCAGATGCAGCCAGCAATTATGGAGACAAATGGCATGTTGTCCTTCAGTGCAAGAGGATTTGAGTTCAGAAATAGAGGTGTCTTATTGCAATTAAACAGAGCGTTGGTGAGACCACACTTGGAGTATTGTATTAAGTTTTGGTCTCCCTACCGAAGAAGGGATATACTTGCCATAGATGGAGTGCAGTGGAGGTTCATTAGACAGATACTGGGGTTGGAGGCACTGTCCCATGAGGAGAGATCATCAAAAAACTCCAGGAGGAATTTCTCATTCAGTATGTGGATGGCCCGACTAGAGAGGGGGCAAAACCTGACCTCCTCTTGGGAAATAAGGAAGGGCAGGTGACAGAACTGTTAGTGAAGGATTACTTTGGGACCAGTGACCATAATTCCATTAGTTTTTAAATAGCTATGGAGAACAATAGCTCTGGCCCAAAAGTTAAAATTCTAAAATGGGGCAAGGCCAATTTTGATGGTATTAGACAGGAACTTTTAAAAGTTGATTGGGGGACTCTATTGGCCGGCAAAGGGATGGCTGGTAAATGGGAGGCTTTCAAAAGTATGTTAACCAGGATTCAGGGTAAGCACATTCCTTTTAGAGTGAAGGGCAAGGCTGGTAGAAGTAGGGAACCCTGGAAGACTTGGGATATTGAGGCCTTGGTCAAGAAGAAGGAGGAGGCATATGACAGGTACAGGCAGCTGGGATCAAGTGGATCTCTTGAATGGTATAGAGGGTGTCAGAGTAGATTTAAGAGAGAAATCAGGAGGGCAAAAAGGGGACACAAGATTGCTTTGGCAGATAAGGCAAAGGAGAATTCAAAGAACTTCTACAAATATATAAAGGGCAAAAGAGTAACTGGGGTTAAAGAGTGTAGGGCCTCTTAAGGATCAACAAGGACATCTCTGTGCGGATCCACAAGAGATGAATATTTCTCATCAGTATTTACTGTTGAGAAAAGCATAGATGTTAGGGAACTTGGGGTAATAAATAGTGATGTCTTGAGGAGTGTACCTAACAGTACACTCCTCAGGACAGGAGTGTACCTAACAGGTGATGGAAGTCTTAAAGCACGTCAAGGTAGATAAACCCCAGGACCTGATGAAGTGTATCCCAGGACACTATGGGAAGCTAGGGAGGAAATTCCGGGTCCCCTAGCAGATATTTGATTCATCGACAGCCACAGGTGAGGTGCCTGAAGATTGGAGGGTGGCAAATGTTGTGCCTTTGTTTAAAAAGGGCTGCAGGGAAAAACCTGGGAACTACAGGCTGGTGAGCCTCACATCTGTAGTGGGTAAGTTGTTGGAAGGTATTTTGAGAGACAGGGTCTACAGGCATTTAGAGATGCAAGGACTGATTAGGGACTGTCAGCATGGCTTTGTGAGTGGAAAAATCATGTCTCACAAATTTGATTGAGTTTTTTGAAGGGGTAACCAAGAAGGTAGATGAGGGCAGTGCAGTTGATGTTGTCTTCATGGACTTTAGCAAGGCCTTTGACAAGGTACCACAAGGTAGGTTGTTGCATAAGGTTAAATCTCACAGGATCCAGGGTGAGGTAGCCAAATGGATACAAAATTGGCTTGATGACAGAAGACAGATGGTGGTTGTAGAGGGTTGTTTTTCAAACTGGAGGCCTGTGACCAGCTGTGTGCCTCAGGAATTGGTACTGGGTCCACTGTTATTTGTCATTTATATTAATGATTTGGCTGAGAATTTAAGAGGCATGGTTAGTAAGTTTGCAGATGACACTAAGATTGGTGGCATAGTGGACATTGAAGAAGGTTATCTAGGATTGCAACGGGATCTTGATCAATTTGGCCAGAGGGCTGACGAATGGCAGATGGTTTAATTTAGATAAATGCGAGGTGATGCATTTTGATAGATTGAACCAGGGCAGGACTTATTCAGTTAATGGTAGGGTTTTGAGGAGAGTTACAGAACAAGAGACCTAGATGTACAGGTTCATAGGTCCTTGAAAGTGGAGTCACAGGTGGACAGAGTGGTGAAGAAGGCATTCAGCATGCTTTTTCATTGGTCAGAACATTGAATACAGGTTTGTTGAAGTTGTACAAGACATTGGTAAGGCCACACTTGGAATACTGTGTACAGTTCTGGTCACCCTATTATAGAAAGGATATTATTACACTAGAAAGAGTGCAGAAAAGATTTACTAAGATGCTACCGGGACTTGATGGTTTGAGTTATAAGGAGAGGTTGGATAGACTGGGACTTTTTTCTCTGGAGCGTAGAAGGCTGAGGGATGATCTTATAGAGGTCTATAAAATAATGAGGGGCATTGGTCTGCTAGATAGTCAACATCTTTTCCCAAAGGTAGGGGAGTCTAAAACGAGAGGACATAGGTTTAAGGTGAGAGGGGGAGATACAAATGGGTGCAGAGGGGCAATTTTTTCACACAGAGGGTGGTGTCTGGAACAAGATGCCAGAGGTAGTAGTAGAGGCGGGTACAATTTTGTCTTTTAAAAAGCTTTTAGACAGTTACATGGGTAGATGGGTATAGAAATATATGGGCCAAACACGGGCGATTGGGACTAGTTTAGTGGTTAAATAAAAAGGGTGTCATGGACAAGTTGGTCTGAAGGGCCTGTTTCCATGCCGTAAACCTCTATGACTCTATGTCTGGGCCTGCATACACTAGTGTTTAGAAGGATGAGAGGAGATCTTATTGAAACGTATAAAATTCTAACAGATTTGAGGGGGGTACTTCAAAGGTGCACACAGAAATCCTTCTTGGAAGTTCCCAGGGAAGGGTTTATGTGGCAATTGTCGAGAAACCCTAACTTCTACTGGACAATTACACCGCTGCAATGGGAACCATCTGACAAATGATTTAAGTCGCTAACTTCAGATAGTACTGTCAGTACTGCCAATAGTTACTCCAAAAAAAAGGGAATAAAGCATTTCTAACTCCATCCCAACTACGTGAAATACCAGATCAATCCCTGCACAGGACACCCTCACAACCCTGACACCGCCCCCCCCCCCCCCCCCACCCCAGGGGACACTACCACACTGATTAATCACCCATCCTTCCAAGGGATTGCCTCCTACTCCTCACCAGCCTGACTTTCATTCCTGACCCACACATGACTGGATCCCACCCTCACTACCCAAGCCCCACCCCACCCCACCATCCAAGCTCCACCACCATGACATCCAATCTTCAACATCTGCATCCCACCCACCTTCCCCCACATATATACAAACACTTGATATTGGGGAATGAGCCCGGTCAGGTGATCGAAGTTTCAGTAGGAGAGCATTTCGGGAACAGTAATCATAATTCCATAGGTTTTAAGGTGCTTGTGGATAAGGACAAGAGCGGTCCTCGGGCAAAGATGTTAAATTGGGGGAAGATTAACTACAACAACATTAGACAGGATCTGGAGAGTTTAGATTGGGTGAAGCTGTTTGAGGATAAATCAATATCTGACATGTGGGAGTCTTTCAAATGTCAGTTGATTGGAATTCAGGACCGGCATGTACCTGTGAGGATGAAGAATAAGTGTGGCAAGTGTCGGGAATCTTGGATAACGAGGGAAATTATGAGCCTTGTCAAAAAGAAAAAGGAAGCATATAAAGCATATAAAGGAAGTCTATAAAGCTTCAGACAAATGAAGCCCTTGAAGAATATAATGAAAGTACGAAGGAATTTATGGAAGGAGGTAGGAGGGCTAAAAGAGGCCATGTAAAGTCCTTGGCAAACAGGGTTAAGGAAAATCCTAAGGCATTTTATACATATGTAAAGAGCAATAGGGTAGCCAGAGAAAGGGTTGGTCCACTTAAGGAGAGTGGAGGGAAACTATACATGGAACCAGAGGAAATGGGCGAGATACTAAATGAATACTTTGCCTCAGTATTCAGCAAAGAGAGGGACTTGGTGGATGAGGAGCCTCGGGTAGGGTGTGTAGATATTCTGGGTCATGTCAATATCAAAAAGGCGGTGGTGCCGGGGGAGGTAGTGGAAGCAGGTACGATCATGACTTTTAAGGGGCGTCTTGACAAATACATAGATAGGATGGGAATAGAGGGATATGGTCCCAGGAAGGGTAGGGGGTTTTAGTTCAGTCGGGCAGCATGGTTGGTGCAGGCTTGGAGGGCCAAAGGGCCTGTTCCTGTGTTGTAATTTTCTTTGTTCTTTCTTCATTCCCTTTTCAGGTGGACTCAGTGGGCCAGCAGGTTTTTGGGAGAGACAGAAGGTTTCTGTTCCTCACTAATTCTACAGTTGTGGCACTTGCAGATTGCTTGGAAGCTTTCAACATAGTATCAGTTGATTTGTTGATACTTTCCTCTTAGACTCCCTTAGTCAGAAATCCGCTCTGATGTTGTTTCACAGAGTCAGTTCTGGGGTTTTATACACAAAACAATTTGGCTGAATTCTAACTTTGAAGCATGTTCCACCAGGCAAAGGCATTATTTATGCTGAGTTTAAGTCTCTTCCTCTTTCCTGTTCCCTCAGGATTTTTAAAAAACGTTATGTGCGTAATTCGTGTCTCATTGATGAGATCTCAAGACTTGTATATTTAAACCTGAACAATTAATTGGTAATCCTGAAGTATGTACAGATCCCAGTTACTGCCATACTTGGTGTTGCTGCCATGCAGATTCTTTCTGAATTGATCTCTGAGTCTATTACCGTGTGACTCTCCACATCATACCATGGGTACTGCTATTTTCTAGTCGCACATTAACTCTTACTCTCCTAGCATGCAGGTACACGTAACATTCTCTTTCTTCTCAAAAGAAAACTTTCCTTTCTTCTAATGGATTGTAGCTTTTTACAATATCATCTCTACATGCCAGACCATCTCCCCCACTCCGTGTCTCATAGAAACTAGAAGCAGGAGTAGGCCATCGGCCCTTTGAGCCTGCTTCACCATTCATCTTGATCATAGCTGATCAACAAATTCAGTATCCTGATCCCCACCCCCCCACCCCATATCCCTTGATCCCTTGAGCCCCAAGAGCTATAATCCAACTTCTTCTTGAAATCAAGCAATGTTTTGGCCTCAACTACATTCCACACATTCACCACCCTCTGGGTGAAGAAATCTTTCCTCACCTCAGATCAAAAGGTTTATTTCTTATCCTCAAACAATGACCCCCAGTTCTGGACGCCCCCACCACTGGGAACATTCTTTCTGAATCCATCCTGTCTAACCCTGTTAGAATTTTATAAATTTCTATGAGATCCCCTCTCACTCTTCCAAACTCTAATGAATATAATCCTAACCGATTTAATCTCTCCTCAGATGACAGACCTGCCATTCCAGGAGTCAGCCTGGTAAACCTTTATAACTTTATAAATTTAAATAATCCTATTTGGGCAGATGGGACCTGTATAGATGGGATGGTCTCCGTTTGAACCGTGCTGGGACCAGAGTCCTAGCGAATCGAAGTGGTGCAGCACAGAGGGAGAGATTCTCAGCAGGAGTACTGAGGGTGAGTAAACTGCTGTGATTTATTTATTTATTTATTTGATCCGTTTTTTTCGCGGGCTTTTTTCAAAGGTTTAAACTCTGAGGAAGTGGGTGTAGGCTGCAGGGGATTCTGGGAGATTGTGTTTTTTAGTATAAAAGTCACTCTATACAGCGGGCAGCGTCGGGAGCGGGCAGTGGAGTGAGTGGGAAGCTGAGTGAAAGCTGTCAGGGCTTTGGCTCACAGGCTTAGGCAGAAAGGGCGAGGCAGGGTAAGTTATTTTTATCCAAACCTATATAGGATAAGGGTAACTATGAATGATAGGCCAGTTCGGTGCTTCCGGTGTGGGAGTTCCTGGAAACATCTAGCCTCCCGGAGGACCACATTTGCGCCAGGTGCGTGGAACTGCAGCTCCTGAGGGACCGCGTCACGGAACTGGAGCTGCAGATTGCTGACCTTGGTCTAGTCAGGGAGAATGAGAGAATAATTGACATGAGTTATAGGGAACTAGTTACACCGGGGCACCGGGAGGAAGACACGTGGGTCACAGTTAGGAGGAGTAAAGGTCAGAAGGGTAACGTACCAGAGAGTATTCCAGTGGCTGTCTCTCATAATAGGAAGGGCTCGGCGACAGGTGTGAGAGGGGAGGGGAGTCAGCAATTAGTGGAGGGGTCACCTGTGGTTGTCCCACTCCAAAACAAGTATATTGTTTTGGATAGTGTGGAGGAGGATGACTCTCCAGGGGTAAGCCACAGTGACCAGGTCACTGGCACAGAGTCAGGCTCTGTGGCCTGGAAAGGAAAGAGAGGGGTTAGGAGAGCAATAGTGGTGGGGGACGCGTCGGTTAGAGGCACGGACAGGTGATTCTGTGGGTGTGAACGGGACTCCAGGATGGTAGTCTGCCTACCTGGTGCTGGGGTAATGGATGTCTCCAAGCGGATAGGAGGCATCTTAAAAGGGGAAGATAAAGAAACGGATGTCATTGTACACATTGGTGCAAATGACGTAGATAGGAAGAGCAGGGGGATCCTACGAGAGCAATTCAGGGAGTTGGGAAATAGACTAAAAAGTGTCCATCTCTGGGCTGCTCCCAATGCCTCGTGCCAGTGAGGCTAAGAATAGGGAGTTAGTACAATTGAATGCTTGGCTAAAGGACTGGTCCAGGAGGGAGGGCTTCATTTTCCTAGATCAATGGGAAGTTTTCAGGAGAGGATGGCACCTGTACAAGAAGGACGGGTCACAACTAAGTTGGAAGGGCACGAATATCCTGGCTGGGAGTTTTGCTAGTGCAGTTCGGGGGGGTTTAAACTAGTATGGCAGGGGGGTGGGGATCAAAATATTAGGTCTACAAGTGTAGAGGCTGGGGATGAGCTTGGGGCTGGGACAAGGCTGGCAAAGAAGAAGAGCACTCTGGGGGAGGATGACCTCACTGGGCCTGGAGGTCTGGAGTGCTTATACTTCAATGCAAGGAGCGTAGCAGGTAAGACAGACAAACTTAGGGCCTTAATGCTCACGAGGAATTTGGATGTGGTTGCGGTGACAAGAGACTTGGTTGAAAGAGGGACAGGATTGGCAGCTGAATATTCCGGGGTACAAGTGTTTTAGGCGAGGCAGAGGAGGGGCCAAAAGAGGTGGGGGAGTAGCAGTATTAGTTGGAGAGCATATTACAGCGGTGCAGAGGGAGGACAATTCAGAGGGGTTGTGTAACGAGTCACTCTGGGTGGAGCTGAGAAACAGGAAGGGCGCAGTCACTATGTTGGGGGTATACTACAGGCCCCCCAACAGCCCAAGGGAAGTGGAAGGATGGATATGTCAGGAGATACTGGATAGGTGCAGGAAAAATAGGGTTGTTGTAGTGGGAGACTTCAATTTCCCTGGTATAGACTGGAAATCGCTGAGAGCTGGGACTCTGAATGGGGAGGAATTTGTAAAATGCGTACAGGAGGGTTCTTTGGAACAATATGTAGAGAGCCCGACTAGAGAGGGGGCTATACTGGACCTAGTACTGGGGAATGAGCCCGGTCAGGTCTTCAAAGTTTCGGTAGGGGAACATGTGGCAAATAGTGACCACAATTCTGTTAGCTTTAGGATAGTGATGGAAAAGGATGAGTGGTGTCCCAAGGGTAAGGTGTTGGATTGGGGGAAGGCTAACTTTAGTGGGATTAGGCAGAAATTGGCAGCTCTTGATTGGGAGAGGCTGTTTGAGGGTAAATCCACATCTGGCATGTGGGAGTCTTTAAGGAACAGTTGTTAGGGCTGCAGGACAGGCATGTGCCTGTAAAAAAGGATAGGAAGGGTAGGATTCGAGAACTGTGGATAACCAGGGAAATTGAGGGACTGGTCAAAAAGAAAAGAGAGGTGTATGTTAGGTCCAGGCAGCTAAAAGCGGAGGGAGCTCTGGAGGAATACAAAGAAAGTAGGAAAGAACTCAAACGAGGAATTAGAAGGGCAAAAAGGGGTCACGAAATGTCCTTGGCAGACAGGATTAAGGAGAATCCCAAGGCATTTTATTCATATGTTAGGAACAAAAGGGTTGTCAGGGAAAAAATCGGACCTCTCAGGGACAAAAGTGGGGAATTATGCTTGGAGCCCAAAGAAGTAGGGGAGATCCTAAATGAATACTTTGCGTCGGTATTCACAAAGGAGAGGGATGTGTTGACTGGGAGTGTCTCGGAGGGGAGTGTTGAACCGTTGGAGAAAATCTCCATTATAAAGGAGGAAGTGTTAGGTTTGTTAGAGAATATAAAGACTGACAAATCCCCAGGGCCTGATGGAATCTATCCAAGGCTGCTCAGGGAGACGAGAGATGAAATCGCTGGGCCTCTGGCGCAAATCTTTGTCTCGTCACTGGACGCAGGTGAGGTCCCAGAGGATTGGAGGATAGCTAATGTGGTCCCGTTATTTAAGAAGGGTAGGAAGGATAAGGATGCTCATTGCGTCTTGGAAGTGCAGCAGAGAGGGAGAGATTCGCGAGAGGAGTGCTGCGGGTAAGCGCTGTTATTTTTAACTTACTTTTTCGCGGGTTTTTTCTTTAAAAATATCTAAACCTGGAAGTGGTCGCGCAGGGAGGTCTGGGAGAGAGAGATTTTTTTTTTAAAAAGTTACTCACCTCAGTGAATCGGCCTCATTGCGTCTTGGAAGTGCAGCAGAGAGGGAGAGATTCGCGAGAGGAGTGCTGCGGGTAAGCGCTGTTATTTTTAACTTACTTTTTCGCGGGTTTTTTCTTTAAAAATATCTAAACCCGGAAGTGGTCGCGCAGGGAGGTCTGGGAGAGAGAGATTTTTTTTTTCCCCAATAAATTGGAACAGAGAGGAATCCCGATACTCTACACTTGTAGAGTATCCCACCCTCCCTCCTCCTCTAACCTAAAAAAAAAAGACCCAGTGAGAGCAGGGCTTTGGAGAAAACAGGAGGAGGAAAGGTAAGTTTAAAATTTTCATTCACTTTTTTTTCCCTGTGTGTTTAAAGGGGCAATTATGAGTGTGAGGCCAGTATGTTGTTCCCAATGTAGGATGTGGGAGGTCCTGGAGGCTCCTAGCCTCCCGGACGACCATATCTGTGCTGGGTGTGTTGAGCTGTGGTTCCTAAGGGACCATGTTAGGGAACTGGAATTGCAGCTCGAGGACCTTCGCCGGGTTAGGGATAGTGAGGAGGTCATTGACAGGAGCTATCGGCAGGTGGTCACACCGGGACCACGGGAGGAGGGTAACTGGGTAACAGTGAGGAAGGAGAAAGCTCAGTTGATGGTGAGCACCCCGGTGGATGTGCCCCTTAATAATAAGTACTCCTGTCTGAGTACTACTGGGGTGGACAGCCCACCTGGGGGAAGCAGCGGTGGCAGTGTCTCTGGAGCTGAGCCTGGCCCAGTAGTGCAAAAGGGTAAGGAAAGGAGGGTAGTGCTAATTGGGGACTCTACGGTGAGGGGGTCAGATAGGCGTTTTTGCGGACACAGACGGGACTCTCGGATGGTGGTTTGCCTCCCTGGTGCAGGGGTCCGGGATGTCTCTGGTCGAGTCCCAGAAATCCTGAAGGGGGAGGGAGAGGAGCCGAAGGTCGTGATGCATATAGGTACTGCTGACATAGGTAGGAAGAGGGAAGGGGTCATGAAAAGAGAATATAGGGAGTTAGGTAGACAGCTGAGAAAGAGGAATGCAAAGGTAGTAATCTCGGGATTGCTGCCTGTGCCGCGGGAGAGTGAGAACAGGAATCGGTGGAGAATGAATGCGTGGCTGAGGGACTGGAGCAAGGGACAAGGATTTGGGTACTTGGATCATTGGGACCTCTTTAGGGGCAGGTGTGACCTGTTTAAAAAAGACGGGTGGCACTTGAATCCCAGGGGGACCAATATCCTGGCGGGAAGGTTGGCTAAGGCTACTGGAGAGACTTTAAACTAGAAAGGTTGGGGGGAGGGAATCGGAATGAGGGGACTGAGAGCGAGGAGGTTAGCTCGCAAATAGATAAGGAATGTAAACAGGGTAAGAGGGAGGTTAGACGAGTGATGGAGAAGGGAAGTGCTCAGGCTGAAGGTCTGAGATGTGTCTATTTTAATGCCAGGAGTGTAGTGAATAAAGTGGATGAGCTTAGAGCGTGGATTGCTGCTTCGAATTGTGATGTGGTGGCCATTACGGAGACTTGGATGTCTCAGGGACAGGACTGGGTGCTTCAGGTGCCGGGTTTTAGATGTTTCAGGAAGGACAGGGAGGGAGGCAAGAGAGGGGGGGGGAGTGGCACTGTTGATCAGGGATAGTGTCACGGCTGTAGAGAAGGTGGACGCCGTGGAGGGATTGACTACGGAGTCTCTGTGGGTGGAGGTTAGGAACAGGAAGGGGTCGGTAACGTTGCTGGGTGTTTTCTATAGGCCGCCCAATAGTAACAGAGATGTTGAGGAGCAGATGGGGAAACAGATCCTGGAGAGATGTAGGAATAACAGAGTTGTCGTGATGGGAGATTTTAATTTCCCAAACATAGATTGGAATATCCCTAGGGCTAGGGGTTTGGATGGAGAGGAGTTTGTTAGGTGTGTCCAGGAGAGTTTCCTGACACAGTATGTGGATAAGCCTACTAGAGGAGAGGCTGTACTTGATCTGGTGCTGGCTAATGAACCTGGACAGGTGGAGGATCTCTCGGTGGGTGAGCATCTTGGGGATAGCGATCATAATTCTATCTCCTTCACGATAGCATTGGAAAGAGATAGGATCAGGCAGGCTAGGAAAGTGTTTCTCTGGAGTAAAGGGAAATACAGTGTCATCAGGGAGGAAATTAGACGGGTAAATTGGAAGGAGGCATTCTTGGGGAAAAGTACCGAAGGAAAGTGGAGGATTTTCAAGGAATGTTTGTCTGGAGCTCTGCATGACAACGTTCCGATGAGACAGGGGGGTGTTGGTAGGGTACGGGAACCGTGGTGCACGAAGGTTGTGATGAACCTGGTGAATAAGAAAAGAGAGGCGTACAGAAGGTTCAGAGAGCTAGGAGGTGTTAAGGATTTAGAGGAGTATACGGGATGTAGGAAGGAGCTTAAGAAGGAAATTAGGAGAGCGAGAAGGGGTCATGAGAAGGCCTTGGCGGGTAAGATTAAGGAGAATCCCAAGGCTTTCTACAAATATGTCAAGAGTAAAAGGATGAGATGTGAAGGCATAGGACCCTTAAAAGGTGAAGGGGGAAAAGTTTGTGCGGAACCGTTAGAAATGGCGGAGCTGCTTAATGAATACTTTACCTCGGTATTCACGGTGGAAAGGGATCTGGGTGGTTGTACTGCTGGTTTGCGGTGGACAGAAAGGATCGAGCATGTGGACATAAAGAAAGAGGATGTGTTGGAGCTATTGAATGGCATCAAGGTTGGTAAGTCGCCGGGACCGGATGGGATGTACCCCAGGTTACTGTGGGAGGCGAGGGAGGAGATTGCGGAGCCTTTGGCGATGATCTTTGCATCGTCGATGGAGACGGGAGAGGTTCCGGAGGATTGCAGATGTGGTCCCTATATTCAAGAAAGGGAACAGGGACAGCCCGGGAAATTACCGACCGGTGAGTCTAACCTCAGTGGTTGGTAAGTTGATGGAGAGGATCCTGAGAGACAGGATTTATGATCATCTAGAGAAGTTTAGTATGATCAAAAGTAGTCAGCACGGCTTTGTCAAGGGCAGGTCGTGCCTTACGAGCCTGGTTGAGTTCTTTGAAAATGTGACCAAACACATTGACGAAGGAAGAGCGGTGGATGTGGTCTATATGGACTTCAGCAAGGCGTTCGATAAGGTCCCCCATGCAAGACTTCTTGAGAAAGTGAGAGGGCATGGGATCCAAGGGGCTGTTGCCTTGTGGATCCAGAACTGGCTTGCCTGCAGAAGGCAGAGAGTGGCTGTGGAGGGGTCTTTCTCTGCATGGAGGTCAGTGACCAGTGGAGTGCTCCAGGGATCTGTTCTGGGACCCTTGCTGTTTGTCATTTTCATAAATGACCTGGATGAGGAAGTGGAGGGATGGGTTGGTAAGTTTGCTGACTACACCAAGGTAGGTGGTGTTGTGGATAGTTTGGAGGGATGTCAGAAGTTGCAGCGAGACATAGATAGAATGCAAGACTGGGCGGAGAAGTGGCAGATGGACTTCAACCCGGACAAGTGTGTAGTGATCCATTTTGGCAGATCCAATGGGATGAAGCAGCAGTATAATATGAAGGGTACCATTCTTAGCAGTGTAGAGGATCAGAAGGACCTTGGGGTCCGGGTCCATAGGACTCTTAAATCGGCCTCGCAGGTGGAGGATGCGGGCAAGAAGGCGTACGGCGTACTAGCCTTCATTAATCGAGGGATTGAGTTTAGGAGTCGGGAGATAATGCTGCAGCTTTATAGGACCCTGGTTAGACCCCACTTGGAGTACTGCGCGCAGTTCTGGTCACCTCATTACAGGAAAGATGTTGAAGCCATTGAAAGGATGCAGAGGAGATTTACAAGGATGTTGCCTGGATTGGGGGGCATGCCTTATGAGGATAGGTTGAGGGAGCTTGGTCTCTTCTCCCTGGAGAGACGAAGGATGAGAGGTGACCTGATAGAGGTTTACAAGATGTTGAGAGGTCTGGATAGGGTAGACTCTCAGAGGCTATTTCCAAGGGCTGAAATGGTTGCTACGAGAGGACACAGGTTTAAGGTGCTGGGGGGTAGGTACAGAGGAGATGTCAGGGGTAAGTTTTTCACTCAGAGGGTGGTGGGTGAGTGGAATCGGCTGACGTCGGTGGTGGTGGAGGCAAACTCGTTGGGGTCTTTTAAGAGACTTCTGGATGAGTACATGGGATTTAATGGGATTGAGGGCTATAGATAGGCCTAGAGGTGGGGATGTGATCGGCGCAACTTGTGGGCCGAAGGGCCTGTTTGTGCTGTGGCTTTCTATGTTCTATGTTCTATAACCCGGGTAATTATAGGCTGGTGAGCTTGACGTCCGTGGTGGGGAAGTTGTTGGAGAGGATTCTTAGAGATAGGATGTATGCGCATTTAGAAAGGAATAAACTCATTAACGATAGTCAGCATGGTTTTATGAGAGTTTTGGTGGAGTTTTTTGAAGAAGTGACCAGAATGGTTGATGAGGGAAGGGCCGTGGATGTCGTCTATATGGACTTTAGTAAAGTGTTTGACAAAGTCCCTCATGGTAGGCTGGTGAAAAAGGTTGGATCTCATGGGATAAAGGGGGAGGTGGCTAGATGAGTGGAGAACTGGCTTGGTCACAGAAGACAGAGGGTGGTAGTGGAAGGGTCTTTTTCCGGCTGGAGGCCTGTGACTAGTGGTGTTCACAGTAAGAAGTTTAACAACACCAGGTTAAAGTCCAACAGGTTTATTTGGTAGCAAAAGCCACACAAGCTTTCGAAGCTCTAAGCCCCTTCTTCAGGTGAGTGGGAATTCTGTTCACAAACAGAGCTTATAAAGACACAGACTCAATTTACATGAATAATGGTTGGAATGCGAATACTTACAACTAATCAAGTCTTTAAGAGGGCTAACAGGGTGAATAGGTGGGGTTACGGGGATAGAGTCTGGGTGAGATTGTTGTCAGTGTAGACTCAATGGGCCGAATGGTCTCCTTCTGCACTGTAGGGATTTGAATTCTATGAACTTTACAAAGCTCAGTTATAAAACAACAAACCATATTACCGATGCTGACTTCTCAACTTAATTTACAACTTGTGCTGAAGGTTCATGTTTTAAAAACAATTGCTCCAGTGCATTACAATTTGTTATTTTTAAAATTTGATTCCTGCCTTTATTCTTCTCCTGAAGGAGTTGCTTTATGTGTGGGAGTGGGTGAAGACTGCTCAATGAGCAGATTCTGCACAAAATGGTCATTCTAAAGGTAAGCAGAGCAGGGTTCCCCTGTGGCCATACCCCTCCACAACAGGTATACTGAATTGGATACTGTTGTGGGAGATGCTTTACCTGGGACAAGCTGCGACAGCCGGAACTCTGATACTGAGTCTGGTTCTACAGCGCAAAAGGGTGGGATGAAGAAGAGGAGAGCAGTAGTGATAGGGGACTCAATGGTCACAGGTACGGACAGGAGGTTCTGTGGTCGGGACAGAGACTCCCACATGGTTTGTTGCCTCCCGGGTGCCAAGGTCAGGGATGTCTCTGATCGCGTGCACAGCGTTCTAAAGTGGGAAGGTGATCAGCCAGATGTCGTGGTACACATCGGTACAAATGACGTAGGTAGGAAGAGTGAGGAGGTCCTAAACAGTGAGTACAAAGAGCTTGGAAGGAAGTTAAAAAGCAGGACCCCGAGGGTAGTAATCTCAGGATTGCTACCTGTACCACGTGCCAGTGAGGGTAGGAGTAGGATGCTTGGGCGGATGAACATGTGGCTGAGGAACTGGTGTAGGGGGCAGGGTTTCCGATTCTTGGATCATTGGGACCTCTTCTGGGGCAGGTGGGACCTGTATAAGAGAGACGGGTTACACCTAAACTACAAGGGGACCAATATACTTGCAGGGAGGTTTGCTAGCGTTGTTGGGGAGCAAAACTAGATTTGCAGGGGGATGGGAACCAGAGTGTCAGAGCAGATAGTGGAGCAGGGGTAAAAAGACAGGTTAGTTCAAGTAAAATCACAAATGGAAGGGTAGAGTGAGGTGGAAATAACCTTTTGAGGTGTGTCTATTTCAATGCCAGGAGTATTGTGGGGAAGGCAGATGAGCTGAAGGCGTGGATAGACACATGGAAATATGACATTATAGCCATTAGTGAAACTTGGCTACAGGAGGGGCAGGACTGGCAGCTCAATGTTCCAGGGTTCCAATGTTTCAGGCGGGATAGAGGCAGAGGGATAAAAGGTGGGGGGGTGGCCTTGTTGGTCAGGGAAAATGTTACAGCGGTACTCAGGCAGGATAGATTAGGGAGCTTGTCTACAGAGGCCCTATGGGTGGAGCTGAGAAACAGGAAAGGTATGACCACATTAATGGGGTTGTATTATAGACCACCCAATAGTCAGCGAGAATTGGAGGAGCAAATCAGCAGAGAGATAGCTGACAACTGCAAGAAACACAAAGTTGTGATAGTAGGGGATTTTAATTTTCCACATGTAGATTGGGAGTCGCATACTGTTAAAGGTTTAGACGGGGTAGAGTTTGTAAAATGTGTTCAGGAGAATTTTCTACATCAGTATATAGAGGTGCCAACTAGAGAGGATGCGATATTGGATCTCCTATTGGGAAATGAGTTAGGGCAGGTGATGGATGCGAGTGTGAGAGAACACTTTGGATCCAGTGATCATAATGCCACTAGTTTCAACCTGATCATGGATAAGGATAGATCTGGTCCTCGGGTTGAAGTTCTGAACTGGAAAAAGGCCAAATTTGATGAAATGAGAAGGGATCTGGGAAGTGTGGATTGGCACAGGCTGTTCTCTGGTAAGGATGTAAATGGAAAGTGGGAGGCCTTCAAAGGAGAAATTTTGAGAGTGCAGAGTTTGTATGTTCCTGTCAGGATTAAAGGCAAATTAATAGGAATAAGGAACTTTGGTTCTCGAGGGAGATTGTAACACTGATTAAGAGGAAGATAGAGTTGTATGAAATGTACAGGCAGCAAGGAACAGATCAGATGCTCGAGGAGTATAAAAAGTGCAAGGAGCTACTCAAGAGGGAAATCAGGAGGGCTAAAAGAAGACATGAGGTTGCTTTGGCAGACAGAGTGAAGGAAAATCCAAAGAGCTTCTATAGGTATGTTAGGAGCAAAAGGATAGTGAGGGATAAAATTGGTCCTCTTGACGACCAGAGTGGGTAGACTGTGTATGGAACCAAAAGAGATGGGTGAGATACTAAATGGATTTTTGCATCCATATTTACTGAGGAAACGAGCATGGAGTCTACGGAAATAGGGCAAACAGGTAGGGAGGTCATGGAACCTTTACAGATTAAAGGGGAGGAGGTGCTCGCTGTCTTGAGGCAAATCAGAGTGGATAAATCCCCAGGACCGGACAGGGTATTCCCACGGACCTTGAGGGAAGCTAGTGTTGAACCTGCAGGGGCCCTGGCAGACATATTTAAAATGTCAGTATTCACGGGGGAGGTGCCGGATGATTGGAGGGTGGCTCATATTGTTCCGTTGTTTAAAAAAGGTTCCATAAGAACATAGAACATAGAAAGCCACAGCACAAACAGGCCCTTCGGCCCACAAGTTGCGCTGATCATATCCCTACCTCTAGGCCTATCTATAGCCCTCAATCCCATTAAATCCCATGTACTCATCCAGAAGTCTCTTAAAAGACCCCAACGAGTTTGCCTCCACCACCACCGACGTCAGCCGATTCCACTCACCCACCACCCTCTGAGTGAAAAACTTACCCCTGACATCTCCTCTGTACCTACCCCCCAGCACCTTAAACCTGTGTCCTCTCGTAGCAACCATTTCAGCCCTTGGAAATAGCCTCTGAGAGTCTACCCTATCCAGACCTCTCAACATCTTGTAAACCTCTATCAGGTCACCTCTCATCCTTCGTCTCTCCAGGGAGAAGAGACCAAGCTCCTTCAACCTATCCTCATAAGGCATGCCCCCCAATCCAGGCAACATCCTTGTAAATCTCCTCTGCACCCTTTCAATGGCTTCAACATCTTTCCTGTAATGAGGTGACCAGAACTGCGCGCAGTACTCCAAGTGGGGTCTAACCAGGGTCCTATAAAGCTGCAGCATTATCTCCCGACTCCTAAACTCAATCCCTCGATTAATGAAGGCTAGTATGCCGTACGCCTTCTTGCCCGCATCCTCCACCTGCGAGGCCGATTTAAGAGTCCTATGGACCCGGACCCCAAGGTCCTTCTGATCCTCTACACTGCTAAGAATGGTACCCTTCATATTATACTGCTGCTTCATCCCATTGGATCTGCCAAAATGGATCACTACACACTTGTCCGGGTTGAAGTCCATCTGCCACTTCTCCGCCCAGTCTTGCATTCTATCTATGACTCGCTGCAACTTCTGACATCCCTCCAAACTATCCACAACACCACCTACCTTGGTGTCGTCAGCAAACTTACCAACCCATCCCTCCACTTCCTCATCCAGGTCATTTATGAAAATGACAAACAGCAAGGGTCCCAGAACAGATCCCTGGGGCACTCCACTGGTCACTGACCTCCATGCAGAGAAAGACCCCTCCACAGCCACTCTCTGCCTTCTGCAGGCAAGCCAGTTCTGGATCCACAAGGCAACAGCCCCTTGGATCCCATGCCCTCTCACTTTCTCAAGAAGTCTTGCATGGGGGACCTTATCGAACGCCTTGCTGAAGTCCATATAGACCACATCCACCGCTCTTCCTTCGTCAATGTGTTTGGTCACATTTTCAAAGAACTCAACCAGGCTCGTAAGGCACGACCTGCCCTTGACAAAGCCGTGCTGACTACTTTCAGTAGTCAGCACGGCTTTGAAATCCAGGAAATTATAGGCCAGTAAGTTTGATGTCGGTGGTGGGCAAGTTATTGGAAGGTGTGATAAGGGATAGGATCTACAAATATTTGGATAGACAGGAACTTATGAGGGAGAGTCAACATGGCTTTGTGCGTGGTAGGTCATGTTGGACCAATCTATTGAGTTTTTTGAGGAGGTTACCAGGAAAGTGGATGAAGGGAAGGCGGTGGATGTTGTCTACCTGGATTTCAGCAAGACCTTTGACAAGGTCCCTCATGGGAGGTTAGTTAGGAAGGTTCAGTCGCTAGGTACACATGGGGAGGTAGTAAATTGGATTAGACACTGACTCAATGGAAGAAGCCAGAGAGTGGTTGTGGAGGATTGCTTCTCTGAGTGGAGGCCTGTGACTAGTGGTGTGCCGCAAGCATTGGTGTTGGGTCCATTGTTGTTTGTCATCTATATCAATGATCTGGATGATAATGTGGTAAATTGGATCAGCAAATTTGCTGATGATACAAAGATTGGAGGTGTAGTGGACAGTGAGGAAGGTTTTCAAAGCTTGCAGAGGGATTTGGACCAACTAGAAAAATGGGCTGAAAAATGGCAAATGGAATTGAACGCAGACAAGTGTGAGATATTGCACTTTGGAAGGACAAACCAAAGTAGAATGTACAGGGTAAATGGTAGGACTCTGAAGAGTGCAGTTGAACAGAGGGATCTGGGAATACAGGTACAGAATTCCCTAAAAGTGACGTCACAGGTGGATAGGGTCGTAAAGAGTGCCTTTGGTACATTGGTCTTTATAAATCGGAGTATCGAGTATAAAAGTTGGAATGTTATGGTAAGGTTATATAAGGCATTGGTGAGGCTGAATTTAGAGTATTGTGTACAGTTTTGGTCACCTAGTTACAGGAAGGATGTAAATAAGGTTGAAAGAGTGCAGAGAAGGTTCACAAGGATGTTGCCGGGACTTGAGAAGCTGAATTACAGAGAGAGATTGAATAGGTTGCGACTTTATTCCCTGGAGCGTAGAAGAATGAGGGGAGATTTGATAGAGGTGCATAAGATTTTGATGGGTATAGATAGAGTGAATGCAAGCAGGCTTTTTCCACTGAGGCTAGGGGAGAAAAAAAAACCAGAGGGCATGGGTTAAGGGTGAAAGGAGAAAAGTTTAAAGGGAATATTAGGTGGGGGCTTCTTCACGCAGAGAGTGGTGGGAGTGTGGAATGAGCTGCCGGATAAAGTGGAAAATGCGGGGGTCACTTTTAACATTTAAGAAAAACTTGGACAGGTTCATGGATGAGAGGGGTGTGGAGGGATATGGTCCAAGTGCAGGTCAGTGGGACTCGGCAAAAAATGGTTCGGCACAGACAAGAAGGGCCAAAAGGCCTGTTTCTGAGCTGTAATTTTCTATGGTTCTAATTAAGAGCCAGTGGCCTGTTCCACCCATCATGATGCACCAACAATCTATCTAACTGGGACAGTCTCCAGTGGGGCTGGTCTCAGATTCGTCAATAATTGGGGGAAAGTTTCTATCCCTTAATTGCTACTCAGAACCTTCCACTGAGCAAAGCACTGCAGGTGTTTAAGGTGGCAGTTGGGGCAGTGTCAACTTTGATGCTCCCGGCAATGCTCCGAAGGGCTGCTGGCTCAGCACCAACAATACCCCATATCCAATAATTCCTGGATTCTACTTCTGCTTTCACCTATTATTTAGGTCAGGTCGAGTGACAGGTCCGTTTCCCGTTGAAATTAACAAGCCACGATGGAAAGGACAGGAATCTGTATTTTTCTGAAATGTGCAATTGCCGGGAATGCGGTTCCAGCAGCAACAATACATGCCTGGTCCAATACGCAGAGGCTGTCCGCCTTGAGTGAAGTGTCATCAATCACAGCTGCGCCTTTAACCGCCCTCCGCTCTCGCGCTGCTGCCGTTACAATTCAAACCAGCCCCTCCCCACGTGCTTGCCGCTCCTCCAATCACGGCTGTGTTTTTTTCCCGCTCTTTGTTGACGGTTAGCTTTGGAGTTTGGCCTGCCAGTGCCCTCAGTTTCAATCAATTAAATCGCAAATATCCCATCGTCAAAGAACTGAGAAAAGAAAGAAAAGTCACTGGGGATAGGTTTATTTATTAGTCACAAGTCGGCTTACATTAACACTGCAATGAAGTTACTGTGAAAATCCTCTAGTCGCCACACTCTGGCACCTGTTCGGGTACACTGAGGGAGAATTTAGCACGGTCAATGCCTAACCAGCACGTCTTTCAGGCTGTGAGAGGAAACCGGAGCACCCGGAGGAAACCCACGCAGACACGGGGAGAACGTGCAACTCCACACAGACAGTGACCCAAGCCAGGAATTCAACTTGGGTCTCTCGAGCTGTGAGGTAGCAGTGCTAACCACTTTGCCACCATGCTGCACTTAGAATCCAGAATAGGAAGACAGCAAACAGGACCACTTACCCTCTTATCATCTGGGACCAAAACCAGGTCAAACCCACATCCAGAGACCAAATACAGGGTGAATTTACACTGTGAGACAACAAAGTGGGAATCAGAGTGGGACAATGGTCATAATAGAGGAAAGTCATTCATGAAGGTGGTTGGGTCAAGGACGCTACAATGAGGAGCTGCTGCAGAGAATGTCCTAGGATTGAGATGATTGACTTCCAATAGCTGCAGCGATTTCCCTTTGTGTTTGGAATGACTCCAACCAGCGGAGAGTTTTCCCTCTGATTCCCATTGACTTCAGATTTGTTCGGGATCCCTGGTGCCACACGTGGTCAAATACTACCTTGATGTGACCTCTGTCATTCAGCCCTAATGTCCATGTTTGGAACAATGTTGTAATGAGGACTGGAGCCAAGTATTCCTGGTGAAATCCAAACTGAGCGTCGGTGAGCAGATTATTAGTGAGTACGTACCACTTAATAGCAGTGCCTTTGCTGATGATTGAAAGTAAAATGATGGAGCAGTAAATGGCTGGATTAAACTTTTCATGCTTTCTATAAGCAGAATGTAACTGGATAATAGAAACATAGAAAAACTACAGCACAAAACAGGCCCTTCGGCCCCACAAGTTGTGCCGAACATATCCCTACCTTTTAGGCCTACCTATAACCCTCCATCCTATTCAGCCCCATGTACTCATCCAGGAGTCTCTTAAAAGACCCTATTGAGTTTGCCTCCACCACCACTGACGGCAGCCGATCCTCCACCTTGTCAGATAGATACCTGTGTTGTAGCTGTACTGGAATTGCTTGGTTAGGAATGTGCCTAGTTCTACAGCACAAGTCTTCAGGACTCCAATAACTTGTATTTTATACAGTGCCTTGAACATAATTGGGACGGCATGGTGGCACAGTGGTTAGCACTGCTGCCTCACAGCGTCAGGGACCCGGGTTCGATTCCCGGCTTAGGTCACTGTCTGTGTGGAGTCTGCACGTTCTCCCCTTGTCTGCATAGGTTTCCTCCGGGTACTCCGGTTTCCTCCCACAGTCCAAAGATGTGTGGGTTAGGTGAATTGGCGATGCTAAATTGCCCCTTAGTGTCAGGGGGACTAGCAGGATAAATACATAGGGTTATGGGGATTGGGCCTAGGTGGGATTGTGGTCGGTGCAGACCACATGGCCTCCTTCTGCACTGTAAGATTCTATGATAATAAAACATCCCAACGTGCTTCACAAGTGCATTACAAAATAAAGTTTGCCAAGCTATGGAATGAGATATTAGGTCAAATGACCAAAATTTAGTCAGAGTTTGGAAGAAAGTGAAGTAGTGAGGTGGAAAGGCTAGGGAATAATTGCAAAGCTTTACACCTAGGCAGCTGAAGGGGACGGGGGCGTCACTAATGGTGAAACAATTAAAATGGGAATTGCACAAGAATTAGGAGTGCAGATATCTTGGGAAGGAGATCCAGGATTTTGACCTAGTAATAGTAATGGAACAGCGACATAATTCTAAGTCAGGATGGCGCATGGCTTCGAGGGGCACTTGCAGGTGGTGGTGTTCCCATGCCTCTGCTTCCCTTGTCCTTCTAGGTGATATAGGTAGCAGGTTTGGAGGGGCTGTCAAAGGGGTCTTGACAAGTTGCTGCAGTGCATCTTGTAAATGAGGCTTATCCAACCTTTTCACGTGAGGGGCTCAATTTCAATTTTTTTTTCTCATTCTGGTTGTGTAGTGACAATATCACTGGACCAGTAATCCAGAGGCCCTGCCTTAATGATCTGGGGACATGGGTTCAAATCCCACCACTGCAACTGGTGGAATTTAAACATAATTAATAAATCTGAGAAAAAAAGCTAGTTTCAATAATGGTGACCATGACATCTACCATAACTTGTTGTAAAAATCCATCTGTTTCATTAATGTCCTCTGGAGAAGGAAATCTGCTGTCCTTACCTGATCTGTCCTACATGTGACTTCAGAACAACAGCAATGTGATTGACTCATAATTGCCCTGAAATGACCTAGCATGCCACTTAGCTTCAAGGGCAATTAAGGATGGGCAATAAATGCTAGCCTTTCCAGTGACACTCTGCATACAGGAGCACGGATGTATTGCCACAATTATACAGGGCCTTGGTGAGGCCACACCCGGAAATTTCTCTGGGATTCTCCCAAAAGAAAAGTAAGTGCCCAATGTGCGGGAAAACGGGAGATTACCTGACTGAATCTCTGACACTCATCACAGTGCATCACAGAGTGCCTCAGGGGAATTCATGCCAGTAAGTGGAGGCGGGGCCTCATCCCGTTGGAGAGGCCAGAATCAGTGCACTGGTCTGTCAGTGCAGAGATCGGCACATGCACACTGGCCCCCCCATTGCTTGCCTCCCGATTGCTGGCCTCCTGACCACCAACTCCCCCTCCCGATTGTCGGCCTTCCCAACACCCCCTCAACACCCCTGACCAGCTCCGATCTCCCCCCCCCCCTCAGTCAGCCTCGACTCCCCTCACCCCCCACCCTGGCCAGCCCCGTACCTGCCCCCCCGCCCCCGATGGCCAGCCCCAATCGCCCCCTCAGTCCCTCCCCCACTAATCCCTTTGCAGAGTGGCAGCAGGTTCCCCCCCCCACCACTGATCACCCCCCACATCTCCCGCCCCCCCCCCCCCCCCGCCCCACCAGTATGCTCTGCCCCTCTGGTCCCATCCGCTTGGCACTGCCTGGTGGGTAGTGCCAGGTTGGCACTGCCCAAAGGGCACCACCACCCCCCCCCCCCCCCCCCCCCCCGGCCACCTCCCAAGATGGGTCTCAATGTCCTCTGTCACCACCAGTGGGGTGAGCACGCCTGTGCCCCACTAGCAGGCCCAGAAACTACCAATTTCTGGCATGGGGCTGATTACGTGAAAAAAAAGGGCCTGGGAGACTCGCAGTCGGCCGGGTGCCGGTCACACGTCCTGCTACTCGAGCAGCACAGCGGGCTGGGAGAATTCCGGCCAGTGTGTGCAGTTTTGGCCTCCTTTTTGAGAAAGGATGTTCTTGCTCTGGATGGAGTGCAGAGAAGGGTTACCAGACTGATTCCTGGGATGGCAGGACTGACGTATGAGGAGAGATTGAGTTAATTAGGATTGAATTCGCTGGAGTTCAGAAGAATGATGGAGGATCTCATAAAACCTATTAAATTCTAACAAGACTAGACAGGGTAGATGCAAGAAGGATGTTCCAATGGTGGGGGTGTCCAGAACCAGCGATTACAGTCTGAGGCTACAGGGTGGATCGTTTAGGACAGAAATGAGGAGAACTTTCTTCACCCAGCGAGTGGTCAGCATCACTAGAAAAAAGAACAAAGAACAGTACAGCACAGGATCAGGCCCTTCAACCCTCCAAACCTGCGCCGATCATGATGTCTGTCTAAACTAAAACCGTATGCACTTACAGAGTCCATATCCTTCCATTCCCATCCTATTCATGTATTCATCTAAATGCCCCTTAAGCTATCATACCTGCTCCCACCACCTCCCCGGGCAGCGCAGTCCAGACATTCACCACCCTCTGTGTAAAAAACTCGTCTCGCACATTTCCTCTAAACTTTTCCCCACGCACCTTAAACCTATGTCCCCTAGTACTTAACTTTTCTACCCTAGGAAAGAGCATCTTACTATCCACTCTGTCCATGTCACTCATAATCTTGTACACTTCTATCAGGTCGCCCCTCAACCTCTGTCCTTCTAGTGAGAACAAACCAAGTTTCTCCAACCTCTCCTCATAGCTAATACTCTCCAAACCAGGCAGCATCCTGGTAAACCTCTTCTGTACCCTCTCCAAAGCATCCACATCCTTCTGGTAGTGTGGCGACCAGAATTGAACACACTATATTCCAAATGAGGTGTAAAAACTTGCTTGGGATGATCCAGGGAGCAATCAGCACTATCAGGAAGCAGAGTATGATTTAATTTCAAGTTCTCAGCCAGCTGTGTGTCCATTTGTTTGCAGACTTTATTTCATTATTGTTTTAAATATATACTTGTGATCAATTAAGTTATCAAACAACAAAGAGAGAGAGACACATTTTCAGGTGAGGCTATGGAATGGCTGCTGTGTGGTGAAAAATTGCTCAGAGTGAACCATAGTTAAACAACTACACTTCAAAAAAACATGCAACGGCTGTGATGGTACCAATTTATGTTTCCACACTTTGCTCTGTCAGGGAATCTAGCTGACCCTTGGCAGGGGAATGAGCAGGTGGGCGTTGTTGCTATAACTGCTTTTCCTCATGGCATCCAAGGTCTACTTAGATACCTTGACCCCTGTGCTCCTTTAGGGGGCCGGCACCTATGCAGGTGGATTTGAAAGAGAGAGGGCATGGTCATTTATGCAATGAAATTTGAAGTTCTCATAATCTATGCCTTGTGAATAGGGAACAATAAGGTATCCTTCAAACTTAAAAATAACCCTATTGACAAGGTAGTTACCATCCCAGATGAGGTTGTATGACTCTCTGCACATTTCTTTATGAATCTTCAAAGCCACCGGTGCAACAGGTGAATTGGCTGTTGAGGATCAGTACAATAAATCCCTGATCTGAGTCCCAATGGTCTAACAGCAGAACAAATACAAAATAATAACCTTTTACAGTGACAGAAGGACTGCTGTCACAGTTTTATTTCTGGTTGGATTGCAATCTCCTCAATATCTAATAACAGTTGTCAGGAAACAGAGGTAGTTTTAAGTAATCTATATTTGTATTGTTGGATATTAAAAATAAGGTATAGATTGAAGTGAGTTTAATTTGGTGATTCTGTGTAAAAAAAAGGTTAAAACATTAGTTGGATGTTAAACAAAGGTGTTTATTTGCATGTGTGGGGGTTTCGGTTTAATTTCAACCTGTGTCTCCTTTGTGATTTGAGAGTTTACAATGTGAAAAGTAAGCAAGAGCTCAAACAAAAACTGAGCTGTTACCTAAGAGATTGTATGGAAGCTTGAATGCATGTGGCAATTCAAGGCAGAAGAATACTGAAAGGAGATTGGAAATCCTGGAAGTGGATCCTTGTTGAAAACAGCTTACGGAAACAAGAAGGTTAAGTAATTTTTAAAAATATATCCACACATTTAATAAGATATGAAAAACAAACAAAAAGTGGAAGTAAAACCAAAGTAAAAAGTGGAAGAAGATTTTAAGACATGTCTTTTTGAGAGCGGAGTTTGGGAAACACTTGTGTGAAAGCCAGTATCAGTGAGGCCGGTTGGTTCGCAGTGTAATAATCATCTGGAGGGATTCAAGGGAAAATCCACTAAAGTTTGTGTGAGGAACATCTGCCACTTAGTTTCACAGTGGGGTGTGTCTGACCACAGTTGGCCCATTTGTTTACAGGGACTGTGTATTTACTATGAACCTTATAGTGTTAGCGTATCTTGTGACCCGTGTATCCTTAAAATCTGAGTGCATTTTTGAAGATAAGTGGAGTGAAGGAGTATTGTATTTCAGTTAAACTTTTCATATTTAATAAATGTATTTTTGTTGTTAAAAATTAATTGGCATGTGAGATAAAGATACTGGTACTATATATAGTCTGTGATATGTTTTACAACGTGTGCCCTTTGAGGAGGCAATAACAATCACATATCCTACAAAATATTGGCCTCTTGTGTTACCTCAAAGAGACTAACAACAGGCACTTTGTCTGGAGTCACTGCGAGTTATTGATCATTCCAATGCCATAGAGTCATACATGACTCTGTTCATCCACGTTTTCTAAAAAAAGTAAAAGTTACGGTCTTTTGAGCCAGGTTCCATTCTGGAACCTTCCCATCCAGTAGTAAGATCAACTGGGATCATAACACAGCCTAGTGAACCTTCTCTGAACTTCTTCCAATGTAAGTGTAGCCTCCTTAAGTAAGGAGACCAAAACTATCCACAGTTATCAGATGTGGTCTCAACAATGCCTGTTCAGTACTGAGAGAACATTGCATTGTTCAAATGTCAATACTGAAGGGAGCAGTGCACTGTCAGAATGGCAATACTGAGAGAGCACTGGACTGTTGCAACATAGGTACTGAGGGAGCACTCCATTGGAAGGCAATAATTGAGAGAATGCTGCAGCATATTACAGGACTGAACTGCAGCATATTACAGGACTGAACTGCAGTGAATTACAGGACTGACCTGCAGTGTATTACAGGACTGAACTGCAGCATATTACAGGACTGAACTGCAGTGAATTACAGGACTGACCTGCAGTGTATTACAGGACTGAACTGCAGTGTATTACAGGATTGGACTGCAGCTTTTTACAGGACTATGGACTGCAGCTTTTTACAGGACTATAGATTGCAATGTGATACATGACTATGGACTACAAAGGACAAAGAACAGTACAGTGCAGGAACAGGCCCTTCGGCCCACCAAGCCTGCGCTGATCACATTGTCCTACCTAGACCAATTGCCTGTATCCCTCTATACCCCGCCTGTTCATGTGCCTATTCAGATAAGTCCTAAATGTTGCTAATGTATCTGCCTTTATCACCTCACTTGGCAGTGCATTCCAGGCCCCCACCACCCTCTGTGTAAAAAAACCTTTTCTGTACTCCCTCCAAAGCCTCCACATTCTTCTGGTAGTGTGGTGACCAGAATTGGACACAATATTTCAAATGTGGCCCAACCAACGTTTTATATAACTGTAACATAATTTGCCAACTTTTATACTCGATGCCCCGTCCGATGAAGGCAAGCATGCCATATGCTTTCTTTACCACCTTTTCCACCTGTGCTGCCACTTTTAAGGATCTGTGGACCTGTACTCCCAGATCTCTCTATGTGTCTACGCTCCTGATGGTTCTGCCATTTATTTTATAGCTCCCACCGGAATTGGATTTATCAAAATGCATCATCTCGCATTTGTCCAGATTAAATTCCATCTGCCATTTCTCTGCCCGGTTTTCCAGTCTCTATATCCAGCTGCATTCTCTGACAATCTTCATCACTATCCGCAACTCCGCCAATCTTAGGATCATCCGCAAATTTGCTAATCCAACCAGCTACGTTTTTTCCAGTCATTTATATATTGCAAACAGCAGAGGCCCCAGCACTGATCTCTGCGGAGCACCACTAGTTACATACCTCCATAATACAGTCCTGTATTACAGGACTGAACTGCAGTGCATTACAGGACTGAACTGCACTGTATTAAAGGACTGTGAACTGCAGAGTACTACAGGACTTTGAACTGCAGTACATTACAGGACTATGAACTAAAATGTATTACAGGACTATGGACTACAACTTTTTGCTTGACTATGAACTGCAGTGTACTACAGGACTAGACTGCAGTGTGTTACAGAACTATGGACTACAGTGCATTACAGAACTATGAACTGCAGTCTACTACAGAACTGTGAACTGCAGTGTATTACAAGACTGAACTGCAGTGTATTACAAGATTGTGTACTGCAATGTAATACAGGTCTATATACTGCAGTGTGTTACAGGATTATGGACTACAGTGTACTGCAGGACTATGAACTGCAGTGTATTACAGGACCACAAACTGCAGCCTTTACAGGACAATGAACAGCAATGTATTATGGGACTATGGCCAGCAGTGTATTGCAGGATGATAGATTGCAGTGTGTTACAGGACTGTGGACTACAGTGCAGGATTGGAAATTGCAGCTTTTTATATGACTATGGACTGCATGGTATAATTTGACAATGGAGTACAAAGTATTAAAGGACAATACAATTGAATCATTTAACAGTGAAACAGAAGCAGAAATAACTCATCAACACAAATGTTGCCAAATGCTGTGTTTCACAATGAAGCGAATTCCAGCCTGTGCTGTTTGTAATGGTTAGACAGAAGGATTTTGGAAAGTTGCTGTGCCATTTGAGCCTTACTTCAAACCATACGATCTGAAGTGCATCATTTGGATTTTACCCTTGTTATGGGTATGAGCAGGGTCAATTACAAAACAGAAAGCCACCATAGGTTCAGCAAGCAAAGACTGAGAAATTACAGCTCCATAGCAAGCTGTGCTGGATCTCCAACTCTCATTCTGTGTCTCTACCCTCTACTCTTACCTTGTACATTCCTTTTAACAAATTGATATTTAGTTTCCTTTCAAATTATCTCTCAATTGTGGCAATATGTTTGAGATATTATAAGCACCCAAATCTGGACCAATGCTGCATCAAAGATGTTTCCACATGTTGCTCCATGGAACAACTGCACTGTTTGATTTTTTGCAGTGATACTGTTCCATGTTTCAGACTCTGCTGAGTTGGGGGTAGTGTGTTAAAGTGGATTGGGGACTGGCTATCTGACAGGAAGCAAAGAGTCGGAATAAATGGGTGTTTTTCCGGTTGGAGGAAGGTAACTAGTGGCGTGCCGCAGGGATCGGTACTCGGGCCGCAACTGTTTACCATTTATATAGATGATCTGGAGGAGGGGACGGAGTGTAGGGTAACGAAGTTTGCAGACGACACAAAGATAAGTGGAAAAGTGAATCGTGTGGAGGACGGAGAAGATCTGCAGAGAGATTTGGACAGGCTGAGTGAGTGGGCGAGGATATGGCAAATGGAGTATAACGTTGAGAAATGCGAGGTTATACACTTTGGAGGAAATAATAACAAATGGGATTACTATCTCAATGGAAACAAATTAAAACATGCTACCGTGCAAAGGGACCTGGGGGTCCTTGTGCATGAGACGCAAAAGCCCAGTCTGCAGGTACAACAGGTGATCAAGAAGGCAAATGGGATGTTGGCCTATATTGCGAAGGGGATAGAATATAAAAGCAGGGATGTCTTGATGCACCTGTACAGGGCATTGGTGAGGCCGCAGCTGGAATACTGTGTGCAGTATTGGTCCCCTTATATGAGGAAGGATATATTGGCATTGGAGGGAGTGCAGAGAAGGTTCACCAGGTTGATACCGGAGATGAGGGGTTTGGATTATGAGGAGAGGCTGAGGAGATTGGGTTTGTACTCGTTGGAGTTTAGAAGGATGAGGGGGGATCTTATGGAGACTTATAAGATAATGCGGGGGCTGGATAGGGTGGAGGCGGAGAGATTCTTTCCACTTAGTAAGGAAGTTAAAACTAGAGGACACAGCCTCAAAATAAAGGGGGGTCGGTTTAAGACAGAGTTGAGGAGGAACTTCTTCGCCCAGAGGGTAGTGAATCTCTGGAATTCTCTGCCCACTGAGGTGGTGGAGGCTACCTCGCTGAATATGTTTAAAGCGCGGATGGATGGATTCCTGATCGGTAAGGGAATTAAGGGTTATGGGGATCAGGCGGGTAAGTGGTACTGATCCACGTCAGATCAGCCATGATCTTATTGAATGGCGGGGCAGGCTCGAGGGGCTAGATGGCCTACTCCTGCTCCTATTTCTTATGTTCTTATGTTCTTATGTTCTTATGCTGCTGACTCATTCCATGGGCAGAACTGTGAGTTTAATTAGCTAAATATTGCAGGTAATAAGGTACTTTATATTTTGATATTTAAGTGAAGAAACTATCAGCTCAGAGTTCACAATGGGACGACTGTATTCCTGAAAGAACTACATCACCGTTGAAGAAACCATGGCAACCACTGATGGCTGCTCAACAACAACCATTTTTACAAGGTAAATTAACAAATGGAATGCAGGAGTGGAGCGGCTTCTACAGCCTCTGGATGATAATCGAAGTAATGAGACATCTTCAGAGAAACTATGAAAGTTCAGAGAACCACAAGTGTTGCTAATGTGAGAGAAAGATGAAGGTGGTTCTCTGACTATCCACTCTGTCCATACCTCTCATAATCTTGTAGACTTCTATCAGGTCACCCCTCAACCTCCGTCATTCCAGTGAGAACAAACCAAGTTTCTCCAACCTCTCCTCATAGCTAATGCCCTCCATACCAGGCAACATCCTGGTAAATCTTTTCTGTACCGTATCCAAAGCCTCCACATCCTTCTGGTAGTGTGGCGACCAGAATTGAACACTAAGGGCCCTATTTTACCATTTCGATTCTAAGAGCTGGGTGAACTTGAAACTGGGAGTGTTTCAGGTCCGACTTTTAGACCTGTTCTGAGGCCCCCCCATAGGCACTCTGCCTGAAAAAGTATCAGCAATTCTGAATCGCGCTGCACAAGCCTGTGGGCGGGGCTTATCGCACCTGGAACACTGCAGCTCTGAGCGGTGCCTCCAACTGCGCATGTGCAGAAAAGAAAATGATAGAATGCTGTTCCCTGCCACATCCCTCCCGGGCCAGATAATGCATCCCACTGGCCCCAACATACATTACCCCACCCCCACAACATTATTGACCCCCTTATCCCCCCACCACCCAGACCAATTGTGCCCCCCCCCCCCCCCCCCCACCAATCTCAGGCAGAGTGGCAGCGGATCTCCCTTCCCTTCCACTGATCTCAGGCAGAGTGACAGCAAACCCCCCTTCCTCCCCACCGATCTCAAGCAGAGAGCCAGCGGACACTCTGCACTTACCTCCTCACTAACTGGAGCGCCCGAATCGGACTTATATTGAGCATGTCTGTTTCATGCCGGTTCTGGATGGGTGAATGCGGTGGTAAAGGGGGAAGTGCCAGTAAGTTTGGGTGTGCAACCCATTAAGTCAATTTAAATGCATGCAAATGGGCCCATTATGGGCGCGGTTCCGATTGCGGCCGTTTTTGGGTCTTGATAAAGGGGGAACTGGCGCGGAGGCGGGTGCGGATCGCACTACTCGCCTCACGCCCAATTTTACCAAGTTTTCGCGCCTGAAAACAGGCGCAGCACAATGGTAAAATCGGGCCCTACATTCCAAGTGTGGCCTAACTAAGGTTCTATAAAGCTGCAACATGACTTGCCAATTTTTAAACTCAGTGCCCTGGCTGATGAAGGCAAGCATGCCGTATGCCTTCTTGACTACCTTCTCCACCTGCGTTGCCACTTTCACTGACCTGTGTACCTGTACACCCAGATCCCTCTGCCTATCAATACTCTTGAGGGTTCTGCAATTTACTGTATATTTCCCATCTGTATTAGACCTTCTAAAATGCATTACCTCACATTTGTCCGGATTAAACTCCCTCTGCCGTCTCTCTGCCCAAGTCTCCAACCGATCTATATCCTGCGTATCCTTTGTTGGTCCTCATCGCTTTCTGCAATTCCACCAACCTTTGTGTCGTCCGCAAACTTACTAATCAATCCAGTTACATTATCCTCAAAATCATTTATATATATTACAAACAGCAAAGGTGCCAACTCTGATCCCTGAGGAACGCCACTTGTCACAGCCCTCCATTCAGAAACGCACCCTTCCACTGCTACCCTCTGTCTTCTATGACCGAGCCAGTTCTGTATCCACCTTGCCAGCTCACCTCTGATCCCATGCGACTTCACCTTCTGTACCAGTCTGCCATGAGGGATCTTGTCAAAGGCCTTACTGAAGTCCATGTAGACAACATCCACTGCCCTACCTTCATCAATCACCTTCATCACGTCCTCGAAAAACTCGATCAACCTTCCCTTCACAAAGCCATGTTGCCTCTTGCTAATATGTCCACTTATTTCCAAGTGGGAGTAAATCCTGTCTCGAAGAATCCTCTCCAATAATTTCCCTACCACTGACGTAAGGCTCACCGGCCTGTAATTACCTGGATTATCCTTGCTACCTTTCTTAAACAAAGGAACAACATTGGCTATTCTCTAATCCTCTGGCACCTCCCCTGTAGCCAGTGAGGATACAAAGATTTCTCTCGAGGCCCCAGCAATTTCCTCCCTTACCTCTCTCAGTATGCTGGGGTATATCCCATCAGGTCCTGGGACCTTGTCTACCTTAATGTTTTTCAAGAACCCCAATATCTCCTCCTTTTTGATCTCAACATGACTCAAACTATCTACACACCCTTCCCCAGACTCATCATCCACCAAGTCCTTCTCTTTGATGAATACTGACGCAAAGTATTCATTTAATACCTCGCCTATTTCCTCCGGCTCCACGATTCCCTCCCCTGTCCTTGAGTGGGCCAACACTCTCCCTGGCTACCCTCTTCCTCTTTATATAAGTATAAAAAGCCTTGGGATTTTACCTTAATCCTGCTGGCCAATTACTTTTAGTGACTCCTTTTGGCCCTCCTGACTCCTTGCTTAAGTTTATTTCTACTATCCTTGTATTCCACACTTGCTTTGTGTGTTCCTAGCTCCTAGCCTTGACAAATGCTTCCTTTTTCTTTTTGACCAGGCTCACAATATCTCTTTTTATCCAAGGTTCCCAAAACTTGCCATACTTATCCTTCGTCCTTACAGGAATATGCCAGTCCTGAATTTCTATCAATTTACAGTTGAAAGCCTCCCATATGTCAGATGTTGATTTGCCGTCAAACATCCGCCACCCCCAATCTACATTCTTCAGTGCTTGCCTAATATTGTTGTAATTAGCCTTCCCCCAATTTACACTTGAGGACTACACTTATCTTTATCCACCAGTACCTTAAAGCTTACTGAATTCTGGTTACTGTTCCCAAACTGCTCCCCTACTGAAACGTCGACCACCTGGCCGGGCTCGTTCCCCTTAAAGTTTATTTATTAGTCACAAGTAGACTTACATTAACACTGCAATGAAATTAGTGTGAAAATCCCCTCATCGCCACACTTGAATGCCTTTTCGGGTACACTGAGGGAGAATTTAGCATGGACCATGCACCTAACCTGCATGTCTTTTGGATTGTTGGAGGAAACTGGAGCACCCAGAGGAAACCCACTAAGACAAGGGGAGAATGTGCAGACTCCACACAGATAGTGACCCAAGCTGGGAATTGAACCCGGGTCCCTCCCGGCACTGAGAGGCAGCTATGCTAACCACTGTGCCACGGTGGCAGTACTGAGGGAATGCTGCACTATAGAGGATCAATACTGAGGGAGCACTGCACAGTTGGAGATTCAGCACTGAGGGAGTGCTGCACTGTCGGAGGGTCAGTACTGAGGGAGGGCTGCACTGTTGGCGTTTCAGAACTGAAGGAGTGCTGTACTGTTGAGGGGCTGTTTTTCAGATGAACGAGATCCCATCTGCCTTGTCATGTGAACATCAAAGATCCATGGCCCAAGAGCAACGGGATTCCCCTGATGTCCTGGACATTATTTATCCCTGAGCCAACACCTGAAACAGGTTGTCACATTGCTATTTGTGGCAGCTTGCTGTGGACAAATTGGTTACTGTGTTTGCTGCATTGTCACAATGACTGCACTTCAAAAGAAGTTCATTGGCTCAAGCCACTTTGAGATGTTCTGACATCATGAAACAGCGCTTAGTAAAAGTAACCAGCAATTTCATATTATTTTCACCTGTGCCATCTGTATGTATAGACATGTGTTTTCATAACAACACCAGTTCCTGTGGATTTGCTCAGGGGAAATGGATGCCTAGAAACACAGAGGTCCTTGACACTTGCAGTGCCCCATTGTTTTTAGAGTGGGCATCGTGTATTTGTTTCATATCTATTCCTCATCATTGTAGCAAGTAGATACATCAAAGCAGGACAAAGCTGTGCCACTTTTCAATAGTAAAGCATCACACCATGGTATAATTGCCCCCACATGGGACTGTCCTGAACTCCGGGATAGAAACATAGAAAATAGAAGCAGGCCCTTGGAGCCTGCTCCACCATTCATTTTGATCATGGCTGACCATCAAATTCAATATCCCGATCCCACTGTCCCCCCACATCCCTTGATCCCTTTAGCCCCAAGAACCATATCTAATTTCTTCTTGAAATCAGACACCATTTTGGCCTCAACTATCAAAACAAGGGATTGCCAGGTGAGTCAGAGTGGCAACTTGTTGCCTCCACATGAGGGGGTTGGAATTAGGCAGAGACTCTGGGGTTAATTAAGCACATCTAGTATCAGCTCATATTATTTTAAATCCCGCGGTGGGGGGGGGGGGGGGGGGGGGGGGTGGGTGGGTGGGTGGGTGGGGGGGGTGGGTGGGTGGGGGGGGGGGGGGGGTGGGTGGGTGGGTGGGTGGGGGGTGGGGGGGTGGGGGGGGTGGGTGGGGGGTGCTTAAAACCCCGAGCTGTATATCTGAGCTGCTGCTTCAAATTAAAAGCATGAACATGGTTAAAAGTTCCAATTACTTTCATCACAAAGACCCCTGGTATGACTCAGTAGCATTAATAAATTTACTTTTTCCCTTTAGTCTTTTGTTTCCTGTTTTCTCTCTTTCTTTCTCTCTTCCCATTCCAATATTTCACCCATCCACTCTTCACTCACTTGTCAATGTTGTTTGGTCTTTGCTCATCCTGTGGATGGTATCAACGCAGCGTTTCGTCAGGTTTGTATTAGAGAACCATTAATGTCAGCAATCTGATCTGTGCAGCTGCCTGCTGTCAGGGTGCACTCTGTGGTATTAACGACTGTTCAGTTTGGAACTACTGATAATTAAACTTTCTACAAATTACAATGTGAAACCCGAAGGTTATCAGATTCTGGCCATTCCCAACAAATTCACATGTTTATAATCATAAATATATATATTTGTGGACTGTATTCGAAGACAGTGTTATAAGCTGTAAAATGTACATGAATTGGCAGCTTCCAGCTTCCAAAGGGTTAAATCCTGTTTCTGGGTATTTCTCATTTCAGCCACCAGATGGAGTTTGAGGTTTCTCCGAATGGTCATCTGCTTTCTGCTCGGCCCTATTGCCCATTGAGCTTTCATATGGTGCCTTGTGAACATCCTTGAAACATAATGCAGAACCTTACACTTAGAATGTTATGGCAGCAAACACAATCACCATTTTGCACACAAACGTTTTTTTAAGAAGCCGATTCCATCCAAAATTAGACCACAGAAAATGTTGACATGAAACTGGGGTGCTGATGTAACTTTAGATGTCACCACCCAACCAGAATATCTGACCCTGCATTCCCATTGGTATCACTGCTTCTCACTCCCTTCTCCACCCACACATTCACCTCTGGTTTCCTGGGCTAAAATAGCTAAAGTGTGCTCAGTCCAAGAAAGCAATGGTAACTGCAGTTAGTGGCTTCCTCTCCATCCACTTTGTCTTCAGTCACAAACCGTTCTCCTGGAAGACCTTCAGAAGGTCTTAGTTTAAGATATTTGTGTCACACAGTGAGGGAATTGTCAGTCAATGCAGGATGTGTGAATGATGGAGGGATGGGAGACAGTTAGGACGAGTGAGTGATTGTTAGACCATGTGAGAATTGATTTTCAAAAACAGAAAAATGCTGGAAAATCTCAGCAGGTCTGACAGCATCTTTGGAGAGAGAGTATGTGAGTATACTCTCTTATATGAGAGCTTGTTTTGTCGCGAGAGATAGTGAAAGTTAGCTGACATACTTATAAAGCTCTGATTAGGCTACAATTAGAGAAATGCATGCAGCCCTAGTCACAAGATCATAAGAAATCAGAGCAGGATTTGGCCCATCAAGCCTGCTGCAATACAGTAGGATTGTTGCTGATCTGATTGTGGCTTTAAATACACTTTCCTCTTGCCTCTACCCCCCACCCACCCATAACCCTAATTCCTTTGCCAATCTAAAATATGGCTAACTTAGCCTAGAAAATCCTCATTTTTAAAATGTACTCCGTAGTTATAGATTCACCATTGAGAAGAAACATCCTCTCCACATCTACCCTGACAAGCCCCCTTAGACTCTTACATCAGTATTGCCCAAACTGCTGAACCTTTCTCATAAGACAACCTCTTTCACCCCAGAAATGAGCTTATCATAGAAACCCTACAGTGCAGAAGGAGGCCATTCGGCCCATCGAGTCTGCACCAACCACAATCCCACCCAGGCCCTACCCCCACATATTTTACCCGCTAATCCCTCTAACCTACGCATCCCAGGACTCTAAGGGGCAATTTTTTTTTTTAACCTGGCCAATCAACCTAACCCGCACATCTTTGGACTGTGGGAGGAAACCAGAGCACCCGGAGGAAACCCACGCAGACACGAGAAGAATGTGCAAACTCCACACAGACAGTGACCCGAGCCAGGAATCGAACCCGGGACCCTGGAGCTGTGAAGCAGCAGTGCTAACCACTGTGCTACCGTGCCGCCCCGCTAACCACTGTGCTACCGTGCCGCCTAGTGAACCTTCTTTGAACTGCTTCCAATGCAAGAATATTCCTCCTTAAATAAAGTGACCAAAACTGTACCCAGTACTCCAGATGTGTTCTCACCAATGCCCTGTAAAGTTAAGTTTATTTATTTGTCACAAGTAGGCTTACATTAACACTGTAATGAAGTTAGTGTGAAAATCCCCCAGTTGTCACACTCCGGTGCCTGTTTGGATACACCAAGGGAAAAGTTAGCATAGCCAATGCACCTAACCAGCACGCCTTTCAGACTGTGGGAGAAAACCGGAACAGCTGAGGAAACCCACGAGGAGAACGTGCAAACTCCACACAAACAGTGACCCAAGCCAGGAATTGAACCCGAATCCCTGGCACTGTGAGGTAGCAGTGCTAACCACTTGTTACCGTGCCGCCCATATTGTAGCAAGACTTCCTTACTTTTATACTCCATCCCCCTTGCAATAGACATCAACATTAATTTTGCCTCCCTAATTATTGGCTGTACTAACTTTTGTTACGAACCCCCGCTGATGTTACCTGTGAGAGTGTCTCAAAACCCCTAAGGATAACTTGAAACACTGATTCTTTGTGGTGTATATTTGTTTGGAATGTGGAATGTGGAAACAGTCCAGTCGTTAGTCATAAACTCTTACAGCATGCAAAAATGCCCTTTGGCCCATCGTGTCTGCGCTGGCCATCAAGCACCTTTCTATTCTAATCCCATTTTCCAGCACTTGGCCTTGTATGCTTTGGCATTTCAAGTGCTCATCTAAATACTTCTTAAATGTTATGAGGGTTCCCGCCTCTACCACCCTTTCATAGGAACATAGGAGTTAGGAGCAGAAGTAGACAATTCAGCTCTTCGAGCCTCTCTGCATTCAATTAGATCATGGTTGATCTCTTCCCAATCTCAAATCCAACTCCCTACCTGTTCCCTATGTCCCTTTAACCTGTTTTTAAAAAATCAAAAATATATCTACTTCTTGAAACCATTTAATGATTCAGACTCCATCGCGCAATGGGGCAGCGAGTTTCAAAAATTCACCACCCTCTCCGAGAAGTAGTTCCTCCTCATCCCAGTTTTAAATCTACCGTCTCTCAACCTATACCTGTGACCTCTTGTTCTAGATTGCCCCACAAGGGGAAACATTTGGTCCACATTTACCTTATCATAGAAACCCTACAGTGCAGAAGGAGGCCATTCAGGTTGGTCAAACCTGTGGCACTTCCTGCACACATGGTAATACAGAGGAACATCAACAAATTCTCACATACTGCAAGCGATGCAACACACAGGACTGAGTTCCCCGGCCATAACTTCAGTAAAAAGACTCTTATGTTAAATTTATGCCCAGGAGAAATTGAAGGTTTATTTTAGAAAGCTGGCACTCTTATCTTAATGTAGCTTTAAATTGGGGAGAAAAATAACTAACCCACTACCGAGTGTGTAGGTAGTGCTCTGCTCTGTCCCTTTGCCGGTCAGCTTCTGAAGCTGTAACTTATCTATATTCGTCAGTCGTTTATATATATATATAAATTGATTTTATATACTAGATCATTCCTTCTTTTCTCCGAATTCCCACTGTCTCTAAATTCCAATTAAGCCACTCTGTTCAGGTGTCACTCCGTTCCAGAACTGCTACGCTCAGGCCCTTTTGCTCTTTATACTTACAGTGTGGTCGACCTGGACAGAGTTGATGTACTTGGTGGCCACCTTGGTGCCCTCGGAGATGGCATGTTTGGCCAGCTCCCCCGGCAGCATGAGGTGGACGGCGCTTTGGATCTCCCAGGCCGAGATGGTGTGCCGCTTGTTGTAGTGGATGAGGTGCGAGGCCTCGGAAGCGATGCACTTGTAGACGTCCACCATGAAGGAGTTCATGACGCTCATGGCCTTGGATGAGATGCAGGTATGGACCTGGGTGAGCACCTGAAACACGTAGGTGGAGTAGCTCTGTTTGTGGGCTTTCCTCCGCTACTTGGGTGGCTTCTTGGTGACCTTGGTCAGTGACTGCTCGGACGCCTTGCGGGACGCGCCGCCCTTAGCCACAAGCTCAGGCATTCTGCTCCACTTCAACCGACTTGGGCGGGGGAACCGACTCATTGCATTTTATATTATTTACATGTTCCCAGTGATGACTACCCTACACCTGGTGATTAACAGCTATTCAAAAACAAATGCTTTGTGTAAACAATTAATAAAGCGTATTTATTAATGTAAAAGAAAAAACATATACGACAAGAAAGACGAATATGCACTGTGACATTTAAGTGCATTAATAACTAAGCACACCATTTTATCTAAAATTACCTCTGATTCCCAAATCCTAAGTTCCCTGAACTCAGATCCCTTTTCCCAGAGAACATACAATTTAGTTACTCAGTAAGTCAAATCCAGCTCACAGTTAGCACAACAACACACCTTAGATGACCAAGTCTGGGAAAGCACCTTTTCTTGTTTCAGCAAAGGCACGAAACTGCGGGGGTGATTCTCCTGACCTGCTGAGTGGACTGGGAGACTCAAGCTTCCCGCTGGGCACCATGACCTCCGCGCATCGCAGATTTCCAGTGCCGTCCGCTCCGCGCCAGAAATTGGTGTAGAACTGAATAAATTGTGGATATGGAGATTAGCATTTCATTAGCGGGTCCGGGGAGAGTCTTCCCCCTCCCCCCCCTTGCCTTTAGAAGTTACCATTTGTACAGACCCATTGACTTCTTGTAAACATGTTTCTGATGTGTCTTTTTTTCTAGACTTCTGCTAATCTTGTTACTGGGCAAATTGCACCTCATTATTCCTCGAGACACCTGCTAATCTGGTTACTTGCCTATCATTTTGTTTTCTTCTTAAGTTCAACTGTTAGCTTTCCAATTTTTAACACCTTTTGTGATTTATGTATAAAAACACCCAGATCCAGATCCCTCTTAATGGACCATTCTGCAGTCTTTCTCAATTTGTAATCATCCGTTTTCTATTCTTTCTGCAAAAGGCCATCACACTTTAACAAGAATATAAGGTCCTTGAGAGGGCGCAGAGGAGATTTACCAGAATGGTTCCAGGGATGAGGGAATTTAGCCACATCTTTAGGTTGTGGGGTTAGGGTTGTTCTATAGAGGTGTAAAAGGTTATGACAGATTTAATTAAGGTAGAAAAAGTAAAACTGTTCCCACTGGCTGATGATACAAAGATTAAGGGATACAGACTTAAGATTTTGAGCAAGAGATTGTTATAACCCAGGTCAGAAACTCCAAGGTGTTTTATGAAGATAGCCTAGACCCTAACTTTTTACATTTGAATTTGGCATGGACGGGCATAAGGTATTTCACTCCATGTATGATTCACGTGACTCACTAGGAAGCTTTTATCAAACAAAGTTTATTTTAAAATGCAGTTAAAATATAATAAAAAGATTTAACATAACTTTTACCAATTACAAGAATCAAACATGATACAGTATAAACCTTAACAGCTAGCTATCTATGATGTTCCAAGTCAAACAACACTCCCTTCTAAACTTGGCACAAAAAGCAAGTATGCTCATGTGATGCTGGACTTTGCAGTTTTTTAACACCTGCTGTAAATTGGTCCTTTCAATGTTGAGTTAAAACTCTGAGGTTTCCCAGTCCAGGAACTTTCATCATGCCTGTGGAGAGAGAGAGAGACTGAGACACTGCTTTCTGTCTCCAGTCCAAACAGCATCTGGGAAAAGTGAAACTAAAACCTTGGACTTTTCTGTGGATAGAAAACTATCCCCAGGCATTACCTGACCTGTCAATCATCCCAAATCAAGCTCCACTCAGCAATCTTTAAAGGATCATAAAATCCCAGGACATTGCACTAGGCCAGATTAAAAAATAACATGTGTTGGGGGGGTGGGTGGGGCATTCTCCCATCCTGCTGTGCTAATTGTTCTAGTGCAGCAGGCTGGAAGAATCGCACGTTGGCCAATTCATGGGATTCCCGCAAGTGTTCGCGCCACGCTTGTGTCTCCCAGCCCAGATTTCCAGTGGCGTCTGCACAGTGCCGGAGATCGGCTGGGAGACAGAGCTAGCATTTAAATAGTATTTTACATACTATTTAAATGCTATTAACGGGCCCGGCACTGAATTCTCCGGGCCCACGAGCATCTCCCACCCCACCAGGAGCATTTTACTCCAGCGGGGTTCAGACTAGTTCCACATTTTCAGGAAACTAGCGGCCTGACCCCGCTGGAGTGAAAGAGGCAATTGGGGCCCTCCCCCCCCACCCAGGACATGGGGCAGTGCCAAGGGGACAGGGCCAATTGGGGGTGGAGCCTAGAAGTGGGGCCTGCTAGGGGCAGGGTCTAGGGGCAATCGAGGGGGGGTCCCGCTGCCACGCTGCATTGGGATCCAGTCAGGGCTGGAGGAAGAATCATAGAATCCTACAGTGCAGAAAGAGGCCATTCGGCCTATTGAGTCTGCACCAACCACAATCCCACCCAGGCCCTATCCACACATCCCTACATATTTACCCACTAACCCCTCTAACCTATGCATCCCGGGAAACTAAGGGGCAATTTAGAATAGCCAATCAACCTAGCCCGCACATCTTTGGACTGTGGGAGGAAACCGGAGCACCCAGAGGAAACCCACACAGACATGGGGAGAATGTGCAAACTCCACACAGACAGTGACCCGAGCCGGGATTCGAACCCAGGACCCTGGAGCTGTGAAGCAGCAGTGCTAACCACTGTGCTACCGTGCCACCCCTAGCAATCAGGGCGGATTGGCGGGGGGCGTCTGCTGGGTGGCGGAGTTGCCCAGGGGAGGGGTCTGTCTGCGGGGGGGAACCATCATTGCTGGGCGGGGGGGAATGGATGCTGGAGATTGGGGTTGGACAGGATGGGGAGTTCAGGGCTGGCCCGCAAATCGACAGGGGTCAAGATCGGGCCATGAGGAGATTGGCGGGACAGCACTGCCAGAGTCCTGGGCTGGCCAGCAATCGAACTGGACAGCAAATGGGGAGGCTGGCAGTTTGGGGCCACTGCGTCTGCGTCAATCTCGGCACTGACAGACAGGCATGTGTGTAGTGGCCCGCTCAGCGCGCTGATTTCAACCTTTCCAGCAGGAATAGGCCCCGCCCCCTGAAATTTAATGACATTCACACGGGTGGCCTCTGCATTGCACAGAATGTGGGAGATTCTAGTATGAATTCCCACTGAAAAAACCATGGAAATTACTCCAGTTTTCCTGCAAATTCGACATTTAGTACGTTTTTGGGAGAATTCCACCCATGATGTCCATTATATTGTTCAGTAACAATTACAGACAAAATGATGCCAATATAAAATGCTAGAAGCTGCTTGAAAAACCTGCAAAGAAACATCATTAATATATATGGAAGAGGGCAAATGGACAGGGAATAGAGAAGGGGAAAGCTCAGACCAAAGGATTGAGATGTGTTTACTTTAATGCCAGGAGTATAGTGAATAAAGGGGATGAGCTCAGAGTGTGGATCGATGCCTGGAACTATGATGTGGTGGCCATTATGGAGACTTGGATGTCTCAGGGACAGGACTGGATACTCCAGGTGCCGGGATTCAGATCTTTCAGGAAGGACAGGGAGGGAGGCAAGAGAGGGGGTGGAGTGGCACTGCTGATCAGGGATAGTGTCACAGCTGTAGAGAAGGTGTATGCTGTGGAGGGATTGTCCACCGAGTCTCTGTGGGTGGAAGTTCGGAGTGGGAAGGGGCCGGTCACATTGCTGGGAGTATTCTATAGGCCGCCCAATAGTAACAGGGAGGTGGAGGAGCAGATAGGGAAACAGATCCTGGAGAGATGCAGTAATAGCAGAGTTGTTGTGATGGGAGACTTTAATTTCCCAAACATAGATTGGAATATCCCTAGGGTAAGGGGATTGGGTGGGGAAGAGTTTGTTAGGACAAGCCGACAAGAGGAGAGGCTGTACTTGATCTGATACTGACCAATGAACATGGACAGGTGTCAGATCTCTCAGTGGGAGAGCATCTTGGGGATAGCGATCATAACTCTATCTCCTTTATGCTTGCATTGGAAAAAGAGAGGATCAGGCAAGCTAGGAAAGTGTTTATATGGATTAAGGGGAAATATGAAGACATTAGACAGCAAATTAGAGGAGTAAATTGGAAGGAGGTATTCTCGGGGAAATGTACTGAAGAGAGGTGGCAGTTTTTCAAGGAATGTCTGTCTAGAGTTCTACAGGACAACGTTCCGAGCAGACAGGGAGGTGTTGGTCGGTTAAAGGAACCGTGGTGCACGAAAGCTGTGCGGGACCTAGTCGAGAAGAAAAGGAAAGCATACAAAAGGTTCAGAGAGCTTGGCGAAGATAGGGATTTAGAAGAGTACACTGCTTGTAGGAAGGGACTAAAGAAGGAAATTAAGATAGCCAGAAGGGGTCACGAGAAGGCCCTGGCAGGTAGGATTAAGGAGAACCCTAAGGCGTTCTATAAATATGTGAAGAGTAAAAGGATGAGACGTGACGGAATAGGGCCTAGAAAAGGTGAAGGCAGGAAAGTCTGTATGGAACCAGTAGAAATGGCAGAGGTGCTCAATGAGTATTTTGCCTCGGTTTTCACAGAGGAGAAGGACCTGGGTGGATGTACTGCGGGCATGCGGTGGACTGAAAGGATTGAGTATGTGGACTTTAAGGAAGAGGTTGTGCTGGAATCTTTGAATGGCATCAAGATAGATAAGTCGCCGGGTCCAGATGGGATGTACCCCAGGTTACTGTGGGAGGCGAGGGAGGAGATTGCAGAGCCTCTGGCGATGATCTTTGCGTCGTCGATGGAGACGGGAGAGGTGCCGGAGGATTGGAGGATTGCGGATGTGGTTCCTATTTTCAAGAAGGGGAATAGGGATAGCCCAGGAAATTACCGACCGGTGAGTCTAACCTCAGTAGTTGGTAAACTGATGGAGAAGATCCTGAGAGACAGGATATATGAGCATTTAGAGAGGTTTAGTATGCTCAAGAATACTCAGCATGGCTTGGTCAAGGGCAGATCGTGCCTTACGAGCCTGGTGGAGTTCTTCGAAAATGTGACTAAACACATTGATGAAGGGAAGGCGGTAGATGTGGTTTATATGGATTTTAGCAAGGCGTTCGATAAGGTCCCCCATGCAAGGCTTCTAGAAAAAAGTGAGAGGGCATGGGATCCAAGGGGCTGCTGCCCTGTGGATCCAGAACTGGCTTGCCCAAAGGAGGCAGAGAGTGGGTATAGATGGGTCTTTTTCTAAATGGAGGTCGGTCACCAGTGGTGCCCCAGGGATCTGTTCTGGGACCCTTGCTGTTTGTCATTTTCATAAATGACCTGGATGAGGAAGCGGAGGGATGGGTTGGTAAGTTTGCCGATGACACGAAGGTTGGTGGGGTTGTGGATAGTCTGGAGGGATGTCAGAAGTTACAGAGGGACATAGATAGGATGCAAGATTGGGCGGAGAAGTAGCAGATGGACGTCAACCCAGATAAATGCGTCATGGTCCATTTTGGTAGGACAAATGGGATGAAGGAGTACAATAGAAAGGGAAAGACTCTTAGTACGGTAGAGGATCAGAAGGACCTTGGGGTCCGGGTCCATAGGACTCTGAAATCAGCCCTGCAGGTGGAGGAGCTGGTTAAGAAAGTGTATGGTGTGCTGGCCTTTATCAATCAAGAGATTGTGTTTCGGAGTCCAGGGATAATGATGCAGCTATATAAGACCCTCATCAGACCCCACTTGGAGTACTGTGCTCAGTTCTGGTCGCCTCACTATAGGAAGGATGTGGAAAAGATTGAAAGGGTGCAGAGGAGATTTACAAGGATGTTGCCTGAATTGAGTGGCATGCCTTATGAGGATAGGCTGAGGGAGCTCGGTCTTTTCTCCTTGGAGAGACGAAGGATGAGAGGAGACCTAATAGAGGTGTATAAGATGTTGAGAGGCATAGATCAGGTGGACTCTCAGAGGCTTTTTCCAAGGGTGGAAATGTCTGCTACGAGAGGACACAGGTTTAAGGTGCTGGGGGGTAGGTACAGGGGAGATGTTCGGGGTAAGTTTTTCACACACAGGGTGGTGGGCGAGTGTAATCGGCTGCCGTCAGTGGTGGTGGAGGCGAACTCAATAGGATCTTTTAAGAGACTCCTGGATGAGTACATGGAGCTTAATAGGATGGAGGGTTATAGGTAGGTCTATAAGGTAGGGATGTGTTCGGCACAATTTGTGGGCCGAAGGGCCTGTTTGTGCTGTAGTTTTTCTATGTTTCTATACATTTCTTAAAGGCAAAGTAGTGTCACACGATGCAAGGGTTAGGGGTGTGAGGGAGAACTTTTTTCTGCAGCAAGTGATATTGACTTCGAACTCACTGCTCATGAGGGTGGTGGAAACAGAAACAGTCGATGATTTTGAATTGAAATTGGATGTGGCGCTTGAGACAAATAAACTACGGGAATGCAGAGGCGGGATGGGACTGACTGGATTGCTGTATAGGGAGCTGGCATAGACTTGATGGGCCAAATGATTTCAGAATCACAGAATACTGCAATGCAGAAGAGATCCTTCGGCCCTTCGAGTCTGCACTGATGCATAAAAGGCTCTGGCCTGCCCACCTAATCCCATTGGCCAGCACTTGATCCATAGCCTTGAATGTTAAGACTTGCCAAGTATTCATCCAGGTACTTTTTAAAGGATGTGAGGAATCCCACCTTCACCATCCTCCCAGGCAGCGCATTCCAGACCATCACCACCCTCTGGGTAAAAAGGTTTTTCCTCACATCCCCCTAAACCTCCCACCCCTCACTTTTAACTTGTGTCCCCTTGTAATTGGCCCTTCAACTAAGGGGAACAGCTACTCCCTATGCACCCTGTCCATTCCCCTCATAATCTCTAACACCTCAATCAGGTCACCCCTCAGTCTTCTCTGCTCCAGAGAGAACAACCCAAGCCTCTCTTTATAGCTTAAATATTTCATCCCAGGCAACATCCTGGTGAATCTCCTCTGCACTTCCTCCAGTGCGTTCATGTCCTTCCTATAATGTGGTGACCAGAACTGCACACAGTACTCCAGCTGTGGCCTCACCAAAGTTCTATACAACTCCATCATGACCTTTCTGCTTTTGTAATCTATCCCCCGATTGATACAGGTGATTGTGCCATATGCCTTTTTCACCACCCTATTAACCTGCCTTTCCGCCTTCAGAGATCTATGGACAAACAAGCCAAGGTCCCTTTGTTCTTCAGAATATCCTATTGTCAGACCTCCTTCTGTGCTGTAATGGCAAGGAAGTGAATAGATTATCAGCAAAGTGTGGACAACATGCACAGCGTAAAGACGATGGGGGTAAAATGAAAGATCAACAAGTAATTCCTCCCTGGCCACCAGGGAGGTGCCAGAGGACTGGAGAACAGCTAATGTGGTCCCACTATTTAAAAAAGGTTGTAGAGACAAGCCAGGGAACTACAGACCAATGAGTCTCACGACTGTGGCTGGGAAACTACTGGAGAAGATTCTGAAGGAGAGAATCTATCTGCATTTGGAGAGGCAAGGTTTGATCAGGGATAGTCAGCATGGTTTTGTCAGAGGCAGGTCATGTCTAACAAATTTGATTGAATTTTTTGAGTATGTAACCAAGTGTGTGGATGAGGGTAGTGCAGTTGATGTAGTTTACATGGATTTCAGCAAAACCTTTGACAAAGTCCCACATGGGAGACTTATTAAGAAGGCACATGGGATACAGGGTGATCTGATAAGGTGGATTCATAATTGGCTTAGCGGTAGGAGACATAAGAACATAAGAACATAAGAAATAGGAGCAGGAGTAGGCCATCTAGCCCCTCGAGCCTGCCCCGCCATTCAATAAGATCATGGCTGATCTGACGTGGATCAGTACCACTTACCCGCCTGATCCCCATAACCCTTAATTCCCTTACCGATCAGGAATCTATCCATCCGCGCTTTAAACATATTCAGCGAGGTAGCCTCCACCACCTCAGTGGGCAGAGAATTCCAGAGATTCACCACCCTCTGGGAGAAGAAGTTCCTCCTCAACTCTGTCTTAAACCGACCCCCCTTTATTTTGAGGCTGTGTCCTCTAGTTTTATCTTCCTTACTAAGTGGAAAGAATCTCTCCGCCTCCACCCTATCCAACCCCCGCATTATCTTATAAGTCTCCATAAGATCCCCCCTCATCCTTCTAAACTCCAACGAGTACAAACCCAATCTCCTCAGCCTCTCCTCATAATCCAAACCCCTCATCTCCGGTATCAACCTGGTGAACCTTCTCTGCACTCCCTCCAATGCCAATATATCCTTCCTCATATAAGGGGACCAATACTGCACACAGTATTCCAGCTGCGGCCTCACCAATGCCCTGTACAGGTGCATCAAGACATCCCTGCTTTTATATTCTATCCCCTTCGCAATATAGGCCAACATCCCATTTGCCTTCTTGATCACCTGTTGTACCTGCAGACTGGGCTTTTGCGTCTCATGCACAAGGACCCCCAGGTCCCTTTGCACGGTAGCATGTTTTAATTTGTTTCCATTGAGATAATAATCCCATTTGTTATTATTTCCTCCAAAGTGTATAACCTCGCATTTCTCAACGCTATACTCCATTTGCCATATCCTCGCCCACTCACTCAGCCTGTCCAAATCTCTCTGCAGATCTTCTCCGTCCTCCACACGATTCACTTTTCCACTTATTTTTGTGTCGTCTGCAAACTTCGTTACCCTACACTCCGTCCCCTCCTCCAGATCAGACAGAGAGTGGTGACAGATGGCTGCTTTAGTGACTGGAGGCCAGTGACGTACCACAGGGATTCGTGCTGGGCCCCCTATTCATAGAATCATAGAAACCCTACAGAGCAGAAAGAGGCCATTCGGCCCATCAAGTCTGCACCGACCACAATCCCACCCAGGCCCCACCCCCATATCCCTACACATTTTACCCGCTAACCCCTCTAAGGACACTAAGGGACAATTTTAGCATGGCCAATCAACCTAACCCACACATCTTTGGACTGTGGGAGGAAACCGGAGTACCCGGAGGAAACCCACGCAGACACGAGGAGAATGTGCAAACTCCACACAGACAGTGACCCGAGGCGGGAATCGAAGCCAGGTCCCTGGAGCTGTGAAGCAGCAGTGCTAACCACTGTGCTACTGTGCCGCCCGTGTTCATCATTTATATAAATGACATAGATAACTATGTGGGGGGTAGGATCAGTAAGTTTGCCGATGACACAAAGATTGGCCGGGTGGTTAACAGTGAGGATGAGTGTCTTGGGTTGCAGGAAGATATAGATGAGATGGTCAAATGGGCGGATAAGAGGCAGATGGAATTTAACCTGAAAAGTGTGAGGTGATGCACTTCGGAAGGAGTAATTTGACAAGGAAGTATACTATGAAAGGTCTGTCACTGGGAAGTTCCAAAGAACAAAGAGACCTTGGCGTGTTTGCCCATAGATCTCTGAAGGCGGAAAGGCAGATGAATAGGGTGGTGAAAAAGGCATATGGCACACTCGCCTTTATCAATCGGTGTGTAGATTACAAAAGCAGAGAGGTCATGATGAAGTTGTATAGAATTTTGGGGAGGCCACAGCTGGAATACGTGAAAGAAGGATGTGTAGACACTGGAGGGGGTGCAGAGGAGATTCACCAGGATGCTGCCTGGGATGGAACATTTAAGTTATGAAGAGAGGTTGGATAGGCTTGGGCTGTTTTCATTGGAGCAGAGAATACTGAGGTGTGACCTGATTGAGGTGCTCAAGATTATGAGGGACATGGACAGGGTGGATAGGGAGCAGCTGTTCCCCTTAGTTGAAGGGTAATTTATGAGGGGACACAAGTTAAAAGTGAGGGGTGGGAGGTTTAGGGGGGATTTGAGGAAAAACGTCTTTACTCAGAGGTGGGGACGGTCTGGAATGCGCTGCCTGACAGGGTGGTGGAGGAAGGATGCCTCACATCCTTTAAAAAGTACCTGGATGAGTATTTGGCATGCCATAACATTCAAGGCTATGGGACAAGTGCTGGCAAGTGGGATTAGGTGGGCAGGTCAGGGCATTTGATGCATGATGCAGACTCGATGGGCTGAAGGGCCTCTTCAGCACTGTAGTAATCTGTGATCCTGTGTTGCCTTAATATGCTACTTCCATTAAAAATGTTGTTTGCATTTTACTAGTGATGTAATCCATCCAGACAAGTCACAGGAAGTGGGGGCGATTTGGATATAAATTGGGCAACAGAGAATGTAGTATTAATGTGAGGGGGTTGGGTAATTAGTGCCTAAGTGAAGTGAATTTTGCCTGAATTTTGTCAACATTAAGAGCATTCAAATGGTTATTGGATAAACATATGGATGATATTGGAATAGTGTAGATTAGAGGGGCTTTAGATTGGTTCCACTGGTCGGCGCAACACCGAGGGCCGAAGGGCCTGTAGTGCGCTGTAATGTTCTATGTTCTATGAATAAACATGCTCATTTGGAATTTCTGATATTAGGTTCTGGATGGCTGGAGGTTTCCGGAGTTTCTCCGTGAATGAGATGTGCTTAGAGGATACTCAGAATCCTGAGTAAGATGCTCTTTCGGACTCGTGCAGACTTGATGGGCAGAATCTGCACTGTCGGGATTCTGTGAATTGTAGATGGGATCTTGTAAAATTCCTAGCTGTTGATTGATAGAATATATCATATATATCACATCATATAGAATGGCGGAGCGGGCTCGCGTATTGCGGACTCTCGCTCCTAATTTCTATGTTCCTCCGTTCCCAGAATGAAAGTCTGAGGACACCGGAGAAGATGAAGAAACCAGTTTTAACTGCCCCTTTTCCGGGTGCATTTGTTGTCTTGAAACTTTATTTTTTAATTGACTCAAGACAGCAGCTCCCGATGAAGAATTTCAGCAAGTCAAAAAATTCTGCTGAACTTTGAAACGCAGGGAAAAGCTTAGTCAGAAAACACAATGCTGATTTCAAACAGAGAGCGATGAATGGGAGCAGTTCCAGTGATGGCACTGCTCCCTGCTGTCTTTCATTCACTCCTCTCACCAACCATAGCTGCTGCTCAATGTTCAGCCTCGAAATGGCAATTCGGATCCGCAACAACCAACATAATCCTATTAGGAGTTGGTCAAAGTCTTTTATTTCAGTTCATTGCAGACAAAAGGCGAGGAGAAAAGATCTAAACGCGGCGGCGGTATCAGTGGAAATTGGCCAGAGATTTCGAGGGACGTAGTTTTGACAAGTTTGGCTTTAGTACTTCAGTAAGAACCCAGTGAAGCTTCTTAATGAGCTGTGATATGAGGCTATTGCTACTTGGAGATCAAACATTCAGTCTACTTGCTAGCGAGGGGCGAGTTTGAGCTCGGTTTCATACCAGACGACACTTGGCTCAGGTGAAGCTCAGAAACAGTCAGGCGCTCGGATGACAGTTTGGCAAAATTCTCTCGCGTTTTTATTTTTTTAATTTTGGAAACAGAAAGCAGATCTTTTTCCCCGAAAACACGTTACAAATAACGAAATACAATTTAAAATACAGGATTCGTTCAAAACCTTATACAAACCTGTTAATTTCAGTCAAACATCTTCGAGTCACTCTACACAGCGCATGGACCATTCTGGACTGGTTCACCTCTCTCATTTCGCTTCCCTTTCTCTCTCTTTGCATCCTCTCTAATTTCTTCCTTTCTCTTTAATCACCTGATGAAGGGGCAGCGCTCCGAAAGCTCGTGCTACCAAATAAACGTGTTGGACTTGAATCTGGTGTTGTGAGATTTCTTACTGTGCCCACTCCAGTCCAATGCCTGCATCTCCACATCATGTTCTCTGAAATGATACTGGGTTCTGTGTCATCCGCTGAAGAACATGAACAGTTATTTGCTTTTATTAAACTTATGTTCTGATTTCAGGCCATTCCCCTCCCACTGACAACACTGGACAGTTGGGTGGAAAAGTCCTGAAGTTATCATCTCTAGGATTATCTCGGGGTCTGCAGCAATTTTCAAGGGGTCCACTTGTGACTCCCTGTCTCCATGGCACAGACAATTTAAGTCAATTTAATCTCCACATTACAGTGTCCCGGGCAAAGAATATTAACCTGGAGCCCTAGTTCACTGATCAACAGCAGCACAGCAGCACCATACTCTGGCCCCATCTCCATACAGGTCTGATTTGTTAATATATTTGGTATTTATGTCATTAGATTGGGGTTAAGTGGATCTGAAGTTTTTTCTTTGGAAAGATATTCTGGAACATTTTCAATCCTTTGAGCAGATTAATAACTTCTGTTAAATATAGATTAATAGATGTTTATAGCCCAGAAGGAGGCCATTCGGCCCATTATCAAAGACCTGACTACACTAATTCCATTTTCCAGGACATGGCCCATAGCCCAGGAGGAACATGCAGTGCAAGTGAATATATAAATTCATATTAGATATTCCAAAGATGTGCAGGTTACATTGATTGGCCATGCTAAATTGCCACCTCGCGTCAGGGGGACTAGCAGTTTAAATACATGGGGTTACGGGGATAGGGGCTGGGAGGGATTGTGGTCAGTGCAGACTTGATGGGCCGAATGGCCTCTTTCTGTACTATAGGGATTCTAGGATTCTAAATACTTCATTTTTAAATATATACGTTTAATGTATCAGAATTAGGATCAGAATAGGCCATTCAGCCCATGGGGCCTGCTCCGTCATTCAATAAGATCATGGCTGATCTGATTGTGGCCTTAACTCCACTTTCATTGAACCCTGACCATTAACTGAAAATCACTCCTCAGAATGAAGTTTCTCCTCAATAGCATATTAAATGGAGAAAAACTGACCAGCTGGAGTAGAACACCACAATTTATCTGAGTGTTTCTGACAGTATCACTACGCACATTTCACAATTCATAGAATCTTCACAGTGCAGAAAAGGCCATCTGGCCCATCAGGTCGTACTGACTTAAGACCATAAGACCATAAGACATAGGAGCGGAAGTAAGGCCATTCGGCCCATCGAGTCCACTCCATCATTCAATCATGGTTGATTTCAACTCCATTTACCCGCTCTCTCCCCATAGCCCTTAATTCCTCGAGAAATCAAGAATTTATCAATTTCTGTCTTGAAGACGCTTAACGTCTCGGCCTCCACAGCCCTCTGTGGCAATGAATTCCACAGACGTACCACTCTCTGGCTGAAGAAATTTCTCCTCATCTCTGTTCTAAAGTGACTCCCTTTTATTCTAAGGCTGTGCCCCCGCGTCCTAATCTCCCCTGCTAATGGAAACAACTTCCCTACGTCCATCCTATCTAAGCCGAAAGAGTATCCCACCCAGGCCCTTCCGAAAGAGTATCCCACCCAGGCCCTCCCCTCCACCCTATCCCAGTAACCATGGCTAATCCATCTAACATACACATCTTTGGACACTAAAGGGCAAATTAGGACGGCCAGTCCACCTAACCTGCACATCTTTCCTCCAGGCAGACACTGGGAGAATGTGCAAACTCTAGACAGTCACCTAAGACTGGAATCAAACCTGGGTCCCTGGTGCTGTGAGGCATGATATGGAGATGCCGGCGTTGGACTGGGGTAAACACAGTAAGAAGTCTCACAACACCAGGTTAAAATCCAACAGGTTTATTTGGTAGCACAAGCCACTAGCTTTCGGAGTGCTGCCCCTTCATCAGGTGAGTGGGAGTTCTGTTCACAAACAGGGCATATAAAGACACAAACTCAATTTACAAAATAATGGTTGGAATGCGAATCTTTACAGGTAATCAAGTCTTAAAGGTACAGACAATGTGAGTGGAGAGAGGGTTAAGCACAGGTTAAAGAGATGTGTATTGTCTCCAACCAGGACAGTTAGTGAGATTTTGCAAGCCCTGGCAAGTCGTCGGGGTTACAGATAGTGTGACATGAACCCAAGATCCCGGTTGAGGCCATCCTCATGTGTGCGGAACTTGGCTATCAGTCTCTGCTCAGCGACTCTGTGTTGTCGTGTGTCGTGAAGGCCACCTTGGAGAACGCTTACCCGAAGATCTGAGGCCAAATGCCCGTGACCGCTGAAGTGTTCCCCAACAGGAAGAGAACACTCTTGCCTGGTGATTGTTGAGCGGTGTTCATTCATCCGTTGTCGTAGCGTCTGCATGGTCTCCCCAATGTACCATGCCTTGGGACATCATTTCCTGCAGCGAAAAGATATATTGGCCTTGGATTACTTGCAAAAGAATATATTGGCCTTGGAGGGAGTGCAGAGAAGGTTCACCAGGTTGATACCGGAGATGAGGGGTGTAGATTATGAGGAGAGATTGAGCAGATTAGGTTTGTACTCGTTGGAGTTTAGAAGGCTGAGGGGTGATCTTATAGAGGCATATAAGATAATGAAGGGGCTGGATAGGGGAGAAGTGGAGAGATTCTTTCCACTTAGAAAGGAAACCAGAACTAGAGGGCACAGCCTCAAAATAAAGGGGGGTCAGTTTAGGACAGAGTTGAGGAGGAACTTCTTCTCTCAGAGGGTGGTGAATCTCTGGAATTCTCTGCCCACTGAAGTGGTGGAGGCTACCTCGTTGAATATGTTTAAGTCATGGATAGATGGATTTCTGATCGGTAGGGGAATTAAGGGTTATGGGGAGCAGGCGGGTAAGTGGAATTGATTCACTTCAGATCAGCCATGACCTTATTGAGTGGCGGGGCAGGCTCGAGGGGCTAGATGGCCTACTCCTGCTCCTATTTCTTATGTTCTTATGTATCAGGTAAACAACGTTGGCTGAGGTGCAAGTGTATGTACCATGTACCTCACTGCTGTGAGGCAGCAGTGTTAACCTCTGTGCCACCCTTGAACCATTAATTTTACTGGTTGGCAGGCCAAGTGCAGTGTGTCAAAATTCACAGATGACACTAAGATGAGTGGCAGAGCAAAGTCTGCAGAGGATGCTGAAAGTCTGCAAAGGGATATAGATAGTCTAAGTGAGTGGCAAGGGTCTGGCAGATGGAGTTCACTGTTGGTAAATGTGAGGTCATCCATTTTGGTAGGAATAACAGCAAAATGGACTATTATTTAAATGGTAAAACATTGTAGCATGCTGTTGTACAGAGGGACCTGGGTGTCCTTGTGCAGGAATCTCAAGGAGTTGGTTTGCAGGTGCAGCAGGTAATTAAGAAGGCAAATGGGATTTTGTCCCTCATTGCTCGAGGGATGGAGTTTAAAAACAGCGAGGTAATGTTGCAGCTGTATAAGGTGCTGGTGAGGCCACACCTGGAGTACTGTGCACAGTTTTGGTCTCCTTACTTGAGAAAGGATATACTGGCACTGGAGGAGGTACAGAGGAGATTCAATAGTTTGATTCTGGAGTTGAGAGGGTTGGCTTATGAGGAGAGACTGAGTAGACTGGGGCTATACTCATTGGAATTCAGAAGAATGAGTGGAGATCTTGTAGAAACATAAGATTATGAAAGGAATAGATAAGATAGAAGCAGGGAAGTTGTTTCCACTGGCCGGTGAAACTAGAACTAGGGGGCATAGACTCAAAATAAAGGGGAGCAGATTTAGGACTGAGTTGAGGAGGAACTTCTTCACACAAAGGGTTGTGAATCTGTGGAATTCCCTGCCCAGTGAAGCAGTTGAGGCTATCTCATTGAATGTTTTAAAGGCATGAATAGATAAATTTTTGAACAGTAAAGGAAGTGAGCGGGCGAGTAATTGGAGCTGAGTCCACAAAAAGATCAGCCATGATCTTATTGAATAGCGGAGCAGGCTCGAGGGGCCAGATGGTCTACTCCTACTCCTAGTTCTTTTGTTTATTGATCTAATAATTCCTATTATTTTTATCTTTATCAAATATGTATTGCTTTTTCAAAATTATGACAGATTCTGATTGCATGTCTTATCAATTATCTAAACATACCCATCACGTTGAGATTATTGTATATTTATGGTTTTTACATGAATTCTTGCATTAATGGAAACGTTCCCCACCCGAATTCCCTGCTCAAAATCCCACTTAATTTTGATAAACTTTCCACTTTCTTAACCTTTTCCCCAACCAAAAAAATCCAAATTTCTCTCGCCTGTCTCCTTATCTCTCGTGGCATTTCCTGCACCGTGACATTGAAATAATTTGTAACATTTGATTCAATATTCGAAATACATTCTTATCAATATTAGCTCCCTCTTTATCATGGATCTTTCATTTGTAAAACCCATCTATTTTTTGTTATCCTGGCTGAACTATGAAGATTTTTTTTACTCCATTCTTAAAGTTACAAAGCCAATGCTTAGAGTGGACCGGACAAAACCAAATCCATTCCTTGCTTGCTCCAAAAGCCAAATTCCAATTGCAACTGGGAGTTCTCAGTCGGGAGCTGGGGATTGCGGTTATCTGCAGCTGACTGCACACTCACACTGAACTGCTCATGTCCTGTTGCTCCTTATTTCAACTCTTCCTTTGCAATCTGTTCTCCACAGAAAACTCCTTTTGTTTCTGGTGGTTTCATTGGAATTCTCTTTAATCTGAATGAAATGACCTACAGAATGGAACCGCCTAATTGGCTCTTCACACGCGACTGGGATCGTGTCTCCGCTCCTATTGGCTGCTCACACGCGACAATCTTTAAAATCCGCAAATTTTGTCGCAATTAGCGCCAAACTTTGCGTTCGGCTCAACACGAAGCGGCAGAATTGCGCCTGAGGATGGAGGAGAGCCGGTGGGAGGGAACGGGCCCCCCGGGCTGGCTTCCAACCGAGGGTCGGGAATCGGGCGCAGCAGGGACGCAGCAGAAGCGCCGGCGTTTGGCCGCCAATGCCCGGGAAAGGCGGCGGATGCGCGGCTTGAACGCAGGTTTCGAGCTGCTCCGGAGTGTCATCCCCGCTGTCCGGAGGCGGCTGTCCAAGTCAGACACTCTGCAAATGGCTCAGATCTACATTGGGGCTTTGAGCGAGGAGCTGCGCAGAGAGTCCGGCACCAGGAGCCCCATGGCTGGAGGCAGCACACACACCGAGTCCGGGGATGCAGCGGAGACACGGCGGATCCAGCCTCCCGGCTCCTGCAGTGATGGAGAAGCGGATGCGAGTGAATGAGGAACCCCGGCAATGGCAGCGAGCTGCTCCTGACTCAGCTGCACTTTGTCGCCTCTGTGGAACCTCTCGCCCTGTTTATCATTCCTGAACTTCCTGAGACTGAATTGACTCCGTATGCCATTTATATAAAGAAACCTTTTTATTTTATATAAAATAAAACCGCTTTAGGCACCAGCTCTCCTATTGCAGAATCTTTTGAGTCACTTTTCAACAGCACAATAATTGTCATTGGTGATGGTTATTTCATTACACAGAGAGATCCCAGTCGCGAGGGCGAAAGGAATGTTTAAATAATTACCGAGACTGAGGGAAACTATTGTTTATTAACATTTGTTAAAAGTTACTTTAAAACATGAGCTCGGAAACAAGCTGCATTGTTACTATTTGTATCTCATTTCCAGAGTCAGGTGCCGTTATTTCCCCGACTCCTGACTCCGTTCCTGTGATAACATTCCCGGTGCTTTTACAAGGGAACAAAATGGAGTGTAAAGTGAAGGTGGAGACCAGCACCCAGCAGAAAATGTGTTAGATTAGAAAAACTCCGTCTTAAAACGACTTCCCCCTCCTCTCCCACTCGCAAAGATAGTTCGGAGTCGTGTTAAGTCCCTTTGGGAATTCCCCGCTCCTGGAGTTGTTGACAGTTCTGGCCTGTCCACTGATCTATTCCTCAGAGCAGGAGAACCGGTGTCCGCAATGTGGGAAGTTGTTGATGTCGATTTACCCACCAGTCTGCCATACATAAAGTGAATTTCTGTAGGGAACATCCCCTCAGCTTCAGCTGGTGGAGTCACAGGAAGAATCAGTCCACACTCAGGTACATTTCAAATAGTCAGTAGCCTGAACTTGCCCATCTCAACTCAGGTATGAACTTGTCCTATTCCACTAGCTAACTCCACAAATTTAATCCGGAGAAAGTTCAGAACACCGTAAATTCCTTTTTTTAAAAAAGGGCTGGTCACTGCCTAAGGGTTAAACACAAAATGTCTCCGCGTCTGTTCAACTGCCGTAGCATTTTACATGGGGGGGGGGGGAGAGAAGAGAATGTTTGTGACAAATTAGTTTCTTTATCTGCTCATGATTTTCATGGTTGGGGTTTACTTGCAAAAATAGTGAGGACAGTGTCAAGCTTAGAACTCATGCTTCTGTGGTTCAGGAGTGTGCCGACACTCAGTCTTGCCCATTCCTCATTGCCCTCGTGGAGATGGTGATGAGCTGCTTCTCGAGTCTGCGTGGCCAGTCCTCTAAATTGGTTGTATTATGTGAAAGCACCATCGCGATTGTGTTAAACCCCAATACGTGGCAGCAACGACATTGACTATGAATCAAAACACTGGTGTGTTATAGCATTTTGTTTGGCAATATATTCCAAATTGATCGCCTTACAAGCAACACTTTTACAGCACTGCGTCCCCTCACAGGTTCAGCTACGGGCGGAAGCATGGGCACGTTGCTGCAAAACGAAATATGTGAACCCAAGGATAAATCTATGACTGAAGACAACTTAAATTGAATTGGAGCCCTCGTATTCAACTTGGGGACCTTAAATCATTGGGTTCAAAATGGAACAAAGGGTGTATCCTTTAATTTATTTATACCGTATAAAATGTGCACACACAAGAAAACAAGCTACAGCATCAACTGTACTGAAAGTAGCAATTTTTATTTGAGTTAAAATTATTTACAGGTAACCAAAGACATACTTCATGAAACTGGTACAAACTCTATTTCTTGCCATTTGGCTTTTACTCTGAAAGATTGCAACTGAGAAATACTGTATAAAATAAAAATAGGATCGGATTCTGAAAAGTATTTCTACCATTCTAAATTTCCAATTGCCAATATTTACACAACTATTTACAAGAAAAGTCATTTTTAAAATTTATTTCAAACTCATTTGATTATGCCCTCTGTACCCTTTGCAGTCATGTGATTACAACTGAATGGAATGAAAACAATCCAAGTGTAGACACTGGAGTTTTACTAATGTGAAAACCCCATGAGTAAATAACAGTGCACTGAGTGCTGCCACTGGATCTTAGAGAAAGTGGCTGCAATTTCATGTGGAACAGAAGTAGCCTCCACACCAAAAATACTTCTGAAACAGCTCATTCACAAAACTACAACTGGGATTTTGTTATATTGAAACATGTCAACAGGCCAAAGGGCAGCTGAATCCTGATATATGCACTTTTAGAAGCCTATGAAATTTATCAATTAGAAATTTGCTGCTTAAATACATAGGATATATTGGAAGTCTACAAAACTATAAGAAAACCTTCCAGTTACAGGATAGCCATTTCTCCCATCCCAACTTCCATAAATCAAGAGGACTGGATTACAGAATTGAAATTGTGCAGGCCAAAATCAACATGGCCTGGCTGAGAAATAAACTCTTTGTGGAGTTCTTCTCAGTTTTAACCGCTCCTCCCATTAAAACAAATATTTTACAGCATTTCTCTGCTGAATGTCAACTGATGAGAAGCAAACTCAAAATTGTGTTCAATATCTGACTGCTGGAGACTTTAAACATCAGTTATGTCAACATCTCCTCCTCCCCTGAATGTCCAGAGTTGGAGCACATGCACCACCACTACATACCAGGTTCCCAAACTGCTATTACCGTAAACTGAGAAATGCCATGCAAAGTTCAGGGTTTCTAGATTGCGTGCATGTCAACATAGTAGCAAATGGTTTTGAAATGGGATTCATGCAAGCAAATGAAACTGCTTCTGTTCTAGCAACAATTAAATTCAGACAAACATTCTGCACACTCAACAATAAAACCAAAGTCAGAAAAATCTTGAGATCAGTAATTCTACACGATAGCTATGGAAGGTATCTGGCATTATGCAATTCTATCCTTATCCTGGAGATGCATTTACCTTGAGGCATCTGTCTGAGCCCCAAGCCTAGCAGTTGTGGGGCTATTTTACAAAATTTTTAAGTTTTGTGAATTTAATTCATAGGCACATATTTTGTATTAAAAGCACACTTGATACCACGTAATGGATTTGTGGTTAACTGAATTTATTGGACACATCATCTTTTTTATAAACTCGTTGCAAATGTATTGCAATTCATAAAGGAGTTTTGTGCAAACAGGAATATTGTGATAAATGAGGCAGTTTGATTCCAATCCAGATTTACAAAATAACTGGCTTAATTTTAATTTTCAAAAAATTCTCAGATTTTCTGACTGATCATTAAAACTGAGAATGGTTTTCCAGAGTTGTTGTATACATGATCAATGATTAAAGGTCGAAGCCCGAGTTACAAGTGCTCAGGTCAGACATTTTGTTAAAATAATACTTTTGAGTTTAAATGGTTCTGAGAGAAACCCAGGCATGACAACTATAGCATACAAAGTTTGTGCATATTTTCAAGGACCTCAATTTACTCATTAATTTTGGTAGCAAAAACTCAGTTATTTTGCAGGCAAACACAAAATAGTAATTGCCATTGAAATATAACCCTTAGTAAAGCTTTAACGAAAGATAACTTTGGGGAAGATGGGTATCGGTATGATTCCACTCAATGGCGGCTGAATACTTGTGTTCAGGCTAGGGTTTTTGAATAACATTTTTTCCTCATCAGCTTTGATGCATTTTACTTGAAACATATCTGTTTAGATATTCCAATTTAAAAGATCCACTATTGATAAAATCACTTCAATTCCTCTCCCTGTCTCAAGTTCCTCTGGTAGACAACAGACGTGAATGAGTGGAACTATAAACCACTGTCTGTCGCAGTCAGCTGTTGTGACACCACTTACCAGAATCTGTCAACACCTTCCAGTTGAATTGAATTGAGTTTTATCAACTGACAATGTTTTCACTAATATCTCAGCTTGTCCTCCACTCTTTCTGGAATGATTTGAAAACCCAAACTTTCCACTTTGGTTTACATTATAATCAATATATTTTAATTTACATAAATACGCCAACGCCCATCTATTAAGGCATGTTTATAAATTCCCACCAATACAGTAATTACAAAGCCCCAAACGTTTTATAAATAAATGAATAATGAAAGAGCTCATCTCCCACAGCAAGTTTAGCTTTTTAAAAAATATTTAAAGTGAGCAGAGAAGGGATGCAACTGTAAAACCAGACTAAATAAATGCAAAAATGAAAAGGAGAGAGTTGATTGAGCTACTGAAAATTCATTTCCACATTGCTAGCACAAATGAGGTTTATCCATTCCCAAAATAAAGGGAATTTGAAGGGAAGACTGAAAAACCTCAGGGTTGTCCCAACAGGCTAGTGTGAAGCATTCGTCTGTGAGGATAATCCCAAGCCAGCAAGGAATCAGCTGCACAAATAACATTTCCCATCAAGCTATCCACAAAGCAAGGGGAAGCAAGAAAAAGTAACAAAACAAAGTTGAATTCATGTAATAATTGTTCTCCAATTCATAGGCAACAAAAGTAGTCACCAAATCAAACAATTCCTTCTTAGTAAATGATACGGAGACTCCTGGAGACAACATCCAGTCCATAACCATCTATTTCAGTTCCCAAACGCAATGCACAGCTTCAGAAGCATTTCCAAATATAAAAAGCACATTTCCAAAACATCACCAGGATAACAATGCAGTCGGGTTTCAGAAATGTGGAAATATCCAGCTGCAGATTCTAGAAATCTTAATTTATCAGATGTGGATCATCAGTACCTACTTTAATTGAAGTGAATCCAATCCAGCACAGGTTGCAGAATTAGAAGTACAGCTCCAACCAATAATCTTTGACTTGAGCCTGTGCCATTTTTAAGCCAACTGCCGTATCGAGGCAATGCTGCATATTAACATTGGGCTTACCTGATTCTCCAAGGAATGAACCACCCACAGTAAAAGGCAATTCTTGCCAACATCCATATGAACAGGTCATAGTTAAATGTACAGCTTTATTAATATGGGCTTTATTAATCTGATTTGAAAATTGGGGAGACAACCTATGGGGAATGGCTGCAGTGCAGATATTTCGTCAATTACACCCATTATACTAGTCAGGTAACTAGGAAGATCTCGCTCCTTCCCAGATAACAAACTGCTTTTTAAAAAAAATCCAAGATGGGAATGCAGATGTAAATACAGACGTAAATTAAATAACTTATCAATGTCTCCCTTCAACGTCTTAATTTAATTTGAAGCCTGGCACTAACTAACTACAATGTCTGGGTTAGAAGCAGATCAGAATACATTAATGTTGCAAAATTTTGACAAATGTGGATATACTTGCATTCAACCCCACAGATCAGCACTTCATGGAGAAGCAGGGTGGACATTACAATGAAGCAGAAATCTATTTTACAGATTCGCATTAGAATACGAACAATGGAAATATTATGGTTCCTCCATGATGATGACCGAGTAGGGTAACTGGGGTAATAACACAGAATTCCAATACTGATCTAAAACCAAGGCTTGGCTATAGCAGATAGAAGCACAACCAGTGTTGAATCTACGTAGATTACAATCCAGAATTAAACTGAAGTTGTATTTGATTAAAACTATTAAAAGTGTCTTGACAAATATAAAAAAAAGGCTTTAAAATCTCAAACCCAGGTCTCTGATTTGAGAACAATTACAGCTGATAAGAATATTTATAAACTTTAGAACATTGAGGCTGAGACACCAACAGCCACAAGAAGTCAAGAACTCTGATGGAAACTGCTCAAAACAGTCACAGCTTGCAATGACTGAGGTGAAATGTAAATAAGGCTATGAACTGCAATTAGTGAGTAGTCTGGGTGAACTGCAGCAATAGTCTTTCAAACAATGCAGCACATTCTTTTTCAAGAAAACCTATTCCATGTGGGCTACTAAACTGGGTGGTTACACAATGTGACCAATGGACTCTCCAAAACAAAACTGGAGTTTTGCTGAATCCTGGAAAAAACACCATATCTACTGAACATCTGATAACATAACCATACTCAGATTTGAGTAACAGGATGTTTGATACCTTGACCATGTAGGAAAATAGGTCTTCGAGCAATATTTGAAAATATCAGAAACTGCCTCAACAAGTACTAAGTATGCTCCGCTCACCTTGTGTGTTTGTTGTGGTTGCACGAACTCTGATGCATCCATGCACCCATAACTGTCAAGCTAGCACAATGCAGCTTAAAAACAGATGAGTCAACATCAAATCATGAGCTTTCAATTATCAACATAATTAATATTATCCTCGGGAAATGGGAGTTCCAGAAATACTACCTTTTCAAGAAACACAAGCGTGATCATCAGTGAAGAAAAGCAGTAAATAACTGGTCTGTTCATGGCCAATCTCACTGACATGGCACCGCAACAAAGTGCTCACCCAGAAAGAATGCAAGAACGAGCTAAATGCCTCTGCACCCCTCCCACAATGGAGACATGTTCATGTGTGCCTGTCCTAAACAGGAAGACCTATCGGAAAGATTCATTCAGCCAACCACTATCAAGTTGAGCAAGAACTGACATATTTGCTCCTCCAGGATGCAGATTCTTGGCATGGTAACATGCACAAGTTGAAAAAAGGTTAAAGGATGCAATCAATCTGGCTTTCAATTTGTTGTAAGATTAGACAGAAGTGGAAGTAAATCCCTAAATATATGAACAAAGTACACAGCATCCAACTGTCTCAATAACTGTTTCCTTTAACAAAGATTCCTTGCACACCACACATTCAGTCCTGTTGATGATCGATACTGGACAGAAGCTGGACACATACCTGCAGGAGGAGAGGCTGGATTCCTGGGCCATTCTTTTTATATCTCCACAAGCCTCATAATAAACAGTATTGAAAAGGTCCAAGAATGGAGAAAGGAATATAATTGAATTGTAACATATTATCTGCATAGTTCTTATTGCCCTGAATAAAATAACCTCTCTGACTAACAGCTACGTAGAGGTGAAGTTTCACTGTCAGCCTAAGCCACCAGTCTGAGATATGATCAGAAACTGAAGACTAGCTAAACAGCAGAGACACAAGGCCTATTTCACAGACAGTCCATTTACAAATGATTTGAGACTTGTGCCAATGTCTTAAATAATGATTCTGATCATTTTGGATAGATATTTAAGCAGACACTGGATTTTATGGTCTATAATTTCTACCATCTGCATTTCCTGGTATTTCTCAAGATGTTACTGGAGGGAATGGAACACTTCTGCACTTTGGGCATTCTGGACACTCAGGCCAGCTACAGTTAAGCAAATGCAAAATAAAACTTCATTCTACTTCCACTATTTTACCTTAATTCCAATTTCAAAAGAGCATCCCCTTCTACACAGTGCACTTGGTCCACCAACTTCCTTTATCACCTCAAAGAGACAATATATAAAGCCAATTTGTTGCTGAGCTGTGAGCAGCTTTTTGCAACGAATATTTATTGTGGAAACCCACTGATTAAAAATAAAATGTACAGTGTCCTGAAAGACAGGAAGACCAGTCTTTCATCCTTATCCCATCAGTCTAGGCTTGGTTGGAAGATTGGTTCCCAAGGATAAAACATTGTGCCATCTCCTTGTCCTCCTCAGTCTTTATTTCATGTTATATACTTATCTTAAATTTAAGAACATCAGTGAGAGAGAATGTAAATATGCCAGCTTCTTAGCAAGTTACAAAACAATTTGCCTTGGTTGCTGTTATTGTTGATTATCAATTACCATTAAAAGCCAGCTACTGCAAAGATGGATGGATCACAGATACACTTCTCACTAAGTAAAAGCAGCAATTAAAATTCTTAATCACTTTTTTTAAAAAGCAAAACAAAATAATGACTGGGATAGAGTGAAACTGGGTTGATTACCATGAGGGTCAGGATACTTCTTAAATGCTTATCCCAATCCTTCAGTGATTGTTTTCCACAATTAAATAGTTAATAGTTTGTAATCATCCACACAGGACATTTAACAGATAGCCTTAAATCTCAGCACACTCCTGCCTCAACAATCTACAGAGCACGCTCCTTCCAATGTTGTCAAGGAAAAACAGCATTTCTTTCCATGAAAGCCTTTCAGAGTCAGAAGCACAAGCAGCATTGAAGTGGTGAGGCAAAGAATTGTCTCCTCCCGTGGTGTAATTCTGTGATTTGTTAAAGGTGTGAGGCCGCAAGCTGTAAATCTCAATGAAAATTCTCATGGTGAGAACACAGTCCAACTAATCTTCCACATCTTGGCTCCTGCACCATTTGAACAGTCATTGAATAGAGTTCTCACAGCAGCCTGAGACTCGATGAAGATTTCAGCTTGTATTTTTGCTATGGATGTTCAGATTGAGCAGGAATAAAATGGGTGCATTTGGTAAATTGAAGTATAGGTGCAATCTCAAATCTAACAGACAAAAGAAAAGTTTATGAATGTAGAGTTGTTTGCTGACAGGTGCAGTGTTGAATCTCATAGAAATCATAGAATCATAGAAACCCTACAGTGCAGAAGGAGGCCATTCGGCCCATCAAGTCTGCACCGACCACAATCCCACCCACATATTTAACCACTAATCCCTCTAACCTACGCATCCCAGGACTTTAAGGGGCAATTTTTAACCTGGCCAATCAACCTAACCTGCACATCTTTGGACTGTGGGAGGAAACCGGAGCACCCGGAGGAAACCCACGCAGACACGAGGAGAATGTGCAAACTCCACACAGACAGTGACCTGAGCCGGGAATCGAACCTGGGACCCTGGAGCTGTGAAGCAGCAGTGCTAACCACTGGAAGGTAATCTTCCACAACATTTTCATTCTAAATCATGCCTCAGGGAGGAACCATTTATTATTTTTTGCACCAAGTTTTCCCTCATATTTACTTCTTCTAGCAATCCAAATTTCTTTTGTCACAATTAAAGTTAAACCAGTTACCATCTAGGAGGTTAAATCAGACTGAACATCCTGTGAAGGTCAGGTGAGTATGGGTAGACTTGTCAGCTTTTGTAGCATAACCATTATCTGATCATCAGATGAAATGTTTACCAATTTAGGTTGTCCCAAATCAAGGACAGAAATGCATCTGAGCACTTGGTCTATGCAGGTGGAAGTATCTACTGACTGGTGAACAATACTGCCTTCAAGACTCGGGAGTTTGATTTTTATCCTTGTGGAAAGAAAGCCATTATCTTCAGAATTCAGGACGTTTAAAATTTTTAACATGGCTAATAGTAGATCTACCACATGAAATGATTCAACTGTACCGCACACCCTGGAACACATCTCCCTATTAGTTCAGTTTGATATGGAAATTAAGGTGCATCTGTGCTCTCACCAGTAGTAGCTGCAAAATTTTCCCAGTTATTATGAATTTGTCATTGACTCAAAATCGGAGAGGATGGTGTGATAGTGAAGAAGGCACGTGCTAACAACTATCCCTTTTGCTCTGTAGGATTGCCCTGTATCCTGAAACTATCCTCCAAAACCTAAAATATTCATCAGCAAGATCAGATGTGCAGCTGCCTGTTCTCAGGAAAACTCAGTTGAAGGAAATTTAGCTTTTCAGTAAAACTGAAAGCCAATATATTTAAATCAAGAACCTAAGACTGTATTTCACATACCAGTGCTTTCTGTTCTCCAGTTCTATTTCCTGTACTTGATACAATTGAAAACAAGAATTTCCCACATTAGGAAATTAATTTCCAAAGAAGAAAATGGACATGGTTTCACTCCAGTGTTCAAACTCTTGGGTGCTTCTGGATGGTTCTCCGTAATGTTACATAGACTAAAAACAGACCAGGGCATCAACACATCCAAAGTGGAGACAAAGACTAGTCACAACTCAAAATTGGCAAATAATTATTGAAGGATAGCAGTTGATATCTCTGTAGCACTAACAGTTACCCTGAAATAGGCATCTTACTTGTACAATCTTCTATAGCCCCAATGATTCCTCCAACCCACAGATAATCCCAGGTAACGGAATACAAAGTCAGGCTGGGAATTAGCAATGGCTGATGCGCTTTCCCAACTGAACTCTGAAATGATTTTACTTTAGAATAAATGCTTTTGAACCAAAAAAATCTCATCCAAAATGTGATGTTACAGTATTCTTGACAAACCCAGACTGTCATTGACAGCTTAACACAAGCCATTCATTTTAATACAAGCTGAACAGACAAGGGGAATTAGAGCAAGTCTCATCAACTTTTATAATAATTATATATCTGTATTAAGCAACTCTATATATAGATCACGAGTCAAAACGTAAACAACTCAATCTGTTCAGCCTGTAGTAAAGCAAATAATCATTCCAGAGGGTTGCATGACTTTTCTGGTGCCAGGTGAATTTGCTGTCAATCCACACATATTCCATGTTCATGATCAGTGATCACCATAAACAAGCTCTCCATTAATAAGGAAGCCATAACAAGGACATATGGCACAACATTTATTCCATACCCATACTAGACCTATGAATTTGATCAATGAAAAAACATTAGATATTCTGGGATGACACTTAGTCATTAGTTTTAATTCAGAATTTTGATGGTGTAGGGAAGAATCTCCTAACCATAAGAATGGGTATGGAATAATTAGTTCTATACAACTAACATCACATCTGTCTCAATAATTTAAAAAAAAGCACACGCCATTCATCCTCAGATCTGCCTTTGCCTCATTTCACTCAACTAGACTGACTATGATCAGTCAAGCACTGCTCATTTTGGTCAGACTGTGCAATGGCCATGGTTTCCTTCAGTAGCAAAGTCACTGACAAAGCAGGGTGCGAGATTCCTTTGAAGCTTTCCTCATTTGTGGAGGGGGTGGGGGTGTGGGGAGGAGGGATGAGTGGTCTTTTCCATATGAGTTGGTTGACGAGGGAGGGGTTAACTCCAAAGGACAGAGCATAGACTATCTGCAGCAGAAGCACATTGGCCTTTAGCAGTGATCCAAGTATTCAATCACTCGTGAGATGGACTTCTGTCCTGTCGTTCCCACAGCACACTGGAGGGAGGAGAGAAAACACATGAGACACACAACTTCAGATGGTTGGCTAATAGGTAACAATGCATCAGTTATATTCTGTGTATCATTTAAGATAAAGAAAAACCAAGAGGATTTTGTAAAACTGTAATTTTAGCTATAAAACAAACAAAACTAAAACCATACACTTGTTGTACGCATCAGAAAATTAGTTTGGTAAATCGGGGGAGCTTAGTGACATCTCTGCCAGCAGTTTCAGCATCAGCTACCAGTTCTTCTTTCAGAGGGTATTTAGACTTTGGAATTGTCTTCACAATCGAGCAGTGGAGGCTGGGTCATTGAATATATTCGAGGTTGATTTACACAGATTTTTGATTAACAAGAGAGTCAAGGTTATAAGGGGAAGATAGCAAGTGCAATAAGACTATGAACAGATTAGTCATTATCTTATTGATTGACGGAAGAGGCTTGAGGGGCCAAATGGTCTATTCCAATTTCTTTTATCCTTATGTTCTATCAGCTGAATGGCTACTCAAGATGTATTTGTACACAAAATATATTCACCTTCATTGTACTGCCATTGTTGACCAGAGTCACCAAGAAAACTGACAGTGTCCCCCTATCAATGAGCTTTTTTCATCCTGCACTAAACACAGCTTCACTGAGATTCTGCTTCAGTTTTTGTCCCAGAGACACTGACATAAAGAGAGTTGCAAGGACCATCAGACCAGAGTAGTGGTAAGTTTATCCCTTGAGGCTGAACTTAGCTGAAAAGCCTTCTATTTAAGACTATGCCATTAAATGTTTATTCTATTCAATATTCTGGCTTTGTAGTAAACATTAGTCTCAGTAGCATTTTTCAAATAAAATCTCTAAGTTCCAGTTTTAAAATCATATTCCTTTTCTTTTTAAACTTCTTCGGACAACCGATCATAACTGCAGGTCAAGATAACGTCTTTCAGAAGATAAACAAGTTCCAGTCACTGCTCACTGAGGTGCTTCTGATAAAATGCCACTGCTTAAATAATTTGTCAAATTGAAACCCATAAAAAGTTGGGGGAAGAGGAGGTGGTCCAATGCAGGAATGGGTGAGACACTAACTCACTTCCAACTCACCGACCAACCACCAAGGTTTTTGGTGAGATGGTCATTCAACAAAATACTGTAGTAAGTGCCATTCATATTATCTTCAGTTACAATTGTTTGACAAGAAGATTGTCCTACTGAGGAAACAGACTGAAAAAATAAACAAGCATCTGTCACAATTTTATTGAGGTATTGTTAAAAATATCTGTTGGGGCTCAGTGCTAGAGAAAGAGATACACCAAGTAAAGGTAACACTTCACATCCGTGGATGTTTGCCAGAAACAAGACTTTTTACACCAGAGCATTGATTGCCCACAAAGCGGTATCTGGAATTATCGCTCGGACAACTGTCACACTTACCGTAAGATTCATGAAATTCAAAAACTTATGCAACATCTCAGTCATAATGGAGAAGTCGCCTTCAGGTAAAAGCTCCCTCACAGTAGTGACATTCACCTAAAAGAACAGAAAAGCCATTAAGATTCAGGGTAATGCTGGGTATAGACAGATCCAGCATACCACCCACGATAACTGGCATTGGAGTCTCAAATGGTTCAATTCAGGACAGGACAATTTAGGGATAATTACTAAAGACCATCACATCACCCTCCCAGCTTCCAGATACCAAAACAATTATAATCAATATATCTGACTAGAATGGGGAGGGGTGATGGGGCAAGGGAGTGAACACAGAATCCCTACAGTGCACAAGGTGGCCAGTCGGCCGATTGAGTCTGCACCCTGTGCTACAGTACCTCACCCAGGTAACCCCACGTATTTACCCTGCTAATCCCCCATGCCTCTTGGAACACTAAGGGACAATTTAGCACAGCCAATCCACTTAACCTACACATCTTCGGACTGTGGGAGGAAACCAGAGCACCCGGAGAAACCCACTCAGACACGGGGAGAACATGCAGACTCCGCACAGTCACCCAAAGCTGGAATTGAACCCAGGTCCCTGGCACTGTGAGGCAGCAGTGCTAATCGCTGTGCCACCATGCCAGGGTGTTAACTGCTGCTGTTGGAAGTGTACGTATGGGCATCAGGTGTCAAGAGTTGGCTGAGATACCCCATTATCAATATTCTGTTGATAAAGAACAAAGAACAATACAGCACAGGAACAGGCCCTTCGGCCCTCCAAGCCCACGCCGCTCCCTGGTCCAAACTAGACCATTCTTTTGTATCCCTCCATTCCCACTCCGTTCATGTGGCTATCTAGATAAGTCTTAAATGTTCCCAGTGTGTCCGCCTCCACCACCTTGCCCGGCAGCGCATTCCAGGCCCCCACCACCCTCTGCGTAAAATACGTCCTTCTGATATCCGTGTTCAACCTCCCCCCCCCTCACCTTGAACCTATGACCCCTCGTGAACGTCACCACCGCCCAGGAAAAAGCTTCCCGCCATTCACCCTATCTATGCCTTTCATAATTTTATACACCCCTATTAGGTCACCCCTCATCCTCCGTCTTTCCAGTGAGGACAACCCCAGTTTACCCAATCTCTCCTCATAACTAAGCCCTTCCATACCAGGCAACATCCTGGTAAACCTCCTCTGCACTCTCTCTAAAGCCTCCACGTCCTTCCCGTAGTGTGGCGACCAGAACTGGGCGCAGTATTCTAAATGCGGCCGAACCAACGTTCTATACAACTGCAACATCAGACCCCAACTTTTATACTCTATGCCCCGTCCTATAAAGGCAAGCATGCCATATGCCTTATTCACTACCTTCTCCACCTGTGACATCACCTTCAAGGATCTGTGGACTTGCACACCCAGGTCCCTCTGCGTATCTACACCCTTTATGGTTCTGCCATTTATCGTATAGCTCCCCCGTACGTTAGTTCTACCAAAATGCATCACTTCGCATTTATCTGGATTGAACTCCATCTGCCACTGACTAAGCAAGAAAATGGTAATGGAAGCACAGGCAACACCATGAACTGGACCTCAGCCAGAATCTGTGACAACATGACGGCCAACAATTAATGACTCCTGCCCCCCAAATAAAGGTACGGATTCATGTGCGCTCTGCTCAAATCATGGCTCGCCTGTCTGGACTGCTCGTTTATAAATAAAATATTCAATCATTAAAAACATCAAACAGGTTTTGATTTAAAACCATCTTCAGAAGGTGATGCCCTTACCGGACTTTCTTGACAGAGGCAACCAAGAAGCAGTGCTGTGTATGAGGCCACAATGCAGTCCTCCATGTGCTTTCCAGCATGCTGTAGGGCTGGAAAAGATACAAATTATTCTGACACTTTTCAACAACAGTGCAGTTGTGGGTGGGTTTGGGGGAAGTGGAGGTGAGAAAATTTAAGGGTGGGGACAGGAAGCAAAGAAGTTTGGGTCTTAGGTTTCAAATGATGAAGGTAAGATCTTAAAGTATGCTAGCAATGCTCGGTGGTCACAATTCATACCTTTTCTCAGACATTTTAAGTTTAACATGCATTGTTACCCTACTTTGAACATTTGAGCTGAGCAGAGCACAGAATGATAACTCGCTATGACATGACGACGAAGGGTCATCTAGATTCGAAACGTTGGCTCTATTCTCTCCCTGCAGATGCTTTCAGACCTGCTGAGATTTTCCAGCATTTTCTGTCTTTGTTTCAGATTCCAGCATTCACAGCATTTTTCTTTTATCTTATATGAATGGAATACCAATGGGATATCTGCGAATTACCATTGCCACCATGTTGTAGTCAAGGGCCAAAAGCAGGAGAGCACATCCATTTAACAAATCCAACACCTTTGCAGAAGGAACTGGAAGTTCTCAACTGTCATTCAATGGCAGCCTTAGATAAGATGGCTTAGGAAATGAAGTGAGTGAGCACAATGTTTTATTGAAATGACTAATCACAAGCAAATACTTTAAATGCAGGTAGGGTATAATTAAAGAAACTCCAGATTTGGGATTACATTTTACTTTGAAGCTCTTAATAGCTGAGACATCTCTTTCATACCTTTATTCAGGTCAATTTCTTCATCCTCCTCCTCCTTCTTTTCATTCTCATTCTTGGTACAGTTTTCTGACTGCACCCATTCCAGTGACCCAGCGGTTTCCTGCCACTGGCCACTCTGGTCCTGAGGAGGCACTGGCGTGTCCTTAATAAAATCATCAGTCTCGGTCTCTGCAAGACGGGCTGCTCGCTCTCGCTGCAGAAACAGCTGCCAGAAAAAAAATATTCCCATGAAATCAAGTGTAAACATGTAGTTTATATGTGAAGAAATATTAAGAAGGCTTGTACCATATTACAAGTCTATTAAATACCAACAGCAAGGAAACAGAGATACTGATTTTGGGAAATTTGTTGCACTCCAGAGCAACTGTTCAAGCTCTTGTACACATGTATCAATACTTACCTCATTTAAAAAAATGCTGAAATCAAAGCAATGAAAGCGAGTCAAAATAAAAATAAAACATTCTGTCCAGGTTTCTGCTTTCTTACCCCTGGGAATGGGGTGCAGCGCATCCACAATATCTGCTTGCAGCTTTGTAGTGAACCTCCTCGGTCAGAAGTTTGCCGAGTAGTGTCCTGAGCTTCAGCAGGGGGTTAACTGAAGAGTTTCAAAGTACTCAGCTGGAGTAACTGGTAGTACAAGATTTGACCACTGCACTGTTGAATGACTTTAAACTCAGGCTTGATAATCCCCTGCCCACACATGGAATGTGGCCAGAGAATAAATCCTCAGGTTGGTACACATCTAATTTTTAGATTCTCTTCTGAGGATAACTCTTCAACTCCCTCTATTTAATATCAAAAAACTTAGATCATTCAAATTTAATCATATTCAATCAGCATAAAAACATCTGTAATATCTGGAAGAACAACATGGAGAACATACAGGAGAGAAACAGACTGCTTGGCACGACTGACGTTTATCCTCCACAGTAGTATCCTCCCAACCTTCTTCATCACACCCTGTAGCAGAGGAGCACTTGGACAATGGGAAACTAAAGTGTGGGAAAGAACACCCATCAGCCCCAGGAGGGATTTGTAGGCCTAGTCATTTAGTCTCTACTTTTTAATATCCACATTGTTATATTTCTTCTCATCATTGAAACAAAGGTTCAAAATATGAACTTGTTCATCTAGCTCAAGTAATTGAGATGTACTGTGACTGGTTCAGGCAGTCAACGACTGAATCATTAAATCAGCACCTCCTAAACCCTCATCTAAACTCTCTTGGAATTGCTAAACCACAGTTCATGGATCTGCAGTAAGGGGCAGCAGATCATGGCCTCACCAGTTGGCTCTTTATATAGAGTAGAAAGGGCACACTGCTTCAGAGACAGACAAAGCTCTACCTCTACAATACATTCTGTTGAGGACCTTTTCATTTTATCACTTCTTATGACAATCAGATTGGACAGGGGACCTGAAAACCCTTAGGCTTTATGAAATAAAAGTCACTTATTGCCAATATATGCCAACACCCACCTGCACCAAGGCCTCGATTGCTCCCACCTGTCCTTCCATCCTCAAACTATCGTTTCCATCCACAGCACAGAACGAGTCAAAGGAGCAGGGTGTTTCCATGTCAACAAGACAATGTCTATTGCGAGCACTATGCTCCACAAGATTAATCAGCAGACCGAGTCCCTGCAGAAGACAAACACCAGTCAGTTCACCTTAAATATCCAATCACACAGAGCTGATTCAGTTTGCAGGCTGACAGTTTAACTTATAGCTTTGCTGAAGATTGGGGATGTTGAACTGCACCTAACCTGAAGTGAATGGTGTGCTCATTCAATCCCAACATTTTCCTTTGATCCACATTCTTTTTCAGTGAATTTTAAGCAGAAAGAGGGAGTTAGATAGAGAGAGAGAGAGACAGACAGAGAGATGGTAAGCTTCAGGTTTGACTGAAAGAAACTCAATTTATGTGGGCGGCACAGTGATTAGCACTGTTACCAGAGCGCCAGAGACCTGGCTTTGATTCTGGCCTTGGGTATCTGTCTGTGTGGAGTTTACACATTCTCGCCGTGTCTGCATGGGTTTCCTCCAGGTGGCTCTGGTTTCCTCCCACAGTCCAAAGATGTGCAGGTTAGGTGGATTAGCCACAATAATGTGCAAGGTTATAGGGATTGGGGTAGGGGCCTAAGCGGAGTGGTCTTTTGGAGGGTCATGCAGACTCCATGGGCCGAATGGCCCCCTTCTGCATAGTAGGGTTTCTATGGTTCTATATAAATTACTTTCCATGCACAAATCCAAGTGCAATGTCATGGGAGTATAAAATAATCTTGTTCAATTATTAAAGGCTAAATTTAACTTGGTAATGTCAAGCAGAGAAAAGGGTTGGAAAGGAGTTTTGTATCTGGAAATATAGGAGAAATGCATGTCTGTATTGTCACATTACTCAATACTAGCTTTCCTTCTACGTAAGGCAGTGTAGTGTTACGATCATGCCCACAGGAACCATCCCTTTTAGTTGCAAAGTTAAACTGAGGACCCATCTGTCCCCTTGAATGGGTGGAGAAGATAGTATTGCACAGTTACAACAGTGACTGCATTCTAAAGGTGTCTGTAAAGCATCTTGCAACATCATGACATTGTGTCAGGCACTATATAAATGCATTGCTGTTCTTTCTTGGTCTCTACATTCTGTACTTCACGAAGAGGTAAAATTCGAACAAAACAGCCAAATAGAGGAGGGGGGAGTGCAAAGCAGATCAGCAACATTGTTAAGCGCACACTCCTCTCACTCCCACTGAGTATCTGCTCTCTGTCCTCAAGTTAAGTCATATAATGCCTTGGATCTTAATGAAAACAATTCCCAAGGCTGAAGATGATTCTAAACAACAAAAATCAGAAGTAGTGTAAATTAATAAGCCGGTGTAAATCTTGAGACATCTTCAAAGAGACGGCATTTGCTATATTGCATCTGCACGGACAGCTCACAAATCAAATTAAAATATATTGCCATTGACCAAGGAAAAAAAAAATCGAGTTTGATCCACTGTTCTGCACGCAATTTTGATTTACAGTATGAGTACTGGCCTTTACAGGGCTTAGGGATATGGCAAGGAGTGTGGAGCCTATTAATTAGGTTAAGTTAATTGAAAGTAAAGAACGGCCTTCACCTGTAACTCCTTGTTTCTACTATAGGCACCTAGGGAGGGTTGAAAGGCTGTGGTGACATTCACTGGTGATTACATCGATTTCTTACCAGCACTCGGATGTCAAATCTCTGTTCCTGAGGTATGTATTGTGGCACCTGAAGCACGCAGTTCATGGTTGTGCTGATGAGGTTGTCCTGCTCACCAGTCTTTGTGCTGCCCCACTCTAAAGTGAAAGAGAATATAAACGGACTACCATGATACTGAGTAATGAAAAGTATTTATAGGGGTATTAAGTTTACCCCACAGCTAAGATCACAATGAATCAATAATTTTGAAATTACTTTTTATTTCAGAATTGAAAACTTCAGAATTGATAAAATGTCACACCATCCATCTGCCTCACTACACAGCTTGGATATAGGCCTTTCAGCCATTCAAACCCTTCTTCAGCATCAACTATTCTTGACCTTGAGGTCAAGTAGAGGAGTGCCACAAAAAAATTAACTAAACATTAATCAGTATCTGCTATTGTGTTTGTAAGAAGTCTCACAACACCAGGTTAAAGTCCAACAGGTTTATTTGGTAGCAAAAGCCACTAGCTACCAAATAAACCCGTTGGGACTTTAACCTGGTGTTGTGAGACCTCTTACCGTGTTTACCCCAGTCCAACGCCGGCATCTCCACATCGTGTTTGTGTGCAGTATAAAAAAACGACCTTGCTATATCCACACTATTAGCACCATTCCTAGCCTTTATTACCACCATTTACATTTCCTTTGTTTTTTTGTCTACGTCATTCCCATCAATTACAGCCCCCCCCTACCCTCAGTATAAATCCCATCTATTTTCCTTATCTTCAGCTCCAACGATAGGTCATCCTGACTCGAAACGCTGGCTCTATTCTGTCTCCACAGATCCTGTCAGACCTGCTGAGATTTTCCAGCATTTTCTGTTTTGTTTCAGATTTCAGCATCCCCAATGTTTTGCCTTTAAACAAACCTGCCCAATTATATGAAAATAATGGTTTAATATTTGCAGTATTGTTACACTTTGGAATTGTGGCATATTAAAAGCACATACCCAAACTGCGCAAAAAGAGAAGAATTGATTTTGTTCCGGCTGGAAAGTTTTTTGGCTGCAGTTTCCATTATAAAATGACTGGGACAATGTATCCTGGTGGCACAATATGGTTGTGGACACTCCTTGACAGAGCCCTTGATTTCATGCAATAACTGATGAAGGACACAATAAGCTTGTTTCTACAGCAGTGCACTTTGTAATCATCGTGGTAAGTGGGCTCTCGATGTAGTCAAATGCCAAGGTCAGCAAAAATTGGGTGGAGGAGAAACGATGGAGAGGCAATGCCAGGTCACACAAGGAGCTGATGAGGAGCCTCAAGGATGGCAGGAGCAGCAGCTCGTTAACCTGGCCTTGTAGCCCAGGGAACAGAAAACTAAGTGTCCATGGGAGGATGACGTTGCCTCAAAAATAAAGAAATGAGCTGCTGCTGCAAGTCAAAAAAAAAACTAGATTAAAATTAAAGAGATGTTTCAAAAACTGGGGCAGATCATAAAAGACCACAAAGGTTCAATAATTAAGCCAAATGTGTCTTTTGTTAATAGTTTATCAATGGTTCTTTAGTATAAGGGGGAAAAGTGATCAAACCCACAGATTTTAACAGGGTCAAAGTATGGCAGAGGACGTCGGGGCAGGCAGAGAATGAAATAGACAATAAAAGAATAATTTAAAGTAGAACTTCTAATTTGGGAGGGGGCAAGCTTGGAATGAGAAGGGATCTAGCCAGGGTAAAACACAGCTTAAGATTGGCAGGGAAATGTGTAACTCATCAATGGGTAATCTTGAAGGAGATGTTTTAGGTACAGGCTATGCCCTGGATTCCTTGGATAATGAGGGAGATAGAGATTGTGATGGAACAAAAAGTGAAGATATATGATAAATTCTCCAATTGAGATCCAGGTCAAATACAAGAAGTTGTGAAGAGGAACACAAAATTAGCGATGAGAAAATGAAAACAGAATGGCAGTTAACATAAAAGGGAACCCAAAGACCTTCTATTGGTATTTAAATTGTAGGCAGGTAGTAAGAGATGGGGTGGACTCAATGAGGGACAAAGAGTGATGTATGTTTAGAGACACAGGGCAAGGCTAAAAAGTAAGAGTTTATTAGTCATAAGGCTTACATTAACACTGCAATGAAGTTACTGTGAAATTCCCTTAGTGGCCACACTTCGGTGCCTGTTCAAGTCAATGCACCTAACCAGCGCGTCCATCTGATTGTGGGAGGAAACCGGAGCACCCGGAGGAAACCCACAGACACAGGGAGAATGTGCAGACTCCACACAGACAGTGACCCAAGCCAGGAATCGAACCCTGGTCCCTGGCGCTGTGAGGCAGCAGTGCTAACCACTGTGGCACGAATGCTTAATGAGTACTTTGTATCAGTGTTTACTAAGGAAAAGGAATCTGACAAAGTATTGGAAGGGGAAATGGTAGAGGTAATAGATGGGGTGAAAACTGATAGGCAGGGTGTACTGGAAAGACTAGCTATACTTAAAGTGAATAAGTCGCCTTCATAGAAATCATAGAAACCCTACAGTGCAGAAGGAGGCCATTCGACCCATCGAGTCTGCACCGACCACAATCCCACCCAGGCCCTACCCCACATATTTACCCACTAATCCCTCTAACCTACGCATCTCAGGACTCTAAGGGGCAATTTTTAACCTGGCCAATCAACCTAACCCGCACATCTTTGGACTGTGGGAGGAAACCGGAGCACCCGGAGGAAACCCACAAAGACACGAGGAGAATGTGCAAACTCCACACAGACAGTGACCCGAGCCGGGAATCGAACCCAGGACCCTGGAGCTGTGAAGCAGCAGTGCTAACCAGTGTGCTACCGTGCCTTGATCCAGATGTTTTATAGCCAAGGTTGTGAATGGAAATGGGTGGGAAGATAGGAGAATGGCTTGCCATAATCTTGCAATCTTTTGATATGGGAAAGGTGGCAAAGAATTGCAGAGTGGCAATGTAACACCCTTATTCAAGGAAGCCCATAAGGACATTCCTAGCAACCACCAGTTTAACAGTGGGGTAAAGTTTTAGAATAATAATCAAGAGCGGGGGGGGGGGGGGGAGGGGGTGCAGAAAGAGAGAGAGAGAGGTGATTGAGAGCCAGCATGGATTTGTAAAAGGTCCATTACGCTTCACTAATCTAATTGTACGTTTTGATGAAGCAACAAAGGTTGATGAAGCGAATGTGGTGGATGCTATTAAAATAGATTTTAAGAAAGCCTGTGACAAAGTACCACATAGAAAGTTGGTTAACAAATTAAGGCTCCTGGAATAGGAGAGTCAGCTTGGATTAAAAAAATTGGCTTTAGGAGAGAAAACAGAGTGTAATGGCATATGGTTATATTTCAGACAGGAAGATGGTAGACACTGGTGTTCCCCAAGGATCAGTGATAGCACCATTGCTTCATACATATGACTTGGATATTGGAATACAGTGGAATTTCAAAATGCTATCAATGATACAAACTTGAAGTAATGGTAGACTGAGGGTGATACCAATTGATTGCAACAGGACATAGATAGCCTTGCAGAATGGGCAGATGGAATTTAATAGAGAAAAATGTGAGGTGATGTATTTTGCGAGAAGGAAAAAGGGAGAGGCAATATGGATTTAAGGCACAGTTCTAAAGTGTGTAGGGTCAGAGGGATCTGGGGGGTGGGTGGAGGGCAAAGCTTCATGTGTACAGATCTTTTAAGGTGGCAGGACATATTGAGGGAATAGTTAGCTAAACATTTTGAAACTTGGACTTCATAAATTGAGGCAAAGGGCACTAAAATAGGGAAGTTACAACTAGAGTATTGTGTCCAGTACTAGTCACCATATTTTAGGTAAGAGGGGAAAAACATCCATGGGTAAGCAAGGAAGTTAAAGACAAAAACTAAGGCATGCCATATTGCAAAGGCCAGTGACAGGCTGGAAGATGGGGAAACTTTTAAAGATCAATAAAGGGTTACTAAAAAAGTAATAAAAAGAGCCAAGGTAAATTATGAAAGAAAACTACTACAAAATAAAGGATAGCAAAAGCTTCTATAAATGTATAAAGGAGAGAAGTGAATGTTGGTCCCTTGGAGGGTGAGACCAGAGAGTTAATAGTGGGGAACACAGAAATGATGCAAATGCTGAATCAATATTTTGCCTCAGTTTTCACAGTGGAGGACACTAGTACCATCCCAAAACTAACAGGCAATGCAGGGGTAATACAAAGGGAGGAACTTGGAACAATCATCAATAGGGAAATAGTACTTAACAAGGATATCACGGATGTTGAGGACAGGGATAGGTGTGTGAACGCTCAAGAACTTTAATAGATCAAAGGAGGAAGTGTTGAGTATCCTAAATTGCATTAAGGTAGACAAGTCCCCAGGGCCAGATGGGATCTATCCCAGGTTAATGTGGGAGGCAAGGGGAGAAATAGCTGGGGCTTTAACAGATATTTTCACATCCTCTTTGACCACAGACGAGGTTCCACAGGACTGGAGAATAGCCAATGTTGTTCCCTTGTTTAAGGAGGAAAGCAGGGACAATCCAACAAATTATAGGTCGGTGACCTGACATCAGTGGTGAGGAAGTTCTGAGAAGATACTGAGGGACAGGATACATGCACATTTGGAGGAAAATGGACTAGCCAGTGACAGGCAGTATGGTTTTGTAAGGAGAGGGTCATGTCTCACCAACTTGATTGAGTTTTTTGAAGAGGTGACATGGAAAATTGATGAGGGAAGGGCTGTGGATCTAGTTTATATGGACTTCAGTAAGATGTTTGACAAGCCCCACAAGGCAGACTGGTACAAAAACTAAAATCACATGGGATTCAGGGTGGGCTGGCTAGATGGATTGTTTGGTCAAGACAAAGAAATCCTAAAAGGGTTGGTATAAAATCCTGGATGAGGTTTGCTGTTAAAAGTGGAGTGGAAGCTTTGTTTAAAAGTGTCATTTGGAAAACCTGGTCTGTATTTCAGAACGCAAACCGCTAAGGGAAAGCATTATTATGAAAGAAAATTTTAAAGCATGTTTTTGGGATTGGAGTTCAGAAATTCATGTGACAATCAACTTAGTGGGGGGGGGGGGGGGAAGAGATTGTGAAGAGAAAACCACAGACACATGATTTTCCCTTATGAAGGGGAAATCATGCTTGACAAATCTGTTGGAATTCTTTGAAGATGTAACTAGTACAGTTGACAAGGGGGAACCAGTCAATGTGGTATATTTGGACTTTTAGAAAACCTCTGACAAAGTCCTACACAAGAGATTATCGTGCAAGATTCAAACACATGGGATTGGGGGAAATGTACTGAGATGGATAGAAAGCTGGTTGGCAGAGAGGAAACAAAGAGTAGGAATTAATGGATGCTTTTCAAATTCGTAGGCAATAACTAGTGGGGTGCCACAGGGATCGATGCTGGGACCCCAGCTATTCACAATATATGTTAATGATTTGGATGAGGGAACAAAATGTAACATCTCAAAGTTTGCAGATGATACCAAGTTGGGTGGGAGGGTGAACGAGGATGCAGAGATGCTTCAGAATGATCTGGACAGATTGGGTGAGTGGGCAAATCAATGGCAGATGCAGTATAATTTGGATAAGTGTGAGGTCATTCACTTCAGAAGCACAAACAAGGTGGCAGATTACTACCTCAATGGCTGTAAATTGGGGAAGAGTGTGCAGTGGGATCTGGGTGTCCTTGTGCACCAGTCACTGAATGCAAGCACGCAGGTGCAGCAGGCAGTAAAGGCGGCAAATGGCATGTTAGCCTTCATTGCGAGAGGTTTCGAGTACTAGAGCAGGGATCTGTTGTTGCAATTATACAGGGCCTTGGTGAGGCCACACCTAGAGTATTGTGTGCAGTTTTGGTCTCCTTTTCTGATGAAGGATGTTCTAGCTCTCGAGGGAGTGCAGTGAAGGTTTACCTGGCTGATATCAGGGATGGTGGGACTGATGTCCGAGGAGAGATTGACTAGGTTAGAATTGTTTTCTCTGGGGTTCAGATGAATGAGGGGGGATCTCATAGAGACTTATAAAATTCTAACAGGATTAGACAGGGTATATGCAGGAAGGATATTCCCAATGGTGGGAGAGTCAAGAACCAGGGGTCACAGTCTGAGGATTCAGGGTAGACCATTTAGGACGGATGTGAGGAGACATTTCTTCACCCAGAGTGGTGAGCCTGTGGAATTCAGTACCAGAGGAAGTAGCTGATGCCAAACATTGAATGTATTCAAGAGGCGGCTGGATACAGCACTTGGGGCGAATGGGATCAAAGGTTATGGGGAAAAAGCAGGATTAGGCTATTGAGTTGGATGATCAGCCATGATCGTAATGAATGGCGGAGCAGGTTCGAAGGGTCAAAAGGCCTCCGCTTGCTCCTATCTTCTATGTTTCTATGACAATAACTTGGATTCAGAGCGATGTGTATTTTTGACCACAGACGATCTGTGTGAAGGGATTGTGTTAAATCATAGAATCCCTACAGTGCAGAAGGAGGCCATTCGGCCCATGAAGTCTGCACCGACCACAATCCCACCCAGACCCTATTCCCGCAACCCCTTAAATTTACTCTGCTAATCCCCCTGACACTGGGGATAATTTAGCATGGCCAATCAACCTAACCTGCACATCTTTGGACTGTGGGAGGAAACCCACACAGACACGGGGAGAATGTGCAAACTCCACACAGACAGTGACCCGAGGCCAGAATCGAACCTGGGTCTCTGGTGCTGAGGGAGCAGTGCTAACCACTGCTGTGGTTAGCATTGTGCCACCGTACCGTCCCATTGAAACCAAAGAGACCATTGTAGTTTAAGGGACACTTTGTAGTCTGTGTTAATCTTAAAATCTGTGTGTATTTGTTAAACGAAGGAGGAAGTAAAGGAGTATATTATAATCTAATTGTTCCATATTTAATAATTTTTTTCTTGTTTAAACTACCTGTGACTCTGTTCCTCCATGTTTTATAAAAAGTAAAACTTAGTCTTTTGAGTCTTCTGGAATCTTTTGCCCAGCTATTTAAACTGGATCGTAACAATAAGACAAATAAAGGGTCGTGGAAGCATAGAAAATCAATGATTTCAAATGGAAATTGGATGGTCACTTCAAACAAACTTGCAGGATAGAGTGGGGGAATGGGACTGACTAACTTCCTCTAGAGAGCCAGCATGGACTTGATGGACTGAATAGCCTCCTTCAGTGCTATAGTAACTAATTCTGTGAAAGCAGCTGTGCGGCAGTTAACAATGGTTACACTGCTGCCTCAGAGCGCCAGGGACACAGATTCAATTCCGGCCATGGGTGACTGTCTGTGTGGAGTTTGCACGTTCTCCACGTCTGCATGGAGGTCTCCATGTCCTCCGGGTGCTCTGGTTTCCCCCCCTTCAGTCCCAAGTTGCGTAAGTTAGGTGAATTAGCTATGGCAAATGTGCAGGGTCATGGGGATAGGGCAGGCGATGGATAGGCAGATGATAGGGCCTGAGTCAGTATATACTCAATGGGCCAAATGGTCTCCTACTTCACTGTTGGAATTTTATGGTAACTGGCATTTTGAAGTCCCCAACACTTGAAGGGTGCGAAATCAAGATATAGGGAGTATATTTAATCAATAAAAGTGGAATTAATGCCACAGCTCAGTTTAAAAAACACTGATGATTTATGTCATGATTATTTTCAACTCTGCATACTCAAGGCACTGAGGTGAGTACAATGATGCACAAAATATTTTCTTGCCCTCTAAGAACTAATGGAAGAAAGTTGAACAATAACCTTTTGCTCCAGTTATGAGTTTGTTATATCCTTTCCATTTTACTCAGACTGCAGTCTAACATGGGAGTCCACATACCACTCACCACAAATCATATTCTCAAGATGAACGTTTTGTGTATTTATTCGTTCAATTTTGAGCCGAGTGGTGGGGAGCATATATGGTTCCTCCACTTAAACTTACCATTGTCATTGGTCAAATTTAACAAGACCCCAAAGATTGCTCTCATGCAGTCCTCCACTGCTTTGCCAGTATGACTGGAGGCACTGTACTGTGGTAGGGAATTGCTGTTTTCCATGCAAACCTTGCTTTCGTCCCGGTTACATCGTGTGATCAGCTGCTCACAATGTCGCAAAGCCCTGCAGATAAAGCACATTTAACAAGATATCAGGAGGGGGAAGGCTGTGTATCTGGAGATCTATGGCTTGGTTCACATAAAACAATAAAAATCACGTAACCTTAAACAAATTGCAATTCAGTCCGTCACAAAAGATTGCTGACTGACTTGAGAATGGCAGTAAAGACTGCAGCACTTGGAAAATGTGAGAATGTGAAAACATCTGCCCCCCCGCCCCCTCCCCAGGTTTAAATGCTTCCTCTCTGGTAAATGTTAAAATCCACATTTTAACAAAGTATATCTTTTCAATTTTTCCCCTTTTTGTGACTCCCTGCTGCTTGTGGTTGGGATATTAGAGGACTGACAATGATCGAAAGCTTACAGGTGTGGCACAGTGGCCCTGGCTAACTCTCGCACAGCATTTAACTTCACTCTTAAATCTCAATTCCTGCTGTGCTTTTATCGAGAATCAAACTCTAGCTCCTCTGTCTCACATTCACAATGCAATAGATATCTGCATTTTAAAAGGAGGAAAAATATTGGCTTGATATGCTGAGAATTTTCACTGATTGGTAACATGTATACAAGAACTAAGTCATCTCTCTCACATGGCTCCACAAATCATTCCTCAAACTGGTTCCACAGATCAATGGGTTGAATTAGACTGACCACCTGAACCCTTCAAATACATCCATTCCATGCACACAGTGGAGAAAATAGATAACCTACCCTGGCAATTTCAAGCCCTGCATTATTGAAAATGATTTACTAAATTACAGGCTAATTGCTGTAATGGACTGAAATTCTGCAGGCATTGCTTTGAATACTGACTTCCTAGGGGAAGCATCAAGTCATCTACACACTAGTCTCAATGCAGCAATGGAACATTAAATGCATTGACTCTCAACAAAGGGCAAAGGCATGCTGATTCAGCAGTCATCTGTCAACAGTCATCGAATGAAATCACATCCTGAGCATTAAAAACCTATAAAACCACATAGACGAGGCTATAATGGGTAAAAAAAAGACTTTGTTCACAAGCCAGGTTTGGAAATTAACAGGCAATCAGACATTATACCAGCAGCAGCCAGTGCCATCAGACAAAAATGCCACATTTCAAAATTAGACAAAAATGTGATATTCACTTCCACAATGGCCACTAAACTGCAAAAGAAATTCACAGCCCAAACATCAAGATTCTATTTGATAGATTAGATAGTGGAACATGCAATAGTCATGGAACAATGGCTAAAATGTTCCTGTAAGATTTTCTGCATAATTTGGGGCTCAGACACCTGACTGCCCATGAATCAGAAACCCTTGCCCTCTTTTTTAAGATATATATATATCTTAATTCCTGATTCTTTTAAAGAGACTGAATATACTGAAAGAAAGCTAAGTTATCTACTCCAATTTGAGGCTGAAGATGCGTTAACAATTTTACTGTCACTGTGCAGGAGGCATTTGAGGTGGTGACCATTATAGTAGCCAAACATTGCATAATTTTAAAATGCAGCATGTGAAAACATCTGTTGCTTTCACCTAAAAATTTCCAACTCTAGGTTGTGGTCACTATGACATAAAATACACCATTACACATCCCTGCTTTTCATGTTCTATGTATTTTATTGGGGTCTATTGTAGTTTTGGTTTCACAAAGCTCCATTTGTTGATCCTGAATGTATTGCATTGACAGACCATTCCACGTGTGGCCAGGTTCAATGATGTATAACCACTGCTTAGTAAAAGGAAATGTTTCATCAACAGCAATGGTGAACAATGGCCAGAGGTTTCCTGTTGGAAGAGTCCAATAGAACAAAGAAATATTCCCAATTTCCTCACATCTAGGCTTACGATGCTTCCCATCACAGACACCAAGTTGCCATCAAATGAAAAAGTCATGCTAAAATTAAACTGCCATAACTTGACAGTATGCAAATGAGTTTGTCCTAATTCTTAGGGGCTGAAGTACTGCAGGACAAGTCAGTAGTGTAATTGTGATGCCTGCTGACCATCAGCCTAATGGTATGTGACAGTTGGCTGCAGAGCAGATGGCAACAATTCCACATTGAGCACAACACGTGTATCCTGACCTAAAACCCATACTTTTCCTTGAGATCACAGGTCTAGCCCAGAAAAATGATAAAAGAGAAACAGCAGCACATAAGCTAATTACTTAATGAGGGAAAGGAAGGATGTGAGAGAAGAGAAAAAAGGTAAAGAGCACAAGACAGCAAAAGGGAGAAGAAAAACTGAAAATTACTGCTGCAATCAGCAAGAAGTTATGTCATGTTCAGTAATAGCTAACAATGTCTCTATGCATTGAGAATCACAAAGTTCATAATTACAGTCAATACACCGTTCATCTCCAGACGTACGTTTAGTTTTTATTCACAGGTGGGGGAATTGGGTGGAAAATGTTAAAACATGTAAACAAAGCACTTCAGTCTGTGAAATCAGTGTGTCACAAATATAATTTCAATATAGAAAGTAGCTCATCCATATCTATGCACAGAACACCACAGCACAGGAGGCCTTTCAGCCATCATGCCTGTGTTGGCTCTTTGAAAGAACTCTCCAATTTGTGTCCTGCTCTTTCCCCATATTCCTGCAATATCCCCCCCCCCCACCCCCAAGTATTTAGCCAATTTCTTTTTGAAAGTTAATATTGAATTTGCTTCCACTTAAGCAGTGCATTCCAGATCACGACAATGTGTAATTGCCATGTTTTTCATTTTTGCTAATTACCTTAAATTTATGTCCTGTGGTTACTGATCCTCCTATCAGTGGAAACAGTTCATCTCCTTTATCAAAACCCCATAATTTTTAATATCTCTAATAAATCTCTAAACCTCTTCTTTCTTTCCACTACTGTTGTGCAATTTGAAAGTTTAGAGTTTCTGTTGCAATACAGGTTTGTTCTTGTAACTCCGAAGAACTATATCTGATCTTAAGTGCCAGGCAATGACCACCTCCAGAAGAAAACACAGCCATCATCCTTCGACATGAACACTGAACCTTGGGTGCTGCTATTGACCAGTTGGTGAACTGGGCCAGCGACAGAATATTATGGCAATATTCTTGGGTCAAAGACTGTGTACTCCCATGAATGACTCACCTCTTAACTCCTCAAAGTCTGCCCTCCATCTACAAAGTTAGTCACAAACATGGTGGAATATTCATTACTTTCCAAGCATAACATCTTTCCCCGAGAAGAGCAATGGCAGCAGATGCATGCAAACACCATCGCCTGCAAGTTCCCCTCCAAGTCACTGGCTTGGAACTATGTCGCTGTTCCTTCAATGTTTCTGGGACAAAATCCTGGTACTCCCTTCCTAATAGCACAGTGGATGTTCCAACAACACACAGGTTGCAGCAGTTCAAGAAAGCATCACACCACCACCTTCTCAGGGGCAACTGTTAAAGTTTAAGTTTTAAAGTTTATTTGTTAGCGTCACAAGTAGGCTTACATTAACACTGCAATGAAGTTATTGTGAAAATCCCCTAGTTGCCACACTCTGGCACCTGTTCGGGTACACTGAGGGAGAATTTACCGTGGCCAGTGCACCTACCCTAACTGGGGATGCAATAAATGCTGCCCAGCCAGCAAGGGCGACACCATGAATGAATTTTTAAAAATTGCCTCGATGGATACAGCTCCAGCAAAAAACTCAACAGCATCCAAGAGCAGCAGTCTCAATATCTACTCCTTCCATCAGTGGCAACAGTTGTACAATCTATAAGATGCATGGCAGTAACTGGGCAACATTTCTTCAAGACCCCCATCACCCGTGCCTTCCAGCACCAAAGGATAAGACCCACAGTATCACGCAATGTTAAGCATTACCTTGGACTTCCCTGTGAAACCAAATACTTATCCTGGAATTCCCTGCCTGACACCATGAGGAAGGCATCATCACACAGACTGCAGCAGTTCAAGGAAGGATCCACCCACCAACTTCAAGTAATTCCAGAATGGGCAAGAAATGCCAGCCTTCCCAGCAGCGCCACCATATCAAGATCAAATCAAATCTGACAAATGAGTACTTCTCTACTGGGAAGGGAAGGCCACAGTCACCCCTTCTACCACCTCTGGCTACTGAATTGCAAATGAAGAGAGGGTGATGTATACAAGTGCCTCATTTGAAAATTAATCTACAGGAGTAGATGAAGTAACAAAATGTTTGAACAAACACAATCCAGGCACAGAAGGAACATTGAAGAAATTATACTGAGCATGGTGAAATTACTTTTAAAAACTACGAACAAGCAATAAATTTTGAGATTGAGATAATTTCCTAGACATGACATGAATATAATTAACCCATTTACCGGCTCTTGGCTACCTTCCTGACCTGCTGTTCCCCTCTCTGAATGTAAATGGCACTGGCACAGCCTATGAAATAGGAAGCACAGGGAGGGTTCACAGTGTCAGATCTGTTCCAGCATCTGTGAGAGCTCCACTTTGCCACTAATCAGATTAGAGACAGAAGCACATTCATAAACAAGCCAATATATTGTGTGCAATACAAAACAAACCAGGAGCATTTTCTATCCCTGGGGGCCTCTGCAAGCAGAAAGAAGAGCTGTGTCAAGCCTAAGATTCTATCCCAGTATGCTTCAGCCTTCTTGTATTTATTTCGAAGTCAGAATCCTCTCCTGAGACCATGGTCTTTGTGATAATAAGGCAACATCATTAGCAGCTCAGAAGGCTCTACAGGGTTTAAGGGAAGCACCCTGAGAAAATTAGCTCCTCATAACTGGCATGAAAAATCGCAATATTCAGACTGGGAACAAATTATTTCAGGCTGGAGATCAAACTTACCAAGATATATTGTCTTAGCTTTAACTACTTTCAATGTAATGATCACCAGAATGGCCAATACTCCTGCCTCCCCAAAGCAACTCTTTTAGCATCCCACAGGTGACTTACTGAAATAGCGATGATAACAGTAATTTTATGTGCAGTGCAACAATGTCAAACTGATGGCCTCACACTGAGTTTCTCATCATGCAGTGTTCTTTTATAAAGGGTGCAGAGTGAAATATTTCACTGTCCAACCGCGCACAGCCTGGAAGGGAAACAGCCTCAATACATCTAAAGATACAAATTAAGACTGTCAAATCTGCTCCATCATAAGATCACACCCCAACTCCACATTCCTGCCCATGCCTGAAAACCTTTGACTACCTTGTTACTGCCCTCTGCCATAACAGAATTCACTGACCCTGTCTCCACCACTCTCTGGGGAAGAGTTCCAAAGGCTCACGACCCTCAGAAAAAAATGTCTCATCCCCTTAAATGGGAAACCCCTTATTTTTAAACTGTGTCCCCTAGTTTTTGTCTCTCCCACAGGGGGGAACATTTTTCCCCTCAGGAGCCTATAATGGGTGGCACAGTGGTTAGCACTGCTGCCTCACAGCGCCAGGGACCCGGATTAGATTCCCGGCTTGGGTCAGTGTGTGGAGTTTGCCTGTTCTCCCCGTGTCTGCATGGGTTTCCTCCGGGTGCTCTGGTTTCCTCCCACAGTCCGAAAGATGTGCGGGTTAGGTGCATTGACCTGAAAAGGTGCCAGAGTGTGGCGACTAGGGGAATTTCACAGTAACTTCAGTGCAATGTTAATGTAAGCCTTACTTGTGACTAATAATAAATAGACTTTAATAATCTTATAGTAATTTTCAAAAGGGAACAAGATATGTTCTTGAAGGGGAAAATTCTGCAGGGCTAAGGGGAAAGGAAGTGGGACCAGATAGCCAGTGGATGCAAGTGTTTTATTCCAGAGGGCCAGTTGGTGAAGGATGATACTGGAGCCAATCCTTACTGTCTTATATTTACAGATAGATGTTTGTAATATTTCAATCTCCAAAGTCAACCATCCCAGTTTCATTAAGCGTCTCTTTCTGTGTTCAAGTGAAACCTAAATTAATGCCCTCAATCTGGGTATAATTAAACATAACTGATATACAATTACCCCAGGACCAAGGGCTAAATAACGTGCTTCTATGTTGTAAAATTGTATGGTTATCCCTTAGGTTAAGTCTGAGTTCACGTACCAACCGACTCAAGAACAGCTTCTTCCCTGCTGCTGTCAGATTTTTGAATGGACTTACCTTGCATGAAGTTGATCTTTCTCTACACCCTAGCTACGACTGTAACACTACATTCTGCACTCTCTCCTTTCCTTCTCTATGAATGGTATATTTTGTCTGTATAGCACGCAAGAAACAATACTTTTCACTGTATGTTAATTCATGTGACAAAAATAAATCAAATCAAGGTATATTCATTATTCATAGAATTTTGCAGCATAGAAACAGGCCTTTTGAACCAACTAGTCTGCGCCATTTTTATATCCCGCAAACCTTCACCCAACCAACTTTATTTCACCATCATTGTACCTTTTATTTTCTTTCTCAGTTATTTAACTTCCCCTTAAATGCATCTATGTTACTTGCCTCAACTATTCACCAAGGTAGCGAGTTCCACATTCTAATCACCAAGTAAAAGATTTCTTTAGAATTGCTGACTAATTTATTGCAAGCTTATTCCTCCTTTCAAATTCCTCCACAAGTGCTATCATCTTTCTACGTTAACCCTATTGAACCCCTTCATAATTTTAAAGATCTCTATCAGGTTAACCCACAGCCTTCTTTATCTAGATGGATGCAGAACTGGCTTAGTTATAGAATGATGTGGAGATGCCAGTGTTGGACTGGGGTAAGCACAGTAAGACGTCTCACAACACCAGGTTAAAGTCCAACATGTTTATTTGGTAGCACAAGCCACTAGCTTTCGGAGTGTTGCTTCTTCATCAGGTGAGTGGGATTTCAGTTCACAAACAGGGCATATAAAGACACAAACTCAACTTATAAGATAATGGTTGGAACGCGAGTCTTTACAGGTAATCAAGTCTTAAAGGTACAGACAATGTGAGTAGAGAGAGAGTTAAGCACAGGTTAAAGAGATGTGTATTGTCTCCAGACAGGACAATTAGTGAGATTTTGCAAGCCCAGGCAAGTCACGGGGGTTACAGATAGTGTGACATGAACATAGAACATAGAAAGCCACTGCACAAACAGGCCCTTCGGCCCACAAGTTGCGCCAATCACATCCCCACCTCTAGGCCTATCTCTTGCCCTCAATCCCATTAAATCCCATGTACTCATCCAGAAGTCTCTTAAAAGACCCCAACGAGTTTGCCTCCACCACCACCGACGTCAGCCGATTCCACTCACCCACCACCCTCTGAGTGAAAAACTTACCCCTGACGTCTCCTCTGTACCTACCCCCCAGCACCTTAAACCTGTGTCCTCTCGTAGCAACCATTTCAGCCCTTGGAAATAGCCTCTGAGACTCTACCCTATCCAGACCTCTCAACATCTTGTAAACCTCTATCAGGTCACCTCTCATCCTTCGTCTCTCCAGGGAGAAAAGACCAAGCTCCCTCAACCTATCCTCATAAGGCATGCCCCCCAATCCAGGCAACATCCTTGTAAATCTCCTCTGCACCCTTTCAATGGCTTCAACATCTTTCCTGTAATGAGGTGACCAGAACTGCGCGCAGTACTCCAAGTGGGGTCTAACCAGGATCCTATAAAGCTGCAGCATTATCTCCCGACTCCTAAACTCAATCCCTCGATTAATGAAGGCCAGTACGCCGTACGCCTTCTTGACCGCATCCTCCACCTGCGAGGCCGATTTAAGAGTCCTATGGACCCGGACCCCAAGGTCCTTCTGATCCTCTACACTGCTAAGAATGGTACCCTTCATATTATACTGCTGCTTCATCCCATTGGATCTGCCAAAATGGATCACCACACACTTATCCGGGTTGAAGTCCATCTGCCACTTCTCCGCCCAGTCTTGCATTCTATCTATGTCTCGCTGCAACTTCTGACATCCCTCCAAACTATCCACAACACCACCTACCTTGGTGTCGTCAGCAAACTTACCAACCCATCCCTCCACTTCCTCATCCAGGTCATTTATGAAAATGACAAACAGCAAGGGTCCCAGAACAGATCCCTGGGGCACTCCACTGGTCACTGACCTCCATGCAGAGAAAGACCCCTCCACAGCCACTCTCTGCCTTCTGCAGGCAAGCCAGTTCTGGATCCACAAGGCAACAGCATCCTGGTTGAGACTGTCCTCACGCGGAACTTGGCCATCAGTCTTTGCTCAGCGACTCTGTGTTGTCGTGTGCTGTGAAGGCCGCCTTCCCAAAGATCAGAGGCTGAATGCCTGTGACTGCTGAAGTGTTCCCCAACAGGAAGAGAACACTCCTGCCTGGTGGTTGTCGAGCGGAGTTCATTCATCCATTGTCGTAGTGTCTGCATGGTCTCCCCAATGTACCATGCCTCGGGACATCCTTTCCTGCAGTGTATCAGGTAGACAACGTTGGCCGAGTTGCAAGTGTATGTACCGTGTACCTGGTGAATGGTGTTCTCACGTGAGATGATGGCATCCGTGTCGATGATCCGGCACGTCTTGCAGAGGTTGCTGTGGCAGGGTTGTGTGGTGTCGTGGTCACTGTTCTCCTGAAGGCTGGTAGTTTGCTGCGGACAATGGTCTGTTTGAGGTAGTGCGGTTGTTTGAAGACAAGAAGTGGGGGTGTGGGGATGGCCTTGGCGAGAAGTTTGTCTTCATCAATGACACGTTGAAGGCTCCGGAGAAGATGTCGTAGCTTCTCTGCTCCGGGGAAGTACTGGATGACGAAGGGTACTCTATCTGCCGTGGCCCGTGTTTGTCTTCTGAGGAGGTCGGTGCGGTTTTTTGCTGTGGCGCGTTGGAACTGTCAATCGATGAGTCGAGTGCCATATCCTGTTCTTATGAGGGCATCTTTCAGCGTCTGTTGCGATCCTCCTCATCTAAGCAGATCCTGTGTATACGGAGGGCTTGTCCGTAGGAGATGGCTTCTTTAACGTGTTTAGGTGGAAGCTGGAGAAGTGGAGCATCGTGAGGTTATCCGTGGGCTTGAGGTACAGTGAAGTGCTGGGGTGACCGTCCTTAATGGAGATGCGTGTGTCCAAGAATGCAACCGATTCCGGAGAGTAGTCCATGGTGAGTCTGATGATGGGATGGAACTTGTTGATGTCATCATATCGTTGTTTCAGTGATTGTTCACCATGAGTTCAAAGGAAGAAAATGTCATCGATGTATCTAGTGTATAGCATCATTTGAAGGTCCTGTGCGGTGAAGAGGTCTTGTTCGTACCTGTGCATGAAGGTGTTGGCATGTTGAGGTGCGAATTTGGTCTCCATGGCTATTCTGTGTGTCTGGATGAAGAACTGGTTGTTGAAGGTGAAGACATTGTGGTCCAGGATGAAGCGGATGAGTTGTAAAATTGCATCTGGAGATTGGCAGTTGTCGGCGTTGAGTACTGAGGCAGTTGCAGCAATGCCATCATCGTGGGGGATGCTGGTCTAGAGTGCCGAGACATCCATTATGATGAGGAGTGCTCCTGGTTCAACTGCTCCATGTGTGCTGAGTTTCTGTAGGAAGTCCGTAGTGTCGCGACTAAAGCTGGGGGTTCTTTGTACAGTGTGTTTCAGGATGCCCTCGACGTAGCCGGAGAGGTTCTCGCACAGGGTCCCATTGCCCGGTACGATGGGACGGCAGCTCTTTAACCTGTGCTTAACCCTCTCTCCACTCACATTGTCTGTACCTTTAAGACTTGATTACCTGTAAAGACTCGCATTCCAACCATTATCTTGTAAATTGAGTTTGTGTCTTTATATGCCCTGTTTGCGAACTGAAATCCCACTTACCCGATGAAGGAGCAGCGCTCCGAAAGCTTGTGGCTTGTGCTACCAAATAAACATGTTGGACTTCAACCTGGTGTTGTGAGACTTCTTACTTAGTTATAGAAGACAGTAGTGGTGGAAGGATGTTTCTCAGAATGGACATCTGTTGCTAGTGGTGCTCTGCAGGGATCAGCGCTGAGACCTCTGTTGCTTGTAGTATATATTATATATATATATATATTTGGAGCAAAACGTGGAGTTGTCTGATTAGTAAGTTTGCGGGTGATACGAAGATTGGTGGAGTTGCTGATAGTGCCAGGGATTGCCAGAGGATACAACAGGATATAGATAAATTGGAGACTTTGGCACAGAAATGGCAGATGGAGTTTAATCTGGACAAATGCGAGAAGCAGCATTTTGGAGGATCAAATCTAGTTGTGAATTATACTGTAAATGGCAGAACCCTTAGGAACCTTAACATAGAGAGATCTGAGTGTGCAGGTTCACAGTTCCCTAAAAGTGGAAACAAAGGTAGCAAAGGTGATTAAGAAGGTATTTGGTATGCTCGCCTTCATCGACCAGGGCATTGGGTAAAAGAGTTGGCAAATCATGTTACAGCTATATAAAACCTTGGGTAGGTCTCATTTGGAGTATTGCGTGCAGTTCATGTCGTCACATTACCAGAAGAACGTGGAAGCTTTGGAAAGAGTGCAAAGAAGGTTCACTGGCATGTTGCCTGGTCTCGAGAGTGTTGGCTATGAGGAGAGGTTGAATAAACAAGGATTGTTTTCACTGGAAAGACGGAGGCTGAAGGGAGACCTGGCAGAGATCTACAAAATTATGAGAGGTATAAACAGGGTAGATAATCAGAGGCTTTTCCCCAGGAAATGTCAATTACAAGGGGGCATAGATTCAAGGTGAGAAGGGGAGTTTAATGGGTGATGTGTGGGGAAAGTTTTCAGAGTGGTGGGTGCCTGGAAAGTGTCACCAGAGGTGGTGGTGGAAGCAGGCACTTTAGCAACATTTAAGAGGCATCTGGATGGGTACATGAATAGGGAGGGAAGAGAGGGATACAGACCAAGTAAGGGCAGAAGTTTTTTTTATACTTTAGTTAGGGCATCATGATCGGCATGGGCTTGGAGAGCCAAAAGGCCTTTTCCTGTGCTGTACTGTTCTTTGTTCCAAGATGGTCTTCTCCTTCCCCAAGGTCCAAGTCTCACATCCACACAAAACCAAAAGCAATAGTCATCTGAGCTTTATCCTGGTTAGCAGCTGTCTCTTCTAACTAAACACAGTCCTTACCATTGTAATCCTTGTTCTCATTTATTTATTCCACCTTCCATTTGTAGACATATTTCCTAGATACAGGAATTCTTGTTCCAGTTCTAGTTCTCTTCCTTCTTTGAATAAATGGATATATCTTGGTGAATTGGAGATATGCATCACATGGTTTTTCCCATAGTCATTCTAAAGTTCATATCCACTGTTACTAGTCTACTAGTTCTTGTAATCCTTTTTCTGTGCTTGCTACAAATGCTTTGTCATCTGCCAATTTAATTGATGTTATCATTCACCATGCTGATCTTAACACCAGATTCTGTGTCTTCAAACACTTCTTTAATTATTGCTTCTGCAGACATTGAAGAGGACTGGTGATAAATTCCCTCATCGAGCTCCTCTCCCAATTACACATGGTTCCGACTCCCTATTCCGTGTCTTCCCATCCACTCTTAGTTTCAATTCTCAAAATCTTTGATGCATGGACAATCAGGCTAATGGTGCACGCGTTAGAACATGTGAGATTTCAAGAAGAAATTAGATATAGCTCTTGGAGCTAAAGGGATCGAGGGATATGGTGGGAAGGCGTGAATCAGGATATTGAATTGAATGATCAGCCATAATCAAACTGAATGGCGGAACAGGCTTGAAAAGCCGAATGGCCTACTCCTGCTTATATTTTCCTCGCTTCTATGTCATTGCCTTCTTTTTTAGGGCAATTATTGCCTGAAGGTTCTCGAATTGGTTTCCATTGTGCATTCACGTTGATGGCACCCTCACCTTTTCTGGCCATCCTCCTGATAAGTAAATATCTTTGCAAAGCTTAGTAAGCATTGATGTTAAGTTCATTTCCAGTTTTTAAATCAACTCAGTAGGTATTCCACCTATCCAAGCTGCCTTTCCAGCTTTCATTTCATTTTTCACTATAGTATTTTTGGTCCAATGAAATTAATGTCAACATTATCATCTTCTAGCTCAATCATTTCAGGTTTTCCATTTTTTGCATAGTTCAATGTTTCTTTCATCTTTTTCTTATTCCATCAGGATTTGTTAATAAAACACCTTCCACGCACTGTTGCTTTCAGCCATTTATGCTGAATGTCATTAATTTTCTTTTGCGTACATAAGGTCTACCATCCTAGTCAATCCAATTCTTTGAGTGTAACATACTGCTCTTTTAACCATTGATTTTGCGCTTTTCCCTGATTCTCTTAATTTGTTATTCTTTATTTTAGTTTGCCTTCTTCCGTATTGATATTCTTCCATTTTCCCCTTTCTTCCATCTTTTTCAATATTGCCGTCATAATTCAAGGTTTTTTGATACTTTCTCCCCTTAAAAACCCTATGCTGTTTGCCCTTTCTTCCTTGACAGATTTTCTAATGTTTCCATTGAGCATGCATGTTGATGGTATCGTTATCTTTTCTGGCGGGTGCTTAGTTTTCTTCATTTATAAATTCTTTATTTACTTCTTTCAGCTTCTCCAGGTCCCACTGTTTTCTGCCTATTCCATCTTTGATCCTCTTCAGACAATTCAATTGGTCCATTTTCATAAGACTATAATCCGAGTCTGCATCAGATCCCAGCAGAGTCTTCGCATTAACACTGCTCCTGTATCTTTGTCTCACCATTATAGTTGTTTAAATCTTCCTGCATCACCATAAATTTTCCATGACTATCTAAACCACTTATTTGAAATAAGTTCTGTCCTTTTGCAAAAAATCGACCCATTTTGGGCCTCACTCATTTATTTTCCGAAATCCATATGGCCTTTCTTCTTTGTCATATCTTCCTTCTCCAACAACACTGCTCCAGTCTTCCGTAACAATCACGTAGCTCTTTGCACTCTCCTGTGGGATTGGTTTTCCAATTTTATTATACATTTCATCAACTTCCTTGTCTGGATGCTTGTTTGTGACATATATATCCGAATGTCAACTGGTTGTCTCTTTAGTTTCACGAGAGTTTATGTGATTCACATTTCAATTAGTTAACAGCTTGTGTCAAGCATTACCTCCAGTTTCTCCTCCTCCTGAATATATCCACATTTCACCACTTGAAGTCACCTTCGCCTGTCCACCATACTTTACATAATTTCTTCAAGCCTCTCTAGGTTCCACTGTTTTCTGTATAATTCCATATCTTAGAACTTCTTCCATAATATAGTTCATAGAATCCCTACAATGCAGGAGGCCGCCATTCGGCCCATCAAGTCTGCACCAACTCTCCAACATAGCAGCCCACGCAGGCCCCCCACCATATCCCCGTAACCCTGCACATTCACCCCACTAATCCCCTTAACCTAGCCATCCTGAAACACTAAGGGGCAATTTAGCATGGTCAGTCCACCTAACCTACATATCTTTTGACTGTGGGAGGAAACTAGAGAACCCGAAGGAAACTCACACAGACATGGGGAGAATGTGCAAACGCCACAGTCACCGAAGGCCAAAACTGAACCTGGGCCCCAGCTGTGTCAAGCAGCAGTGCTAACCATTGTGCCACCCGTTAGTTGCATAACAATTGTCAGGCCCTGTATTCTTAATGCATCGGAACACATTTATATTTCTCCACAATTGGCAGCTGTCCCTTCAGCTGCCTGGGCCCCAAGCTCTGGAATGCCCTCCCCAAACCATGCTACAACTCTCCTCTTTTACAAGGCCCGTTAAAACTTACATCCTTGGCCAAGCTTTTGACCATCTGCCCGAATGTTGTTTTAAATGGTTCGGTGACAAAATTAGTTTTTATAACACTCCTGTGAAGCTTCTTGGGATGTTTTATATTAAAGACACTATCTAAATACATTTATTTTAATGCAATTATTACTGCTCTTGTTTAATATGTTAAAATAGTTCAGACCTCCTTGTCCCAGAGAAATACATCAGAAAATTCAGTGCATTTCTGTGCTGGGTTTTATTCTGCAATTGGATGGAGTGCCACTCAGTGGTTACATGTAGAAAACGGGCAGAACTGGTACAAAATACAAAGCTCACTCGGCTCAAACTGCACCACCTTTTGGTCAAAGCTAGGCAACTAGGAGAGGTTTCCCTTTGCAGAGAGCTGGCGGAGCAGGGGCAGACTGAGAGGAAGAAGACTGAGCATTTAGAAAAATACTGAACATTAGGCAAAGAGTGATTGCACATCTGCAACAAGAACTGAGCATGCTGGCTATTAATATCGGCGTCAGACCAAAAGGAACTAGGCAATCAGAAACTAAGTATTCTTCTGTAACTATATTCTCAATGACTGACTGGGATTAGGTACCAGAGACCAGTGATGTAAAGCAATGGACATATTATGCTTCAATGCAGCTGAGTCAATTCAAACCTGCTGATGCCAGTTAGGATCAGGCAGCTGTCTGCGTCTATCAGAGAATTGCTGGCAGCAGAAATATCCCCCATTTGAAAAAAGTCACAGCAATGCACAGTAGGCAGGGGCAACAGACAGCTCTAACAGTACTTCAGCAAGAACAGTTCAGACTGGCTACTCAGCAGTCAACTCTTTCACAGAAGACTTCAAACTGAAGAGTTAAACAGTGAATAGTGAGGGGGGAAAAAATTGAAATAAAAAGAATATCCAACCCTCATGCTTGCATTAGTGAAATTTCTTACTCCATCAGAACACCTATTGGATCAATCCGGGAGGAGCAAATTCACTCAACTATGATTGAAAATTTAGCAGGGGAAGGCTGAGCAGGCAAGTGGATGACAGTCTCCGAACAAAGAACAATGCAGCACAGGAACAGGCTCTTTAGCCCACAAGCCTGCACCGACACACAGTTTTGATCCTCTGTTCGCCTCCCATTCATGTATCTATCAACCTTGAATATTGCTAACGTGCCTGCTTCCACCACCTCCACTGGCAGTGCGATCAAGCACCCACCACGTTGTGTGAAAAACTTCCCCTGCATGTCTCCCCTAAACTTACCCCCTCTCACCTTAAACCTGTGCCCTCTTGCAGTTGACCTTTCCACCTTGGGGACAAGCATCTGACTATCCACCCTATCTATGCGCCTCAATTTTGTAGACCTCTATCAGGTTGCCCCCTCAGCCTCCGTCTTTCCAGTGAGAACTCAAGTTTATCCAACCTCTCCTCATACCTAAAACCTCCTAATCCAGGCAACATCTGGTAAACCTTTTCTGCACTCTCTCCAAAGCCTCCACGTCCTTCTGGTAGCGTGGGACCAGAATTGGACATAGTATTCCAAATGTGGCCTAACCAACGTTCTATATAACTGCAACATAACTTGCCAACTTTTATACTCGATGAAAGGCAAGCATGCAATATGCCTTTTTGACCATCTTATTCACCTGTGTTGCCACTTTCTGGGATCCATGGACCTGTATGCCTGATCCTTCTATGTCAATGCTCCCAAGGGTTCTGCCACTTACCTTATAATTTGCACCTGAATTTGAACTTCCAAAATGCATCTCGATGCATTTGTCTGGATTAAACTCCATCTGCCATTTCTCTGCCCACGTTTGCAATCTATATCTCACTAATTACAGATCTCCATTCTGAAAAGGACCCTTCCATCACTACTCTGTCTTCTACAACCAAGCCAGTTCTGTATCCATCTCGCCAGCACACCCTGTATACCATGAGACTTTACCTTTTGTACCAGCCATGATGGCCCCTGTCAAATGCCTTACTAAAGTTTATGTAGACAACATCCATTGCCTTTCCCTCAATCATTCTTGTCACCTCAAAAGACTCGATCAAGTTGGTGAGACATGACCTACCCTGCACCAAACCATGCTGCCAATCAAGTCCATTCACTTCCAAATGTGAATAAATCCTGCCTTTCAGTATCTTCTCCAACAGCTTCCCCACCACTGATGTCGGGCTCACCGTCCTGTAATTATCTGGATTATCTGTTTCCCCTCTTAAACAAAGGAACAACACTAGTCATTCTCCAGTCCTCTGGAACCTTGCCTGTAAGAAGTTTAACAACACCAGGTTAAAGTCCAACAGGTTTATTTGGTAGCAAAAGCCACAAGCTTTCGGAGCGCTGCTCCTTCGTCAGGTGAGTGGGAATTCTGTTCACAAACAGGGCATATAAAGACACAAATTCAATTTACAGAATAATGGTTGGAATGCGAATACTTACAGCTAATCAAGTCTTAAAGGTACAAACAATGTGAGTGGAGAGAGCACCAAGACAGGTCAAAGAGATGTGTATTGTCTCCAGACAGGACAGCCAGTGAAATTCTGCAAGTCCAGGCAAGCTGTGGGGATTACAGATTGTGTGACATGAACCCAATATCCCGGTTTAGACCGTCCTCATGTGTGCGGAACTTGGCCATCAGTTTCTGCTCAGCGACTCTGCGCTGTCGTGTGTCGTGAAGGCCGCCTTGGAGAACGCTTACCCGAATATCAGAGGCTGAATGCCCGTGACCGCTGAAGTGCTCCCCAACAGGAAGAGAACAGTCTTGCCTGGTGATTGTCGAGCTGCAACAACGGATGAATGAACACCGCTCGACAATCACCAGGCAAGACTGTTCTCTTCCTGTTGGGGAGCACTTCAGCGGTCACGGGCATTCGGCCTCTGATATTCGGGTAAGTGTTCTCCAAGGCAGCCTTCATGACACACGACGGCGCAGAGTCGCTGAGCAGAAACTGATCGCCAAGTTCCGCACACATGAGGACAGCCTCAACCGGGATCTTGGATTCATGTCACACTATCTGTAATCCCCACAGCTTGCCTGGACTTGCAGAATTTCACTGGCTGTCCTGTCTGGAGACAATACACATCTCTTTGACCTGTCTTGGTGCTCTCTCCACTCACATTGTTTGTACCTTTAAGACTTGATTAGCTGTAAGTATTCACATTCCAACCACCATTCTGTAAATTGAGTTTGTGTCTTTATATGCCCTGTTTGTGAACAGAATTCCCACTCACCTGACGAAGGAGCAGCGCTCCGAAAGCTTGTGGCTTTTGCTACCAAATAAACCTGTTGGACTTTAACCTGGTGTTGCTAAACTTCTTACTGTGTTTACCCCAGTCCAACGCCGGCATCTCCACATCATGACCTCGCCTGTGGCCAAAGAGGATGCAAAGATATCTGTTAAGGCACCAGCTATTTCCTCACTTGCTTTCCACAGTATCCTGGGATAGATCCCCATCCGGCCCTGGGAACTTGTCCAGCCTAATGCATTTTGAGACAACCAATACTTCCATCTTCATATTATTGACCTGCCCGATAGTATTCACACACCCTTCCCTAAACCTCAACATCCCTTATGTCCCTCTCTTTGGTGAATACTGATGCAAAGTACTCATTAAGGATCTTACTCACTTCCTCTGGTTCCATAACTTCCCTCCTTTATCTTTGAGTGGGCCTGCTACCCTCTTGCTTATAATACACGTATAAATCTGATTTGTGACACCTGCTCTATGGCAATGTTGAACACTGGCATTGGTCCACGCAGAAGACAAAACCCAGCTTAATTTCCTCCTTTCCTGGTTTATTTTGTCTCTTTCCTTCTGTACTAATTGAAAATAAGTTCCTGCTAGTGGAGGTAATCCATAGTACTCCTCAAGAATAAAGCTGCATTTTCATTTTAACTTAGTGATTATAAATCAAACTCGCAACCAGGAAGGAGCTCAATTAACTTTCAGTTAGCATGACAGCAAGAACCAACTTTACAGACACTTTGAGTGTGGTTTCAGACTTTGCGGTACTGAGTAAATTCCAACTTCACTAAATCTTACAGCACAGGAAGTCATTCAGTCCATTGCACCTAGGCTGGCTCTCTGAAAAAGCTATAAATCTAGTCCCATTCATTGATCCTTTTCCTTTAGTTGATCTCTCTTGAAACTACTCCAACTCCAGTTCCATCGATTCCAGTAAGCCAATGGATGTACTAAACCTTTTGTACAAACAATTGCAGTATTAAGCATACACCCAATATTTAGCAGCAGTGAGAGTATCATACCCTCTGTTGGGAGTATTGAGCCCATTGTGATGTTGACTATACCATTTAGCGGTGCCACTAAGATTACTAAATGCTCCAGGATAAAGGAGATCCAACACATGCAAGCTACCAATCTCTGGGTTACTCCCTCCTGTACCACAAGACAGTGAGCACAATAAGAAGTCTCACAACAGCAGGTTAAAGTCCAACATGTTTATTTGGAATCACTATAAAAACTTTTAAGCTTTCAGAGCGCTGCTCCTTCATCAGCTGAGTGGAGTGGTGGGTTCACGGCACATTTAAGCAGTTGGACTTCAACCTGGTATTGAGAGACTTCTTACTGTGCCCACATAAGTCCAACGCCGGCATCTCCACATCATCACAAGACAGAGAGTATTGGAATAGTAGAATAAGACAGGTTAACACATGGCTGAGGAAATGGTCCAGCAGGGAGACAATGCGACCAGTTCTGGGCAGGAGTTGAAGGTGGATGGACATCTCAGAACAAGACCTGTGCTGTGGTTGAGGGTCTAAACCAGTGATGGGCAATCTATGGCCCATGAGATATTTTGTTGTCCGTTACCCACGCTCAAGGTTGCCACATTCAGCTGATTTCCATCCATGCAGTTTTTTCCTACCGGTACAACAGAAATGATATGCATGTAAAGTAAGGACAAGTAAAGGGAGGTGTATGCTGATCGCACACAACATTGACTGCAAGTGTTGTGTGCTCCGACTGTGGCCAAAGTGTAAATAATAACTTTGTTCTTACCATTTGAAGTTGATGATAGTGCTTGATCTATAAATGATTAAGCATTTTCTATAATTCGTCATGAAATATTCAGAGTGCATTAAATGTATTCAATCTTATTCATGGGATCATGGTTAGTGAACAAGCCCGATTTCAATTTTGCGGCCCACTGAAATGAAGGAAGGCCACTCATACGGCCCATTCACTAGCCAAGGTTGCCCATCACTGGTCTAAACTAATTTGGCACAACAGCAAAAAGGAGGATTATGACAAACAAAAGGGTCAGAATACAGTAGAAAACCAAGTTGAATGTAGTAGGTAGAGAGGAAATCCAGAAAAAATGAGGGGCAAAGAGACAGTATGAGAACAGATTAATTAATGGCTGACATAAAAGGGAACCCAAAAGTCTTTTATGAACTCTGGTGCGGCCGCACTTGGAGTACTGTGTGCAGTTCTGGTCCCCACATTACAGGAAGGATGTGGAGGCTTTGGAGAGGGTGCAGAGGAGGTTTACCAGGATGTTGCCTGGTATGGAGGGGAGATCCTATGAGGAGAGGCTGAGGGATTTGGGATTGTTTTCGCTGGAAAGGCGGCGGCTAAGAGGGGATCTTATTGAAACATATAAGATGATTAGAGGTTTCGATAGGGTGGATAGTGATAGCCTTTTTCCTCTGATGGAGAAATCCAGCACGAGGGGGCATGGCTTTAAATTGAGGGGGGGTAGTTATAGAACCGATGTCAGGGGTAGGTTCTTTACCCAGAGGGTGGTGAGGGATTGGAATGCCCTGCCAGCATCAGTTGTAAATGCGCCTAGTTTGGGGGCGTTTAAGAGATCCGTAGATAGGTTCATGGACGAAAAGAAATTGGTTTAGGTTGGAGGGTCACAGTTTTTTTTTTAACTGGTCGGTGCAACACCGTGGGCCGAAGGGCCTGTTCTGCGCTGTAATGTTCTATGAACGCAAACAGTTAAAGGATAGTCAAAGGAAAGATAGTGCTGACTGCAGACCAAAAAGGAGCTATTCTTGTCAAGGCAAAGGACATGGCTGAGGTACTAAATGAGCTCTGCATCTTTTCACTCATGAGTAGGATGCTACCAACATAGCTATAAAAGAGGGAGGCAGTAGTGATATTGAGCAGAATAAAAATAGAGATACTACTTAAAAGGTCAGCAGTGCTGAAAATAGAATTACCCAGTCAGGATAGAATGCTCCTGAAGTTACTGTGGGAACTAACAAGGAAACTAGGGGATCTCTGGTCACACTCTTCTTTGAATATGGTGTTAGTCCAGAGGAATGGAGGTTTACAGATGTTAGACAACAGTTTAAAAAAGGCAACTATAAGTGCAATGTCTGTGGTGGGAAAACTGAGACACAGTCATCTGGCGAAAAGTTAATTGCCATCTGAAAAATATGGCTGTTAAATGAAAGTTAGCCTGGATGTATTAAAGGCAAAGACTAACTTGACTGAATTCTTCAATAAAGTTTGAGGGGGTTATTGATGCATGTGCACTTTCAAAAAGCGTTGGACAAAGTAACACAATATACTTGTTAGCAAAATTAAAGCCCATGGGATTAAACGGGCAGTAAAAGCCTGGATGCAAAATTGGCTAAGGGACAGAAAACAAAGTGGTGGACAGTTATCTTTCTTGCTGGTGGCAAGTATATACTGGTGAACCTGATGACCTGGGTGCATAGGGCATAATTTTGAAGTTTGCAGCTAAGGCGAAACTCAGAAATTAAGTGAAAAGTATGAAGGATGGTAACAGACATCAAGAGGACAGAGACTGGTAAAATGGACAGACACAAACAGACAAAATTCAGCAGAGAAGGCTGAAGTGATATTTTGGTCGGAAGAATGAGAAGCAATATAAACTAAATGTATCAATTTAAAGAGAGTATAGGAACCAATGTGTGTGTTTTTGAAGGTAGCAGAACAAGTTGAGACGGTTGTTAAATATCATCTGGGATCCTTGCATGTTAGCTATGGCTCAAATGGTAGTGTGCTTGTTGCTGGATCACAAGGTCCTGAGTTCAAGTCCCACTCCAGGACTGGAGCATTAAAAAAAATCAAGGCTGACACTTGTGTGCAGTAGGGGAATGCTACATTGATGGAGATGCCATCTCTGATGGGCATATAGGATGGCATGGCGTTATTCTGAGGAGGAATTAACCCCATTGTCCTGACCACTACTCAGCCCTCAATAAACATCACAAAATCTGATCACTGGCACATAGCTGTTTGTTAGGGCTTGCTGTGCACAAATTGGCTGCTGCATTTTCTATAACAGTGAAGACACTTCAAAAGTAGTTAATTGTCTGTAAAGCACCTCAAGACATCCGGATGTCATAAAAAATACTAAAGGGAAATAATTTTTTTTTGGTAAATAGACGCATGAAAAGAGAATTAAGTTAAACATTCATAAATACTGGGTAGGCCTCAGCTGGAGAATAGTAATCAGTTTTAGGCACCACACTTAAGGATGTAAAGGTCTCAGAGTGCAGAAGAGATTCACTAGAATGGCATCAGTGATAAGTACTCTGAAGAGACTGAAGCTAGGATTGCTCTTCTTGGAGAAGGTCAAGAGAAAATTTGATTGACGTGTTCAAAATAATGAAGAGTTTCATACAGTAAATACGACACTGCTTCCAATGGCAGAAGGCTCAGTAATCAGAAGGTACAGATTTACAATAACTAGTGAAAGAGCCAGAAGCATTAAGGAAACTTAAAAAAAAGTGAGTCATGATTACCTGAAATGAATTGTCTGAAAGGATGCTAGCAGCAGATTCAAGAACTTCTGAAAGAGAACTGGATAAAGACTTGAAGGGAAAAATATTACAGGGCCAAGGGGAAAGAGCAGGGAAATAGGACAAATTGGATAGCACTTTCAAAGAGCCAACACTGGCATAGTGGGTCGAATAATCTCCTTGTGTTTTAAGATTCCATTATTTGGGAACAAAAATGCATGGCTGAACAGAGACAAAGTAGTCACCTTACTTAGCATCTGATGCAGAATGAATCAAGGAATTAGCAACGAGGCTGGGATTGAATTGCAATTTATAGATACAAGGTGGCTGCTGTGTGCATATTCAGGAATTCATGTTGATAGGGACACCCACACTACATAGTAACACAGCATAGCTCTTTTTTGCCTCGTAACAAATATTTTTAGTTGCCACTCTCCCTGTCCCATTGATTTGATTTGTCACTCGTATTAGTATACAGTGAAAAGTATTGTTTCTTGTGCGCTATATAGACAAAGCATACTGTTCATCGAGAAGGAAAGGAGAGTACAGAATGTCGTGTTACAGTCATAACAAGGATGTAGAGAAAGATCAACATAATACGAGGTAGGTCACTTCAAAAGAATGATGGCAGCAGGGAAGAAACTGTTCTTGAGTCGGTTGGTACATGTTCTCAGACTTTTGTATCTTTTTCCCGACGGAAGAAGGTGGAAGAGAGTATTGTCCGGGGTGCGTGGGGTCCTTAATTATGCTGGCTGCTTTTCTGAGGCAGCAGGAAGTGTAGACAGTGTCAATGGGTGGGAGGCTGGTTTGAACAAAGAACAGTACAACATAGGAACAGGCCCTTCGGCCCTCTAAACCTGCGTCGATCGTGTTTATCTATCCAGACTAACCGCTTATATCCTTCTATTCCCAATTTGTTCATGTGTCTATCATAGAACATAGAACAGTACAGCACAGAACAGGCCCTTCGGCCCACGATGTTGTGCCGAACTTTATCTGAAACCAAGATCAAGCTATCCCACTCCCTATCATCCTGGTGTGCTCCATGTGCCTATCCAATAACTGCTTAAATGTTCCTAAAGTGTCTGACTCCATTATCACTGCAGGCAGTCCATTCCACACCCCAACCACTCTCTGCGTAAAGAACCTTCCTCTGATATCCTTCCTATATCTCCCACCATGAACCCTATAGTTATGCCCCCTTGTAATAGCTCCATCCACCCGAGGAAATAGTCTTTGAACGTTCACTCTATCTATCCCCTTCATCATTTTATAAACCTCTATCAAGTCTCCCCTCAGCCTCCTCCGCTCCAGAGAGAACAGCCCTAGCTCCCTCAACCTTTCCTCATAAGACCTACCCTCCAAACCAGGCAACATCCTGGTAAATCTCCTCTGCACTCTTTCCAGCGCTTCCACATCCTTCTTATAGTGAGGTGACCAGAACTGCACACAATATTCCAAATGTGGTCTCACCAAGGTCCTGTACAGTTGCAGCATAACCCCACGGCTCTTAAACTCCAACCCCCTGTTAATAAAAGCTAACACACTATAGGCCTTCTTCACAGCTCTATCCACTTGAGTGGCAACCTTTAGAGATCTGTGGATATGGACCCCAAGATCTCTCTGTTCCTCCACAATCTTCAAAACCCTACCTTTGACCCTGTAATCCACATTTAAATTAGTCCCACCAAAATGAATCACCTCACATTTATCAGGGTTAAACTCCATCTGCCATTTTTCAGCCCAGCTTTGCATCCTACCTATGTCTCTTTGCAGCCTACAACAGCCCTCCACCTCATCCACTACTCCACCAATCTTGGTGTCATCAGCAAATTTACTGATCCACCCTTCAGCCCCCTCCTCCAAGTCATTAATAAAAATCACAAAGAGCAGAGGACCAAGCACTGATCCCTGTGGCATTCCGCTAGCAACCTGCCTCCAATCCGAAAATTTTCCATCCACCACCACCCTCTGTCTTCGATCAGATAGCCAGTTACCTATCCAATCGGCCAACTTTCCCTCAATCCCACATCTCCTTACTTTCATCATAAGCCGACCATGGGGGACCTTATCAAACGCCTTACTAAAATCCATGTATATGACATCAACTGCCCTACCTTCATCAACACACTTAGTTACCTCCTCAAAAAATTCAATCAAATTTGTGAGGCACGACTTGCCCTTCACGAATCCGTGCTGACTATCCCGGATTAATCCGCATCTTTCTAAATGGTCGTAAATCCCATCCCTAAGGACCTTTTCCATCAATTTACCAACCACCGAAGTAAGACTAACCGGTCTATAATTACCAGGGTCATTGGTCATTTCTATTCCCTTTCTTAAACAGAGGAACAACATTCGCCACTCTCCAGTCCGCTGCCACCATCTTCGTGGACAGCGAGGACCCAAAGATCAAAGCCAAAGGCTCTGCAATCTCATCCCTTGCCTCCCAAAGAATCCTAGGATATATTTCATCAGGCCCAGGGGACTTATCGACCTTCAGTTTATTCAAAACTGCCAGGACATCCTCCCTCTGAACATCTATTTCCTCCAGCCTATTAGCTTGTAACACCTTCTCTTCCTCAAAAACATGGCCCCTCTCCTTGGTGAACACTGAAGAAAAGTATTCATTCATCACCTCGCCTATCTCTACTGACTCCATACACAAGTTCCCACTACTGTCCTTGACCGGCCCTAACCTCACCCTGGTCATTCTTTTATTCCTCACATGAGTAAAAAGCCTTGGGGTTTTCCTTGATCCGACCCGCCAAGGACTTCTCATGTACCCTCCTAGCTCTCCTAAGCCCCTTTTTCAGCTCGTTCCTTGCTAACTTGTAACCCTATCAAAGTAAGTCTCAACGTAACTGCCTCTGCCACCTCACTTGGCAGTGCATTCCAGGTCTCCACCACCCTCTGTGTAAAAAACTTCCCCCGCACATCTCCACTGAACCGTTCCCCCCTTATCTTGAACTTGTGTCCCCTTGTAATGGTCATTTCTGCCCTGAGAAAAAGCTTCCAATTGTTCACCCTATCTATATCTCTCATAATTTTATGAACTTTTATCAGGTTGCCTCTCAGCCCCCATCTTTCCAGGGAGAACAATCCCAGTTTATTCAATCTCTCCTCATAGCTAATACCCTCCATACCAGGCATCATCCTGGTAAACCTTTTCTGCACTCTCTCCAAAGCCTCCACATCCTTCTGGTAGTGTGGTGACCAGAATTGGATACAGTATTCCAAATGTGGTCTAACCAACGTTCTATACAACTGTTAAATAATTTGCCAACTTTTATACTCGATGTCCCATCCGATGAAAGCAAGCATGCCATATGCTTTCTTCACCACCTTTTCCACCTCTGCTACCACTTTTAAGGATCTGTGGACCTGTACTCCCAGATCTCTGTGTCTATGCTCCTGATTGTCCTGCCATTTATTTTATAATTCCCATCTGAACTGAATCTACCAAAATGCATCAGCTCACATTTATCCGGATTAAATTCCATCTCCCATTTCTCCGCCCAATTTTCCAGTCTATCTCTATCCTGCTGTATTCTCTGACAATCTTCATCACTATCCGCAACTCCAGCAATCTTAGTATCACCCGCAAACTTGTGATTCAGACCAGCTACGTTTTCTTCCAAGTCATTTATATATATTACAAACAGCAGTGGGGGACCTTAATTTTCTTCATATTGACTGTAAATCTATTAGAGCTAAGGGTCCGGATGAAGTGTGTCCAGGAAAGCTTTTTGGAACAATATGTGGCTCGTCCGACTAGAGAGGAGGCTATACTGGATCTGGTACTAGGGAAGGAGCCCGGCCAGGTCAAAGTTGCAGGGGAACATGTTGCAAACAGCGACCACAATTCCGTAAGCTTTTGGATCCTGATGGAAAAGGACGAGTGTTTCCTAGGGTTAAGGTGGTAAATTGGGGGAAGGCCAACTACAACCGGATTAGGCAGGATTTGGAGGCTGTTGTTTGGGAGAGGCTGTTTGAGGGTAAATCCACATTTGGGATGTGGGAGTCTTTTAAGGAGCAGTGGTGTGATGGACTGGGCTTCGTTCACGACCCTTTGTAGTTTCTTGCAGTCTTGGACAGAGCTGGAGCCATACCAAGCTATGAACCAGAAAGAATGCTTTCTATGGTGCATCTGTAAAGGTTGGTAAGAATCGTAGCAGACATGCCAAATTTCCTTAGTCTTCTGAGAGAGTAAAGGTGTTGGTGGGCTTTCTTAACTATAGTGTTGGCATGGGAGGACCAGGACAGATTGTTGGTGATCTGGACACTCAAACTTGAAGCTCTCGACCATTTCTACTTTGTCCATTGATGTAGACAGGGGCAAGTCCTCCACTACGCTGCCTGAAGTCAATGACAATCTCCTTCATTTTGTTGACATTAAAGGAGATTATCATCGCACTAGTGCACCAGATTCTCTCTCTTTCCTGTACTCTGTCTCATCATTGTTTGAGATCCGACTCACTATAGGATCCAGTCACAGACGGAGGAGCCAAGCTCCAGGCCGCAGAGTTTGGGATGAGTTTCATAAGAATAATGGCGTTGAAGGCTGAGCTGTAATCGATAAATAGGAGTCTGACATCGGTGTCTTTGTTATCTAGGCGTTCCAGGGTTGAGTGCATGGACAGGGAGATGGCATTTGCTGTGGACCAGTTGCGACGGTAGGCGAACTGTAGTGGATCCAGGCAATCTAGGAGGCCGGAACTGATTTGTGCCATGACTAACCTTTCAAATCACTTCATAATGATGGATGTCAGAGACACCGGAAGATAGTCATTAAGGCACGCTGCTTGGCTTTTCTTTGGTACTGGGATGATGGTCATCAACTTGAAGCAGATAGGGACCTCAGATTGTTGTATAGAGAGGTTGAAGATGTCTGCGAATACTGCTGCCAGCTGGGTGCTCGTCCGGATACCCCATCCGGGCCAGTTGCTTTCCGTGGGTTGACCTTTGAGAAGGCTACTCTACCATTTGACAGGTTCATCCGAGGCTTCTGGGGTATAGGGTGTGCTCTCGCTGACCTCTTGTTCAAAGCGGGCATAGAATGTATTGTGTTCATCAGGGAGGGTGCGCTGGTGCCAGCGATTTTACATGCCTTCATCTTGTAGCTTGTTATGTCTTGCAGATCTTGCCATAGTCAGGGGGGGTCCATGTGGCTGGCCTGGGATTCTAGTTTGGTCCAGTATTGTCTTTTGGCATCTTTGATGGAGCTCCTTAGATTACAATCGGGCTTTCTTGTCTAGGTCAGGGTTGCCTGACTTGAACGCCTCAGACCTAGACTTCAGCAAGTAGCGGATATCCCTGTTCATCCATGGTTTCCAGTTGATTGTCAAAACTACCATTGCAGTGAAAGTCACAGCAAGTTCTTTTAACCTCCTGCATATCGCTGAGCAGAAACTGAGAGCCAAGTTCCGCACACACAAGGACGACCTCAACTGGGATCTTGGGTTCATGTCACACATGTAACCCCCACGATTTGCCTGGGTTTGCAAAATCTCACTAACTGTCCTGGCTTGAGACAATTCACACCTCTTTAACCTGTGCTTAACCCTCTTTCCACTCGCATTGTCTGTACCTGCAAAGACTTGACCTGTTAAGACTCACATTCCAACCATTATCTTGTTATTGAGTCTGTGTCTATATATGGCCTGTTTGTGAACCCAATTCTCCACTCACCTAATGAAGGAGCAATGCTCCGAAAGCTCGTGCTACCAAATAAACCTGTTGAACTTTAACCTGGTGTTGTGAGACTTCTGACTGTGCTCCTGCATATCAGGAGATTAAAAGAACTTTGAATTAGGAATTATAACAACCAGTTGTCTCCTCAGACCCTGGAAGGGAAAGAAGATCAAATGCAGTCTTCAGGGTAAGTGGGTGAGAAAAGACAGGGAATAGGGTAAAGACAGTATCCAGTCCCCATCTTAAAAGTCACACATTATCTTAATTTCCATGACAAATTCCTCTAACTACCATACAAGCTTGTGCTGTATATTCATGTCAAAATACATTGAAAGTTATTTACACTGCAGACTTACCTGGCTGAAGAGATGATGAGCTGAGAGTCTTTGTATGCAATAAGATAGCCCTGGTTTTCTGGATTGTGAACAGTAACCTGATGAAAAAAATAAATTAAGCTGGGCAGATCAAGTGGAAGGAGGGTGAAGGAACCTTGCTTATTGGCAAAGGCTCCTCACCACCAGATCAGTATTCAAGCTCAAGATTCAACTTTTAAACCAAGAGCCACGCTACAAGATGCAGAATGAAGTGTTGGGACAGGGGTTGACAGTTACCATTTTCCACAAAGTGAATACACTCTGGATTTTAACTCAGGCAGGCAACCTGTCAAATTTGATTCTAAGCATTTAGAAAGGTTTTCCTTCAAAATCACTATCAAGATCAGGAATCGTCCACCCTTGGACCCCAGAACAGTCTTGTTGGAGCACACCAAGCATTGCACATCTGATGATGAACCACTGGAGAAGGCCCAACCCAAAGGTTTTATCCATGCCTCCAGTATTGGGTTTAGTCATTGCTGATGCTTTAAGAAGCACCAAGCTTAGTTATCAGGTGCCCAATTGAGAGAGATGGCTTGGTCCTTAAGAATAAGGACACCGTCTGCCCATAAACGTTCGGCACAAGACAGGTGTGGACAGACCTGGAGCGAGTAGATTGTATTCAGATGTGTGGTAAAGTAAAGCTGCTTATTCAGTAACCAGAGCAGAGTTTGGGACAGTATTGCTGCATGACACCTCATAAGCTCAGAATCAGCTTTATATTATCAGCAGTCCCAAGATATCAGAGTGCAGCCTAACCAGGCCTAGAGAGAACTCATTACAGGCAAGGCATGACTTTTAGAGCTGTTGTGTGGCTGTCAACAAGAAACTGAGATGGCTCTCAGTGACTCCTCCATCCTTGTTCACATTTGTCACGCCTTTGTTGTGAAGCTGTGCTTCCTTTTCTAAAAGACAAATTAAAACTTGTACTATTAATCTGTGTAACACTTACACTTTCAAGCACACGTAAACAGCGCTCCGCACCCCATAATGATGCAACTAGTTTGTCCTGCTCTTCATTCTGACCCAATTGCTCCACGCATTCTTTTACTGTTACAGAAAGAGATTGAAGTTTGTTAGAATAAACCTAATCATGGGTTTCCCTCTCTTTCATTAGGTACTTCTGTGTCAGTTAAAGCATAAACCAGGAGCAACACAAAAAAGGAATTAATTTCAAAAAATACAGCGTTAGAGGCAATTTGTCCAAAAATTAGACCTTGTCCAAATCCTGTCACCAGAGCCCCAAATCACCTGAAAAGACAAGCTCAGTTGCTGAAAGCACACAGACACAGGCATGGAGAATTTAAAACATCAAAGGACACATTTAACATACAGAAACATCATACAAAATTTGAAACCATGTTTAAGAACACAAACTTTGCCCAAATTATCCCAGGCAACCTGCAGGACTCCTCTATATAGTCACTGACAATGGACTTTGTGCAGCTTCACTTGGCTGCTCAGGAGCCAATCTAGAGTCCTGCCATATCAGGAAAATCAAGGCTATGGTTCAGAGAGACAGACAAAAAGAGAAGCAATATTTTCTAATACTCAGAATAATGAATCTAATTCGCCAGCATATAGTTATGCTCAGCACATTGTGGGAAATCTGTGGCTTTAGGAGTGCGTGTGACAATGGGCAATCTGTAATAAGTAAACTGCAACACCATAAAGATGGTCTATTTCCATCTCTATAACATTGCCCATCTCAGTTCATCAGCTGCTGAGACCCTCATTCATGTCTTTGTGACCTCTTGATTTGATTAATGCAACACACTGTTGGCTGGTCCCCCACATTACACTCTCCATAAACTGGACGTCACACAAAACTTTGTTGCCTGTGTTTTAATTCACATCAAGTCCGAGTCACCTATCACCCTCTGTGCTCACATTGTTCCCATTCGAACAATATCTTGATTTTAAAATTTTCACCCTTGCTTCCAAATCTCCTCCAGACCCACAACCCTCCAAGATCTGTGTGTTCATCTAATTCTGGCCTTGAGCATCAACAATTTTGATCGCTTCATGATTGGGGGGACGTGCCTTCAACTGACTGGGCCCAAGCTTAGGAATTCCTTCCCTACACTTACCTGCCCCTCTACCTCATTCTCCTCCTTTAAGGCACTGCTCTAAGCTCACATCTTTGATCAAGTGTTTGACCATCTGACCGAACACCACCTTGCGAGACTTGATGTCATACTTTGTTTTATAATTCTCCTGTGAAGCACCTTGTGATGGGGACATTTTGTTATATTAAAAGTACTACATTAATACATGTTTCTCTTGTTGGGGTCAATCCACGCAAAACCAAGAGTAACTGCTCCAGCTGCACACGTACCTTTATCCACAATGTGATCTAATCCTCCCAGGAGTCTGAGTTCCTCCTTAAACCAGTCCCCAGCACGTTTGGATGTGAGTGAAAGCAGAGTCTCCATGGCCAAGTGTCCAGTCTGTCCAAAGGAGAAAATGCATCTCAATACTCGGGTCTGAAAATTATGCCAAAGGCATAAACCCAATTACATAAAACTTTTAAAAAGATCAGATTGTGTACAATAACACTGCCCACTAAAACAGTAGACGTCACTTCCAATCACACATCCAGTCCATACCAAGCTGTCTCTCCTCTCCCTTCCCCTGCCAGTCTGATTCCTTTTGCTTTACTGTGTCCTCATGGAGAGGATTTCGGTTTTGAGTCTGCTAAACTAGATGGCAGGATATATTGGCAGTCTTACATTGGTTCCCATTCAAGCAGCATCTTGATTTTAAAATTTTCATCCTTGTTCCCAAATCCCCTCCAGCCAAAGTGGGGTTGAGTCTCTCCTCAACGTCAACCTTTAGTCCCTCCTCATGGTGCTAGAAGGTGGTCAATAAAATGTCCCTTCTGAACCCTGGTGTGATGAACCACATCAACAAAAGGTGAACTCTATCTCTCCTCCCTCCCCCCCAACCCAAAAACAAATCCTGGAAAAGCACAGAAAGTTTTCCCAAATCTGCAAAGCTGCTTCAGGTGAAAACCCTACTGGTGTGTCACAGGTCACACTTTAAACATGAATATTCTCTTCCCTTCAAATTCTAATGGGCCCTTTGTCCAGGCTTTTCCTTCACTTCTAACTTTATAAATTCTTTACTTCACTTTCAGGTTTGTGTGTGTACAGGAAGCCAGATACATTTACTCAAGCATCCTGCTTAATGACGGCATCTCTGATAATCCAGATCAGTCTGATGATTGAGAGAATAATTCCTACTAGTCAACTACCCTGAAAATTATGACTTGAAATGTTTAGCCGAACATTCCTAACAGACTGACAAAAAAATACATAACTGTAACTCAACCTTTCTTGGCAACCATTCAATACTTCTGAGAAGACAGTCGTGGTGAAAATCATTGAAGAATAAACTGTGCGTTAAAACAAGATTAGGACTAACAGGTCCCATGCTGAAACTAGGCCTCAACCCATTCTGTGGAGAGAACAGACCTTGCAGTACTAGAGCTACCACCAGGGGGCAGGACCAATATAAGAGTCATGTCAGGAAACAGAAGCAACAGCATCTTTCTTGTTACATTAAAGTTCAGAATTGTTAGCATATACACATGGAATAAAGGCTGTTCCCCATTGTGAGCAGCTCACACTGAGTGAGGAATCACACCTTTCATGTCTCACAATGTAGCGATTGGACAAATATCTCAACTCTTCAGGTATTTAAAGTTAAAGTTTATTTATCAGTCACAAGTAAGGCTTACATTAACACTGCTATGAAGCTACTGTGAAATTCCCCTAGTCGCCACACTCCAGCACCTGTTCGGGTCAATGCACCGAACCAGCACGCCTTTCAGACTGTGGGAGGAAACCGGAGCATCTGGAGAAAACCCACACAGACACGGGGAGAATGTGCAAACTCCACACAGTGACCCAAGCTGGGAATCAAAGCTCTGAGGCAGCAGTGCTAATCACTGTGCCATCGTACAGCCCCATTTAACGACATTTCATGTAGATTCAGTTTATGATGGCAACAGTAGCCTTACACACACACTTCCCTCACCCTTTGCTGTTCCCCACTCTCCACAATTTCTACACCTGGAAAGACGCTAACTTCAATTTCGAACCAGCAATAACACTACGTAATACCAAAGAATTAAATGCCCAGGTGCACAGCCACATATTTCACAGCAAGACTATCAACCCATTCAGCTAATTATAGTGAAAACAGTGAAAAAACAAGCTTCAAAAGGTTACAAGTATGATAAACAACACAACGCAAAACTGACCGAGTGAAACCCATAAATGCCCTTTAAATCTTCATCACTTCTAATCCCTCTGGTCCGGGGCAGTTTTGAAAATATACGGCTCTCCGCTTGGCCGAGTGGTTCAAGCCTCACTGCTGGACCTCAACAGAATCTCGACTCTCATTTCTCCCTCAATACTATACTCCACTCAGCTATTTGTGGGAACTTTCTGTGAGGAAAATGGCTGCTGCATTTACAACGTAACAGTAATTGCGTGCAAAGCACTGAAGTTTCTGACAGGTTGGGTAAATACAACAGAGGCAGTTCCACATCGAAATTAAGCTGTATAGTAACTGATCTACCACAGGAGTTACCAAGTATAACTTCAGTGAGTAAATGTTTACTCTGTATGACTTGAGGGGCAGGTGTTACTTCAATATAAACAGATATCCAAAACAGCGACCAAGAGACTTTCGTTCTCCTGGAGTCATGTATTGAGCTGGTGACTGATGTAGGCTCTAGTTGTCAAATTAAATATTTCTGAACTTGTTTTGATCAGGATAGTTGCCTTAATTTTGGCTAAGCATTTGTATTGATTAACATTCTCTGCGGAAACTTTGGAGATAACCTAATTTTCATTGCACAACATTGAGTCTGGTTTCTTTGCTAGATTGAAACAGCAACAGTGACTAATTTAAACTGACTTGGCAGGGCTGTGGGAACCAGGAGATAACATGAAAGGAATACCAAGATGCACAGAATACTGGGAGAGATAAACAGCAGGAAATAGTTGTTAATATGGGGTCAGTGCGAGGGGGAAAGTTATATAGTCTAAATCAGAGTTACAGTGCAGGCATGTGAATGCATGGAGGTGTAGTAAATAAGATTGGTGAGTTAAGGTGCAGATTGCTATATGGAAGTATGATGTTGCGGTTATAACAGAAACCTGGCTCAAAGAGGACAGGACTGGGTGTTAAATGTTCCTGGAATGATAGAAAAAAAGGAGAGGGGTGTACACCTGTTCGTGTACATTGAGGGAGAATTTTGCATGGCCAATGCACCTAGACAGCACATCTTTCAGACTGTGGGAGGAAACCAGAGCACTCGGACACGGGGAGAATGTGCAAACTCCACATAGACAGTGACCCAAGCCGGGAATCGGAATCGGAATCGGGTCCCTGGCGCTGTGGGACAACAGTACTAACCACTGTGCCAGCATGCCACCTGGAAGGTTTGTAGTGGAGCTCCCCATGGATTTGGTGTTGGGATCCTTGCTTTTCCTGATGTATATTAATGACTGAGACCGTGGTGTTCAGGAAACAATTTCAAAATTTGCATATGATATGAAACTTATATGTGCATAAATCTTTGAAGGTGGCAGGACAGATTGCGAAAGTGGTTAATAAAGCATACAGTATCTTGGGTTTTACTAATGGGGAATAGAGTACAAGAACAAGTAGATTATGTTGAAGTTGTATAAGACATAGTTCAGCCTCTTGGGGTACTGCGTCCAGTTCTAGGCTTCACACTGTAGAAACGATGTGAAGGCATTGGAGTGTGCGCAGTTAAAATTTACGCGAATGGTTCCAGGTTTGAGGAACTTCAGTTATGGAGATAAATTGGAGAAGATTGGACTGTTCTCCTTGGGGAAATTTGGCAGCTTGTGCTGCCAAATAAACCTGTTGGACTTTAACCTGGTGTTGTGAGACTTCTTACCTTCCTTGGAGAAGACAGAGGAGATTTCATAGAGATATCCAAATCATGAGAGGTTTTGATAGAATAGACATGGTGAAACTCTTCCCACTCATGAAAAGATTGAGCGCGAAAGGGCACAGATTTTAAGTTGATGGTAGAAGAAGCAAAAGCGACACGAGGAAAAGCCTTTTCACACAACAAGTGGTTAAAATCTGGAATGCACTGCCTGAATGTGTGGTGGTTGGAAGTTCAAACCAGGCATTCAAAAGATAATTAGATTGTTATTTGAAAATAATGAATGTGCAGGGTTACTGGGAGAAGGCAGGGGAATGACATGAGGTGAAATGCTCATTTGGAGACTTGGTGCAGACACAATGGGCCAAATGGCCTCCTTCTGCACTGTAACAATTCTGTGACAGGTAAAGAAAGCACAATGCTGCTCCTCCAGCAAGCTTATATCTTAACATGTAAACAAATTAAGAAAACACATCAGAGGTCGAAGAGTAACTTAAGCGATTGGAGTTTAAAGGGGGAATATCTTATGATCCATTCACTCTTGAATTTAACATAGGTCTACATTTCAAACAGCTTGGCAGTGTAGAAGCTTAATACCCAGTTTTGAAGCTGTCACTCAGGCCCAACATTGCGGGAAGATGTCATTAACTGATGCTTTGTCCCATCAAGTTTCTTTGTAATTGCTCTTTCAAAGCAACAGTACCAAGTACACAAAGAGAAGGTGAAGCACCAGAAAGGTTTCACTATTAAAATGTAATTTATTGCTAGCAAATTATGTCAGGTACATACACAGTCCTTTCTTGGTTTGTGTGCGCTGTGCTTTAATGGTTTAATCAGCATCTGCAGAGTTAAGCTCGAGGTGCATAAACACTATGATGAAATAAAACAGCTGTTCTTGAGTGCAGATTCTAAAGGAACCAAGTTGGGATTACGAGCAATCTCCTGACATTCGCCAACCTTGAAACATAGGAAATAGAAGCAGACATAGGCCATTCAGCCCTTCGAGCCTGCTCCATCATTCATTTTGATCAAATTCAATATCTTCATCCTGCCTCCCCCCCCATATCCCTTAATCCCTTTAGCCCTAAGAGCTATACCATTGGAAACATTCTTTCTGAATCCACCCTGTCAGAATTCTCCAAGTATCTAAGAGATCCCCTCTCACTTCTAAACTCCAATGAATATAATCCTGCCTTAGTCTTTCCATCTATGACAGACCTGCCATCCCAGGAATCAGCCTGGTAAGCCTTCATTGCACTCGCACTATAGCAAGGACATCGTTCCTCAGATAAGGGCATCAAAACTATACACAATACTCCAGGTGTGGCCTCACCAACACCCCATACAACTGCACTAAAACATCCCTATTCCTACACTCAAATCCTCTCGCCATGAAGGCCAACATCACATTTGCTGTCATTACTTTTTGGGGCGGCACAGTGGCAAGAACTGCTGTCTATCAGCGCAGGGATCCGGATTCAATTCCCAGCTCAGGTGACTGTCCGTGTGGAGTTTACACATTCTCCCAGAGTCTGCGAGGGTTTCCTCTGGGTGCTCCGGTTTCCTCCCACAATCAAGATGTGCAGGTTAGGTTGATTGGCCATGCTAAATTGCCCCTCAAGTGTCAGGGGGATTAGTGGGGTAAAATGCGTGGAGTTATGAGGATAGCCTGGGTGAGATTGTCGTCGGTGCAGGCTCAATGGGCTGAATGGCCTCCTTCTGTACTGTAGGGATACTATGATTCTATGAACTATACTATGATTCTACTGCCTGCTCCTGCATGCTTACTTTCAGTGACTGATGCACGAAAACACCAAGGTCTCACTGAGTAGCCACCTCTATTTACACCCATTCAAATAATAATCTGCCTTCCTATTATTGCTATCAAAGTGGATAATCTTACATTTATCCACATTATACTGCATCTGCCACACATATGCCCACTCACTCAGTCTGTCCAAATCATGCTGAAGTATCTCTGCATCCTCCTCACAGCTCACCCTCCCACCCAATTTGGAGATAATACATTTCATTCCCTCTTCCAAATCATCGAGTTATAATGTGAACAGTTAGGGTCCTAGCACAAATCCCTGCAATACCCCACTAGTCACTGCCTGCCAATCGGAAAAAAACGTATTTGTGCCAACTCTTTGCTTCCTATCTATTAACCAGCTTCTATCCATCTCAATACATTACCCACAATCCCATGCGCTTTAACTTTACATCGTATTCTGTTATGTGAGACCTTGTTAAAAGCCTTCTAAAAGTTTAAACAGATCACATCTACTGGTTCTCCTTGTTCAACTCAACTAATTACACCCTCAAAGAATTCCAATAGGTTTGTCAAGCATAATTTTCTCTTTGTAAATCCATGCTGACTTTGTCTGACTACAATACTATTGCTTTCCAAATGTCAAACTATGAAATCCTTGATGATGAACTCTAACAGCTTCCCCAATGCTGACGTGAGCCTCACTGTTCTATAGTTCCCTGCTTACACTCTACCTCCCATTTTGAATCGCAGGTTTGCATTAGTTACTCTCCAATCTGTAGGAACCAGTCCAGAGTCCAAAGAATTTTGGAAAATGACCACCAATGGATCTACTATTTCTGAACCACTTCTAAATACTCTGGGATGAAGATTATCAGGCCCTGGAGATTTATCCACCTTCAATCGCATCAATTTCCCTAAACCCATTTTTCTACTAATACTGATTTCCTTCAGCTCCTCAGTAAAACTTGTTTCCCTCAGAACTTCTGGTACATTATTTATATCTTCCTTTGTGAAGACTGAAGCAAAGTATGAATTTAATTCCTCAGCCATTTCTTTATTTCCAGTTATGAATTCTCCTGTTTCTGACTTGAAGGAGCCTACATTCGTTTTTGTCCATCTTTTTCTCCTTCAATACCTATAGAAATTTTTAGTCAGTTTTTGTGTTATGTAGCTCTAACAGTTTATGCAAGACGCTGAATGAGAATCACATTTCCCTGTTGGCAGCTTTCTGAAGAATCAGCCATTGACTGAAGCATCTCTTGTACTGCGATTCAAATAAATCTCAAAGATATTTGGTTCCATTTTCTTACCGTAATGTTCTCCAGGTCTAGATGCCTGTTATGAACAGTCTCACACAGCTTGCGAATTTTCTCCTTAATCTTTTTCATTTCTTTCTCATTTAATTGCCGTGAACAAGGGTCTTGGTCCATCTCCAGGAGGCGAATCATCAAGTCCAGACTAGCTCGATCCAGATCCATGTTCAGTCGATCCCGGCTCAAGATGTACATTAATGCTGCTGTGCAAAGAGCTAGATTCTGACAATACAATGCATAGACTGTGAAAGGAACTCAAAGGATTGGCATGCACAGTAACAAATGTATGACATAGAGCACTGTCAGCTGCAGCATTCTCCAGGAGCTTATCCGAGTGAGCTGCAGCATACTGACCCACCGGAGCATACTATAAGAGCAAAAGGACATTGACAGATTAACTAAACGAATGGGAAATGGAACTCACCGTGCCAATTGAGAGCTCATTTGAATCCATGGAGGATAAATTGAAATGTTTTATAAATGTCGAGAGACCAGGCATAAAGAGATTTGGTATCCAAGTTGACAAATCACTAAGACCAGTGGACAGGTACAAAAAGTAATGAAAAAGGCTAAGTGGATGTTGGCTTTTACCTCAAGCAATCGAAATACAAAGGGAGGCAATTAGGTTAGAGTCAAACTATCTGGAGTAACTGCATTCAGTTCTGGGCACTGCACCGCAAAGAGGATATATTAGCCTTGGGTGGGGAGGTGCTGCAATGCAGATTCACCAAGATAATTGTGGGGTTAAAAGGGTTAAAATGACTCCGGCAGTTGGCACAGATCTGACTCATTACTTAATTTTGGAAGACTGAAGGAACATTTAATTGACCATTTACTGGTGGATTAAGAATTCAGAACAAGAGGGCTTAAACTTCAAAGTAGGCCCAAACCAATCAGAACAAAAGCCCTGGCCCTTTTGTCCATGAAAGCTAGGTGGAAAATTGGAACACTCTCACCAAAAGATTTGGATGCTGGGAGCCTTTGAAAGACTGAAATGGATAGATTTTTGTTGGGTTAGAGTATCATTGGCTAGTATATGGAATTTCAATACAAATCAATAATTCGACTCAACAATGAAACAAACTCAAGGGGCTGAATGGCCTCATCCTGTTCCTATGAAATTCAGGATGTTATTTGGCTAACCCATTTCCCTCCTCCACCATTTTACACACTGAATTGAAACCCCCACCCTCCCCTACCCGAACCACATCAGGCCCTGTTCACCTATTACCCGTGCTTAATGACCTAAACCAGCTGCCAGTTCAACATCTGCAGTTTAAGCTTTCATTCTTTCCAAATCTCTCTTATGGCCTTCCCTCTCCCCACCTCTGTGATCGCCCCTAGCCCCAAAAGCCTTTGCGATCTCCATACTCCTTCAATTCAGCTTCTTGGTCATCCCTCACTTCCTTTGTTCCACTAATGCACAGCTTGCAGCTTCCTAGGCCCTAAACAAATTCCTCCCTCCCTCTCTAAAATATTTTTGAAAAACTAACCATTTTACCAATAATTTAGATGCCGTGTCCCAAAATCTGATGTGGCTCAGGATTAATTTTTGTCCGATAACATTCCTCTGAAGTGGCTGAATGTTTCACTACATTGAATACACTGCATGAAAGACATCACTATTATATAGCTCTCCCAAATAATCAACAAGTAATACCTGGTTCTTTTGTGCATCGTCCAGTGTCTTGAAGACCATGGCTACCATCCCATGAGCTCTCAGGTGCATTCGGAAACTGGGCATGGCACACTTGGTGGCCAAGCTGATAATACTGGAAGACAAAAATAAACCCACTAAGCAAAACAAAAAAATGCAACTCTCGACTGAGCGGTGTTATTGCTGGACAAGTCAGATTCCAGAATGGAACCTGGCTTGATAGATCACTTTTTAAAAATTGTGTAAAGTACCTATGGAACATTACAGGGGTCTTCTGTTAATTTTTAACAAAAAGGATAAAAATATTCAGTAAATTCATTAAACAAGAAAAAATAATTATGTTACACTAAACAACAAAAAGGTTGGAAGATTTTCAATACTGACATCAAGAGAACAAATGATTCAAACTTTTAGAATTGTTATGGTGCAGAAGGTGGCCATCTGGCCCATCTTGTTTGTACTCGCTTTTCAAATGCGCATTATGACTTAGCATCATTCTCCTGTCTTTTCCCCATAACCCTGCACAAAATGCCCTCATAAATGCCTCAATTGAACCTGCCACCACTGCACTTCCAAGCAATGCATTCCAGACCCAAACCACACTGTGTAAAAAGATTTTTCTTGCATCACATTTGCTTCTTTTGCAAATCACTTTAAACCTGTACCTTTGCATTCTCAATCCTTTTACAAGTGAGAACAGTTTCGCCCTATCTATCCTGTTCAGCCTCCTCAAGATTTTGAACACCTCTATCAATCCCCCCACTTATCCTCTCTCCAGGGAGAACAATCCCAACTTTTCCAATCTATCGTCATAAGTGAAGTTTCTCATCACAGGAACCATTCTTGTAAACCTCTTCTGCATTCTCTCCAATCTGTATACATCCTTCCTAACGCGTGGTGACCAGAACTACACACAATATTCCAGCTGAGATCTAACCAGTGTCTGGTTCAAATTCAGCTAACCTCTTTGCTCTATTCCAATATGAATAAAGCCGAGGATACTGTACGCTTTGTTAACTTTGTTACAAGATCCTAAAATTTATTTCCTCAGCAATCGGGTAACATGTGTCTTAGACTGCTCTGTCTTCACCCTGTGGGATGCTCAAACCAACTGAACTCGAACTGCTTTTCTGTTTCTCCAAGTCTCCAAGGGTCTCCTGTTGCTAGGCAACAGCAGTTTTTTCTGCTTAGTTTTAATTTCCCTAAACTACTAATTTCTTGATAACCCATCTCAACACATCTCTTCGCATCAAGAGTTGTAAAACTTCATTAAAATGCATGTATACAGAGCCCAAAACTTACCCTAACCTTGACCATCACAAAATATTCTAAATTAAACTAGACCCAAGTTTTACCCTTTTGTTTATTTGCGTTAAGTTAATTGCAAGTTAAACTTAAAGCTATATCTCGTTACTAGCACACAGATACAACTTACTTAAAACTCCCCTAGTCTAGTTCATAACAGACGGACCAAGATCAGGATCAAATTTACAGACCACAAGTATTGGATAATAGACAGCAGCGTTGCTCGGTTTTTCAAAGGTTAGGTGGCGGCTGACAGCTGGCACAGATATGCAAGTTTCCACATACTAACTGACAGGGATATATACTACATACCAACTGGCAGTGCCAATCAATCAGTGAAGCAGAATTGCTTCATTCCCCTGCAAGTGACAATTCCCTCTACATGAAGATACAGTGCCACAATGAAACACAACTATTGCTTTCATTGTCACTGGGCCAAGATCCTGGAACTCCCTTCCTCAGCACAATGGGTGTACCTACACCACATGGACTGTAGTCAATCGAGAAGACGGCTCTCAAGAGCATTTAGGGATGGGCAATAAACAATTATCTTACCTACATAGAACATAGAACATAGAACATTACAGCGCAGAACAGGCCCTTCGGCCCACGATGTTGCACCGACCAGTTAAAAAAAAACTGTGACCCTCCAACCTAAACCAATTTCTTTTCGTCCATGAACCTATCTACGGATCTCTTAAACGCCCCCAAACTTTCACATGAAAGAATAAAAACCCGATAAATGGGCATTGGTAAGAATTCCAGATTTTTAAAAAATTCAATTTTCTCCATTTGCCATGGCCAGTGACAATACGTAGTCATGATGTGGAGATGCCGGCGTTGGACTGGGGTAAACATAGTAAGAAGTTTAACAACACCAGGTTAAAGTCCAACAGGTTTATTTGGTAGCAAAAGCCACACAAGCTTTCGGAGCTCTAAGCCCCTTCAGGTGAGTGGGAATTCTGTTCACAAACAGAGCATATAAAGACACAGACTCAATTTACATGAATAATGGTTGGAATGCGAATACTTACAACTAATCAAGTCTTTAAGAAACAAAACAATGTGAGTGGAGAGAGCATCAAGACAGGCTAAAAAGATGTGTATTGTCTCCAGACAAGACAGCCAGTGAAACTCTGCAGGTCCACGCAACTGTGGGAGTTACAAATAGTGTGACATGAACCCAATATCCCGGTTGAGGCCGTCCTCGTGTGTGCGGAACTTGGCTATCAGTTTGTGTCTGTGAGTCTGTGTCTTTATAAGCTCTGTTTGTGAACAGAATTCCCACTCATCTGAAGAAGGGGCTTAGAGCTCCGAAAGCTTGTGTGGCTTTTGCTACCAAATAAACCTGTTGGACTTTAACCTGGTGTTGTTAAACTTCTTACAGTGACAATACCTCAGGACATGGTACTAATTCCATTGCCCATCTTGGTACTAATTCCATTGCGAGTAGCAGAACCCGTCAATTTACCAGTTCAATTTACGTTTTGGTCTTTTAGTACTTGACTCAGTAGAAATTTGCTCATTATAGTGACATGAGGTTACAAGTAGTTTAACACATCCAAACATCTGACTAAATGCTCCTTGAATCACAACCAATTGTCACAGTAAATGTGAATGTGTCCAGGTGAATCCTAGGCTTCCAATATGGTGAATGGTCTGAACATAACCACAGCTTCCAGACACGTGTGGAGTTTCAAGAACACCATGTGGTTAAATCGATAGTCAGTTTAAACCTCCCTCATCCAGTGTCGTGTTGATCCATAACATGATAAGATGTTGGTTTCCTTCCCCTCATTTCACTTCCAATGGTGAAGCAGCACATCTGCTTAAAAGTTAATTGCAGCAATCCTAACAGCATCATGCTCATTACTGTCATTGTGGCTGCTGCTAGTTTGCTAGGAAAAGTTCCATTGGCATAAACACACAGCTTTACATAGATTGGATTACAAATAGCAAGTCTAGAAAAGGACAGTCAGGGAATAGCATCTTGAAAAATTGATCAGATTAGATAAAAGATTTGGCTAGAACAATCGCAATAGACACTTCAACAAATCCTGACAATCTGTATTTGCATTAATGATAAAGGTTTTGAGATAGTAGTAAAGGATGTGCATTTATATATCACCTTTCATGTTCTCAGGCTGCTTCAAAGCATTGCAAAAGCAGTTTTTTTCAGTTAAATGTAGCAGCCTATTTGTGTACACAGATCGACAAATATCACAACAGATTTTAACTGGATATTGCTGTTTGAAGAATACATGTTTGCCAGGACAACTGATTCAAGCCATATGATCTTTTATTTCCATTTCAGTTTAATCTCATATGCAAAATGGCATCTTCAGCAGCATTGCAGGCCTTTACTACTTTACTGAATTGTCAACCTATTACTCAAAACATCTAATAAGGTTAGAACTCACGATTTTTATTTTATTCATTCAAGGGCTGTGGGCTTCGCTGGTGAGGCCTCCCAGTGACGGTGAAGGAATGGTGATATATTTCCAAGTCATTTCATTTGGAGACAAAACCACCACCAAATGAAACAGAAATCAGGATTGAATCCATTCAACAAATTGCCAAGTTATTGTTTGTGGTTGAGTTGGTGATATTTGACTATACGGTTTGCTGATTCTACAGATCACAGTTACCATTCTCTCTTCAACAGGCACCATTTCCCCTTCCCTAGATCTCATGGAACAGTGCACCCACAAGCCATTAAACATCCCCAGGATATTGACGTGCAAGGATAAACACCCAATCTGTTCTGTCACATATAAAATAATTTCTCTATTTAAACTACCCTTGAGCAGATCCCTGTTGAGCAGAGACTTCAATCACAACACATACCTAAGGCAGCGTGTGTTGAGAGGCTGAGAACATTTCAGTCCACTGAGGAGGTACTCAATGTCATCCGTAAACTCTTGGTTTTCTCCAAATTCCACCACATCATTGAAGTGCTTCACGTGCTGAACCACAGTGTACAACTGAAATAAAAATAACACTGCACTTTACACTGGCTGAAAGCAGAGTTAACCTTGCACAGCAAAACCCAACTTACAAACCAGGGCAACACCTCTTAGCACATACACATAGGAACATAGGAATTAGGAGCAGGAGTAGGCAATTCAGCCTTTCGAGCCTGTCCCGCCATTCAATCAGACACCATCCTGACCAATTTATCTGCAGGACAGTTCAGTGTACAGTCCTTAGTTGAAAATGGTAAACTTAATCAGTTGAAATATTGCAGGCGTTGCTGAGCTGCCACTGCAGGCAGGCAACCTATAGACATGGGACTTTGCGCATTTTAGTGTCACTGAACCAGTGGAACTTTGTGTAGGCTTCCCTCATCCTGCAATGTGAATGAACATCCTTCAGGTGGAACTGTAACTGACAGTTTGCCCAGCAGGCTGGACACTCTGGAAGATCTGGAGACTGGTATGCATAATGGGCAGCTACGTTAAATCAAAATCCTCCTGTACTTGGGGGCTAAAAACTCAAAAAAGAATCTTCTTTGCCCAAATAGAATCCGAAGGGAAGAGTTTCTGCCGCTTAGCAAATTCCCAGTCCTCAAGCTCTCGCTTGTCCTCAGGAAAGGGATCCTTCTGAAATAGGTGATCTATAACATAAGGATACAGCTTACCTAACACACCACCAACTGTTCAGGCAGAGAGAGCCTCTACATACTGCAGAAGAGGATAGCAAGGGGAAAGGGTACACACTAAGAGCCACGGATCACCGAGAATGAGCAGGGAAGTTTATTAATGGGTTCCAAGAGCAAGGCTCTGAACACAGTTGACTGAACATTATGTCGCATATTGAACACTTCAAACTTATTTACTATTTCCTGAGAGGTGCTAATATGCATATTCAATGACCATTAGTTCTCTAGCAATTCAAGGTAGATAACACAAACTTTAAAAACCTCAATATGCTTTTAATATCGAACACGTTAAATAAATTAGAACAGCCGAGTCTGGTACCTCTTTATCTTCCTTCCTACATTTCAGTGCAGTTACAATGTCTTGGTATGGTTGGGTTGGTATCGTCACTGTTTTTATCACACGAGGTGGAGGGGGAGGGGCTTTGAAGACCCCCTCATCCTTCTGACTAGTTTCCTTTAAGGCGATAATAGCCTATAAACAATACAATAAACCAGATAAGGATAAATTTTCTAACGAACCGAAAACATTTGTTAATTATTGGCCCCGGTCTGCCATGTTCACAGAAAGAGCTTCAACTGCAGTACATTATCCCACAATGTTTGAAACCACCAGGGCTGATATTTTATTGACAGGCACAGGCCTTTCCAATCTGATGACCATTGCCCCACTCCACCACTGTACTGAACCAGTTACATAAAAGCTACCACTACAAACCACTGTCACAAAAAATAATGCAAGGTTCCGAAAGCAACGCAAAGAAAAACTGAGAACAAGATTGAGGGGGGGGAGGGGGTAGCAGTTCAACATAGCTACATTTACGTCAGGAATAGCAACAACAAAGCTCAGGATCTTTCACCAGTGACGCTTAGTGTTCCTCGCCACCAGCCGTGGCTGACAGTGGAGCTGAAATTCTGGCGGAAAATCCAACCCCAAACCGCCATGATTACAGATGAAAATAGCAGTGCTTCTACTGCTAAACAGTTTCAATTAGATTGCTTAAGTTAACCCAGTAAATGCTTAACAGTCTGACCATTTCAGTATTAATAATGCAAGTCTGCATCATATAATTAACCTTCTTTAGTTTTTCTCGCTCTCATTCGCCAATCTTGTTCTCATTCTTATTCTTTTTCTTATATTGATACACAAAACCATATACTCACCGATAAGTCACTTGGTAGCACAAAAAACTTGAGAAATGCTGAAAAAAGACATTTTGTCATAGCTTTTCATCTTGAACCCACCAGGACAATTGCAAGAGTACCAATGTCAGGGGATACAACAACATTATACTGTATGAGAAGAGGATGCTGACTGGTTGGCAAGTGGACTCTTGATTGGTAGAGATGTTGTCATGGAGAATGCACCAGCTGATGCACCAGTTAACTGCCAAACATTGTTTAAAATTTAAACAATGGCAACTTGACTGATTGGTCAAGGCATTGCCCGGAGAATGAATCAGCAAATGGCTATCACTTACTTAGTTTAGCTGAAACAGGTGCAATATGTGTACATGTTCTTTCTGTCTGCGAAGAACAGGACCCTGTGTATTAATGTAGCTTCCAGTATACACAAATGCACCACGCTGCAAGCCCAACTGACGATCTTAACTTGGCTGTCAGTGTAATTTCTAGCACACTTGAGGGTTATTGAGCAAATGTTGTCTAACCATGGAACCACATGTAATGTTGGACATTGTTTTGCCTTTAGCAAGAACAGGCTTATTGGATAGTTTGTACTTTACCTGTTGCAATGGGATATTGGTTTTTAATATGATCCACACCCGTCTTTGGGATGCATAGCTTACACACTTGACAAATGGCTTGAGCCCTATTTACGATGTTGCCAATAAGACCAATCTTGCAGCGTGAAACTGTAAACATTCCATGCATACACTAACCAGTGAAGATAGGCTTGCAGTAGACCGTGGTAGAGAATTCCCTGGCAAATTTCTCAAGTAAATCCAAGGAGAGGAAGCTCATTTGACAAGTAAATCTGAGTATAGGGTGGAGCCCATTAAGACATGCAAGGAAATTATTACATGCTGCTGTGGATTTAAATGCAGCAAATGTAACATCTACATGCACCAAATATGCGAAGATTAGGAAGTTAGGTGCCATTCAATGGAAGACATGTTTGTCATGGAACCCAATAAAAAATGTTTGTGAAAGCTGGACCATCTATTCAGACAGAGTCCATAAAAAGTTATAAAGTTCATTTATTAGTCACAATGAAGTTACTGTGAAATTCCTCGAGTCGCCATAGTCCGGCGCCTGTTCGGGACAATGCACCTAACCAGCACGTCTTTCAGAATGTGGGAGGAAACCGGAGCACGCAGAGGAACCCATGCAGATACGTGGAGAACATGCAAACTCCACACAGAGAGTGACCCAAGCCAGGAATCAAACCCGGGTCCCTGGCAGCAGTGCTAACCACTCAACAGCTGCCGCTCAACTGTGCTAAGCTCAACGAATACCAATTCATGCATTGGTGGCAGGTCTAGATTTCCATGATATAGTGTTACAGCACAAATATCTATGGCTTCCTTAAGTAGAACACTGGTGAATAGGTGAACAATGTTACATGAACACAGCATTATCATCGAAATCCAAGCCCTGCATGGCCATATATACATGCTCACCAGCAGGTCCAATGGGTATGATTTTAGATCCATCATTAAGAATGACATACATTCTGTTGATATAGTCACACTTATTATGGAAACATAGAAACACAGAAACTAGAAGCAGGAGTAGGCCTTTCGAAGACTATTCCCGTCCCTTTGTCAGATTTACTGATGTGTATGTCCAGGTTGATCTTAAGATCTTTCGCCGGTGTAAGATACTCGCCTTGCTGGTGAAAATTCAGCCTGTTTGGAATACTGCAACATCATAAATGCACTAGATCAGCTAGGCACACTTTTAAGGATTCAATATCTTTAGTGGACACCGGTTTTTGGACACATCTTCGAAATGGAGCAGCCAAATTAACTTCCAGGGAGTTCTCTACCACAGTCTACCCCAAGCCTACCTTCACTACTCAATATATGGATTGAAATTCTTAGTTCCATTCACTATAACAGTGGCATGATCGGTAGCAGCACGAGTAGGGCACAATCCATTTGCTCACTATGTAAGTTTGATGCTAATATAGGGTAGATCAAAGACATCCTGCGGGTCAGTGGCTATACTGATCAGATTATTGCTCGCTGTATATTGCACAAACTCATGAACAGGCCTGAGGGTGTCATTTTCAGTCTTGAAGTGTCCACATTACCTCAGATTACCCTGGAAAGGCAAGGTATCTCAAAAATTTGAGCAACAGGTGAAACTAACTTTTCATGCTGCACCTATGCAATAGCAATGGGTGGCATTCACCACTAACATAATGCTGCCTATATTCTGCCTATCATACAAATGAGTAATGTGGTATATGAATTTCAGTGCCAATGTAATACTAGGTATGTCGTCAGTACATCCTGAAGACTGACTGGCAGATCGTGTCAAACAGCATGCCCCATCTACTATCCATAACGGACAAAGTACAGACTGTACCCAACCAGCCCGTGCTTGCATAACTCTAAACAGTGCCCGACATTACATGCGATTCTGCGTTTGGACAACATTTGCTAAATAATCTTCAGTATGCTAAAAATTACACTGACAACCAGTTTAAGATTGTCATTGGGGCTCGCAGGCATGTTTGCGTGAACTGGAAGCTACATATACTAATGCATAAGGACCTGTTCTTCGCAGACAGAAAGAACAACCAATCAGCACCTTCTTCTCATATAGTGTAAGGATGTTGTGCAGTTTCCCCTGACATTGGTATGATTGTGATTGTCTTGTTGAATGCAAGATGAAAAGCTTCAATAAAATTTATTTTTTCATTGATATATTCACTGTTTTGAGCAGCATGTAACCAGCAGCTATCCACCTAATGTTGGCGCAACCATTAGTGCAACTTGGTAGCAGCACAAACTCCATCTAGGTCATTTAGTTAGTTCCAGGTTAGTTCTGCAGAGCTGCTCAGTTTCATGGCATGGTTCGAGATATCCACCCTATCAAAATCCACAGTTAGGTGAATGCGTCTGCAAGCAGAAGTTGATATGATTTTTGAAAATTACCTGGCTAATTTTGTAAGCATGACCGGCCCATTAATTTGAGAGATATTTAAGTGCTGTACAGTGTCTAACCAGCTCATACAGTAATAGACAATGATTCATGGGAGGGGAAGTAGCAGAATGGAGCATTTACAGTCCACTCAAACATTTGGAAAAACAATTACAGGTTTATAATTTCTGCTATTTCAGAAGAAAAATGTTTACTTGTGGAGAGTAACAGCTCACTGTTGAGGGTCATCACAGAAGGACATTGATAATACCAGCATACTACTGACATTAAACTCTACATAGGAGCCAAGGACAGAGGTTTTAAAGATAAAACGCTTGAAGGGAAACAGGAGTGAAGAAACTCTGCCTCCCCACACACAATGTGGGGCAGGCTCCCATCAAAAGCAAAAGTTGCCAAAATGACTGCCTAGAGGAAACGTACAGGCAGATGATCAAAATGAAATTTAAGCTTAGATTTTAAGTTGTGTAAACGCAAGTCATTTGGTAGCCAACTGTCAGTCAGCTGTAAGTGGGTCACTGGTTGCTAGAGTTTGAGTTGGGAGCAGTGACAGAATGAGGGAGGAACAGTAAGTACTAAAACAGGAATTTGAGTCAGAATGCTAGTTCAGTGCAGAGGAGAATGGGGTGCTACGTAGACCAGCAGATGGGCACAAGTGATACTGAAGTATAAAAAATTATATCTAGGCAGCAGAGTACAGTGCCAGATCATAGAATGGAATCCCTACAGTGCAGAAGGAAGCCATTCGACCCATCAAGTCGGCACTGGCTTAAAGAGAATACCTCCCCAACTCCCCCATCCCTGTAACCCCATACATTTACAAAGGCTAATCCATCTAACCTCCACATTTTTGGACTGTGGGAGGAAACTGATGCAGACACAAGGAGAATGTGCAAACTCCACAACAGACAGTCACCCAAAGCTGGAAATGAACCCAGGTCCCTGGCATTGTGAGGCAGCAGTGCTAACCAGCTGTGGGAGATTCAAGCACCAAATGTTGATTTAATCAAACATATCTGTTGAGAAGTGTTACCAACTGTCACTCAAGTTTTTAAGGATGAAATAATCTAAATAAAGAGAAAATAGTCAGCTTCAAAAGGGAGCAGTGAGATCAACACACTTCAATATTGAAGCAGAAATGGATAGAGAATGAGTACTTCAGTTAGAGGATGGTGTGCAGTTCTGAGCTCCAATAAGAAGGATATTGAGGAATTTGGGATGATATAACATATTTACCAGGACTTTGCCTAGCACAATGTGAATACAAAGAATGCTTCAGAAAAATCGGTAGTTAGAAGCAGAATGCTTCCAGTCATTGTGGGCCAAGAATGAGGGGCAAGAGATACAAAAGATTTAAGAGGACGGGAGAAATTCTTTGGTGGTATAGAATTCCCTTCCTGAATGAGTGAATACAGCAGAACTGTCAGCATTCAAAATTAGATTGGAGAGATGGATGAAGGAAAGGAGGAACAAAATAGGAAGACAGGATGGGTAAATTTGATAGGTTTGGGACAAAGCCGGATGATATTGTCAATGGGAGGTCAAAAAGAAGCAATGGAGGGAGGCTCTCTCTCTCTCTCCTCCCTCACACCACCAACCCCAATAAAATAAATTGGAGAGAATGAACCAGAAGGAGTCAGCTTCTCTTTCGGAGAGACAGAAACTATCAGAAGGAATGGGTGTGGAAGAATCAGTAGTGGGGTAAAGTTGCAAGGGCAGACAAGCAGCTTTTCAATGGTTACTCATGAGCCAAGAAGAAAATGTTGCAGACGAAGCAGACTTCTGAAAAAAGAGAGAGAATTTGCAGCTTTATAGGAAGAGATTAGCGACAGCAGTTAACTTTAGCACTGACCAAGATCATGTGAAATGGCAGAGTTCAGCTCTGATACTAACCATATCATCTGACCTACCCACAGGTTACTGTACTCACTTACACCCGGTTTTGGCACTCTTTACAGGCCCTGGCACTGTTACTCACCGGTGCTGCCTGAGACTGCGTCAGTGGCTGTTTACTTGCAGCACTCCCCAATGCGTTGTGAGATAGTGACAGTGTTGTAGGAAGCTCCTCTGGCTCAGGCTGATTCCAGTGTCTGGCATTATACACAGCTTTAGTAGGAGACTGTACAAGAGATGGAAAAATAGCATTAAAAAGAGAGCTTTCGACTTTAATTATACAGTCTGTATCACAAAAACAGCAACCACTAATTCTCAGTCACTTTGACTATTCGATGTCCAAAACAAGTTACTTCTTCAAGCCACGCATCACTGGAGGAGTTCCTTAGTTTGGTGTCCTAGGCCTAACCGTCTTCATCAATGACCTTCCTTCCATCATAGCAAAAGATATACAAATTTCCCTGAAAAAATAGCAGACCTGAGGACTGGGAGCATTTTAGAATTTAGTAAAGGAGGACAACAGATTGATTAAGGGGAAAATAGGGCACAAGAGTAAGCTTGCAGGGAACATAAAACTGACTGTATACACTTCTATAGGTATGTGAAGATAAAAAGATTGGTGAAGACAAATGTAGGTCCCTTATCCAGAAACAGGGGAATTTATAATAGAGAACAAAGGCCAATAAATCCTCAGGGCCTTATAATCTACATTCCAGATTACTTAAGGAAGTGACCCTGGAAATAGTGGATGCATTGGTGGTCATCTTCCAAGATTCTGTAGACTTTGGAACAGTTCCTACAGGTTGGAGGGTAGCTAATGTGACCCCACTATTTAAAAAGGGAGGTAGCGAGTAAACAGGGAATTAGAGATCAGTCAACCCGATGTCAGTAATGGGGAAAATGCTAGAGACCATTATAAAAGATTTAATAGCAAAGCATTTGAAAAACAGTAACAGGATTGGACAGAGTCAGCATGGATTTAAAGGGAAATCATGCTTGACTAATGTACTGGAATTCTTCGAGAATGTAGTAGAGTTGATGGGAGGGAGCCAGTGGACGTGGTTCCTTTGAACTTTCAGAAGGCTTTCGACAAAGTCCTACATAAGAGATTAGTAAGGATAGACAACAACACCTCCTCCACTGTCATCCTCAACACTGATGCCCCACAAGGCCGTGTCCTCAGCCCCTTACGATACTCCTTATACACCTATGACCTATTGGCCAAATTCCCCTCCAACTCTATTTTCAGATTTGCTGATGACACCACCATAGTAGGTTGGATCTCAAACAATGATGAAACAGAGTACAGTAGAATGAGATAGAGAACCTGGTGAAGTGGTGTAACGAGAATAATCCCTCCCTCAATGAAGGAGATAGTCATCAATTTCAGGAAGCATGGAGGAGGACATGTCCCTGTCTACATCAACAGGGATGAAGTGGAAATAGTCGAGAGCTTTGGGTTTCTAGGCATCCAGTTCACCAACAACCTGCCCTGGTCCTTCCACACCGATGCTATAGTTCAGAAAGCCCACCAACTCGTCTACTTTCTCAGGAGGCTAAGGAAATTTGGCATGGTCGCTACGACTCTCACCAACTTTTTCAGATGCACCATAGAAATCATTATTTCTGGTTGTATCATATCTTGGTATGGTTCCTGCTCTGTCCAAGACAGCAAGACACTACAAACGGTCGTGAACAAAGCCCAATCCATCACACAAACCAGCCTCCCATCATTGACTCGGTCTATACTTCCCACTGCCTCGGAAAAGCAGCCAGCATAATCAAGGACCCCACGAACCCCGGACAATCTCTCTTCCACCTTCTTCTGTCAGGAAAAAGATACAAAAGTCTGATGTCACGTACCAACCGACTCAAGAACAGCTTCTTTCCTGCTGTCATCAGACTTTTGAATGGACCTACCTTGTATTAAGTTGATATTTCTCTAACCCTAGCTATGACTGTAACATTACATTAGAACATAGAAAAAATACAGCACAAACAGGCCCTTCAGCCCACAAGTTGCGCAAGTCATGTTCCTACCTACCTAGGCTTATATATAGGCTTACCTATAACCCTCAATCCTATTAAGTCCCATGTACTCATCCAGAAGTCTCTTAAAAGACCCTATCGAGTTTGCCTCCACCACCACTGACGGCAGCCGTGTCCACTCACCCACCACCCTCTGAGTGAAAAACTCACCCCTGGCATCTCCTCTGTACCTACTCCCCAGCACCTTAAACCTGTGTCCTCTCGTAGCAGCCATTTCAGCCCTGGGAAAAAGCCTCAGAGAATCCACCCGATCTATACCTCTCAACATCTTGTACACCTCTATCAGGTCACCTCTCATCCTTCGTCTCTCCAAGGAGAAAAGACCGAGCTCCCTCAACCTATCCTCATAAAGCATGCCAACCAATCCAGGCAACATCTTTGTAAATCTTCTCTGCACCCTTTCAATCATTTCCACATCCCTCCTGTAATGAGGCGACCAGAACTGAGCACAGTACTCCAAGTGGGGTCTGACGAGGGTCTTATAAAGCTGCATCATTATCTCCCGACTCCTAAACTCAATCCCTTGATTGATAAAGGCCAGCACACCATACGCCTTCTTAACCACCTCCTCTACCTGCGAGGCCGATTTAAGAGTCCTATGGACCCGGACCCCAAGGTCCTTCTGATCCTCTACACTGCTAAGAGTCTTACACTTGATATTATACTCCTTCATCCCATTTGACCTGCCAAAATGGACCACTACACATTTTTCCGGGTTGAAGTCCATCTGCCACTTCTCCGCCCAGTCTTGCATCCTATCTATGTCACGCTGCAGCTTCTGACATCCCTCCAACCTATCCACAACACCACCAACCTTCGTGTCGTCAGCAAACTTACCAACCCATCCCTCCACTTCCTCATCCAGGTCATTTATGAAAATGACAAACAGCAAGGGTCCCAGAACAGATCCCTGGGGCACTCCGCTGGTGACCGACCTCCAGTCAGAAAAAGACCCGTCTACAACCACTCTCTGCCTTCTGCAGGCAAGTCAGTTCTGAATCCACAAGGCAACAGCCCCTTGGTTCCCATACCCTCTCACTTTCTCGAGAAGTCTTGCATGGGGGACCTTATCGAACGCCTTGCTGAAGTCCATGTAAACCACATCTACCGCTTTTCCTTTGTCAATGTGTTTAGTCACATTTTCAAAGAACTCCACCAGGCTCGTAAGGCACGATTTGCCTTTGACAAAGCCGTGCTGACTACTTTTGAGCATACTAAACTTCTCTAAATGTTCATAAATCCTGTCCCTCAGGATCTTCTCCATCAACTTACCAACCACTGAGGTTAGACTCATCGGTCGGTAATTTCCTGGGCTATCCCTATTCCCTTTCTTGAATATAGGACCCACATCTACAATCCTCCAATCCTCCAGAACCTCTCCCGTCTCCATCGACGACGCAAAGATCATCGCCAGAGGCTCTGCAATCTCTTCCCTCGCCTCCCACAGTAACCTGGGCTACATCCCATCCGGTCCCGGCAACTTATCTATCTTGATGCTATTCAAAATTTCCAACACATCCTCTTTCTTAATGTCCACATAATCTTTTCAGTCCACCTCAATCCTGTAGTAGAACCACCCAGGTCTTTTTCCACCGTGAATACAGAGGTAAAATATTCATTAAGCACCTCACCTCTGCTATTTCTTCTGGTTCTGTACAGACTTTCTCACCGTCACCTTTTATAGGTACTATTCCTTCACATCTCATCCTTTTACTCTTCAGATATTTATAGAACGCCTTAGGGTTCTCCTTAATCTTACCTGCCAAGGCCTTCTCGTGACCCCTTCTGGCTCTCCTAATTTCTTTCTTAAGTCCCTTCCTACAAGCCGTATACTCATCTAGATCCCTATCATTGCCTAGCTCTCTGAACCTTTTGTACGCTTTCCTTTTCTTTCTCACTAGGTTCAGTGCAGCTTTCATGCACCACGGTTCCCATAACCTACCAACACCTCCCTGTCTCATCGGAACGTTGTCATGCAGAGCTCCAGACAAACATTCCTTGAAAATCTGCCACCTTACTTCAGTACTTTTCCTCGAGAATGCCTCCTTCCAATTTACACCTCTAATCTCCTGCCTGATGGCTTCATATTTCCCCTTACTCCAGATAAACACTTTCCTCGCTTGCCTGATCCAATCTCTTTCCAATGCTAGCGTTAAGGAGATAGAGTTATGATCACTATCCCCAAGGTGCTCCCCCACTAAGAAATCCGACACCTGTCCAGGCTCATTAGCCAGTACCAGATCGAGTACAGCCTCTCCTCTTGTAGGCTTATCCACATGCTGTGTCAGGAAACCCTCCTGAACACACCTAACAAACTCCTCCCCATCCAAACCCCTTACCCTAGGGATATTCCAATCGATGTTTGGGAAATTAAAGTCTCCCATCACGACAACCCTGTTATTCCGCACTCTCTCCTTTTCTTCTCTATGAACGGTATGCTTTGTCTGTATAGCGCGCTGGAAACAATACTTTTCACTGTATACTAATACGTGATAATAATAAATCAAATCAGAAAAATTAGCGTTAAAATTAAAGCAAATAGGATTGGGGATGGTGTATTGAGATGGATTGAAAACTGATCAGCTGGCAGGAAACAAAGAGTAGGAATAAAAGAGTCTTTTTCCAAGTGGCAGGCCATGACTAGTGGGTACTCCAGCTATTCATAATGTATATTAACGATTTAGATGAGGGAACTAAGTGTAGTGTTGCTAAATTTGCAGGTGGCACACAGCTTTTTTGGGGGGGGGGGGGGGGGGGAGGTGACAGATGTATTATAATGTTGATAAATAAGAGGTTATCCAATTTGCCAACAAAAACAGGAAGGCAGATTATCTAAATGGCTATTGACTGGGAGATGGGAGTGTGCAACTAGACCTGGTGTCTTAAAAGTTCCAGGTGCAGCAGGCAGTGAAAGCAAGTAGCATGTTGGCCTTCATAGCGAGAGAATTTGAGTACTGGAGCAGGGATATCTTGCTGCAGTTATACAAGTCCTTGGTGAGACCACACCTGGAATATTGTGTGCAGTTTTAACCTCCTTAACTGCCTCTTACCTCAAGTCTGTATGCTCTGGTTACAGACCCTCCCTCCAGCTCTCTTAATCTGCTCCATCAAAGCCTTATATAGTTTTGAACACCTCTATTAAAGATGTCCAAAGATGTGCAGGTTAGGTTGATTGACCATGCTAAATTGCCCCTTAGTGCCTGGAGGACTAGCAAGGATAAATAGAGATTACGGGAATAGGGCCTGGGTGGGTTTGTGGTCGGTGTAGATTTGATGGGCCGAACAGCCTCCTTCTGCACTGTAGGGATTCTATTACATTCTCCTTTAACCTTCTCTGCTTTGAGAACAATCCCAGTTTCGCCAGTCTCTCCACATTAACTGAGTTCCTCAAACCAGGTACCATTTTAGCAAATTTCCTCTGCACCTTCTTAACTGCCGTCATCCTCACAAATCTTGTGCCCAGATTTGGACCCAATAACCTCGCTGAGGGCTAACCAGTGATTAAGATTGATTTAAAGTCTTTGCTTTTGCACTTGTCTATTTAGAAAGTTCAAATGTCTGCAAGCTGTTTCAACAGCCTTATCAACTTGTCCCGTCACCCCCAAAGATTGAATGCATTCCATTAAGCTCCCAAATCAGGTCTGGACATTATAATTTGGATCGGTTTAGGAGCAACTCATCCTTTCTTGCTTCACTAATCTGTACATGGTAATTTGACTGGATTAATTACAAGCAACAAAATGCAAGATGTCTTTCTAAGGAACTGAATTGGTTTAAGACAGACATGACCTACTCGGTAATGTTGCGCCATTTGCCACAATCAAGGAATCCAACCTTTATTTGCAAGCTAACAGAACTTGCTAAAATCACCAACAACCAAGGTCACTGCTTTCCGATTTTCAGGGAAACACAAACGTAATCATTGAATACAAGCCCTAAAAGCAAATAGAATTTATAGAATACAGCACAACAAGTGGCCATCTGTTCATTGTACCTATCCCGACTCTTTGCCTATAGTCCTGTAATATTTTTTCAAGCATTTATAAATTCCCTTTTGAAAACTACTATTGAATGTGTTTCCAGCACATTTTCAGCCACTGTATTTTGGATCATAGCAATTCAGTGTTCAAAATATTTCATGTCATTTGTGGTTCTTTTGCCAATTCCTTTTAGTATATCTAGTTAACAAAGCCAGTGCACTGGAAATAGGCGTGATAGGTTGAATAGCCTGTTCTGTGCTCCATGTTTTTAAGACTTTAAGCTAAGACCATTAAAAATAGATAAATTGACCATTCATCACACTGATGTTTCTTGGGATCTTATGTACCAAATAGCTGCCACATTAACAGAGACAAGAATCGTCAGTACATTCCAAAATAATTCATTTTGTGAAGCACTCAGCATTAACTGAACTTAAGACTGAAAGATAAAAGCAGATTACTGTGGATCTTGGAATCTGAAACAAAGATAGAAAATGCTGGAAAATCTCAAGGTATGGCTTAATGTGGCTAGCTTCCCTCAGCTGATCCAATGTATTGTCTCACTGCAACTTACTAAGTATTTTACTGGGTCGATTGTAAAATGCCTGTTACCAGAGAGTTCTGGTGAGCATTGCTGCTTGGTAATTTTTAAAATTTCTGCAGAATAAATCACTCAGCTTTTCAGAAACTGAACCTCCATACTGCCACCTTGCTGATGGCAAGGTACATGCAAACTGTTTGCATTATTTGCTTTCAAAATTTCAGCCCAATACCATCAGTTGTGACAAGGTCAGATATTTGCCTGAGGGACTAGTGGTAATTGACAGGAAAATGCAGCCGGTTTTACGCTGTCACAAGGCACAAAGCACCAGCGTTGACGTGTCCATTTGTCACACTGTCAGGGCCTGCTGGTGGGATGAAGTGATGTAGTTCAGCCCAACCTCATCACAAACCAACAACAAGAGCATTTCTGACAGCTTTTTTAGACTAACAGTATTCCCCAAGGTCTTTTCATACAAAGACATAATTGGGCCTATTTTGGTCACAAATGAGAACCATTATCTCCTTATACACATGTGAAACACCAGAAATTTAATTTCTATGTATTTTTTTTTAAACAGGGGACACATTGAAATTAGCCAAACACTGTTGAAGACAGTGCTGAAACAGACTGACTAAAATATCACTATTATCTGTGAGCAAACTTGCAGCACAGAAACCTTAACATAGAGACTTTGCAATTTTTCTACATCACATCTTTAAAACAGTTACTACACTTCAAAAAAACTTCGACTGGAAAGTGTTTTAGGACAGCAAGGTTATTAAAGAAAGTGAAAGTTTCTCGGTTTCTCTCTCAATTATAGAAAAATAATTCATTCTTTGCTTTTTAGATTAAAACTGACCATGAGAGAAGAGGTGGCACCAGAAGTTGGTCAGTTAGTTTCCCCTTTACACTGCAACCAAGGACTGCAATCAGCCCCTTGAAATAAACAGCATTTTCTACTGCCTTCCAAAGTTCAGAATTATTATTTCAACAGGGATTGAAGTAAATGAGAACACGTTAGATTGTGGGGTTAGACGGAGTAAATCTTTCCAGGAAATATGGCACTGGAATTTAGTTGGCCATTTGCCAAGTGTGTGTGCTCGCTTTGAATCCTGAAAAGTGTGTAATTATTTGAAGTAGAGCAAGATAAAAGGTCATGGGGAAAGAGCAGGACAGTGGATTTAGCCAAGATTGTTCAAGTGAACAGCCCGCACTGGCGTGGGCCAAATGGCCTGTTGTGCTGGCAACGTTCTAACAAACATTTAAAATTTGTCATGCTCCAATCTCTGTATCTATATGGGTTTCTCGGATTTAAAATACCACATATCCTGGAGGGCACAGAACTGAGTGTGAATGGGATTAGACGTCCATATCTCCACTTAAATTGTTTAATTTTTAGTGTTGTGGTCAAGACAAAGGGACATAAATATTTTACAAGCATCTCCATTCCCTAAGTCCCTTTTCAACCCTGTATGAAAATATAGCAAAGCTTGAAATAAACTAGAAATGTTTTGATACTAACTGATCAGATACAAAGCAACATTAATACTTGGCATTGCATAGATTCATCACAATTTTCACATACGCAAGGTTAAAGGTCAATCAAACCAGGTTAGATTAACAGTGACACATCAATACTGATACCAAAACCATAAAGGGTTAACTAGCAAAACATCAAGGACACGACTGAATCCTATTTCATGAGAAAGAGGACATTTACATTCATAGAATGCCTCAATGGCATGAAGCAACAATGTGACTTACAATAGTATGCGAGAACTCTATCAGACAAAATTTTGGGCAAAGGCCTTACATTTACAAAGTTTTGCCCAGCCTTAAATACCAATTAAGTACCACTCCTCTTGGGAAATAATGAAGGGCAGGTGACAGAAGTGTTAGTGAGGGATCACTTTGGGACCAGTGACCATAATTCTATTAGTTTTAAGACAGCTATGGAGAATGATAGGTCTGGCCCAAAAGTTAAAATTCTAAACTGGGGCAAGGCCAATTTTGATGGCATCAGGCAGGAACTTTCAAAAGTGAGTTGGGGGAGTCTGTGGGAAGGTAAATGGATGTCTGGTAAATGGGAGACTTTCAAAAGTGTGTTAACCAGGGTTCAGGGTAAGCACATTCCTCTTAACATAGAACATTACAGCGCAGTACAGGCCCTTCGGCCCTCGATGTTGCACCGAAGTGGTACCAATCTAAAGCCCCTCTAATCTACACTATTCCAATATCATCCATATGTTTATCCAATAACCACTTGAACGCTCTCAACGTTGACGAGTCCACCACTGCTGCAGGCAGGGCATTCCACGCCCTTACTACTCTCTGAGTAAAGAACCTACCTCTAACATCTGTCCTATATCTCTCACCCCTCAATTTAAAGCTATGTCCCCTCGTGCTAGCCAACACCATCCGAGGAAAAAGGCTCTCACTATCCACCCTATCTAATCCTCTGATCATCTTGTATGCCTCTATTAAGTCACCTCTTAACCTTCTTCTCTCTAACGAAAACAACCTCAAGCCCCTCAGCCTTTCCTCATACGATTTTCCCACCATACCAGGCAACATCCTGGTAAATCTCCTCTGCACCCTTTCCAACACTTCCACATCTTTCCTATAATACGCCGACCAGAACTGTACGCAATACTCCAAATGCGGCCGCACCAGAGTTTTGTACAGTTGCAGCATGACCTCCTGGCTCTGAAACTCAATCCCTCTACCAATAAAAGCTAAAACACCGTACGCCTTCTTAACAACCCTATGACGAAGGAAGAGCGGTGGATGTGGTCTATATGGACTTCAGCAAGGCGTTCGATAAGGTCCCCCATGCAAGACTTCTTGAGAAAGTGAGAGGGCATGGGATCCAAGGGGCTGTTGCCTTGTGGATCCAGAACTGGCTTGCCTGCAGAAGGCAGAGAGTGGCTGTGGAGGTTGGTAAGTTTGCTGACGACACCAAGGTAGGTGGTGTTGTGGATAGTTTGGAGGGATGTCAGAAGTTGCAGCGAGACATAGATAGAATGCAAGACTGGGCGGAGAAGTGGCAGATGGACTTCAACCCGGACAAGTGTGTAGTGATCCATTTTGGCAGATCCAATGGGATGAAGCAGCAGTATAATATGAAGGGTACCATTCTTAGCAGTGTAGAGGATCAGAAGGACCTTGGGGTCCGGGTCCATAGGACTCTTAAATCGGCCTCGCAGGTGGAGGATGCGGTCAAGAAGGCGTACGGCGTACTAGCCTTCATTAATCGAGGGATTGAGTTTAGGAGTCGGGAGATAATGCTGCAGCTTTATAGGACCCTGGTTAGACCCCACTTGGAGTACTGCGCGCAGTTCTGGTCACCTCATTACAGGAAAGATGTTGAAGCCATTGAAAGGGTGCAGAGGAGATTTACAAGGATGTTGCCTGGATTGGGGGGCATGCCTTATGAGGATAGGTTGAGGGAGCTTGGTCTCTTCTCCCTGGAGAGACGAAGGATGAGAGGTGACCTGATAGAGGTTTACAAGATGTTGAGAGGTCTGGATAGGGTAGACTCTCAGAGGCTATTTCCAAGGGCTGAAATGGTTGCTACGAGAGGACACAGGTTTAAGGTGCTGGGGGGTAGGTACAGAGGAGATGTCAGGGGTAAGTTTTTCACTCAGAGGGTGGTGGGTGAGTGGAATCGGCTGACGTCGGTGGTGGTGGAGGCAAACTCGTTGGGGTCTTTTAAGAGACTTCTGGATGAGTACATGGGATTTAATGGGATTGAGGGCTATAGATAGGCCTAGAGGTGGGGATGTGATCGGCGCAACTTGTGGGCCGAAGGGCCTGTTTGTGCTGTGGCTTTCTATGTTCTATCAACCTGGGTGCCAACTTTCAGGGATCTATGCACATGGACACCCAGATCCCTCTGTTCATCCACACTACCAAGTATCTTACCATTAGCCCAGTACTCTGTATTCCTGTTACTCCTTCCAAAGTGAATCACCTCACACTTTTCCGCATTAAACTCCATTTGCCACCTCTCAGCCCAGCTCTGCAAGCTTATCTATGTCCCTCTGTAACCTGCCACTTCCCTCCGCACTGTCTACAACTCCACCGACTTTAGTGTCATCCGCAAATTTACTAATCCATCCTTCCACGCCCTCATCCAAGTCATTAATAAAAATGACAAACAGCAGTGGTCCCAAAACAGATCCTTGCGGTACACCACTAGTAACTGAACTCCAGGATGAATATTTCCCATCTTAGAGTGAAGGGCAAGGCTGGTAGAAGTAGGGAGCCCGGGATGACTCGGGATATTGAGACTCTGGTCAAGAAGAAGGCGGCACATGACATGCATAGGCAGCTGGGATAAAGTGAATCCCTTGAAGGGTATAGGGGGTGTAGGAGTACAGTTGAGAGAGAAATCAGGAGGGCAAAAAGGGGACACGAGATTGTGGTGACGTGTTCCTATGCCAGATATTGATCCAATTGTATTACGGAGGTCTCGATATTCATTTCCATACAGCCAGTTGGCAAAGGACAGTACTGGATCCAATCCACAACTGAACTTACTTTTATTTAGTGAAACATTACAAATACAAATCTAACTCAACCACAGCACCGTTTAAATAATCTCCAAATGAAACCTGAGTTAATGCCTCCCACCTGCATACAATATTATACAATTAACATTGGCTTCTTACTCTCACACATCCCATAGTGAGAGATCTCTGAAATCCAGCACCTTTTTAAATTCATGGTATATGGGCATCGCTGTCTAGGCCAGCAGTTTTGTTCATCCATAATTGTCCTGGAGAAGATGGTGGTGATCCACTTTAGTTTATGTAGTGCAGATACACCCACAGCACTGTTAGAGACATCGTTCCAGAATTTTGACCCAGCAATCATGAAGGAACAGTGATATATATGCAAGTCAGGATGATATGTGACTTCAAGTAGAATTTGCAGGTGGTGATATCCCATGTATGTTGCCCTTGTCGTGGTAGCGAGGTCATGGGTTTGGAAGGTGCTATACAAGGAGCTTTGATAAGTAGCTGCAGTGAAAATCCATAGAATCCCTACAATCCAGAAGGAGATCATTCAGCCCAAGTCAGCACAGACTCTCTGAAAGAGCATCTTACTTAGGCCCACCTCCCCACCCTATCTCCATAAGATGCACTAATGCTCAGGGTTTTGTATAATACACACTGCTGCCAGTGTGGGTTGTGAAAAGAATGAATGTTTGAAGTGGTGGATGTGATGCCAATCAAGTGGGCTGCTTTGTTCTGGATGATGTGCAGCTTTAAAAAAAAATAATTCAAGGGACTTGTGCTTTGCTGACTAGGCCAGCATTCATTGCCCATCCGCAATTGCCCTTAAGCAGGTGGTGGCGAGCTGCCTTTTTGAACCATTGCAGCACATAGGTGCAGACACAGCCACGGTGCTGGTAAGGAGGGAATTCAGGATTTGACCCAGTGTGATCCTAGCCTGGAATATATATTCCCAGGCTAGGATCACACATGACTTGGAAGGGATCTTCTAGGTGGTGATGTTCACATGCATCCACTGCTCTTGTCCTTCCAGATGGTAGTGGTTATTGGTTTGGAAGGTACTACCTAAGGCACCTCAGTGAGTTCCTGCAATACATCTTATAGATGGTACACACAGCTTTTACCTTTTAGGTCAGTGATGGAGGGATGAATGATTCTAGAAGGGAAGCAGGCTACTTGGTCAGTCGATGGTCATGTCATTGAATGTCAAGGCGCGATGGTTAGACTGTCGCTTGTTGGAGATGGTCATTGCCTTGCACTTGTATGGCACGAATGTGACTTGCCACTTGTCAGTCCAAGCCTGGATAGTGTCCAGGCCTTGCTGCATTTAGACATGGACTGTTTCAGTGTGAGTCGCCGCAAATGGTGAACATTGTGCAGTCATCAGCGAACATTCCCACTTTTAACCTTATGATGGAAGGAAGGTCATTGATGAAGCAGCTGAAGATGACCGAGTCCCCTGAAGCACTCCTGCAGTGATGTCGTGGAGCTGAGATGACTGACCAACAACCAGAACCATCTTCCTTTGTGCTTGATTTGACTCCAACCAACGGAGTTTTTCCTGATTCCCATTGACTCCAGTTTTGCTAGGGCTCCTCGATGGCACACTCAGTCAAATGTGCCTTGATATCTAGGGCAGTCACACTCACTTCACCTCGAGTTCAGCTCTTTTGTCCGTGTTTGAACCAAGGCTGTAATGAGGTCAGAAGCTGAGTGGCCCTGGCAAAACCCAAAATGTGTGTCAGAGAGAAGATTAGTGTTGTAGTGCTACTTGACAGCATTATGAGCGACACTTTCTGTTACTGTGCGGATAATTAGGAGACCAACAGGCCAGTAACTGGTTGGATTTGTTCTGCTTTTGTGGACAAAACATACCCAAGTTATTTTCTACATTGCCAGGCAAATTCAGTGTTTGGCTGTGGAAGAACAGCCTTCAGACACCCCATCTGAATCTGTGCCTTGCAGCTACTTTTAACCTCTTCTCAGTCTCCACTTTGCCAATTACTGAAAACTGCTGCAGAATATATGGGTTAAGTCTTGAAACTGGACACAACTGAACCCAAGTCAATTTTCCTGATTACTGTAATTGTCCTTTTCACAGTCCAGCATTTGATTTATTTAAAATAATGTCAGAACTTTTCATCTTCTCCACAGCATCCCAGGACCACCCCATCCTGTGGTAGGTAATCTACAGGCTCCTCTTCATTGTGACCTCATGGTAGCCATGTAAAGGTGAAAGAACATTGTTAACTGTGTATTCCTCTAACTTTCCTTCCTTCTTTCTAGAATTAATATTGCTGTAGGGATAAATCCACTTGACCAAATTCAGTGTTTCAAAAGTGTACACTTCCACGCAGTTGGGAGTTCCAATGTAGTTCCCGACTCTCCTCTTCTCTCCCTTCCCTCAACTTCTTAATTTTATAATGATGCCCCCAGCAAGAGTTTTGCAACAAAACTAGCCATGCCCCCCCCGACTGAGTATTTACGTCCATGGCCATAATAAATTCAGTTGTCCAAGTAGCATGTCAGATGAAAGGGTTTGGCATGCATCATCCACTATCTGGTCTAGTGGCGCACTTACACACCACGCTACTAGGATAACTAGAGCATATGTTAGAGGTTGGGAGTGGGGGGAAGCAGGAAAGAGAGATTGGAATATTTACTCTGTTGTAGGTAGAAATCTGTTCACCAGCAGTCACAGGAAGATTTACCATTTGGCACCACAATGTCCAAGTAACAGCAGCCATTTATATAAAAAATACAGAACTGATCAGGGCACTCAATTAATGAACTTTAAAAAATGTTTCTGCATCCTATTAAGCATTTAATACTACAACTCAGAACCATGTACTGAAGGACTTTTTACACTTATCAATGAAGTGGCTCTTCGCCAAGTACAAACATAAAGCTTCCATAGGGTGTTTGCAATGACTAACTGACTCGTGATCAATTCTCTCTCCAACTGGAATTGCAGATTATGAAGCTCATCCAAATATGAAGTACTGCTTCACAGTAATCCTCCTCACGATTATGCACTTGTGCTTTAAAATAAAGAAAATGATCCAGGTATTGCATTAATTAAGCTCCAAACATCTACATTATACTGTCCCAATTAAATTGGCACAGTACCCAATTTAATTCCTATTCAGCAAGTTTCATCAATATCCCTCTCAACACAAACTGTAATTGGATCCTGGACCCAATTGCAGGACATTTAAAAAAATATATTTGTACCTTGGTGGTAGTCCTAAGGTAATACTCACTGTCTATCCCACGTACTGCAAGACTAGGTATGTGTAAGCCAGACTGGGAAAGGTGACATCATATCAGATGTTTTCATGGTCCACAAATTACAAGATATTAAATTCAGTAATAACAACTTGGTGCGGGTTTGAATAACTCTACCTAGCAACTAACCTAATTCCAAAAACACTTGGTCACCACACTTTTCCAGTGTTGGAACCACCTAAAATACAGCTTAATTGAATCATTTTAAATTGAAGATGAAAGAATGCAGGAACATTATCCTGAATACTCTTTCTTCAGCAGAAATATCAGTTTTACTGCATCGAAACAACCATCAACTTCAGTGGAAAATACAAGGGTTCAGATTTTGTCTTGGGACACAATGAGGTCTAATCCATTCTGACATAATCAGGCAGCTTTGTTTGCAAACCAATACAAAGGTGTCTTAGCAGGACCACAAAGCCCTTTATTCAGGCAGTGTAGAAGAAAGCTGCTACAGTCTGAAGTCAAAACCATTCACATGACCAACACACCCCAGAGCAGCAGCTGGGTGCTCTGCCATTCTCTCCAGTTGCCAATTTCAGAAAGGTCAACACTGCAGATCTTAAGAAAACCAGTTGCTTCTTAGTTTCTCTCCCCCTCCCCCTTGCTCACGAATAGATCCCAGTAGCAACATCAGGGGTATGGGAGAAACATTCCCAAGCCAGGAATGGATGAGCAAGCAACAAATGATACAGAATTTTAAACTCAACAAACAGAAGTTCTTATCAACACAAGTTATCATATATTTCACACAGTCTGGGATGGTGACCAGGAAGAAATGGGTCAGGGTCATTATGATCCAGCATGTGGAAGAGCCAGTGTGCAGAATATTAGGAAAATGGAAGTAGGAATCCCACAGGCCAAGTGCAATTTCATTGCTGACTTTTACTTGTCTTTCACCTTGTGCTCCGGAACAGTCAGTTCAAGTTATCACTGCAATGTGGTTGCTATGACCTTTTACACTGATGGTAGCATTAGATTACTTATAACTTGAGACATGCAGCAGAATGGGAACACAGTGAAAATTTATACATGGTTGGAGGTTCCATGGCACATAGTTGGGTCGCCAAGCAAGAAAAACGCTTAAACACTCCTGATGTAAATAAAACACTTGGTACTAACTAAGCGCAGAGAAGGGTAGATCACCTTGTGGCACATTCCAGTTTGCCAGCAGCTCGAAATTCTTACCCGTTTAGGTCCATGGAAAATTTTCCTGGTATTTTCCTTGGCTTTCTCCTGCCTGTTCATTGGTTTTCTACCAACATCGGAAAAGATGGAGTTTGACTCATCACTGAATTCCAGCGAATCTGAAAATGAGTGCAAATCACCAGTCAACATGCAATACACACTGAGTCCTTCTCCACTCACTATGGGATAAAAAAGCTGCTTGATATTACACATCCACAATCCAAATTGGTGGACTACAGCAGTAGAACCTTGGGTGCACTCAGTGATGTTACTCACTGGCAGTAATAACTTCTTCATTCATTTGAAGTATTTAAAAAGGAATTCAAACCAAATTCTGCTTCAGTAATAAGTTGAAGAGCCAGGATAGGAAAAGGTGGAAGGCAGCCAGACATTTGGCCAGCATGAACAGCCTCAGTTTCCTACGGTCTTGTCATTGCCTGGATATTCTGCACTGACACAGTAAACCCACCCATACTTTTATTTTTCTTACTGCAAAACGAGGTGGAATGTTCACAAAAGAGGTGGAAAGTCTTGTAAAAAGAGGGAAGCTTGTGTAGGGATGAGGAAACAAGGTTCAGATGGCTCGATTGAGGGTTACAAGTTAGCAAGGAATGAGCTGAAAAAGGGGCTTAGGAGAGCTAGGAGGGGGCATGAGAAGCCCTTGGCGGGTTGGATCAAGGAAAACCCCCAAGGTCGATAAGTCCCCTGGGCCTGATGAAATATATCCTAGGATTCTTTGGGAGGCAAAGGATGAGATTGCAGAGCCTTTTACTTTGATCTTTGGGTCCTCACTGTCCATGGGGATAGTGCCAGAGGACTGGAGAGTGGCGAATGTTGTTCCTCTGTTTAAGAAAGGGAATAGAAATGACCCTGGTAATTATAGGCCGGTTAGTCTTACTTCGGTGGTTGGTAAGTTGATGGAAAAGGTCCTTAGGGATGGGATTTACGACCATTTAGAAAGATGCGGATTAATCCGGGATAGTCAGCACGGATTCGTGAAGGGCAAGTCGTGCTTCACAAATTTGAAAGAATTTTTTGAGGAGGTAACTAAGTGTGTTGATGAAGGTAGGGCAGTTGATGTCATATACATGGATTTAGTAAGGCGTTTGATAAGGTCCCCCATGGTCAGCTTATGATGAAAGTAAGGAGGTGTGGGATAGAGGGAAAGTTGGCCGATTGGATAGGTAACTGGTTATCTGATCGAAGACAGAGGGTGGTGGTGGATGGAAAATTTTCGGACTGGAGGCAGGTTGCTAGCGGAGTGCCACAGGAGTCAGTGCTTGGTCCTCTGCTATTTGTGATTTTTATTAATGACTTGGAGGAGGGGGCTGAAGGGTGGATCAGTAAATTTGCTGATGACACCAAGATTGATGGAGTAGTGGATGAGGTGGAGGGCTGTTGTAGACTACAAAGAGACATAGCTAGGATGCAAAGCTGGACTGAAAAATGGCAGATGGAGTTTAACCCTGATAAATGTGAGGTGATTCATTTTGGTAGGACTAATTTAAATGTGGATTGCAGGGTCAAAGGTAGGGTTCTGAAGACTATGGGGGAACAGAGAGATCTTGGGGTCCATATCCACAGATCTCTGAAGGTTGCCACTCAAGTGGATAGAACTATGAAGGCGGCCTATAGTGTGTTAGCTTTTATTAACAGCGGGTTGGAGTTTAAGAGCCGTGGGGTTATGCTGCAATTGTACAGGTGAGACCACATTTGGAATACTGTGTGCAGTTCTGGTCACCTCACTATAAGAAGGATGTGGAAGCGCTGGAAAGAGTGCAAAGGAGATTTACCAGGATGCTGCCTGGTTTGGAGGGTAGGTCTTATGAGGAAAGGTTGAGGGAGCTAGGGCTGTTCTCTCTGGAGCGGAGGAGGTTGAGGGGAGACTTGATAGAGGTTTATAAAATGATGAAGGGGATAGATAGAGTGAACGTTCAAAGACGATTTCCTCGGGTGGATGGAGCTATTACAAGGGGGCATAACTATAGGGTTCATGGTGGGAGATATAGGAAGGATATCAGAGGTAGGTTCTTTACGCAGAGAGTGGTTGGGGTGTGGAATGGACTGCCTGCAGTGATAGTGGAGTCAGACACTTTAGGAACATTTAAGCAGTTATTGGATAGGCACATGAAGCACACCAGGATGATCGGGAGTGGGATAGCTTTATCTTGGTTTCAGATAAAGCTCAGCACAACATCGTGGGCTGAAGGGAATGTTCTGTGCTGTACTGTTCTACGTTCTATGTTCTAAAACCATCCTCAACTTGGTAATGACACAAAATGGCATGTTTTGTAGAAAATGGAGATGTACATTAACCAAACTGCCCCTTCTGCTCCATCTCCCATCAACAAACACCACTCCCTCCCTTTTCACAGCTGAAACTAAGTTTTACAAGCTTATAACAGCCAAGCTCAGGATTCTGGATACTGGCATGAACTGGATTGACAACTGCAGTATTAGCTGTGCAGAAGTTCCAATCTTGATTTGCCAACTAAATGCAGTCAAATGGAGAGCAAAGAAATCTCACACCAAGACTTCTAAAAATGCCCCAGAAATTTCCAAAGGCTCTGCTCAGATGGTGAGAAGATGCCACACTACCAACGAGCCTGCACCTCACACATTCCATGCCAGAGTTCCCCTGACCCAAGCTCAATCTGGCTCACTGTACCTAATCAACAAGTCCCCAGCTTTGAAGTTATTCCCTTACTACCAGACTAATTAAATTTGATGCAAATACTCCTGTTTCCACACATTTTAAAGCAGAATTTTTACTCCAGAATTTTGCTCATATAATCTAGGCCAATATCATGGTGCAGTACAGAGGGAGTGCTGCACTGTCTGAGGTGCCATCTTTTGGACAAGACATTAAACTGAACACCTATCTGCTTTAAGGTGGATATTTGATTTGTCACATGTATTAGTATACAGTGAAAAGTATTGTTTCTTGCACGCTAAACAGACAAAATACACTGTCCATAGGGAAAGAAAGAAGAATGCAGAATGTGCAGAACATAGCTAGGGATCAACTTTATATAAGGTAGATCCATTCAAAAGTCTGATGGTAGCAGGAAGAAGCTGTTTTTGAATTGGATAGTACGTGTTTTCAGACTTTTGTATCTTTTTCCCGATGGAGGAAGGTGGAAGAGAGTATTCTGGGGGTGTGTGGGGGGTCCTTGATTATGTTGGCTGCTTTTCCAAGGCATAATTCAGTGTATTCAGTCTTAACTTCCAAAACATTCTCAAGACTTGGGAATCGGGAAGTGCTCAGCAGTCTATTCACCAGGATTTCCCACTAACTGTTTCGATTTGACTAATTACCCAATGATGGCTAAAGGGCTAACTGCACTATTCCAACATCAATGGCCCTTCCCTGAACCAGACTTCAGGTCTGACAGTGCCACTGCTACTCATCCCTGATTGTGTGGCATAATTCATTTTGTCAGAAAATAATGCAGGATTCCAGGGATGTGGTCAGAGTCCAAAATAAACTTCAGGCTTTGCTCATCTGGTACAAGATATCAATGCGCCATAGTTTTAACTGTAGCTTTTTAATCCAATTTACTGTAGCAGATTTTGATGCAAGCTTATACAAGGCTGCAAAGAATGTTCCAATACACATCACCACATTTAATCACAATACATTAAGCTAAGTGTGCCAGGTCAAGGTGCTCTGAACTTCAGACTTATTAATTAGTGAACCTTACTGCCACGCAGTCTAACAACAAAGCCAGGCTAAATCAGGTAATCACTTAAACTCCAGAATCATCTGGAGTTAAAGCAACCCATCTCAACAAAGATTTGATGGTTACTGCAAACAGGGACCAGTACAAATCAGATGGTCTGCACCTGGGGAGGACTGGAACCAATGTCCGAGGGGGAGTGTCTGCTAGTGCTGTTGGGGAGGGTCTAAATTAATATGGCAGGGGCGTGGGAACCAATGCAGGAAATCAGAGGGAAGTAAAGTGGAGACAGAAACAAAAGGCAGTAAGGGGGAAAGTGGAAGGCAAAGAAACGAAAGAAAAAAATCAAAAAGGGCCATATTACATCATAATTCTAAGGTGGCAATAAATGCCAAAAAAAAGCCTGAAGGCTCAATGCGATGAGCATTTGTAATATGGTGGATGAATTAACTGCGCGGACAGTCATTAACGGATATCATGTAATTGGGATCATGGATTCATGGTGGAAGACACCAGTGGGATGCCAGAGCTGCAGGAGGGTCAGGTGGCACAGGTGAGTGTAGTGGCCATCACTAAGGGGAAGGTTCTGGGGAAACTGAAAGGTCTGAAGGTGGATAAACCACCTGGGCTCGATGGACTACACCCCAGGGTTCTAAAAGAGATAGCTGAGGTAATTGTGGAGGCATTGGTGGCGATCTTTCAGGAATCACTGGAGGCAGGGAGGGTACCAGAGGACTGGAAAATAACTAATGTAACACCACTGTTTAAGTAGGGAGGGAGGCAGCAGACAAGAAATTATAAGCTAGCTAGCCTGACTTCGGTCATTGGCAAGATTTTAGAGTCCATTGTTAAAGATGAGATCGCAGAGTACTTGGAAGTGCATGATACAGTAGGACTGAGTCAGCACGGCTTTGTCAAGGGGAGGTCATGTCTGACAAATCTGTTTGAGTTCTTTGAGGTAACAAGAAAGTTAGATAAAGGAGAACCAGTGGACGTGACTTATTTAGGTTTCCAGAAGGCCTTTGACAAGGTGCCGCATAGGAGATTGTTAAATAAGTTAGGTGCCCATAGTGTTAAGGGATAGAGGATTGGTCGACTGGTAGAAGGCAGAGAGTGGGGATAAAGGAATCTTTTTCAGGATGGCAGCCGGTGACTAGTGGTGTGCCTCAGGGGTCAGTGCTGGGACCACAACTTTTCACAATATACATTAACAATTTGGAGGAAGGACCTGAAGGCACTGTTGCTAAGTTTGCAGATGATACAAAGATATGTAGAGTTACAGGTAGTATTGAGGGGGGGCTGCAGAAGGACTAGAATATGTTGGGAGAGTGGGCAAAGAAGTGGCAGATGGAATACAATGTGGAAAAGTGTGAGGTTATGCAGTTTGGAAGGAGGAATGGAGGCATAGACTATTTTCTAAATGGGAAAATGCTTAGGAAATCAGAAACACAAAGGGACTTGGGAGTCATTGTTCAAGGTTCTCTTAAGGTTAATGTGCAGGTTCAGTTGGCAGTTAGGAAGGCAAATGCAATGTTAGCATTCATGTTGAAAGGGCTAGAATACAAGAGCAGGGATGTACTTCTGAGGCTGTATAAAGCTCTGGTCAGACCCCATTTGGAGTATTGTGAGCAGTTTTGGGCCCCATATCCAAGGAAGGATGTGCTGGCCTTGGAAAGGGTCCAGAGGAGATTCACAAGAATGATCCCTGGAATGAAGAGCTTGTCATACGAGGAACGGTTGAGGACCCTGGGTCTGTACTCGTTGGGAGTTCAGAAGGATGAGGGGGGATCCAATTGAAACTTACAGGATATGCAAGGCCTGGATTGAGTGGACGTGGAGAGGATGTTTCCACTAGTAGGAAAAACTAGGACCAGAGGGCACAAACTCAGGCTAAAGGGATGATCTTTTAAAACAGAGATGAGGAGGAATTTCTTCAGCCAGAGAATGGTGAATCTGTGGAACTCTTTGCCGCAGAAGGCTGTGGAAGCCAGGTCATTGAGTGTCTTTAGGTTCTTGATTAATAAGGGGATCAGGGGTTATGGGGAAACGGCAGGAGAATGCGGATGAGAAAAATATCAGCCATGATTGAATGACAGAGCAGACTCGATGAGCCGAGTGGCCTAATTCTGCTCCTATGTCTTATGGAGTCCTGGCTCCAGGGTGACCAGGGATGGGAACTCAACACCCAGGGGTATTCAATATTCAGGAAAGATAGATGGAAAGGAAAGGGGAGTGGGGTAGCATTGCTGGTTAAAGAGAAGATTAAAGCAAGAGTAAGGAAGGACATTAGTCTGGATGATGTGGAACTGTATGGTGGAGCTGAGGAACACCAAAGGACAAAAAAATGCTAGTGGGAGTAGTGTATAGACCACCAAACAGTAGTAGAGAGGTTGCGGATGGCATCAAGCAGGAAATTAGAGATTCGTGCAGTGAGGGTACAGTAGTTATTATGGGTGACTTCAATCTGTATATTGATTGGGCTCACCAAACTGGTAGCAATGCGAGGGAGGAGGATTTCTTGGAATGTATAAGGGATGGTTTTCTTGACCAATATGGCAATGAACCAACTCGAGAGCAGGCCATCCTGGACTGGGTATTGTGCAACGAGAGGATTAATTAGCAACATTGTGGTGCGAGATCCTTTGGGGAAGTGTGACCATAATATGGTAGAATTCTTCATTAAAATGAAGAGTGACACAGTTAAGTCTGAGACTAGGGTCCTGAACTTTAGGAAAGCTAACTTTGGTGGTATGAGATGTGCATTGGCTACGATCCAAAGCAGTAGGGAGACAGAAGAGAAGGTTGAGGACAGCACAGAAGTTAAAGAGAGCACATTAATTAGTAAAGGCAGCGTCAGTAAACCTAGTACCAGACAGATCAGGCAAAAGCAGGACAGAGTGCAAGGGAAGTCCAGATTAAACTGCATTTATTTCAATGCAAGAGGCCTGACGGGCAAGGCAGATGGACTCAGGGCATGGATGGGTACATGGGACTGGAATATGATAGCAATTACTGAAACATAGCTAAGGGAGGGACAGGACTGGCAGCTCAATGTTCCAGGGTACAGATGCTATAGGAAAGATAGAACAGGAGGTAAGAGAGGAGGGGGAGTTGCATTTTTGATTAGGGAAAGCATCACGGCCATACTGAGAGGGGATATATCCGAGGGTTCGGCCACTGAGTCTATATGGGTAGAACTGAGAAATAAGGAGGGAGAAATCACTTTGATAGGGTTGTACTATAGGCCCCCAAATAGTCGGCGGGAAATTGAGGAGCAAACATGTAAGGAGATTACACGCAGCTCCAAGAAAAATGGGATGGTAATAGTCGGAGATTTTAACTTTCCCAACATTGACTGGGACAGCCATAGTATTAAGAGGGTTGGATGGAGAGAAATTTGTTGAGTGTGTTCAGAAGGAATTTTAATTCAGTATGTGGATGGCCCGACTGGAGAGGGGGCAAAACCTGACCTCCTTTTGGGAAATAAGGAAGGGCAGGTGACAGACGTGTTAGTGAAGGATCACTTTGGGACCAGTGGCCATAGTTCTATTAGTTTTAAGATAGCTATGGAGAATGATAGGTCTGTCCCAAAAGTTAAAATTCTAAATTGGGGCAAGGCAGGAACTTTCAAAAGTTAATTGGGGGAGTCTGTGGGAAGGCAAAGGGATGTCTGGTAAGCGGCACGTTTTCAAAAGTGTGTTAACCAGGGTTCAGGGTAAACACATTCCTCTTAGAGTGAAGGGCAAGATTGGCAGAAGTAGGGAACCCTAGATGACTCGGGATATTGAGGCCCTGGTCAAGAAGAAGAAAGAGGCACATGACATGCATAGGCAGCTCGGATCAAGTCAATCCCTTGAAGAGTATAGGGAGTGTAGGAGTAGAGTTAAGAGAGAAATCAGGAGGGAAAAAAGGGGACACGAGATTGTTCTGGCAGATAAGGCAAAGGAGAATCCAAAGAGCTTCTACAAATACATAAAGGGCAAAAGATTAACAAGGGAGAGAGTAAGGCCTCTTAAGGATCAACAAGGTCATCTATGTGCGGATCCACAAGAGATGGGTGAGATGCTAAATGAATATTTCTCATCAGTATTTACTGTTGAGAAAAGCATGGATGTTAGGGAACTTGGGAAAATAAATAGTGATGTCTTGAGGAGTGTACATGTCACAGAGAAGGAGGGGCTGGAAGTCTTAAAGCGCATCGAGGAAGATAAATCCCCGGGACCTGATGAAGTGTATCCCAGGACATTGTGGGAGGCTAGGGAAGAAATTGCAGGTCCCCTAGCCGAGATATTTGAATCATCGATTGTCATCGGTGAGGTGCCTGAAGATTGGAGAATGGCAAATGTTGTGCCTTTGTTTAAAAAGGGCTGCAGGGAAAAGCCTGGGAACTACAGGCCAGTGGGCCTCACATCTGTGGTGGGTAAATTGTTGGAAGGTATTTTGAGAGACAGGATCTACAGGCATTTAGAGACACAAGGACTGATTAGGGACAGTCAGCATGGCTTTGTGAGTGGAAAATCACGCCTCACAAATTTGATTGAGTTTTTTGAAGGGGTAACCAAGAAGGTAGATGAGGGCAGTGCAGTTGATGTTGTCTACATGGACTTTAGCAAGGCCTTTGACAAGGTACCGCATGGCAGGTTGTTGCATAAGGTTAAATCTCACGGGATCCAGGGTGAGGGGTATCTAAATGGATACAAAATTGGCTTCTTTACAGAAGCCAGAGGGTGGTTGTAGAGAATTGTTTTTCAAACTGGAGGCCTGTGACCAGCGGTGTGCCTCAGGGATCAGTGTTGGGTCCACTGTTATTTGTCATTTATATTAATGATTTGGATGAGAATATAGGAGGCATGGTTAGTAAGTTTGCAGATGACACCAAGATTGGTGGCATAGTGGACAGTGAAGAAAGTTATTTCCAATTGCAACGGGATCTTGATCTTGATCAATTGGGCCAGTGGGCTGACGAATGGCGGATGCAGTTTAATTTAGATAAATGTGTGGTGATGCATTTTGGTAGATTGAACCAGGGCAGGACTTCCTCAGGTAATGGTAGGGCACTGGGGAGAGTTACAGAACAAAGAGATCTAGGAGTACATGTTCATAGCTCCTTGAAAGCGGAGTCACAGGTAGACAGAGTGGTGAAGAAGGCATTCGGCATGCTTGGTTTCATTGGTCAGAACATTGAATACAGGAGTTGGAATGTCTTGTTGAAGTTGTACAAGACATTGGTAAGGCCACACTTGGAATACTGTGTGCAATTCTGGTCACCCTATTATAGAAAGGATATTATTAAACTAGAAAGAGTGCAGAAAAGATTTACTAGGATGCTACCGGGACTTGATGGACTGAGTTATAAAGAGAGGCTGGATAGACTGGGACTTTTTTCTTTGGAGCCTAGAAGACTGAGGGGTGATCTGATAGAGGTCTATAAAGTAATGAGGGGTACAGATCAGCGAGATAGTCAATATCTTTTCCCAAAGGTAGGGGAGTCTAAAACTAGAGGGCATAGGTTTAAGGTGAGAGGGGAGAGATACAAAAGTGTCCAGAGGGGCAATTTTTTCACACAGAGGGTGGCGAGTGTCTGGAACAAGCTGCCAGAGGTAGTAGTAGAGGCGGGTACAATTTTGTGTTTTAAAAAGCATTTAGATAGTTACATGGGTACGATGGGTATAGGGGGATATGAGCCAAATGCGTGCAATTGGGATTAACTTAGGGGGTTTAAAAAAAAAAGGGCGGCATGGACAAGTTGGGCCGAAGGGCCTGTTTCCATGCTGTAAACCTCTATGACTCTAAGATAAGCTGGCAAAGGATACTTAAGGGGTTGACAGTGGATAGGCAATGGCAGACATTTAAAGAACACATGGATGAACTGCAACAACTGTACATCACTGTCTGGCATAAGAATAAAATAGGGAAGATGGCTCATCCATGGCCAATAAGGGAGATCAGGGATAGTGTTAAAGCCAAAGAGGAGGCTTATAAATTGGCCAGAAAAAGCAGCAAACCTGAGGCCTGGGAGAAATTTAAACCCAGCAGAGGACGACAATGGGTTTAATTCAGAAGGGGAAAATACAATACGAGAGTAAGCTTGCAGAAAACATAAAAACTGACTGCAAAAGGTTCTATAGATATGTGAAGAGAAAAAGACTAGTGAAGACAAACGTAGGCTCTTTACAGTTAGAATTAAGTGAATTCATAACGGGCAAAGAGATGGCAGACCAGCTGAGCAAATAATTTGACTCTGTTTTTACTGAGGAGGACACAAATAACCTTCCAGAAATACTGGGGGACAGAGGGTCTAGCATGAAAGAAGAACTAAAGGAAATCCTTATTAGTCAGGAAATTGTATTGGGGAAATTGCTGGGATTAAAACCCGACAAGTCTCCAGGGCCGGTTGCTCTGCATCCCAAAGTACTCAAGGAAGTGACCCTAGAAATAGTGGACACATTGGAGATCATTTTCCAGCATTCTATAGACTCTGGAAGAGTTCCAGTGGATTGGAGGGTAGCTAATGTAACCCCACTTTTTAAAAAGGGAGAGAGAAAACGGGGAGTTATAGACCGGTTAGACTGACATCGGTGGTGGGGAAAATGCTGGAGTCAATTATTAAGGATGAAATAATAGCATTTGGAAAGTGATGACAGGATCGGTCCAAGTCAGCATGGATTGACTAAAGGGAAATGGTGCTTGACAAATCTTCTGGAATTTTTTGAGCATGTGACCAGTAGAGTAGACAGGGATAAACCAGTGGATGTTGTGCATCTGGACTTTCAAAAGGTTTTTGACAAGGACCCACACAAGAGATTAGTCAACAAAATTAAAGCTCATGGTATTGGGGGTAATGTATTGACGTGGATAGAGAAGTGGGAATAAACAGGCTCTTTTCAGAGTGACAGGCAGTGACTAGGAGGGGTACTGCATAGTTCAGCGCTGGGACCCCAGCTATTCACAATATACATTAATGATTTGGTCGAAGGAATAGAAAGCAATATCTCCAAATTTGCAGGTGGCATTAAGCAGGGTAGCAGTGTGTGCTGTGGGGATAACAAGAGGCTGCAGGGTGACTTGGACAGGCTGGCTGAGTGGGCAAAGACTTGGTAAATGCAAAATAATGTGGATAAATGTGCCACTTTGGTGGCAAAAAACAGGATTATCTGAATGGTGGCAGTTTCGGAAAAGGGGAAGTGCAATGTGACCTGAGTGTCATGGTAGAACGGTTGCTGAAGGTTGGCATGCAGGTACAGCAGGCAGTGGGGAAAGCTAATGGCATGCTGGCCTTCATAGCAAGAGGATTTGAGTATAGGAGTGAGGATGTCTTGCTGCAATTATACAGGGCCTTGGTGAGGCCACACCTTGAGTATTGTGTGCAGTTTTGGTCTCCTAGTCTGAGGAAGGACATTCTTGCTATTGAGGGAGTCCAGCGAAGGTTCACTAGACTGATTCCTGGAATGGCAGGACTGACATATTAAGAGAGACTGGATCGACTGGGCTTGTACTCACTGGAATTTAGAAGAATGAGAGGGGATCTCATAGAAACATAAAATCCTGATGGGAGTGGACAGGCTAGATGCGGGAAGAATGTTCCTGATGTTGGGGAAGTGCTGAACTAGGGGTCACAGTCTAAGAATAAGGGATAAGCCATTCAGGACTGAGATGAGGAAGAATTTCTTCACTGAAGAGAGTTGTGAACCTGTGGAATTCTCTACCACAGAAAGCTGTTGGGGCCAGTTCGTTAGGTATGTTCAAGAGGGAGCTGGACGTGGCCCTTGTGGTTAAAGGGATCAAGGGGTATGGAGAGAAAGTGGGAGTGGGATACTGAAAGTGCATGATCAACCATGATCATATTGAATGGTGGTGCAGGCTCGAAGGGCCGAATGGCCCATTCCTGCACCCATTTTCTATGTTTCTATGTAAATTACTTCAATCTTTTTTACTCAGGCACTTAAGGATCAGCAAGGCAAATCTTGCTCATTCTTGTTCAACCATTACAAATGTCCACATGGATGTCCACCCCATATGTTCACCACTCTGAATAACTTCTTGACACAAGTCCTAAAGTTAGTTTGTTACCTATTTCTACTTTCAACCAGTATCCTCAGTTCATTGTTTAAAATAATTCAGGCTTTATCAATTGCCTACGACTCTGAAGTAATTCACTCATTCCTTTCTTCAAGGTTGTAAAGCCAAAATTTCCCTTCTATCCCCAACTTAAATCTGGAAGACCATGAATTAACCAAGCTGAGGATCGAACAGGGCTTCCTATATACTATGTTTAGTAATATTCCAGTGGACAAAAGCACAATTGCACTTTTCACCCACTCTCTCCTATCAGGAGTAATGTTCTACATTTGATGAGGGAGAATGGTCATATTGTTGGGGAATATCTTAAATATTGTGATGAATATTGCAGTTATGGTTCAAGTTAATATTTTAGTTGGAATGTTAAGTTTTGGGAATCATTGTTGTGAAGGTAAGGCAACTAAACTTCTGGGCTTTAGAGATTGCCAGAACACCAAAAAGAAATTGGCAGTTTAGAAAATTTGTTCAGTAGAGTCAGAATAAAAAAGATGGGAGCCATGACACAACAGGTAGGTTTACTTGGCTGGAAAACTGGAGACGTGGGGTGGGACTTTATACCCCCCCTCCCCCCCCCCCCCCCCCCTCCCCCCTCAATGCTTAGTGGTGGAGCAAACAGCCTGTCACTGGCTGATGGAAGATTCTCTGGTCCCACCACTGTCAAAGGGTTTCCTGTTGCTCACACCCTCTGCCAGAGAACCGGTGGCAGGGAGTCGCCATTGGTGGGACAGGAAGATCCTGCCAGCGGCAACGGCTGGAGATATCCACCCAAGATGTCTACACTACAGATAAAGAAGTGCAGTCTCGAGAAATGTTTTGTTTCGAGTGTTTGAGCTAAATTAGTTTAATAGCATTGAATGAATGCTGAAAGGCTACATCATCACGGAGATGGGTGGAGCTTAAGGCGCTCTGGTTTCAATTTATCTTCATGTTACAGCAGGGGAAAGAGGCTCTATAATCGAAAAGGTGCTGCTGTTATCAGACTCCAGGCAGTTAAGGCTCAGAAATGTCCTGGAAGCCACTCAGTGCATCTGTAAGTTACAGTTTGGGCCTTGTGTGGTTTGCAGCTCACAAAGAAACTCTGGGAGCCGCTTGATGTCGTTCAAGCTCAGAAATGCTGGGGAGCTGAGAAGTGGTGAAAGGTCACTTGTTCCATGCTAGAGGCAGTTAGGACTCAGAAGTCCCGGGAGATATTTATAGTTCACTGCAGCCAGGAGATGGAGTTTGGAGAAGCCCAGCGGCAGCACGAACTTAGTGAAGCTTGTAGTTTGTGAAAAGGCTGGAATTGTAATGGTAGTTAGAGGCAGGAGTGCAGCTTGTGAATCCCACAGGTTAAACTATTGGGAGGTGAGCAGTCATTGAGGCAGTCCAAGTCAGCACAGCTTTGGAGGGAATTCAGAGGCTATATCTTTGAAAGTGAGGGATTGAAATCACTTGCGAGGGAGAGAGCTTTAATGAGATTTTGTGACTCACTGATGTCTGGGTGGATTGCTGAGAAATCCATTGGGTCTGTCTGATTCATGCCTGCATCACTGTGTAGTGTGTTTGACTACAGTTTGCCTCTTAATAGCATAGACTAATTTCTAAATGGGGAAAGGCTTTGGAAATCTGAAGCCCAAAGAGACTTGGGAGTCCTGGTCCTTGGGAGTTAAGGTTAACGTGCAGGTTCAGTTGGCAGTTAGGAAGGCAAATTCAATGTTGGCATTCATTTCTAGAGGGCTAGCATACAAGAGCAGGGATGTACTGCTGAGGCTGTACAAGGCTCTGGTCAGAACCCATTTGGAATATTGAGAGTAGTTTTGGGCCCCATACTCAAAGAAGAATGTGCTGGCCTTGGAGAGGGTCCAAAGGAGATCCATAAGGATGATCTCAGGAATGAAGGGTTTGTCATACAAGGGGCAGTTGAGGAGTCTGGGTCTATAGGATGAGGGGGGATCTAATGGAAACTTGCAGAATATGAGAGGCCTAGATAGAGTGGACATGGAGAGGACGTTTCCACTAGTGGGAGAGACTAGAACTCAAGGGCACAACCTCAGAGCGAAGGAACATCCCTTTAAAACTGAGATGAGGAGGAATTTCTTCAGCCAGAGGGTGGTGAATCTGTGGAACTCCGGGGCTGTGGAGGCCAGGTCATTGCGTGTCTTTAAGACAGAGATAGATATGTTCTTGATCAATAAGAGGATCAAGGGTTATGGAGAGAAGGCAGGAGAATGGGCATGAGAATCATGATTGAATGGTGGAGCAGATTCGATGGGCCAAATTCTGCTCCTTTCTCTTACGGTCTTAATTCATATTTACCTTATGTTAATTCAAAATGTTAGAGTATAAGATAGATATTGTAAATTGTTCGTTTAAAACCAGGAATATTATGGATTTATTCCCCTTGTGGGTATCTGGGATTTCAAACTTAGTCTACTTTAATCAAAATGTTACTGATCCCTAATTGGATTGTAACAGTATGTAGGAACAGCTTCTCTCAAAGAAAGGGTTGGTGGAGAAAAAGTGCATGTTTCTAATGGGTGCTCTCCCATTTGTGTAACAATTTTCTATCACAAACTTGTTAAATGATGACACATAGGTTCTGTGCTACTTTCACATGGTCTGCAGCTGGTTTCAGGTACTGGGGTCTAAGCTCAATATCCAAATAACTGGATGCCCTCAGACACCGCTGCAAGGATGCCAGCAACCAGCAAACACTACACTGCAGTTGAAAAAATCAAAATCTCAAAGGTATAATTTCTGCCCGAAATGTTCTTCCATCTGCTTCTGGATACAAATATTGCAACCAAATTTTCATCCATGTTTTTGCCTAATGGAGACCCATTATTTCTGGTGTTTTATGCAGAATTGCAACAGATGTCACGTCATGACCAATATCCACACTAATAGTAATATCAGTGGGCAAATTCATACATTACCACCAAAATCTCAGCAACAAAAACTGGTTTTACACTGTTCTTGTTATGGGCAAGGCAAGATGTCAAACAGGTAGACAGATGAGTTATACACTTGAAAAGTCAGTTTGAGAGTTGGCAAAGGAAAAAAAAATCAGTAATGTCAGATGATATGAAGAAACAGCTGAAGGCACTGGATACAGTAAAGGCTATGGACTCTGGCAGCATCCCAGTTGCAGTATCCCAAGAACAAATTAAGAGTCAGATAACATTATCCTAAATTCACTGCCTGACAGACATCTGAACCAGGTCAATACCCTAGACTAAGACCCAAAAGTTGTTTCAAAAAAAAATCTACTCCAGCTGTACACCAGAATCTGCAATACATCTAAATGGTCCAAAAAACGTGACGTCATAGCTTGAAGAATGAATATCTCAACTGCAAAGGAAAAATGTTAACAAAGTAACAACTGTTTGACAGACTATTTTGAAGAGTATCACCGATATTGCTGCTTTTAATGTTACATTGTGCCTTGAATTTATTGCCCACCTTTTGACATTACAATGAATGTGCATACTTCCATGAACAACTGTGAATTAACCAACTTCATTACACTTCAATTTATTCGAAGTAAATTTCACTTAATAACATGCTTTCAACCAATTGTAGCCCCTCAAACACTTTATAATGATTTTTTTTAATAAGGGCTCTTTCAACAAAGCATAGATTGGAAACTTTAAAAGGCTCCAGAGCCTTGCAAAAGGCATCATTCTTCCAACTTGGTGATTTTATAATGCCAAATTCCCATGTTTGTTTTGTACCAGTCTTCTAAATGTTAAGATCTGCACTGATCCATTATAAATACAGGTTCCCTTGTACCAAAACTTCATGTACAACGTTTACACCTAGTTTACGCTTGACAAAAGTTGGAGTTCAGAAAGACTAAAATTATTACAAAATAGGACTCTAAAATCCTTTAGTATAGAGAGGGCTTTAAACTAAATAGTGGAGGTGAAGGATTAGTTTAGGGAAGATGTGATTAAAGAGAGAAGACAAGCCAAGACAGCAAGGTAGCAAACTAGGGAATTGATCTTCTGAGCATGGCAGGAAGGGACAGTGTGTACAAACTTAAAAGTATACCAGCAAACAAAGCTAGAGGTTGTGAAAATAATAAAGAAAAATAATTAAAGGCATTCTATTTGAATGCACACAGTATTAGCAACAAGATAGATGAATTGACAGCATAAATGAAAGTAAACTGGTATGATCTAATGGCCATTAAGACAACATGGCGTGACCAAGGCTGAGAATTGCATGTTCAAGTGTATTTGACATTTGAGGATAGGCAAAAACAAAAATGAGGTGGGGGACTACTGCTAATGAAGTATAAGATTAGCACATTAGTGCGAGAGGATCTTAGATGTGAAATCAATTTGGGAGAAGCTAAGAAACAGCAAGGGGCAGCAAAATTTGGTAGTTTTTAGGGGGGGGGGGGAGAATTTTAGTTGTAAGAGAAATTAGAAAACCCAAATTAAAGATGGTGATAAGAGTGCAGGTTAGTGATGTGGCGAACGGTTACCAGACAAGAAAGGTGAGGGACAGAACGGGTGAATGTCTTTATGCACCAAGGAATTACAAAAGAGTAGGGAAATGCACGAAGCATTCGGAACAAAATTAATGAGTTAAAGGTGCAAACAGAAACAAAAGGGTATGATCTGGTGGCAATTACTGAGACATGGTTACAAGGAGACCAGGTCTGGGAATTGAATATCCAAGGGTACTCAGCATTTCGGAAAGATAGACTAAAAGGAAAAGGAGGTGGTAAAGAAAGGAATCAGTGCTGTAATGAGAAATGACATAAGCATGGGAGATCGAGATGTGGAATCAGTCTGGGTAGAAATAAGAAATAGCAAAGGGAAGAAGTACTTGCTAAGAGTAATCTATAGATCCCCAAGCAGTAGTTCTGCAGTGGGGCATAGTATAAACCAGTAAATACTGGGAGCTTGCAAGAAAGGTAAGGCAATAATCATGGGTGATTTTAAAATGCACATAGATTGGAAGAATCAAATTGGCAAGGCTAGCCTGGAGGCAGAGTTCATTGAATGTATTAGAGATTGTTTCTTGGAACAGTACGTTGTGGAACCAATCAGGGAGCAGGCTACTCTAGATTTGATATCGTGTAATGAGGGGGGATTAATTGATGACCCCATAGTTAGGGATCCTTCTAGGGAGTAGTGACCATAGTATGATAGAATTCAAAATTCAGTTTGGGGGTGAGAAAGTGGAGTACCACACTAGCGTTTTGGAATTAAACAAAGGGAATTACATGGGCCAAATCTGTCCTCATGCCTGAGTAGAGTGGGCAGGAAGGCTAAAAGGTAGGACAGCGGATGCGCAGTGGCAGTTGTAAGATGATATTCAATTCCTCACAACTAAAATTGTTGTGAGGAATTGTTCCACTGGAGCAAGCAAAGAGGGAGTGATTGGAGGCAGGAGTGCTGGTGAGAGATTTATTTATTTATTTAATCAGTTAGTGTGTGTTTTTTTTTGGCCTTTACTTTTGTAGTAGTATTTTTCTTAAGTTTAAAGTGAAAACCGGAAGTGGGCTGCTAAGGTGTCTGGGAAGGGTTTTTTAAGCTCACAAAGTATAAAAGGTAGGCTGCAGTATACAGCTGGCAGCGTCGGAAGCGGGCAGAGGAGTCAGTGGGAAGCAGAGTGCGAGCTATAAGGGCTTTGGCTCTCAGGGCTTAGGCAGAAAGGGCGAGCAGGGGTGAGTTTAATTCATTTTTGCTGTTTCTACCTGGTACTGGCAAGGTATCTAGAGGGGATGGGTGTGCAGGCAGTGCTATGTTCCTCTTGCACTATGTTTGAGGTGAGGGACGACGACAGTGTCCCTGCTGATTACACCTGTGGGAAGTGCACCCATCTGCTGCAGCTCCAAAACCGTGTTAGGGAACTGGAGCTGGAGTTGGATGAACTTAGGATCATTAGGGACGCAGAGGTGGCCATAGACAGAAGCTTTCGGGATACAGTTACTCCGAGGAATGAAGATAGATGGGTGACGGTGAAAGGGGCTGGGAGGAAGCAGTCAGTGCAGGGATCCCCTGTGGTTGTTCCCCTTAGCAACAAGTATTCCGCTTTGGATACGGTTGAGGGGGACGACATACCAGTGGTGAGCCGCAGTGAGAGGATCTCCAGCACTGTGTCCGTCTCTGTGGCTCGGGAGGGTAAGGGGCAGAGCGGGAGGGCAATAGTTATTGGGGACTCGTTAGTTAGAGGGATAGATAGGAGGTTCTGTGGCAGCAAAAGAGACTCACGGATGGTATGTTGCCTACCGGATGCCAAGGTCCGTGACGTCTCAGACCGTGTTTTCCGGATTCTTAAGCGGGAGGGGAAACAGTCACAAGTCGTGGTACACATTGGTACCAACGACATAGGTAAGAGAAGGGAAGGGGATTTAAAACAGGAATTTCGGGAGCTGGGCTGGAAGCTGAGAGCCAAGACAAAACATGTGGTCATCTCTGGTACGTTGCCGGTGCCACGTGATAGCGAGTTGAGGAACAGGGACAGAGTGCAGTTAAACATGTGGTTGCAGGGATGGTGTAGGAGGGAGGGTTTCAGATACGTGGATAATTGGAACACATTCTGGGGAAGGTGGGACCTGTACAAACAGGACGGGGTGCACCTGAACCAGAGGGGCACCAATATCCTGGGAGGGAAATTTGATACGGCTCTTCAGGGGGGTTTAAACTAATTTGTCAGGGGAGTGGGAAAAGGAGTTGTAGTCCAGAAGTCAGTGAGGGTGGTGAGGTATTGGGGAAGGTATCAGGGTCAAGGGTGGGTACCGGTAGACAGGAAGGTGGGTTGAAGTGTGTCTACTTCAATGCAAGGAGCATCCGGAACAAGGTCGATGAACTTGGGGCGTGCATTGGTACTTGGGACTATGATGTTGTGGCCATTATGGAGACGTGGGTAGAACAAGGACAGGAATGGTTGTTGGACGTTCCGGGGTATAGATGTTTCAGTAAGTGTAGGGAAGCTGGTAAAAGAGGTGGAGGAGTAGCATTGTTAACCAAGGATAGTTTAACGGCTGCGGAAAGGCACTTCGACGGGGATCTGCACACTGAGGTAATATGGGCTGAGGTTAGAAATAGGAAAGGAGCGGTCACGTTGTTAGGAGTTTACTATAGGCCCCCAAATAGTAATAGAGATGTGGAGGAAGAAATTGCTAAGCAGATTATGGATATCTGTGGGGGTCACAGGGTAGTTGTCATGGGGGACTTTAACTTTCCAAATATTGATTGGAACCTTTGTAGGTCGAATAGTTCGGATGGGGCAGTTTTTGTGCAGTGTGTGCAGGAGGGTTTCCTGACACAATATGTGGATAGGCCGACAAGAGGTGAGGCCACATTGGATTTGGTACTGGGAAATGAACCGGGCCAAGTGTTAGATTTGGTTGTGGGAGAGCACTTTGGAGATAGTGACCACAATTCGGTGTCTTTTGTTATTGCAATGGAGAGGGATAGGGCTGTACGGCAGGGCAAGATTTACAATTGGGGGAGAGGTAATTATGATGCGATTAGGCAAGAATTAGGGGCATAAGTTGGGAACAGAAACTGTCAGGGAAAGGCACTAATGAAAAGTGGAACTTTTTCAAGGACCAAATACTGGGTGTCCCTGTCAGGCAGGGAGGAAATGGCCGAGTGAGGGAACCATGGTTCACGAAAGAGGTGGAATGTCTTGTAAAAAGGAAGAGGGAAGCTTATGTAGGGATGAGGAAACAAGGTTCAGATGGCTCGATTGAGGGTTACAAGTTAGCAAGGAATGAGCTGAGAAAGGGGCTTAGGAGAGCTAGGAGGGGACATGAGAAGTCCTTGGCGGGTCGGATCAAGGAAAACCCCAAGGCTTTTTACTTTTATGTGAGGAATAAAAGAATGACCAGGGTGAGGTTAGGGCCGGTCAAGGACAGTAGTGGGAACTTGTGTATGGAGTCAGTAGAGATAGGCGAGGTGATGAATGAATACTTTTCTTCAGTGTTCACCAAGGAGAGGGGCCATGTTTTTGAGGAAGAGAAGGTGTTACAGGCTAATAGGCTGGAGGAAATAGATGTTCAGAGGGAGGATGTCCTGGCAGTTTTGAATAAACTAAAGGTCGATAAGTCCCCTGGGCCTGATGAAATATATCCTAGGATTCTTTGGGAGGCAAGGGATGAGATTGCAGAGCCTTTGGCTTTGATCTTTGGGTCCTCGCTGTCCACGGGGATAGTGCCAGAGGACTGGAGAGTGGCGAATGTTGTTCCTCTGTTTAAGAAAGGGAATAGAAATGACCCTGGTAATTATAGACCGGTTAGTTTTACTTCGGTGGTTGGTAAATTGATGGAAAGGTCCTTAGGGATGGGATTTACGACCATTTAGAAAGATGCGGATTAATCCGGGATAGTCAGCACGGATTCGTGAAGGGCAAGTCGTGCCTCACAAATTTGAAAGAATTTTTTGAGGAGGTAACTAAGTGTGTTGATGAAGGTAGGGCAGTTGATGTCATATACATGGATTTTAGTAAGGCGTTTGATAAGGTCCCCCATGGTCGGCTTATGATGAAAGTGAGGAGGTGTTGGATAGAGGGAAAGTTGGCCGATTGGATAGGTAACTGGCTGTCTGATCGAAGACAGAGGGTGGTGGTGGATGGAAAATTTTCAGATTGGAGGCAGGTTGCTAGCGGAGTGCCACAGGGATCAGTGCTTGGTCCTCTGCTCTTTGTGATTTTTATTAATGACTTAGAGGAGGGGGCTGAAGGGTGGATCAGTAAATTTGCTGATGACACCAAGATTGGTGGAGTAGTGGATGAGGTGGAGGGCTGTTGTAGGCTGCAAAGAGACATAGATAGGATGCAAAGCTGGGCTGAAAAATGGCAAATGGAGTTTAACCCTGATAAATGTGAGGTGATTCATTTTGGTAGGACTAATTTAAATGTAGATTACAGGGTCAAAGGTAGGGTTCTGAAGACTGTGGAGGAACAGAGAGATCTTGGGGTCCATATCCACAGATCTCTAAAGGTTGCCACTGAAGTGGATAGAGCTGTGAAGACGGCCTATAGTGTGTTAGCTTTTATTAACAGGGGGTTGGAGTTTAAGAGCCGTGGGGTTACGCTGCAACTGTACAGGACCTTGGTGAGACCACATTTGGAATATTGTGTGCAGTTCTGGTCACCTCACTATAAGAAGGATGTGGAAGCGCTGGAAAGAGTGCAGAGGAGATTTACCAGGATGCTGCCTGGTTTGGAGGGTAGGTCTTATGAGGAAAGGTTGAGGGAGCTAGGGCTGTTCTCTCTGGAGCGGAGGAGGCTGAGGGGAGACTTAATAGAGGTTTATAAAATGATGAAGGGGATAGATAGAGTGAACGTTCAAAGACTATTTCCTTGGGTGGATGGAGCTATTACAAGGGGGCATAACTATAGGGTTTGTGGTGGGAGATATAGGAAGGATATCAGAGGTAGGTTCTTTACGCAGAGAGTGGTTGTGGTGTGGAACGGACTGCCTACAGTGATAGTGGAGTCAGACACTTTAGGAACATTTAAGCGGTTATTGGATAGGCACATGGAGCACACCAGGATGATAGGGAGTGGGATAGCTTGATCTTGGTTTCAGATAAAGCTCGGCACAACATCGTGGGCCGAAGGGCCTGTTCTGTGCTGTACTGTTCTATGTTCTAAAATATATCCCAGTGAGGAAGAAAGATGGTAACGGGGGTAAAAAACATCCATGGCTAAATGAGGAGGTCAAGGACAATATAAAGACCAAAACTAAGGTATATCATATTGCAAATGCCAGTGGCAGGTTCGATGATTGGGAAACTTTCAAACATAAACAAAGGGATACTAAAAATGTAATAAAAAGAGCGGAGGTAAATTACGAAAGAAAACAAGCACAAAATATCAAAAAGGATAGCAAAAGATTCTATAGATATATAAAAGGGAAGAGAGTCACTAGGGTGAATGTTGGTCCCTTGGAAGATGAAACCGGAGTGTTAATAATGGGGAACACTGAAATGGCAGAGATGTTAAATCAATACTTTGCCTCAGTTTTCATGGTGGAGGACACCAGTACCATTCCTATAGGAATGGGCATGTCAGAGTAATAGAAAGGGTACAACTTCGAGCAATCAACATCGATCGGGAAAAGAAACTCAGCAAACTATTGGGATTGAGAACTGACAAACCCCCCCTGGGATCGATGGCCTACATCCTAGGGTATTAAAGGAAGTGCTGGCGGAGATAACCTGTTGGACTTTAACATGGTGTTGTGAGATTTCTTACTGTGCCTACCCCAGTCCAACGTCGGCATCTCCACATCGTACTAGAGAAATTAATGGGACTGAAAGTTGATAAATCCCCTGGACCTGATGATCCACATGCCAGAGTGTCGAGGCTATAGAGATACTGGATGGGTGGGTGGTCATCATCCAAAATTCTAGATCCCAGAACAGTTCCTACAGATAAAGGTTATAAATATAACCCCACTGTTTAAGAAAGGAGTGAGAGAAAATGGGGAATTACAAACCTGTTGGGCAGACATCAGTAGTCGGGAAAATGCTCGAATCTATTCTAAAGGATGTGATAACTAGGTGGAGTGCAGGCCTACAGCAAATCTGTCTGACAACTGTTAGATCTTGCAAGCTGTGCCCAGCGTACATTCTAATTCTATCTATTGCTCTTGTTCTATGATGGGCCTGATGGGATATACCCCAGAATACAGAGAGGCAAGGGAGGAATTGGTGGGGCCTTGAGAGAAATCTTTGTATCCTCACTGGCTACAGGGAAGGTCCCAGAGGATTGGAGAATAGCCAATGTTGTTCCTTTGTTTAAGGATAGCAAGAATAATCCAGGTAATCACAGGCCGGTGAGCCTGACGTCAGTGGTAAGGAAATTATTGGAAGGATTCTTTGAGACAGGATTTACTCCCACTTGGAAATAAGTGGACACATTAGGGAGAGGCAACATGGTTTTGTGAAGGGGAGGTCACGTCACACTTATTTGATCGAGTTTTTCGAGGAAGTGATGAAGGTAATGGAGTTTAGTGATGAGGGTAGGACAGTGGATGTTGTCTATGTGGACTTCAGTAAGGTCGTTGACAAGATCCCTCATGGCAGACTGGTGCAGAAGATGAAGTTGCATGGGATCAGAAGTGAGCTGGCAAGGAGGATACAGAACTGGCTCTGTCATAGAAGACAGAGGGTAGCAGTGGAATGCTACCCTCAGCGTTTCTGAATGGAGGGTGTTAGTGGCATCACTCAGGGATCAGTGCTGGGACCTTTGCTGTTTGGAGGATAACGTAACTGGTTTGATTAGTAAGTTTGCGGACGACACAAAGGTTGGTGCACTTGTGGACAGCGATGAGGAACATCAGAGGATACAGCAGGATATAGTTTGGTTGGAGACTTGGGCGGAGGGATGGCAGATGAAGTTTAATACGGACAAATGTGAGATAATGCATACAGAGAGGAAATATACAGGAAATGGCAGAACCCTTAGGAGCATTGATAGGCAGGGGGATCTGGTCTGGGTGTACAGGTACACAGATCACTGAAAGTGGCAACGCAGGTGGAAAAGGTAGTCAAGAAAGCATACGGCATGCTTGCCTTCATCGGTTGGGGCACGGAGTTTAAAAATTGGCAAGTCATGTTGCAGCTTTATAGAACCTTAGTTAGGCCACACTTGGAATATAGTGTTCAATTCTGGTTGCCACACTACCAGAAGGATGGGGAGGCTTTGGAGAGAGCACAGAAAAGAATTACCAGGATGTTGCCTGGTATGGAGGGCATTAGCTGTGAGGAGAGGTTAGAGAAACTGGAACGACGGAGTTGAGGGGATAGAAATCTACAAGATTATGAGAGGCACGGGCAGAGTGGATAGTCAGAAACTTTTTCCCAGCGTGGAAGAGTCAATTACTAGTTTAAGGTGCGAGCGGCAAGGTATAAAGGAGATATATGAGGCAGGTTTTTTTTTACACAGAGGGTGGTGAGTGCCTGGAACTCACTGCTGGAGGAAGTAGTAGAAGCAGATATGATAGTGACTGTTAAGGGGCGTCTAGAAAAATACATGAATAGAATAGGAATGGGGGGTTATGGCCCCTGGAAGGGTAGGGGGTTTTAGTTCAGTCGGACAGCATGGTCAGTGCAGGTTTGGAGGGCCAAAAGGCCTGTTCCTGTGCTGTAATTTTCTTTGTTCTTTGGATGATGACTATAACACGACATTCTGCACTCTCCCCTTTCCTTCTCTATGAATGGTATGCTTTGTCTGTATAACATGCAAGAAACATTACTTTTCACTGTATACTAATACATGTGACAAGAATAAATCAAATCAAATCAGCTTAGTATGGAATATCTGTGAACTTCACCTTTCACCAGGTGTAAGAGGCAGAGTATTTGGTGCCCCTGAGGAAAGATGCCCTTGCTATAGAGGGAGTACAGCGAAGGTTTACCAGGCTGATTCCTGGGATGGTAGGTCTGTCATGAGGAGAGACTAAGTCAGTTGGAATTATATTCACTGGAGTTTAGAAGAGTGAGAGGGGATCTCATAGAAACTTATAAAATTCTAACAGGGTTAGATAGGGTAGATTCAGAAAGAATGTTCCCAATAGTGGGGGAGTCCAGAACTGGGGGCCATAGTTTGAGAATAAGTGGTAAACCTTTTAGAACTGAGGCGAGGAGACATTTCTTCACCCAGAGGGTGGTGATTGTGTGGAATTCACTCCCAACGAATGTAGTTGAGGCCAAAACGTTGTCTGGTTTCAAGAAGAAGCGCATCAAGGTGGATATATCCCCGGGACCTGATGAAGTGTATCCCAGGACATTGTGGGAGGCTAGGGAAGAAATTGCGGGTCCCCTGGCAGTGATATTTAAATCATCGATAGTCACGGGTGAGGTGCCTGAAGATAGGAGGGTGTCAAATGTTGTGCCTTTGTTTAAAAAGGGCTGCAGGGAAAAGCCTGGGAACTCCAGGCCAGTGAGCCTCACATCCATGGTGGGCAAGTTGTTGGAAGATATTTTGAGAGACAGGATCTACAGGCATTTAGAGATGCAACGACTGATTAGGGACAGTCAGCATGGCTCTGTGAGTGGAAAATCATGTCTCACAAATTTGATTGAGTTTTTTGAAGGGGTAACCAAGGAGGTAGATGAGGGCAGTGCAGTCGATATTGTCTACATGGACTTTAGCAAGGCCTTTGACAAGATACCGCATGGTAGGTTGTTGCATAAGGTTAAATTTCATGGGATCCAGGGTGAGGTAGCTAAATGGATACAAAACTGGCTTGATGACAGAATGTGGAGATGCCGGCGTTGGACTGGGGTGAACACAGTAAGAAGTCTCACAACACCAGGTTAAAGTCCAACAGGTTTATTTGGTAGCAAACACCATAAGCTTTCGGAGCGCTGCTCCTTGGTCAGATGGAGTGGAAATGTGCTCTCAAACAGTGCACAGAGACACAAAATCAAGTTACAGAATACTGATTAGAATGCGAATCCCTACAGCCAGCCAGGTCTTAAAGATACAGACAATGTGGGTGGAGGGAGCATTAAGCACAGGTTAAAGAGATGTGTATTGTCTCCAGACAGGACAGCCTGCAAGTCCAGGAGGCAAGCCGTGGGGGTTACTGATAATGTGACATAAATCCAACATCCCGGTTTAGGCCGTCCTCATGTGTGCGGAACTTGGCTATCAGTTTCTGCTCAGCGAATGTGCGCTGTCGTGTGTCGTGAAGGCCGCCTTGGAGAACGCTTACCTGAAGATCCGAGACTGAATGCCCGTGACTGCTGAAGTGCTCCCCCACAGGAAGAGAACAGTTTTGCCTGGTGATTGTCGAGTGGTGTTCATTCATCCGTTGTCGTAGCGTCTGCATGGTTTCCCCAACGTACCATGCCTCGGGACATCCTTTCCTGCAGCGTATCAGGTAGACAACGTTGGCTGAGTTGCAAGAGTAGGTACCGTGTACCTGGTAGATGGTGTTCTCACGTGAGATGGTGGCATCCATGTCGATGATCCGGCACGTCTTGCAGAGGTTGCTGTGGCAGGGTTGTGTGTTGTCGTGGTCACTGTTCTCCTGAAGGCTGGGTAGTTTGCTGCGGACAATGGTCTGTTTGATGTTGCACGGTTGTTTGAAGGCAAGAAGTGTGGGTGTGGGGATGGCCATGGCGAGATGTTCGTCTTCATCAATGACATGTTGAAGGCTCTGGAGGAGATGCCGTAGCTTCTCCGCTCCGGGGAAGTACTGGACGACGAAGGGTACTCTGTCCACTGTGTCCCGTGTTTGTCTTCTGAGGAGGTCGGTGCGGTTTTTCGCTGTGGCGTGTCGGAACTGTTGATCGATGAGTTGAGCGCCATATCCTGTTCTTGAGAGGGCATCTTTCAGCGTCTGGAGGTGTCTGTTGCGACCCTCCTCATCTGAGCAGATCCTGTGTATTCGGAGGGCTTGTCCATAGGGGATGGCTTCTTTAACGTGTTTAGGGTGGAAGCTGGAGAAGTGGAGCATCATGAGGTTATCCATGGGCTTGCGGTACAGTGAGGTGCTGAGGTGACCGTCCTTAATGGAGATGCGTGTGTTCAAGAATGCAACCGATTCCGGAGAGTAGTCCATGGTGAGTCTGATGGTGGGATGGAATGGAACTTGTTGATGTCATCATATAGTTGTTTCAGTGATTGCTCACCATGACTCCAAAGGAAGAAAATGTCATTGATGTATCTAGTGTATAGCACACGGAACAGCCATGGGGACCAAATTTGCACCTCAATATGCCAACATCTTCATGCACAGGTTCGAACAAGACTTTTTCACCGCACAGGACCTACAACCAATGCTATACACTAGATACATCGATGACATTTTCTTCCTTTGAAGTCATGGTGAGCAATCACTGAAACAACTATATGATGACATCAACAAGTTCCATCCCACCATCAGACTCACCATGGACTACTCTCCGGAATCGGTTGCATTCTTGGACACACGCATCTCCATTAAGGACGGTCACCTCAACACCTCACTTTACCGCAAGCCCACGGATAACCTCATGATGCTCCACTTCTCCAGCTTCCACCCTAAACACGTTAAAGAAGCCATCCCCTACGGACAAGCCCTCCGAATACACAGGATCTGCTCGGATGAGGAGGATCGCAACAGACACCTCCAGACGCTGAAAGATGCCCTCATAAGAACAGGATATGGTGCTCGACTCATCGATCAACAGTTCTGACGCGCCACAGCGAAAAACCTCACCGACCTCCTCAGAAGACAAACACGGGACACGGTGGACAGAGTACCCTTCGTCGTCCAGTACTTCCCCGGAGTGGAGAAGCTACGGCATCTTCTCCGGAGCCTTCAACATGTCATTGATGAAGACGAACATCTCGCCAAGGCCATCCCCACACCCCCACTTTTTGCCTTCAAACAACTGCGCAACATCAAACAGACCATTGTCTGCAGCAAACTACCCAGCCTTCAGGAGAACAGTGACCACGACAACACACAACCCTGCCACAGCAACTCTGCAAGACGTGCCGGATCATCGACACGGATGCCATCATCTCACGTGAGAACACCATCTACCAGGTACACGGTACCTACTCTTGCAACTCAGCCAACGTTGTCTACCTGATACGCTGCAGGAAAGGATGTCCCGAAGCATGGTACATTGGGGAAATCATGCAGACGCTACGACAACGGATGAATGAACACCACTCGACAATCACCAGGCAAGACTGTTCTCTTCCTGTGGGGGAGCACTTCAGCAGTCACGGGCATTCAGTCTCGGATCTTCAGGTAAGCGTTCTCCAAGGCGGCCTTCACGACACATGACAGCGCAGAGTCGCTGAGCAGAAACTGATAGCCAAGTTCCGCACACATGAGGACGGCCTAAACCGGGATGTTGGATTTATGTCACATTATCAGTAACCCCCACAGCTTGCCTCCTGGACTTGCAGGCTGTCCTGTCTGGAGACAATACACATCTCTTTAACCTGTGCTTAATGCTCCCTCCACCCACATTGTCTGCATCTTTAAGACCTGGCTGGCTGTAGGGATTCGCATTCTAATCAGTATTCTGTAACTTGATTTTGTGTCTCTGTGCACTTTTGAGAGCACATTTCCACTCCATCTGACCAAGGAGCAGCGCTCCGAAAGCTTATGGTGTTTGCTACCAAATAAACCTGTTGGACTTTAACCTGGTGTTGTGAGACTTCTTGATGACAGAAGCCAGAGGGTGGTTGTAGAGAATTGTTTTTCACACTGGAGACCTGTGACCAGCGGTGTGCCTCAGGGATCGGTGCTGTGTCCACTTTTACTTGTCATTTATATTAATGATTTGGATGAGAACATAGGAGGCATGGTTAGTAAGTTTGCAGATGACACCAAGGTTGGTGGCATAGTGGACAGTGAAGAAGATTATCTTGGATTGCAAAGGGATCTTGATCAATTGGGCCAGTGGGCTGACGAATGGCAGATGGAGTTTAATTTAGATAAATGCGAGGTGATGCATTTTGGTAGATTGAACCAGGGCAGGATTTACTCAGTTAATGGTAGGGCGTTGGGGAGAGTTACAGAACAAAGAGATCTTTCGATAAGGTCCCCCATGCAAGGCTTCTCGAAAAAGTGAGAGGGCATGGGATCCAAGGGGCTGCTGCCCGGTGGATCCAGAACTGGCTTGCCCAAAGGAGGCAGAGGGTGGGTATAGATGGGTCTTTTTCTAAATGGAGGTCGGTCACCAGTGGTGTGCCCCAGGGATCTGTTCTGGGACCCTTGCTGTTTGTCATTTTCATAAATGACCTGGATGAGGAAGCGGAGGGATGGGTTGGTAAGTTTGCCGACGACACGAAGGTTGGTGGGGTTGTGGATAGTCTGGAGGAATGTCAGAAGTTACAGAGGGACATAGATAGGATGCAAGACTGGGCGGAGAAGTGGCAGATGGACTTCGACCCAGATAAATGCGTCGTGGTCCATTTTGGTAGGACAAATGGGATGAAGGAGTACAATATAAAGGGAAGGACTCTTAGTACGGTAGAGGATCAGAAGGACCGGGTCCATAGGACTCTGAAATCGGCCCCGCAGGTGGAGGAGGTGGTTAAGAAGGCGTATGGTGTGCTGGCCTTTATCAATCGAGGGATTGAGTTTAGGAGTCTGGGGATAATGATGCAGCTATATAAGACCCTCGTCAGACCCCACTTGGAGTACTGTGCTCAGTTCTGGTCGCCTCACTATAGGAAGGATGTGGAAAAGATTGAAAGGGTGCAGAGGAGATTTACAAGGATGTTGCCTGGATTGAGTGGCATGCCTTATGAGGATAGGCTGAGGGAGCTCGATCTTTTCTCCTTGGAGAGACGAAGGATGAGAGGAGACCTAATAGAGGTGTATAAGATGTTGAGAGGCATAGATCGGGTGGACTCTCAGAGGCTTTTTCCCAGGGTGGAAATGTCTGCTACGAGAGGACACAGGTTTAAGGTGCTGGGGGGTAGGTACAGGGGAGATGTTCGGGGTAAGTTTTTCACACACAGGGTGGTGGGCGAGTGGAATCGTCTGCCGTCAGGGTTGGTGGAGGCGAACTCAATAGGGTCTTTTAAGAGACTCCTGGATGAGTACATGGAGCTTAATAGGATAGAGGGTTATAGGTAGGTCTAGAAGGTAGGGATGTGTTCGGCACAACTTGTGGGCCGAAGGGCCTGTTTGTGCTGTAGTTTTTCTATGTTTCTATCTATGGGTACATGTTCATAGCTCCTTGAAAGTGGCATCACAGGTGGACAGAGTGGTAAAGGCGGCATTCGGCATGCTTGGCGTCTTTGGTCAGAACATTGAATACCGGAGTTGGGACGTCTTGTTAAAGTTGTACAAGACATTGGTAAGGCCACACTTGGAACACTGTGTACAGTTCTGGTCACCCTATTTTAGGAAGGATATTATTAAATTACAAGTTACAGAGGGAACTAGGATGCTACTGGGACTTGATGGTTTGAGTTATAAGGAGAGGCTGGATAGACTGGGACTTTTTTCTCTGGAGCATAGAAGGCTGAGGGGTGATCTTATGGAGGTCTATAAAATAATGAGGGGCATAGATCAGCTAGATAGTCAATATCTTTTCCCAAAGTTAGGGGAGTCTAAAACTAGAGGGCATAGGTTTAAGGTGAGAGGAGAGAGATACAAAAGGGACCAGAGGGGCAATTTTTTCACACAGAGGATGGTGAGTGTCTGGAACAAGCTGCCAGAGGTAGTAGTAGAGGTGGGTACAATTTTGTCTTTTAAAAAGCGTTTAGACAGTTACATGGATATGATGGGTATAGAGGGATATGGGCCAAATGTGGGTAACTGGGACTAGCTTAGCGGTTTAAAAAAAAGGGCGGCATGGACAAGTTGGACCGAAGGGCCTGTTTCCCTGCTGTAAACCTCTATGACTCTAAGAAATTAGATATGGCTCTTGGGGATAAAGGGATCAAGGGACATTGGGGGCGGGAGGGGTCAGAATATTGATTTTGATGATCAAGATGTATGGTGAAGTAGGCTCAAAGGGCTGAATGGCCGACTCCTGCTTCTCGTTTCTATTAGCCATGATCTAATTGAATGCTGGAATATGCTTTCGTGAGTGGCAGAATGGTTGCCTCGTGAATCTGTGCTCCTATCTGCAAATGGGCTTTCCCTAACTCCATCAATCAGACTATATCCAGCTACCTTGGAAGTGAATGCAATCTGAAGTTGAGAAAAAAATTTCTAAACAAAGCACACAATATTTGATGCGAACAGCCACCCACCTGTATTAGTGCTATCCTGAGACTGTGGTTGACTCTCTTGAGAGTCACCCATCGATTCAGAGCTAGATAGGAGTTCCACAATTTCACCCATCCTAGTTGAAGCTTTCTTCTTGCGTCTGCCTTCTGACTCGATGCCATCATCCTCATCAGAGCTCTCACTAAGATCATCAAAACCAAAGTATTTGATTTTATAGTTGGCGGCACCACCAGTGGATCGGAGTGAATCTTCCTCTCCCTCCTGTTCATCAAACCCAAAGAATTCCAGCTTTGCATCCTTTTTGGACTTGGACTGGGTTGGTCGGAATCTGACTGTGGTCTTGCTCGCTGCAGCTTCGGTTTTTTTCCGCAACCGGCCTGCTTCCCCCAGGTCAGCTGCACCGGTGGTGAACTCGTCCATGCTACGGTCTGTGGTGTCCTGAAGTGTGACATTGCATGATAGATAAGATGAGGGCAAGGTGATGGTGTCTTTTGCAGTCCGAGCTGTAGATGTCTTTCCTGTTGTCCCTGATGAAAATTTCGTGTCTGGTTTTAGGCTTTCCTTGCTCAATGTCAGGTCAGCCTGCGCAGATTTCCCAGTGCCATCAATTATTTTATCAAAATTTGTCATGCCAGCACCTCCTGGTTTACCTTTATTCGATCGACAATATGTCCTGCAGTTTGACCTGAGGGGCTGCGAATCATTTTCGATCTCTTCATCCTTAAAGCTACTATGTTCCACCCGTCCAAAAGTCCCTTGGTTACCTTTCACTTCCAAAGGCTTGTTGGGATTTAAGGAAGTGCCTCCCTGTTTGCTCTGCCTGCAGTCAGAGGCCTCATTTTTGACACAGGGCATACGGCCAAGTCCACCAACCCATGGTTGGAATTCTGTCCTCTGAAGTATTTCAGAGGGCGAACCTGAGCTCTTCATGATCTCATCCCAACTATCTGAGGCTGATCCATCAGTTTTAAAGCTAGACAGCATTGGACTAGGTGCCTTAGGTTTCTTTTCATTTTCAGTTGCATTCTTGTTCTTAGGAAAACTGTTTTTCTCAATTCCTTCTCTCAATGGATCTTGGTGCTTTGCTTCTGCAGAAGAAAAAAATTCAAAACAATTTTCAATAAATAAACTCCAGTTCATAGTTTCCTCTTCCTTAACTGCAGCTGAATTTTAGATTGCAATTTCTAATTTCTCTATTCCCCAGCCCCCTCTATCACAATTGTGTGAAAATTTATGTTTGTGTTCCAGCCCTAGAGTACTCAAGTAACTTTACTGCAGAAGTAGAATCCCACAATTAGATGTGATCCACAAGATAAAGAATCCTGGAAATAGTCAAAGGAGTTGTATCTATTGCCCTGTTAATCCAACTTTTCTCAAGTCCATCATAATTAATTCTCTTGAAACCCAGAAACTAACATAGGCAAGTGCAAAAGCCATTGTCTACAAAGCAAGATCCCAGAAACAGTAGAGATGAAAATGCAGTTGATTTTATTTGGCCAATGTTTTGAGTGTAGATGATCCTTCGTCAGAGCTCTGACAAAAGGTCATCGAGATTCGAAACGTTGGTTCTATCCTCTCTCCACAGATGCTTCCAGACCTGCTGAGATTTTCCAGTATTTTCTGTTTTTGTTCAGGTTCCAGCATCCACAGTATTTTGCTTTGATTTCATTTTGGTTGGCTTTTTACAGAAAGGACTCTGTCCTTCAGAGAACACAGGGAGATCTGTAACATTCAATGACGCAGGGAAACAATCTCCCATATTTGCTCCATCAAAAAGGCAGCACTTTTGACAATGTATATAGTGCTGATTCTATGTTCAGGTGTTTCAGTGGGTCTCAAAGCCACAACTGACACAAGAAACTGGCACTGAAATGTTGTTTCGTATTAAAGGGATTATCTTTCTGGCAGGGTTTCTGCCCAGTCACAACATTTCTGCCCGAAATTTTCAATGAAAACAGATTTAACTGAAATCTATTCGGTAATATTTTATTCAGCGTGCTAATCTGTACAGCATTTCACAAACATATGCGCAATATACACACATTCTATTCCTGAATGGAATTGATCAATTGGAATGATGTTACCAAGCTGGACATGGAAAATGCCTGTTTGTAAGCAAAAACCAGCAGTCTGAAATCAAGTTAATGACAAGCGTTGGTTTACCTGCTACTTTTAAATCTTCAGGTTCGCAGCTTATACTGATTTAGCACCATCAACTTAGAGTCAGTAAAAAAATCAATTTGCAATTTAAACCACTCCGTCCACATGCTAAACAGCATCTTATTCAGCAGCAAATTACTTGAATTGCACTCAATAGACCCAAACAAAACAGGAATGTTGTTTAGAAATGAAAAACAGAAGACAAGTCAATGGGAATTGCACCAGATTCTATGACAAACACCTTGAAACCCACAAAGATTTAACACTTTCTCCATTCAAAAGGTAGCAAAAGAATTGATATTACATTTGTTAAAGCCCTTAAATTTTGAGGGGACAGGAAACAGTACGTGAAATGAGAGCTGTAAGGTCTCCAGTTCATCACCTGTTGTTGCTGGCAAGTACATGCGAGGACAAAAAGTAGTGAAACTGCTGTACAACGGAAAATAATTCCCCATATCTGACCCTGAACAAGAGAGCGCTACCACGACAATATCTCAGAAACATGTACCCACAAGGGCTGCAGGAACAAAATTCAAAGAGAACTATACAAAAGCAATGTGGTTGACTCTTAAAATGCCATCTGAAATACACTCAGTTCAAGGGCAATTAGAAATGAGCAATAAGTTCTGGCCCAGCCAGGGACGCGCTCATCCCCTGAACGGATATAAAGAAGAATGGCCACCTCTGCATGTCAGAACCTAGGTTGGCCAACTGGAGTCTCTAGTCTGCTAGTACAAAGTGTCCTGTAACCATTCTTTCATAATAGGCAGAACATTTAACCATCTTGGAAAATCAGGCAGTGGGTACACACCATTTGTCAAAGAGAGTGTAGAGATGAGAGTCATGTGACATGAACCTCAAGTTTGTGGAAACAGAATAGTGCTGTTTGGATCTACAAAGTTGTCTGCCATTTTTACTATCTATAAGCAGCAGCACAGAAAATGGGCTCTGGCCGCCATCTCCTTCTGAACTTCTGTACCATTGCCCAGAAGACGAATCTCTGGTGTCTACATCATCGTGGATTTCAACTCTCCTGGAAAAGTGAATCATGCAGCATCAACTTTCAGCCTACCGACCTCTATGAAGGAATACCTCATTGGACTTTGATTCTGGACTCTTGGGAAAAATCACCTGTTGTTACAGGCAAATACGTGAGGGGGCAAAAAGCAGTGATACTGCAGTAGAACGGACAATAATTCCCTAAACCACTCACTGAAAGCAGCACAAAGTCATTTTCACGTGTCAGGATAAACTGGTTCTACTAACCAGGCAGCGTCAACACCTGCATAAAGCTTAAAGCTTCAACCTTGGCATGAACTGGAAACCTTACAGCTCTCATTTCTAGCCACTCACACAATGTGTTTTTACACACTAATTAGCCTCTGAGATTTAATGGATTGTGAAATAAAAAGTCAATACTTTTTTCTTCAATTTTTTAAGAACAAATCACAATGGCAAGATTTTACCCTTCATAATACTGCCCAGGGCAACAAGAAGTTTCAAGTGCACAGTAACAATGAGGTAAATTAATGTACACTCAGGTTCAAGCTGGAGGAGCGGGATATTTCTGCCATTGCTCAGATTCTCAGTATGGCAAAACAAAATTACTGCCATACAGTTTGCAACAGTTTAGTAGGCAAGTCACATTTCCATTGCTGGTTAACCCAAAACAGTCAAGACCAACAGGTTTCAGAGCACGGGCATCACATATTTCTTTATGAAAATGATATTGCAGAGAGGCAAATCAACATTTTAAAGGAATTAAAGCAATAACTTTCAGCTATTTGGAACTTTAAAAAGGAAGGACCACGGAGAGGAAGTCACCAATATGTAGGAATACCAACGTCCTCTGAACTGCCTAACTTATTAATTTGAAGAGAGGTGTACAGCACAAATCAGCCCATTACGGCTCTGCCATCCCTTTGTTTGAACGATCAGATACTAATCCCACTGCTCTGCAATTTCCCTTTGGATCGCCCATCATTATTGGTTCAAAATTTTATCTAATTTTCCTTTAAATGATGCAGTGATCACTGCCTCAACTACTCCCATGTGGTAAAGGCCCAGGATAATTGGAGTATTCAGTTCCTACTCAATTCCAGATAGTGAAGCAGTCCATATTTGCATGTAGAAAGACCTGGATAGCACCCAGATGTGGGTTTATAAATGGCACATTTACATTTCTACCGCACAGTGCCAGGCAATGACCACCTCCAAAAATAAAATACATATCCACTTCCCCCTCACCAAATCCATCAGCATTGGGGAGGATGACTAGAAATAAATAAAGGAGCGTATTTTAGGACTAGGAAACTGTAAATGTTCCACAGACCAGAGTTTGAACACTTCTGGATTTCAGAGTTCACATTTGTCAGAGAGAGGGGCCCATTGCTGATTTGGCAATTAAGCACCAGGCAGGAAGTACATGGAAAAATCCCTCTCTGTTCAGTACCTCCATGGTTTCAGACTTTCCGTCCATTTAGGGGAATCTCTGACAAATAAGGTAATGTCTTTTGAACTCCTGTATTCCAAACTGGGGATATTGACAAACACAAATTAGGAATAGGAGGCCACTCAGTCCTTCAAGCCTGCTCCACCATTCAATAAGATCATGGCTGATCCGACCACAACCCAAACCCTACATTCCTTCTACACCCAGTAACCTTGCTTCCCATTCCTTATCAAGAATCTATCTAGCTCAGCCTTAAAAATATTCAAAGACTCTGCCTTTTGAGAAACATAGTTACAGAGACTCTCAACCAAAGAACAAAGAAAACTACAGCACAGGAACAGGCCCTTCGGCCCTCCAAGCCTGCACCGACCATGCTGCCCGACTTAACTAAAACCCCTTACTCTTCCGGGAACCATATCCCTCTATTCCCATCCTATTCATGTATTTGTCAAGACGCCCCTTAAAAGTCACTACCATATCCGCTTCCACGGCCTTCCCCGGCAACGGGTTCCAGGCACCCATCACCCTCTCGTACATCTCCTATAAACCTTGCTCCTCGCACCTTAAACCTGTGCCCCTAATAACTGACTCCTCCACCCTGGGAAAAAGCTTCTGACTATCCACTTTGTCCATGCCTCTCATAATCTTGTAGACTTCTATCAGGTCGCCCCTCAACCTCCATCGTTCCAGTGAGAACAAACCAAGTTTCTCCAACCTCTCCTCATAGCTAATGCCCTCCATACCAGGCAACCTCCAGGTAAATCTTTTCTGTACCCTCTCAAAAGCCTCCACATCCTTCTGATAGTGTGGCGATCAGAACTGAACACTATATTCCAAGTGCGGCCTAACTAAGGTTCTATAAAGCTGCAACATGACTTGCCAATTTTTAAACTCAATGCCCCAAAGAAACCCACAGAAACAATTTCTCCTTGTCCGTCACAAATGAATAACCCCTTATTTTTAAACAATTCTAGATTCTCTGACAAGAGGAAACATCCTTTCCATAACCTGGTTAATACACCTCAGGATCTTGAAGGTTTCAATCAAGTCGCCTCTTACTCTTCCAAACTCTCATAAATACAAACCTAACCTCTCCAACCATAACAAACAGTAATAAGGGTCTTTTTCAGGTTGGAGGACAGTAACCAGTTGGTTCAGTGCTGTGAAGCTCTTCATCACAAAATCACAGATTACTACAGTGCCGAAGAGGCCCTTCGGCCCATCGAGTCTGCACCGACACATGAAATGCTCTGACCTGCCCACCTAATTCCACTTGCCAACACTTGGCCTTGAATGTTATGGCATGCTATGTACTCACCCAGGTACTTTTTAAAGGATGTGAGGAATCCCACCTCCACCACCCTCCCAGGCAGTGCATTCCAGACCGTCACCCCCTCTGGCTAAAAAGGTTTTTTCCTCAAATCTCCCCTAAACTTCCCATCCCTCACTTTTAACTTGTGTCCCCTCTTAACTGACCCTTCAACTAAGGGGAACAGCTGCTCCCTATCCACCCTGTCCATGCCCCTCAATCTTGAACACCTTGATCAGGTCGCCCCTCAGTCCTCTCTGCTCCAGAGAAAATAACCCAAGCCGATCCAACCTCTCTTCATAACTTAAATGTTCATCCCAGACAGAATGCTGGTGAATCTCCTCTGCACCCCCTCCAGTGCGTTCATGTCCTTCCAATAATGTGGCAACCAGAACTGCACACAGTACTCCAGCTGTGGCCTCACCAAAGTTCTATACAACGCCATCATGACCTCTCTGCTTTTGTAATCTACACCCCGATTGATAAAGGTGAGTGTGCCATATGCCTTTTTCACCGCCCTATTAACCTGTCTTTCCGCCTTCAGAGATCTATGGACAAACACGCCAAGATCCCTTTGTTCTTTGGAACTTCCCAGTGTCAGACCTTTCATACTTCCTTGTCAAATTACTCCTTCCAAAGTGCATCATCTCACACTTTTCAGGGCTAAATTCCATCTGCCACTTATCTGCCCATTTCATCTATATCTTCCTGTAATCTAAGACACTCAACCTCACTGTTAACCACGCAACCAATCTTTGTGTCATCGGCAAACTTACTGATCCTACCCCCCACATAGTTGTCTATGTCATTTATATAAATGACGAATAATAGGGGGCCCAAGCACGGATCCCTGTGGTACATCACTGGTCACTGGCCTCATGATGTGGAGATGCCGGCGTTGGACTGGGGTAAACACAGTAAGAAGTCTCACAGCACCAGGTTGATTAACCTGGTGTTGAGAGACTGCACTGGCCTCCAGTCATTAAAGCAGCCACCTGTCACCACCCTCTGCCTCCTACCGCTAAGCCAATTATGAATCCACCTCGTCAGATCACCCTGTATCCCATGCGCATTAGCCTTCTTAATAAGTCTCCTATGTGGGACTTTGTCAAAGGTTTTGCAGAAATCCATGTAAACTACAACAACCACACTACCCTCATCCACGGTTACATGCTCAAAAAATACAATCAGATTTGTTAGGCATGACCTCCCTCTGACAAAACCATGCTGACTATCCCTGATCAAACCTTGCCTCTCCAAATGGAGATCGATTCTCTCCTTCAGAATCTTCTCCAGTAGTTTCCCAGCCACAGATGTGAGATTCACTGGTCTGTAGTTCCCTGGCTTGTCGTTCCCTGGCTTGTCTCTACAACCTTTCTTAAATAGCAGAACCACATTAGCTGTTCTCCAGTCCTCTGGCACCTCTCCAGTGAGAAGTCTCACAACACCAGGTTAAAGTCCACAGGTTTATTTGGTAGTACAAGCCACAAAGCTTTCAGAGCGCTGCTCCTTCATCAGGTAAGTGGGAGCTCTGTTCACAAGCAGGGAATATAAAGACACAAACTCAATTTACAAAATAATGGTTGGAATGCGAGTCTTTACAGGTAATCAAGTTTTAAAGGTACAGACAATGTGAATGGAGAGAGGGTTAAGCACAGGTTAAAGAGATGTGTATTGTCTCCAGACAGAACAGTTAGTGAGATTTTGCAAGCCCAGGCAAGTTGTGGGGGTTACAGATAGTATGACATGAACCCAAGATCCCAGTTGAGGCCGTCCTCACGTGTGCGGAACTTGGCTATCAGTTTCTGCTCAGCGATTCTGCGTTGTCGTGTGTTGTGAAGGCCGCCTTGGAGAACGCTTACCCGAAGGTCAGAGGTTGAATGCCCGTGACTGCTGAAGTGTTCCCCAACAGGAAGGGAACATTCTTGCCTGGTGATTGTCGAGCGGTGTTCATTCATCCGTTGTCGTAGCGTCTGCATGGTCTCCCCAATGTACCATGCCTCGGGACATCCTTTCCTGCAGCGTATCAGGTAGACAACGTTGGCTGAGTTGCAAGAGTATGTACCTGGTGGATGGTGTTCTCACGTGAGATGATGGCATCCGTGTCGATGATCCGGCACGTCTTGCAGAGGTTGCTGTGGCAGGGTTGTTTGGTGCCGTGGTCACTGTTCTCCTGAAGGCTGGGTAGTTTGCTGCAGACAATGGTCTGTTTGAGGTTGTGCGGTTGTTTGAAGGCAAGATGTGGGGGTGTGGGGATGGCCTTGGCGATCTGTGTTCGTCTTCATCGATGATATGTTGAAGGCTCCAGAGAAGATGTTGTAGCTTCTCCGCTCTGGGGAAGTACTGGATGACGAAGAGTACTCTATCCACCGTGTCCCGTGTATGTCTTGAGGTTGCCAGTGTGGTTTGTCGCTGTGGCACGTCGGAACTGTCGATCGTTGAGTCGGGCGCCATATCCTGTTCTTATGAGGGCATCTTTCAGTGGGTCTGGAGATGTCTGTTGCGATCCTCCTCATCTGAGCAGATCCTGTGTATATAGAAGGCTTGTCCGTAGGGGATGGCTTCTTTAACGTGTTTAGGGTGGAAGCTGGAGAAGTGGAGCACCGTGAGGTTATCCATGGGCTTGCGATACAGTGAAGTGCTGAGGTGACCGTCCTTGATGGAGATGTGTGTGTCCAGGAATGCAACCGATTCTGGAGAGTAGTCCCTGGTGAGTCTGATGGTGGGATGGAACTTATTGATGTCATCATATAGTTGTTTCAGTGATTCAATGAAGGAAGAAAATGTCATCGATGTATCTAATGTATAGCATCGGTTGAAGGTCCTGTTCGAACCTGTGCATGAAGATGTTGGCATATTGAGGTGCGAATTTGGTTCCCATGGCTGTTCCGTTCTGGATGAAGAACTGGCTGTTGAAGGTGAACATGATGCGGAGACGCCGGCGTTGGACTGGGGTAAACACAGTAAGAAGTTTAACAACACCAGGTTAAAGTCCAACAGGTTTATTTGGTAGCAAAAGCCACACTAGCTTTGTTGAAAGTGAAGACATTGTGGTCCAGGATGAAGTGGATGAGTTGTAAAATTGCATCTGGAGATTGGCAGTTGTCGGCGTTGAGTACTGAGGCAGTTGCAGCAATGCCATCGTGTGAGGGATGCTGGTATAGAGTGCCAAGACATCCATTGTGACGAGGAGTGCTCCTGGTTCAACTGCTCCATGTGTGCTGAGTTTCTGTAGGAAGTCTGTAGTGTTGCGACAAAAGGTGGGGGTTCGTTGTACAATGGGTTTCAGGATGCCCTCGATGTAGCTGGAGAGGTTCTCGCACAGGGTCCCATTGCCCAATACGATGGGACGGCCGGGTGTGTTGGCCTTGCGTATCTTCGGGAGGCAGTAGAGATCTCCAACGCGGGGAATACATGGGATGAGAGCACGGAGGGTGCTCTGAAGGTCCGGATCAAAGGTCTTGATTAGTCTGTTGAGTTGACGGGTGTGTTCTTTGGTCCGATCTGCAGGTAACCGTCTGTAGTGTTCCTCATTGCTCAGTTGGTGGTACACTTCTTTGCAGTAATCCGTTCTGTTCAGTATGACAGTGGCCCCTTCTTTGTCTGCTGGTTTGATGACAATGTTGCGATTGGTCTTGAGAGCGTGGATTGCGTTGCCTTGTGCTTGGGTGACGTACGGGGCTTTCTTGAGTGCGGCTGATGAATCTGGCATTTACGCCAGGCTTGGGCATACATGTCGAGTCGAGGGCAGCGGCCTTCCGGAGGAGTCCAATTCGACTCTTTCCTCTTCGGTTGCTGCACCGCGATCTCTCTGTCGGCTGTTCCAGTTCATTGGCTGTCTCATTGTGTTCGCTGTTGGCCTCTTGGGGTTTGTGGAAGAACTCCTGCAGCCTCATTCGCCTGATGAAGTTCTCTTGTGCTACCAAATAAACATGTTGGACTTTAACCTGGTGTTGAGAGACTTCTTACTGTGCTTGCCCCTGTCCAACGCTGGCATCTTCACATCATGACCTCCCCAGTGGCCAGCGAGGAATTAAAAATTTGGGTCAGAGCCCCTGCAATTTCTTCCCTTGCCTCCCACAACAACCTGGGACACAATTCATCCGGACCTGGAAATTTGTCCAATTTTAAGCCTGCCAATGCCTTGTCACTCCCTGTGATAATTTTCTCTCGAGCCTCACAGTCTCTCTCCCCAAGTTCCATAACTACCTCCTCATTCTCATGGGTGAAGACAGATGTGAGATATTCAATTAACACCCTACCAATGTCCTCTGCCTCCAGCCACAGATTTCTTTCCCCCTTGGTCCCCAATGGACCCTACTCTTTCCCTGGTTATCTTCCTCCCATTGATATACTTATAGAACATCTTAGGATTTTCCCTACTTCTACCAGTCAGAGATTTCTCATAACCCCTCTTTGCTCTCCTAATTGATTTCTTAAGCTCTATCCTGCACTTTCTGTACTCCACTAATGTCAACCGTGGCCAGATCCTGCCTCATTTTGTTAAAATCTACTCTTTCAATCCAAAACCTTTTCTGCAACTCGTCAATTTCTTTGTCCATAACAAATTTGAACTGAACCATGTTGTGATCGCGATCACCAAAATGCTCCCCCACCAACACATCAACTATCTGTCTGGCTTCATTCCCCAGAATTAGGTCCAGCACAACTCCCTCCCTTGTTGGATCCTCTACATTTTGACCCAAGAAGTTTTCCTGTATACATTTTAAGAACTCTACTCTCAGCCCTTAACATGATGGCTATCCCAATTAATGTTGGGAAAGTTGAAATCACCTAATATAATTACCGTCTTACTTTTACACCCCCCACAAATTGCACACATATTTGCTCTTCAATTTCCCGCTGACTATCTGGGGGTCTACAATAAACACCTAGCAATGTAGCTGTCCCTTTTTTATTCCTAAACTCTACCCATAAAGCTTCATTTGATGCCCCCTCCAAGATATCATCTCTCCTCACTGCAGTGACTGCCTTCTTAACTAATATTGCAATGCCTCCTCCTCTTTTACCCCCTCCTCTGTCTCGCCTGAAGATTCTATATCCCAGGACATTGAGCTGCCAATTCTGCCCCTCACTCAATCATGTCTCTGTGAAGGTTATATCATATCATAATTACACGTGTCAATCCTCGCCCTTAACTCATCCATTTTATCTTCAATACTCCTGGCATTAAAGTAGAGGTCCTCCAGCCTTGTCTTACCCCCTTGAAACTTACTACTACTGTATTCCCTCTGAGCTGATTGTTTTTCTATGTTATATTGTGTCCCTATTCTGATAACAGTCTGGATCTCCTCCTCCTACCAAACTAGTTTAAACTCTTCCCAACAGCATTTGCAAACCCACCAGCAAGGATGTTAGTCCCGCTCTAGTTCAGATGTAGACCGTCGCACTTATACAGGCCCCACCTTCCCCAAAAACGGTCCCAGTGGTCCAGGAATCTAAAACCCTCCATTCTGCACCAACTCTTAAACCATGCATTCATCTGTGCTATTCTCCTATTTCTGTACTCACTAGTTCGCGGCACTGGGCATAATCCAGAGATTACAACCCAAGGCGTCCTGCTCCCTGGTCTATTGCCTAACTCCCCTCCCACCCCCTTCAGGATGACCTGCAGCTGTTGTGTGATATCCTGGACCCTGGCACCAGGGAGGGAACACTGCATCCTGGAGTCTCTTTCACGACCACAGAAGTGCCTATCTGTGCTCCTGACCACGGAGCTCCCTATGACTATCGCTCTTCTGCGCTTTAACCCTCCCTGCTGAACAACAGAGCCAGCTGTGGTGCCCCTGCACTGACCGCTGCTGTTGTTTTCCTCCGATAGGCCATTCCCCCCCCCCCCCCCAGTATCCAAAGCGGCATACCTGTTAGAGAGGGGGACAGCCACATGGGATTCCTGCACTCACTCACTGCCTGCCCTTTTTGGTGGTCACCCATCTATCTGTCTGCACCTTGGGTGTAACCACGTCTCTAACTCCTGTCTATGACGCTTTTCACCACCTGCATGCTCCTAAGTGCATCCAACTGTTGCTCCAACTGAACCACGCAATCTGTGAGGAGCTGCCATTGGATGCACTTCCTGCAGATGTAGCCATTCGGAAGGCTGGAAGCGTAACGGACCTCCAAAATCTCAGTTACAGCACTGCACCCCACTGACTGACATTTCTAATGTTAGTCAATCACTTCAAAATAAATAGTTCTTAAGTATTAAATTCATGATATATTATATGCATAATATATACTAATGATTTGGAGGAAGGAACAGAGTGCACTGTGGTCAAACTTGCGGATGATACAAAAATGGGAGGGAAGTTGTAAGGTGGATATAAACAGTTTACAAAGAAATATTGACAGGTTAAGTGAATGGGCAGAAAATTGGCAAATAGAATTCCATGTGGGAAAATCTGAGATTGTTTATTTTGGAAGAAAGAATGAGAAGGTGGATTATTATTTAAATAGCGAGGGGCTGCAGAAAGCTGTAGCACAAAGGCATCCGGGTGTCTTTGTTCATGAAATCCAGAAAACTAGCATACAAGTGCAGAAGGTAATAGGGAAGGCAAAGGGAACAAAAACAGAAAATTAAGGAAAATCTCAACAGGTCTGACAGCATCTGTGGAGAGAACAGAGAGAGGGGCGGCACAGTAGCACAGTGGTTAGCACTGCTGCTTCACAGCTCCAGGGTCCCGGGTTCGATTCCCGGCTCGGGTCACTTTCTGTGTGGAGTTTGCACATTCTCCTCGTGTCTGAAATCTCTCACCAATTAGATAATAAGCTTATTTTTATTCTTCCTGCCAAAATATGCATAATTTCATCTTTGCTCACATTATATTGGTCCCCTTATTTGCAGAAGGATATATTGGCCTTGGAGGGAGTGCAGAGAAGGTTCACCAGGTTGATACCAGTGGTTAGCACTGCTGCTTCACAGCTCCAGGGTCCCGGGTTCGATTCCCGGCTCGGGTCACTTTCTGTGTGGAGTTTGCACATTCTCCTCGTGTCTGAAATCTCTCACCAATTAGATAATAAGCTTATTTTTATTCTTCCTGCCAAAATATGCATAATTTCATCTTTGCTCACATTATATTGGTCCCCTTATTTGCAGAAGGATATATTGGCCTTGGAGGGAGTGCAGAGAAGGTTCACCAGGTTGATACCAGTGGTTAGCACTGCTGCTTCACAGCTCCAGGGTCCCGGGTTCGATTCCCGGCTCGGGTCACTTTCTGTGTGGAGTTTGCACATTCTCCTCGTGTCTGCGTGGGTTTCCTCCGGGTGCTCCGGTTTCCTCCCACAGTCCAAAGATGTGCGGGTTAGGTTGATTGGCCAGGTTAAAAAAAAAAAAATTCCCCTTAGAGTCCTGAGATGCGTAGGTTAGAGAGATTAGCAGGTAAAATATGTGGGGGTAGGGCCTGGGTGGGATTGTGGTCGGTGCAGACTCGATGGGCCGAATGGCCTCCTTCTGCACTGAAGGGTTTCTATGATTTCTATGAGATAACACCCAGAATCTGGATGACCTTTTGTCAGAGCTGAAATAGAATACTACTTTTATTTCAAGGGGGCAGGAGTATGAAAGTTAAGAGGTGTTGCTGCATCTGTAGAACATGCTAGCGAGGCCATATTTAGAATACTGTGTACAATTTTGGTCCCCTTATTTAAAGAAAGATACATCATTGGACACTGTACAAAGGTGGTTTACTAGGATGATCCCAGGTATGGAGGGACTGACATAAGAGGAAGGATTGATATAGATTGGGTCTGTACTCCTCTGAGTTCAGAAGAATGAGAAGTGATATGGTTGAAACGCAAGACTCTTACAGAGTTAGACAGGGTAAATGTTGAGAGGATATAAACAAGTGCAGGACCAGAGGGCATAGTAGCAGAATAAGGGGTTCCTCAGTTAAACAGATTTGAGGAATAATTTCTTCGGAGTGGTGAATCTTTGGAATTCTTTACCCCAGGAAGCAGTGAACATTTTCGAGGCTGAGATCGATAGCTTTTTAATCAGTAGGGGAATTAAGAATTAAAGCGATAAGACAAGGAAGTGCACTTAGATTAGCCATGATCTTATTAAATGGTAGAGCAGGCTTCAAAGGCTGAATGACCTACTCCTGCTGCTACTTTGAATGGTCTTTCCTCATAAGACATCCCGTGCATTCCTGATATTACTCTAATAGTAAACCTTCTCTGAACTGCTTCCAACGCATTTGCATCTGTTCTTAAATAAGGAGACTAATGCTGTACACATACTCCAAATATGATTTCACCAATGTCCTGTACAACTGAAGCACCTACTTTTATAATCAATTCCCCTCACAATAAGAAGTGATAACATTCTATTAGCTCTCCTAATTACTTGCTATATCTGTATACTAGCCTGTTGTGATTCATACACAAGGATCCTAATGCACCGGAGATCCTTCTGTACCTCAGAGCTCTGAAATCTCTCACCAATCAGATAATAAGCTTATTTTTATTCTTCCTGCCAAAATATGCATAATTTCATCTTTGCTCACATTATATTGGTCCCCTTATTTGCAGAAGGATATATTGGCCTTGGAGGGAGTGCAGAGAAAGTTCACCAGGTTGATACCAGAGATGAGGGGTGTTGATTATGAGGAGAGACTGAGCAGATTGGGTTTGTACTCGTTGGAATTTCGAAGGCTGAGAGGGGATCTTATAGAGACCTATAAGATAATGAAGGGGCTGGATAGGGTAGAGGTGGAGAGATTCTTTCCACTTAGAAAGGAAGCTAGAACTAGAGGGCACAGCCTCAAAATAAAGGGGGGTCAGTTTAGGACAGAGTTGAGGAGGAACTTCTTCTCTCAGAGGGTGGTGAATCTCTGGAATTCTCTGCCCACTGAAGTGGTGGAGACTACCTCGTTGAATATGTTTAAATCACGGATAGATGGATTCCTGATCGGTAAGGGAATTAGGGGTTATGGGGATCAGGCGGGTAAGTGGAACTGATCCACTTCAGATCAGCCATGATCTTATTGAATGGCGGGGCAGGCTCGAGGGGCTAGATGGCCTACTCCTGCTCCTATTTCTTATGTTCTTATGTTATGTTCTTATATTGCATTTGCTAGAATTTTACCCAATCACTTAACCTTCGTCCCTTTGTAGACACTTTGCAATTCTTTACAATTTAACATAGAAACATAGAAAATAGATGCAGGAGTAGGCCATTCATATGACCATGCACTTTCTCACATGAACAAATCCCAAAAATCTTTCATGGTGCACTGACAGCTAGGAAATTGAGATGGTCAGCAAGTGGCATAAAGACTGTACAAGCACAGTATAAACTAGATGTCCATGGTAATAACTTACTCCAGGTCAGTGCGCATGGAGAGAAACCTAGTTAGCCCTGTTAGTTTGCTGACATTTTACAAGGACATCCTGCTTGAAAGATCAAGATTTTCAACCTGGATCCACTGATCAATCTATGAATTCTCATTTCTAGCAAGAATACATCTCATTCAAAGAATTCACTGCAGAAAATGAGACGATACCCCAATTGTCATAGAAACATAGAAAATAGGTGCAGGAGGAGTAGGCCATTCGGCCTTGCACCACCATTCAATGTGATCATGGTTGATCAAACACTTTCAATATCCCACTCCCACTTTCTCTCCATATCCCTTTAGCCACAAGGGCCACATCCAGCTCCCTCTTGAACATATCTAACATACTGGCTCCAACAGCTTTCTGTGGTCGACAATTCCACAGGTTCACAATTCTGAGTGAAGAAGTTCTTCCTCATCTCAGCCCTGAATGGCTTACCCCTTATTCTTAGGCTGTGAGAATAAGTCTAAGAGAACAATCTTCATTTATAAGATGATTGAGTGTTTTGAAATATTCATTGTTTATTTTACCTGTACATTTGATATTTTTTCTCCCAATAAAATCCTGTCATAACTCTACTAGTCTGTAGTGACCAAGGCTTTTTCAAACATTTCTCAATTCCTGACCTTCACATTGGGATCGTTGGAGCTTGTTATATTCTGTGGTTTCCTTCTTGCTATTTTTGCAAGTTTTTGACAGATACAGGAAGTGAACTAAGAAGGTCAGAACATGAGTTAGAAAATCCAGAGTTAACTCACAAAATGGAGAATGATTATTAGAATTTTAAAAAGCTCTATGTCAGAACAACAGGATAACAAATCCCCAAATCACAGAATTGAGAGAGTTTTATTACCCCAATCAATGCAAGAGGCCTCTGCAACGTCAGGGTGCAGAGACAGGAAGTAGTCGAGTAGGATCGAAACTGATCATGCAGTTTTGCCTGTACACAGAGATGGCAACAGTTTGAAAGCAGAAATCTATTTTACATTGCACTTAATCACTTGTTAAAATGCTGTTACATTTTCCAAATCTTTGGCATTTGCTTGAGCTGCCCTCTTCCATCTGAACCAGACTGCTCAATTTATCAACTATCTAATCCATTCAACTTGTTACACGATATTCATTAAAAACAAAGTCATCACATTAACCCTCTGGTTCACACTCTGAAATCAGTTTTCACTCTGCCTAATCAGACAGAGATTCATGACCATGGGCCTCTGCAACTAGATCTACTTGCTCCAGGTATGAATAACACCGCTTAACACAATCCTGCAGTCAGCACAAACATTGTCAATCTATCCGATGTTATAAAAACACTGACAGAAGTTCAATATTTCAGACAATTGCAAGGAAATAAAAACAAGTGCTGGAAAAACTCTACAGGTCCTGCACCATCTGTGGAGAGAGAAACAGTTAATGTCGAATCCAAAATGACTGCTTCAGAACTGGTGTTTTGAATATAACTGTAGGGGAAATCCATGCAAACTGCTTTCACACCCAGTTCAACACAAATTTTCCACATTCCAACTCCTGACACTAATTTCTTTGTATAGTTCCCTTATGGAGAAGGAACAAAGTCTACAAGTGAATACATTTCCATTCATGCAGTGACTTTTGTTAAGATTTCCCACTTTTTAAAAAGTTAGATTTTATACTCTCTGCATGATGAGGCGTGATCTCACTGAAATAAGGGCTTGACAGGATCAATATGGTGAGGTCATGCATCCCTATTTTCCTGCATGGAGAGTGTAGAGTTAGTGAGAGGGTAAAGGGGACAGTGATTTCAGACTGAGAGGAGAAGAAATTTCTTCACTCAGAGGATTGTGAATCTTTGGAATTCTCTGAGGGAGCCATGGAAACTCAAGTCATTTATACAATGCTGAGCAAGTTTTTTTTTGAACTTGTGCGTGGTGGGGGCAGGGGGGGGGGGGAAGAGAAAGAGGAAGAAGAGGAGGTGGAAAGAGGTAGGTGGTCAGATTTGATGCTATTGACTGGTGGAGCAGGATTCAAGGAATGTATGGTCTTCTCTTGCTCTGATCTCTTATGTTATTTGATCGTGCTACACCGTGCTTGCTTAAACTATCATGCAAATCTGAAAGTTGATTTAAGATTTCAATTTTAGACTGCAAGACCGTTAACTCTGAAAACACATTCCCCAACCAAACACCTCGTAACATTTAAAACGTCCAGCAGTATCAGTAGGTAGTGACAACAGACTACTAACTAGCTCCAAAATGTATTGTTACTGTTCTTAGCAAAGCACATGACATTGAAACAGCTTTCTTCTCTGCGCATAAAATGAGAAAGTATCAGGAATTAGATGTTTTATGGAGTGTTCTGTGAATAGATTAGGCCCTAAAGTTTCCCACTAAAGATAAGTTACTGCTACACATATAAATACTAGAATACAGAGGCATTGGTCCAAATGCAACAGTAGAAGACAAGTGTAGTTTAGTTATGGTTGAGATTAGTTTTATCTACAGATAAAACTATTCACTCAATTCCTGTTATAACTAATTCAAGGCAAATGCCAAGTGGAGGACAGAAGGTGCTGAAGAAACCAATTTTGAACAAAAATTTAAAGAGGAAAGGAAAGTTTAGTCAGAGTACGACAGCACTTAAATTCAAAAGTACTCACCAATTTAGTCACTCAAAAGTAGTCACCAATTTATTCAAAGTCAAGAATCCAACTGGTAGCTTCCACAGTGTAGTCTGATCTCCTTCCATCAGAAGAGTCAGAACACTGCATTTCTACTCCAGTGTGGTTTCCTGGAACTCTGTAATGTCATAGCTCTCACATCAGCATAAAGGTCAAGCTGCAGCATTTCCCATCAAATCCAAAAAGTTACACCAAATAATTTGTATATTTTCCTTTATCAAAACAAAAAGTCACAAATGTATAATTTAGAAGTCAAATATAGCTTACCCGTTGGGTAAGTGAGCTTATTCAGTTAGTGGTTGAGCTACAGAGGCCAAGTAAACTGCAGATTCTTACCTTCAGTCAGGGTAACACAACTAGACTACGTATTCAGGATTTTGTAAAGTTAAAGTTTATTTATTAGTGTCACAAGTAGGCTTACATTAACGCTGCAATGGAGGAGGAGAAATTGGGAAGCCAGCGTTCCGATTCACAATTGCTATCCAGGAAAACCTTGTTGAATTGGAAGCAAGAATATCAGGCAAGACTGTGCTCAGTTGTGGGTCTCCATTCAGAGTCAGGCCTTGTACTTGATTAACAAGCACATGTAAGCAGACTTTCAGAGTATCTTGTGAAATGGGGCCATTGCACAGTATGGATCATCAGTTGAAGAGGAGGGAAGATTGGCTTCAATTCTGGGCTGTGTGTCAGTAAGCATGGGAATTTTCATCAGGGATCACTAGGCAGGTATCAGGACCAAAAAGAATGTCTCATTTTAAGCACCCAGGCAAGGAACCAAAACTCACTGGAGATTCCTACAATGCTCTGACCATAAACAGGTTGTCCATCCAAGTTTGGGAATGAAACTATGGACATTCTGCTCTGGACAATTCAGTACCTGGTCATTAAACAAACTCAATGACCAATCTGAAAAGTAAATATTGTACTTTTTAAATAGGAAGACTTCCATGTGATTATTTCAATCTAATTGGTCTTCCACAGCTAGTTTTAAAAGGCAAGTGTTATTCTACCAGCTGCATTTCTACTAGTTTAACTGCCCAGATCCTGAACGAGAGAAGCAGCTGCCTGCCCTAACTTCCGACGTTGGACAATAATTTAAAAATACACACAGACTACACTAAGACAGCAGTCTCACATTCCTAAGTGCCACTTTTCAGACTGCATGGATAAGCAAATGGCAGTGCAACTGTTGGGAGTGCTGAAGCCCTAGGTAAACCAAGGCATTGACTCCAAAGCCACTTGACAAGTGTACCACACACAGACAGATCATCATGGCTCTGGCAAGGGAGGTGAAGGCTACAGTTTGCCAACTCGACAAATTAACTTTACATTTGCTGTGCTTCAAAATAGTTAGGAGTTGCACTCAACCAATAGGCAAACTATATTGGTATTAAATATCTGTAAAAGGAACTTCCTGTGTATACAAGGAGAAAACTCAGCCCTCAGTCACCTATTTGCTGCTAAGCACACTGCAAACTCACTCCATTCATCAAAGTGGAATTTATTTCAAATCCTGCAGGAAGATGGAGGATAAATTACAAACTCTCGGTGGTCAGAGAAAGGATGATTAAAGGAATAATTCAAGAGGACAATAAAACTAGGGTGAATCGCTGGACAAAAATTCAGTTCCCTGGGCCCCAAGGACATTTTTCCCAATTCTGGATCTTATGCACATCTCCAACTTTGCCTCAATTTCCTCTAGATCCCTGAACACTCATCTTTCTCTTGTTTCTTTCCTATCTAACCTCATGCCTCTTAGGGTTGAATGAGACCGTTTTATGTTGTCTCTTACCTCTTTTGCCATTCATAGCAGATTTTTTTTGATAAAGGCTCTGGTCTGAAAGGCAGGATTTATGAACATTTGGAGAGGTATAATATGATTAAGAATAGTCAGCATAGCTTTGTCAAAGGCAGATCATGCCGTACGAGCCTAATTGAATTTTTTGAGGATGTGACTAAACACATTGATGAAGAAAGAGCAGAAGATGTAGTATATATGGACTTCCACAAGGCATTTGATAAGGTGCCCCATGCAAGGCTTATTGAGAAAGTGAGGGGGCATAGGATCCAAGGGGACATTGCTTTGTGGATCCAGAACTGGCTTGCCCACAGAAGGCAAAGAGTGGTTATAGATGGGTCATATTCTGCATGGAGGTCAGTCACCAGTGGAGTGCCCCAGGGATCTGTTCTGGGACCCTTACTCTTTTGTGATTTTTATAAATGACCTGGATGAGGAAGTGGAGGGATGGGTTGGTAAGTTTGCTGATGACACAAAGGTTGGAGGTGTTGTGGAAAGGGTGGAGGGATGTCAGAAGTTGCAGCGAGACATTGATAGGATGCAAGACTGGGCGGAGAAGTGGCAGATGGAGTTCAACCCAGATAAGTGTGAGGTGGTTCATTTTGGCAGGTCAAGTAGGACGGCGGAATATAATATTAATGGTAGGACTCTTGGCAGAGTGGAAGATCAGAAGGATCTTGGGGTCCGAGTTCATAGGACCCTCAAAGCAGCTGTGCAGGTTGAGACTGTGGTTAAGAAGGCGCATGGTGTACTGGCCTTCATCAATCGAGGAATTGAGTTTAGCAGTCGCGAGATAATGTTGCAACTATATAAGACCCTGGTCAGACCCCAACAAAGAACAAAGAACAAAGAACAATACAGCACAGGAACAGGCCCTTCGGCCCTCCAAGCCCGCGCCGCTCCCCGGTCCAGGATTGAATCCTGAATCCAGGATCCCCGCCCAATTTTCCAGCCTATCTACATACCAATATCCTATCCACCGAGCTGTCCCTCACAGCTACGATGCTTTGTTCATTACAACCTATTAACTTACCCCCACCCCCCCATTCCAGACCATGTGATCTCCAGGGAGAGGCGAAAACCCAGAGTGAAAAACCCCAGGGCCAATATGGGGAAAAAAAAAATCTGGGAAATTCCTCTCCGACCCCCTGAGGCGATCGAAACGAGTCCAGGAGATCACAATGGCCCCGATCGGAAAATGCCTCCCAACCCTAGTCATTTCCACTTCCACGAACACCATATGAATTCCCTGCCCCCGAGACAGGTTCCCAACTATCCGCAGTCTCACTCTGTACTGGCACCAGCAAGATGATCGTAGAATGAAGCCTTGAAACGAGAAACCAGGAACAATTAGCCCGCGCCGCTCCCTGGTCCAAACTAGACCACTCTTTTGTATCCCTCCATTCCCACTCCGTTCATATAGCTGTCTAGATAAGTCTTAAACGTTCCCAGTGTGTCCGCCTCCACCACCTTGCCCGGCAACACATTCCAGGCCCCCACGACCCTCTGTGTGAAATATGTCCTTCTGATATCTGTGTTAAACCTCCCCCCCTTCACCTTGAACCTATGACCCCTCGTGAACGTCACCACCGACCCGGGGAAAAGCTTCCCACCGTTCACCCTATCTATGCCTTTCATAATTTTATACACCTCTATTAAGTCTCCCCTCATCCTCCGTCTTTCCAAGGAGAACAACCCCAGTTTCCCCAATCTCTCCTCATAACCAAGCCCCTCCATACCAGGCAACATCCTGGTAAACCTCCTCTGTACTCTCTCCAAAGCCTCCACGTCCTTCTGGTAGTGTGGCGACCAGAACTGGACGCAGTATTCCAAATGCGGCCGAACCAACGTTCTATACATCTGCAACATCAGACCCCAACTTTTATACTCTATGCCCCGTCCTATAAAGGCAAGCATGCCATATGCCTTCTTCACCACCTTCTCCACCTGTGACGTCACCTTCAAAGATCTGTGGACTTGCACACCCAGGTCCCTCTGCGTCTCTACACCCTTTATGGTTCTTCCATTTATCGTGTAGCTCCTCCCTACATTATTTCCACCAAAATGCATCACTTCGCATTTATCAGGATTGAACTCCATCTGCCATTTCCTTGCCCACTTGGAGGACTGTGCTCAGTTCTGGTCGCCTCATTACAGGAAGGATGCGGAAGCCATAGAAAGGGTGCAGAGGAGATTTACAAGGATGTTGCCTGGGTTGGGGAGCATGCCTTATGAGGATAGGTTGAGTGAGCTCGGCCTTTTCTCCTTGGAGAGACGAAGGATGAGGGGTGACCTGATAGAGGTGTATAAGATGTTGAGAGGTATTGATCGAGTGGATAGTCAGAGGCTTTTTCCCAGAGCTGAAATGGTTGCCACAAGAGGACACAGGTTTAAGGTGCTGGGGAATAGGTACAGAGGAGATGTCAGGGGTAAGTTTTTCACTCAGAGGGTGGTGGGTGCGTGGAATGGGCTGCCGCAACAGTGGTGGAGGCAGGTTCGATAGGGTCTTTTAAGAGACTTTTAGATAAGTACATGGAACTTGGTAAGATAGAGGGTTATAGGTAAGCCTAGTAATCGCTAAGGTAGGGACATGTTTGACACAACTTTGTGGGCTGAAGGGCCTGTATTGTGCTGTAGTTTTTCTATGTTTCTATGTGCCTTAGAGATACAAGCTGCTTCTGTATTACTTTTAACTCTTTTTTGGAAAACCGGTCTCATCTGCCATTTAATCCGCTAACAGATTTGCCCAGTTTACTGTGGCCAATTTGTCTTATCCCATTGAGTTCAGCCTCTGGCATTTCCCATGGATCTATCCGTAGCCCCTATTTTTCATCTAATTGGAGTCCCTCAGCAGCAGTTCTGAAAAAACACCAAATTCAAGATGGACACCAACCACACTCAGCTCTGCCTAATCACCAACCCTCTGGGCCTTTCCACTATTTGTGTTGACAAATTGTCTACTATTCATGAATAAACCAGTTGAAATATCCTCAAATTAAACACTGGGACAATCAAAGTTGTTCAGTCCATGCCATAATCTCCTAATCCGAGCCACCAATTCCATCTCCTCCCTGGCCACTGTCTCAAACTTAACTTGACCATTCACAACCTCAGCATTCTATTTGACTGGAATGGAGTTTCCCAAGTCCACATTCTCCATTACAGAGAACACCAACTTTCAGCTGCATTACACTACTGTCCCCACCTGACTCTGTCCATCTGTTGCTATTTTCTCACAGACACTTGATTATACTCACACAAGGAACAAAAAAAAAACAAGATATGCACAACAAGCTGTTAGGAAAGCAAATGGCACTTCATTGTAAGGGGAGTGGAGCACACGAGCAAGCAAGTCTTGCTATTATTGTACAGGGTAGCTGGACTACTGTGTGTAGTTTTGATTTCCAAATAATGGTATAGGCTGGTTGGGACAAAGGAACTGTTTTTGTGCTTCAAATTCTATGTAATTTCAGAAATCCTCTGCAGGAAATAGGACAATTTCTCTCTGTATTCAGGATTATTTGCACTTAATTACACAGAGGAAATGACAGGAGACACCCTAATCAATTTTGACTACTTTTGTTAGACTTGGTTGAGATGCACTGACTTCCATTATTCTTGATTTTTTGTGCCCATTGAGAAGGAACATAAAAGTCTTAGAAATCAATAGGATTGTGAATTACTTCTCATAGTCAATGTTGCTACAGTTAGCTTCCTTAAGACAGTTAGTCCAAAACAAGGACTGCGGTCAGATACATGACAAGTATCAGGTATCCCCAAGAGTTGCTACTTAAAAAATATATTTCCACAGGTCTAGAATTGCACCTTTGGTCCGATCACTGATGGGTGGCTCACCAGTGTGGTACAGTAGCCTGACCAGTCCTGGTAAGGAGCTTTTAGCATCTTGTGTTGGTGCCAAAATCAATGTCACTATTGAAAAATCACCATCTCAATTAAACTGAGCCACAAGAGACAACCTGCTGAAAAGAAATGCCTTTGGTTTGCAGTTACAAAAGCTGATGGGATTTTCTTGAAAGCATCCACAATACACAAACATGATGTTCATGTAAGTAGAGAGACGGAGCTTGCAACTGAAGCCAGGAACATTTCATAGATTACCCTACCATACTGTAGAGGAAATTTAGGAGGGCAAAGAAGTGGGATGAGAGTAGACAGCACTAGTTGTATACATGTGCATACAGGCATACACTAATGCTTGTCCTCTCAAATACACACAGATGCGTCCACATACATGGCAGCAATTCAGGGCTTAAACAAGCATTATAACATAGAACATGCCTTCAGCAATTTACATCATCTGAGCTTTTCACCAAGATAACTTTCTGACATTTTATTACTGAGAGTTCATTATTATTTGGGGCAGCACAGTGGCTAGCACTGCTGCATCACAGCGCCAGGGACCCAGGTTCAATTCCGGCCTTGGGTCACTGTCTGCGTGGAGTTTGCTTGTTCTCCCCTTGTCTGCGTGGGTTTCCTCCGACAGTCCAAAGATGGGCGGGTTAGGTGGATTGGCCATGCTAAATTGACCCTAGTATCAGGGGGATTAGCAGAGTAAATAGATGGGGTTACGGGAATAGGGCCTGGGTGGGATGATGATGTGAGCAGACTTGACAGGCCAAATGGCCTCCTTCTGCACTGAAGGGATTCTATTAAGGTTATCAAGGCAACTGGAGTCTAGTTTTAGACAGCTTCTCTAGAGTCCTCATGGAGATTAGCCCAAAAAAGCAATGTGACTCTCTTACAGAAAAAATATTGTGGGGTTAACCAACGGCTGGAACTAGCAATAGCCCTTGACTACTAACTGGACAGCAAACCCTTATGAATAGAAACATAGAAAACATAGAAAAACTACAGCACAAAACAGGCCCTTCAGCCCCACAAGTTGTGCCGAACATATCCCCACCTTTTAGGCCTATCTATAACCCTCCATCCCATCAAGTCCCATGTACTCATCCAGGAGTCTCTTAAAAGACCCTATTGAGTTTGCCTCCACCATCACTGACGGCAGCCGATTCCACTCGCCCACCACCCTCTGTGTGAAACACTTCCCCTTAACATTTCCCCTGTACCTACCCCCCAGAACCTTAAACCTGTGTCCTCTCGTAGCAGACATTTCCACCCTGGGAAAAAGCCTCTGAGAGTCCACCCGATCTATGCCTCTCAACATCTTATATACCTCTATTAGGTCTCTGCTCATCCTACGTTTCTCCAAGGAGAAAAGACCGAGCTCCCTCAGCCTATCCTCATAAGGCATGCCACTCAATCCAGGCAACATCCTTGTAAATCTCCTCTGCACCCTTTCAATCTTTTCCACATCCTTCCTGTAATGAGGCGACCAGAACTGAGCACAGTACTCCAAGTGGGGTCTGACGAGGGTCTTATATAGCTGCATCATTATCCCCGGACTCCTAAACTCTATCCCTCGATTGATAAAGGCCAGCACACCATTCGCCTTCTTAACCACCTCCTCCACCTGCGGGGTCGATTTTAGAGTCCTATGGACCCGGACCCCAAGGTCCTTCTGATCCTCTACAGTACGAAGAGTCTTTCCCTTTATATTGTACTCCTTCATCCCATTTGACCTGCCAAAATGGACCACGACACATTTATCTGGGTTGAAGTCCATCTGCCACTTCTCCGCCCAGTCTTGCATCCTATCTATGTCCCTCTGTAACTTCTGACATCCCTCCAGACTATCCACAACCCCACCAACCTTCATGTCGTTGGCAAACATACCAACCCATCCCTCCACTTCCTCATCCAGGTCATTTATGAAAATGACAAACAGCAAGGGTCCCAGAACAGATCCCTGGGGCACACCACTGGTGACCGACCTCCATTTAGAAAAAGACCCATCCGTACCCACTCTCTGCCTCCTTTGGGCAAGCCAGTTCTGGATCCACCGGGCAGCAGCCCCTTGGATCCCATGCCCTTTCTCTAGAAGCCTTGCATGGGGGACCTTATCGAACGTCTTGCTAAAATCCATATAAACCACATCTACCGCTTTCCCTTCGTCAATGTGTTTAGTCACATTTTTGAAGAACTCCACCAGGCTCGTAAGGCACAATCTGCCTTTGACAAAGCCATGCTGAGTATTCTTGAGCATACTAAACCTATCTAAATGCTCATAAATCTTGTCCCTCAGGATCGTCTCCATCAGCTTACCAACCACTGAGGTTAGACTCACCAGTCGGTAATTTCCTGGGCTATCCCTATTCCCCTTCTTGAATATAGGAACCACATCCGCAATCCTCCGGCACCTCTCCCGTCTCCATCGACGACGCAAAGATCATCGCCAGAGGGTCTGCAATCTCTTCCCTCGCCTCCCACAGTAACCTGGGTTACATCCCATCCGGACCCGGCGACTTATCTATCTTGATGCCATTCAAAGATTCCAGCACAACCTCTTTGTTAAAGTCCACATACTCAATCTTTTCAGTCCACCGCAAGCCCGCAGTACATCCACCCATGTCCTTCTCCTCTGTGAAAACCGAGGCAAAATACTCATTAAGCACCTCTGCCATTTCTACTGGTTCCGTACAGACTTTCCCTCCTTCACCTTTTATAGGCCCTATTCCTTCCCATCTCATCCTTTTACTCTTCACATATTTATAGAACGCCTTAGGGTTTTCCTTAATCCTACCTGCCAAGGCCTTCTCATGACCCCTTCTGGCTCTCCTAATTTCCTTCTTTAGCCCCTTCCTACAAGCCGTATACTCATCTAGATCCCTATCTTCGCCAAGCTCTCTGAACCTTTTGTATGCTTTCCTTTTCTTCTCGACTAGGTCCCGCACAGCTTTCGTGCACCACGGTTCCTTTAACCTACCAACTCCTCCCTGTCTGCTCGCAACGTTGTCCTGTAGAACTCTAGACAGACATTCCTTGAAAAACTGCCACCTCTCTTCAGTACATTTCCCCGAGAATACCTCCTTCCAATTTACTCCTCTAATTTGCTGCCTTATATCTTCATATTTCCCCTTACTCCATATAAACGCTTTCCTAGCTTGCCTGATCCTCTCTTTTTCCCATGCAAGCATAAAGGAGATAGAGTTATGATCGCTATCCCCAAGATGCTCTCCCACTGAGAAATCTGACACCTGTCCTGATTCATTGGTCAGTATCAGATGAAGTACAGCCTCTCCTCTTGTAGGCTTGTCCACATGCTGTGTCAGGAAACCCTCCTGAACACACCTAACGAACTCCTCCCCATCCAATCCCCTTACCCTAGGGATATTCCAATCTATGTTTGGGAAATTAAAGTCTCCCATCACAACAACTCTGCTATTTCTGCATCTCTCCAGGATCTGTTTCCCTATCTGCTCCTCCACCTCCCTGTTACTATTGGGCGGCCTATAGAAAACTCCCAGCAAAGTGATCGACCCCTTCCCACTCCGAACTTCCACCCACAGAGATTCTGTAGACAATCCCTCCACAGCATACACCTTCTCTACAGCTGTGACACTATCCCTGATCAGCAGTGCCACTCCACCCCCTCTCTTGCCTCCCTCCCTGTCCTTCCTGAAAGATCTGAATCCCGGCACCTGGAGTATCCAGTCCTGTCCCTGAGACATCCAAGTCTCCGTAATGGCCACCACATCACACTTCCAGGCATCGATCCACGCTCTGAGCTCATCCTCTTTATTCACTATACTCCTGGCATTAAAGTAAACACATCTCAATCCTTTGGTCTGAGCTCTCCCCTTCTCTATCCCCCATCCATCCTCCCTCTTGCACTGTCTATAATCCTTCTCTGCAAGCTAACTTCCTCGCTCCCAGTCACCTCGTCTCGATCCCCAACCTATCTAGTTTGAACTCTCCCCAGTAGCCTTAGCCAACCTTCCCGCCAGGATATTGGCCCCCCTGGGATTCAAGAATATCATCTAGTCTGAAACAATGGTACAGCCTCTATGTTCACAGCACTCCTCTCATTGCTCAGAGGGCTTGCGCAGTGTATAGCTTTGAGTAGACTACAAAAGGGCTTTCATCCCAACCGTTCTAATTTTATTCTCCAGTCAACGATATTTGTTATTTATATTAATGATTTGGATGAGAATTTAGAAGACATGGTTCGTAAGTTTGCAGATGACACCAAGGTTGGTGGCACAGTGGACAGTGAAGGTGGTTATCTAGGATGGCAACGGGATCTTGATCAATTGGGCCAGTGGGCCGATGAATGGCAGATGGAGTTTAATTTAGATAAATGTGAGGTGATCCATTTTGGTAGATTGAATCGGGGCAGGACCTACTCGGTTAATGGTAGAGCGTTGTGGAGAGTTACAGAATGAAGAGATCTTGGAGTACAGGTACATAGCTCCTTGCAAGTGGAGTCACAGATGGACAGGGTGGTAAAGATGGGATTCGGCATGCTTGGTTTCATTGGTCAGAACATTGAACACAGATGTTGGGACATCTTGTTAAGTTGTACAAGACATTAGTAAGGCCACACTTGGAATACTGTGTACAGTTCTGGTCACCCTATTATAGAAAGGATATATTAAGCTAGAAACAGTGCAGAAAAGATTTACTAGGATGCTACCAGGTCTTGATAGTTTGAGTTACAAGGAGAGGCTGGATAATCTGGGACTTTTTTCTCTGGAGCGTAGGAGGCTTAGGGGTGATTTGATAGAGGTCTATAAAATAATGAGGGGCATAGATCAGCTAGATAGTCAATATCTTTTCCCAAAGGTAGGGGAGTCTAAAACTAGAGGGCATAGGTTTATGGTGAGAGGGGAGAGATACAAAAGGGTCCAGGGGGGCAATTTTTCACAGAGAGTGGCGAGTGTCTGGAACGAGCTGCCAGAGGCAGTAGTAGAGGTGGATACAATTTTGTCTTTTAAAAAACATTTGGACAGTTACATGGGTAAGATGGGTATAGAGGGGTATGGGCCAAATGTGGGCAATTGGGACTAGCTTAGTGGTAAAAACTGGGCGGCATGGACAAGTTGGGCCGAAGGGCCTGTTTAACATAAGAACATAAGAAATAGGAGGAGTAGGCCATCTAGCCCCTCGAGCCTGCCCCGCCATTCAATAAGATCATGGTTGATCTGATAGTGGTTTAGTTCCACTTACCTGCCCGCTCCCCATAACCCTTAATTCCCTTATTGATCAGAAATCTATCTATCTGTGACTTAAACGTATTTAACGAGGTAGCCTCCTGCTTTAGTGGGCAGAGAAGTCCAGAGATTCACTACCCTCTGAGAGAAGTTCCTCCTCAACTCTGTTCTAAACTGACTCCCCCTTATTTTGAGGCCGTGTCCTTTAGTTCTTGTTTCCTTTCTAAGTGGAAAGAATCTCTCTGCCCCTACCCCGTCTAGCCCCTTCATTATCTTATATGTCTCTATAAGATCTCCCCTCAGCCTTCTAAACTCCTACGAGTATAGGCCCAATCTACTCAATCTCTCCTCATAAGCTAACCCCCTCATCTCTGGTATCAACCTGGTGAACCTTCTCTGTACTCCCACCAAGGCCAATATATCCTTCCGCAAATAAGGGGACCAAAATTGCACACAGTACTCTAGTTGCGGCCTCACCAGTACCTTGTACAATTGCAGCAAGACCTCCCTGCTTTTATACTCTATCCCCTTCGCGATAAAGGCCAACATTCCATTTGCCTTCTTGATCACCTGCTGCACCTGCAAACTGAGTTTTTGCGATTCATGCACAAGGACCCCCAGGTCCCTCTGCACAGTAGCATGTTGTAATTTTTCACCATTTAAATAACAGTCCATTTTACTATTATTCCTTCCAAAGTGGACAACCTCACACTTGTCAATGTTATACTCCATCTGCCAGATCCTCGCCCACTCACTTCGCCTATCCAAATCTCTCTGCAGACTTTCCGCATCCTCCACGCAATTCGCTTTCCCACTCATCTTTGTGTCATCCGCAAACTTTGTTACCCTACACTCGGTCCCCTCCTCCAGATCGTCTATGTATATGGTAAACAGTTGAGGCCCCAGCACCGATCCCTGCAGCACGCCACTAGTCACCAACTGCCAACCAGAAAAGCACCCATTTATTCCAACTCTCTGCTTCCTGTTAGATAGCCAATCCTCAATCCACGCTTACACTTTACCCCCAACTCCGTGTACCTTAATCTTCTGCAGCAACCATTTGTGAGGCACCTTATCGAACGCCTTCTGGAAATCTAAAAACACCACATCCACCGGTTCCCCTCTGTCAACCGCACTCGTTACATCTTCATAAAAATCCAGTAAATTCGTCAAACACGACTTTCCCTTCATGAATCCATGCTGCGTCTGCTTGATCAAACCATTTTTTTCCAGGTGTCCTGCTATTCCTTCTTTAATGATGGATTCCAGCAATTTCCCAACTACGGACGTTAAGCTAACCGGCCTGTAGTTACCCACCTTTTGTCTACCACCTTTTTTAAACAGTGGCGTCATATTAGCTGTTTTCCAATCAGCCAGCACTTCCCCAGAGTCCAGCGAATTTTGATAAATTACAACCAACGCATCTGCTATTACTTCTGCCATTTCTTTCAGTACCCTGGGATGCATTCCATCCGGGTCCGGGGACTTGTCTAACTTTAGTACCATTAGCCTACCAAGCACTACCTCTTTAGTAATAGTAATCGTTTTAAGGACCTCACCCCCTACAGTTCCACAACCGTCAATTTTCGGTAAGCTATTTGTGTCCTCCACTGTGAGGACCGACACAAAAAACTTGTTTAAGGCCTCGGCCATTTCCTCGTTTCCCATTATTAAAATCCTCCTTCTCGTCTTCTAAGGGTCCAACATTTACTTTAGCGACTCTTTTCCTTTTTATATATTTGTAAAAACTTTTACTATTAGTTTTTATATTTTGTGCTAGTTTAGTTTCATCTATCTTTCCTTTCTTTATCGCTTTCTTAGTAGTTCTTTGTTGTTTTTTTAAAGCTTTCCCAATCTTCTAATTCCCCACTAGTTTTGGCCACTCTGTACGCATCGGTTTTTATTTTAATACTCTCCTTTATTTCCTTAGTTATCCACGGCTGGTTATCCCTTTTCTTACATTCCTTCTTTATCACAGGAATATATTTTTGCTGAGTACTGAGAAAAATCTCCTTAAAAATCCGCTCAGCTGTCCTACCAACTAGTCTGCGCTCCCAGTCTACATTAGTCAATTCTGCCCTCATCCTATTGTACTCCCCTCTTGTTCAAGCTTTCCATGCTGTAAACCTCCACGACTCTGACTAGGCACTGACCCTTGCTGGGTTATGGTTCAAAAGGTGCAAGCTGGCAGTGAATGCCAGATTATTGTACAATGGGGGCATTTGGAAACTATCTGATCCTCATCTGATGCCTTCACTTGCTAACCCAAGGAGGCCAGAGTAAATTCTCTCATCTATGCTGATGTCCCATACAGACCAGAGGGGAACAAAAGTCCTTTGGATCTTTATGGCTCAATAGTACAAGTGGTTCCATAACCCTGAACAAAAGAGCAAGAGTGTGAACTTACAATAGGAAAGTCACCAAATAAGTGTTGAGAGACAAGTAACTTTTTATTAAAATTTAAATTGGAGGCAATTTTTAGGCACTCACTGAAAAATGTAACTGAACATCACATCCTGTAGATTCAAAGGAATGAGAGCCCAAACCCAGGTCAGATTTATTAAGCAGCACTTCCTACAGTTCCAAACATGATAATATTGCTTGGTTAGCAATCCAAATTTCAGATTATCTACAACAAACCAATGAAACATCACTTAATGGAACAGAAATTGGCAGCAGCTTTTCAATGCTTTATTTTTCTTGTGCTTCAGTCTTCACTTTGCAAACCTTTAGATCCTGAATAGGACAGTCTTCTGTGCCTGTTCTGCCATTCAAAAAGATTATGGCATAGTGGTGATGTCAACTGGACTAGTAATCCAGAGGTCCAGGCTGACGTTCTGGGTATAAAGGTTCAAATCCCACCACGGTAGCTGGTAGTCTCCATAACAGTGACCATGATACCATCATCTATTACCCAAAACCCATCTGGTTCACTAATGTCCTTAATGGAAGGAAATCCACCATCCTTACCTGGTCTGGCCTACACATCACTCAAGACTCACAGCAATATGACTGACTCTTAAATGCCCTCCGAGATGGCCGAGCAAGCCACTCAGGTGTATCAAACCGTTTAAAAGGGTCAAAAAGCATCAAAGAGGATGGATCACCCAGCAATCATCCAAGGGCACCAGAAAACACAACAGCAAACCCAGTCCTGCCAATCCTGCAAAATTCTCCTTACTAACATCTGGAGTCTTATGTCCCTAATCTGATTAATCAGTACTCTGGGGGCGATTCTCCCACCCTGCCGTGTTAATTTTCCAGCGCAGCGGGTAGGAGAATCTTGCAGACAGGCACGCAGAGGATTTGCGCATGCGCTCCTGTCACGAGCACATCTCCTAGCGCTGGATTTCTGGCACCATCAGACCTGTGCTGGAAACCGGTGGGAAAACCAGGCAAGACATTTTAATCTGTTAATATAATTTAAATGTAATTAGCGGGCTTGGGACTGAATTCTCTGGGCCCACTAGACTCTCCTATCCTGCCAGAGTGTTTCACTCTCGTGGGGTTTACAGTAGGTCCCCACTTTCGAAGGATTATCGGGACAGCCCCACTGGAGTGATGGGGCCCCCCAGCTCCAAGGGGGCAATTAGTGGGGGTGGGGGATTCCACTGCCACTCTGCATTGGGATCGATGGGGGTTGGGGGCCGGGGGGGGGGGGGTGTGTGTGTGTGTGTGTGTGTGTGAGCATGGGTGTGTGTAGCACTGCCGGGGCCCCAGGCTGGCCAGCAAACAGGAAGATGACAGTGCAGGGTCACTGCGCATGTGTGGAAGCCCGCTGGTTTCAACCTCCTGGGCTGGGATAGGCCCCACCCCCTGAAATGTAATGGTGGCCTCTGCATTGCACAGGGCATGGGAGATTCTAGTGTGAACTCCCATTGAAAAAAAAAGTGTGAATTACTCCAGTTTTCCCGTGAATTCGACACTCAGAATTTATTTGGGAGAACTCTAGCGTCTCTGTTGAACATCAGTTGGAACCACCAGAGGGTGGCAAGAGCACATAGTAATCTGGATAGGGGACTTCAATGTCCATCACCAAGAACGGCTTAGTAGGACCACAACCAGCCGAGTTGACAGATTCCTAAAGGACGTGGCCATTAGACTAGATCTGCAGAAAATGGTGAGGGAACCAGCAACAGGAAAACCTACTCAACCTCGCCTTCACCAATTTACCTGTCGATCCATGACAGGACTGGTAGGACTTAACCGCATAGCCCTCGAGAAAAGTCCCATCTTCATATTGAGGATACCCTTCAACATTTGTGGCACTAAATGGAATAGATTCCGATTAGAATCATAGAAACCCTACAGTGCAGAAGGAGGCCATTCGGCCCATCGAGTCTGCACCGACCACAATCCCACCCAGGCCCTACCCCCACATATTTTACCCGCTAATCCCTCTAACCTACACATCCCAGGACTCTAAGGGGCATTTTTTTTTAACCTTGCCAATCAACCTAACCCGCACATCTTTGGACTGTGGGAGGAAACCGGAGCACCCGGAGGAAACCCACGCAGACACGAGGAGAATGTGCAAACTCCACACAGACAGTGACCCGAGCCGGGAATCGAACCCGGGACCCTGGAGCTGTGAAGCAGCAGTGCTAACCACTGTGCTACCGTGCCGCCCTAGGTTTGGCAACTCAAAACTGGGCATCAATGAGGCGCTGTGGGCCATCAGTAACAGAATCGTATTCCATCACAATTTGTAACCTCATGGCCCAGAAATTCCCTGCTCTACCATTGCCATCAACTCCGGTTCAATTAAGAGTGCAGGGAGCCATACCAGAAGTAGTACCAAACATATCTAAAAATAAGGTGTCCACCTCGTGAAGCTACAGCACAGGACAGCCAAACAGCATGCAACAGATAGAGCTAAGCAATCCCACAGCCATCAGATCAGATCTAAGCTCTGCAGCCCTCCCACATCCAGTCGTGAACAGTAGTGGATAATTAAACAACTAACTGGGGAGGTCATGTGATGTAAGCTGCATTTTCACTCTGGCGCTACTCATCTTTTAATCCTTTTATTTATCCTGATCCACAATTCATAATTATCTAATCCTGGAGTGTATACTCCATACAATTTTCCTGGAAGATCCTGGTTAAGTTAGGTTGACAGGGAACCAAGTCAAGAAAATCCTTATTTAATCAGGGCAGTTGGAGACAGACAGAGTGGGACCTAGTTCGCAGCGACAGTCTAGCTGGTGAGTGGCCTCAGGCTCTGGCAATTTTGGAGGCATCGAGATGATGGCTGCCATTGTGGGTGAAGTTGAGGATGACTGAGTCTCGGCTCCCAGGCACAAATTATTGGTGCTCATACTAATGAACTGCAAGATATACAAAAGACAATGGATGAAGCAGAGGAAAGAATCCTGTCAGTCAAGTGGGCAGTTTCCTTGCTGGAGTCTGCAGGGTATGTCAGACATCCTGGCTAATCCTTACGGATGGGGTAGGAGAAAGTGTGTCCGTGCAACCGATCCAAAGAGGAGTGGTGGATAACTTCCTGACCAAAGTTGAGAATCGACTGCCATGTTTTCGTAATCCCAATTTGAAGGCTGGGTTGTCAAGTTTGAAGAGGCATACTGCAACTGGTCTTCGAGATCTGGGGTCGGTTATAGACCCAAATTGCTGATCTTACATCCTCTTGGACCTCAATCTGGGTCGGGGGGGGGGGGGGGGGGGGCGCGCGCGCAAAGAGGGATAGGAGGCGGCCAGACCTCGCCACTGGGGGCAAAGAGGGATTGGAGGCAGCCGGACCTCATCACTGCTGGGGCTTTTATCCCGACAAGGATGTTTGATATATGTGCATTGAGGCATATGTTGCCTGCTATTCACTGAAAGCCAGGGATATCCATTTATTCACAATGGAATTTCATCCACCGATATGCTCTGGTGGTGAAATGAGGGAAACCCTAGTACATTCAATCATGGTTTTTCAATGGGGCACCGGGAAGCAGGGTGGGTAAGGGGGTCTGCCCATCCTGCTTCCGGCCCTGTGTCAAATCCAATCTCTGGAGTCTACTCTTTGCAATGCAGGGGTATTTTCTTGTAAGCTAATAATGGGTCTCCTTCATTCTATGGAGGAAGTGTGCTGTATTGGTCGTATGGCATCAGGGTTGGGCAACATTTATCCTTTTTTTGTATTGCAATCCTGGCATTTATAATGGAGATTTATTTTATATGGCATCCTTTATTTTAGTTAGGGATAATACAAGTGACACCACAGAAGGGCGGTGGGCTAGAGGTTTGGGAGAGGTGATGGGTAAAGACTTAAGCCCTCAGTGAGTGAGGAAAACTCCCTTTAGAACTAATAGTGCCGCATTTTTCTTTCACTTTTTTGTTGTTAGCTTGAAGTTAAAGAATCTTGGTCTCTTGTGAAGGTAGACAGATCATGTATCCTGGAAAAGACTGGGTTTTATTGTCGTTGGCGCATCCGACGTAGCTGGAGTCAGGGAAGATATGTGCAGGCGCACACCCAAGTGTGGTCACGGAATCCTTAAAAACAGAAAATGCTGGAAAGTCTCAGCAGGTCTGATGGCATCTGTGGAGAGAGAATAGTGCCAACATTTTGAGTCAGGATGACCCTTCTCAGAGCTCTGTAATGTCGTGTCTGGGGTTTGGGGATGTATCCTGATGCACCTCTCTTTCTGTGATCTCCTTTCATTGTTGTGAGGTTTTGGGGTGCTGTTTAGGCTCCAAGTGGTGGTATTTGACCCCTTAAGGGCTCCCTTGTGCTATGTTACTCAGACCTTTATATCCTGTGGGCAAGGGTGTGCACAATTGTGGCATTTGCTCATGGTGTTATCCTGATATCCTTTTATTATCCATACGAAGGGAGGCACCAATAACAACGAATTGTAATTGATATTCCAATCCAATTATAATATTTGCCAGTCTGGTTTGTGGAAAAAATGATTATGCTGAACTTTAACTTCATTCTTATGGGATGTGGATATTGCTGACTAGACCAACATTTATTGCCCATCCCCAGTTGCCCTTCAGAAGGTGATGGTGAGCTGCCTTCTTGAACTGCTGCAGTCAAATCCAATCCTGGAGTCTACTCTTTGCAATACGGGGGTATTTTCTTTGCTTGTGGGCTGATAATGGGTTGGGGGGGGGTGACACCCACAGTGCCATTAGGAAGGGTGTTCCAGGATTTTGGCTCAGCGACAGTGAAGGAATGACGATATATTTCCAGGTCACAATGGTGAGTGGCTTGAAGGGGAACCTCCAGGTGGTGGTGTTCCCAAGTAGCTGCTGCTCTTGTCTAAATGATAGTGGTCACGGGTTTTGAAGGAACCCAAGCCTAAGGAACCTTGGTGAACTGCTACAGTGCATCTTGTAGATGGTACACACAGCTGCCACTGTTCGGTGGTGGAACAACTGAATGTTTGTGCAAGGGGTAGAAATTGAGTGGGCTGCTTTGTCCTGGATGGTGTCAAGTTTCTCAAGTGTTGCAGGAGCTGCACTCATCCAGACAAGTGGAGAGTGTTCCATTATAGGTGGAGACGGCGCTTTGGGGAGTCAGAAGGGGAATCACTTGCCGCAGGATTCCTAGTATTTGAGCTGCTCTAGTAGCCTCAGTATTTATATGGCTACTCCAGTTCAGTTTCTGATCAACAGTAACCCCCAGAATGTTGACAATGGGCAACTCAGCAATGATAATGCCACTGAATGTCATGGGGCAATAGCTAGATTCTCTCTTGTTGGAGATGGTCATTGTCTGGCATTTGTGTGGTGAGAATGTTCCTTGTCACTTGGCAGCCCAAGCCCGTCAAACATTGACAATGAAACCTCCTGCTGTACCATCCCCCACCTCAGCTGATTAATCAGCACTCCAGACTGAACGCCGCTTGGAGGAAATATTGAGGGTGGCAAGGGCGCAGATATACTCTGGGTGGGGGACTCAATTGTCCATCACCAAGAGCGGCTCGGTAGTACAATTACTACCACTGGGTCCTAAAGGGCATAGCTGCTACCCCGGGACTGTGGCAGGTGGTGAGCAGATGCATCTGTCCATGACAGTATTGGTAGGAGTGACCACTAGTGGAGGCAAAGTCACACGTTCACATCGAGGATACCAGCCATCGTGTCATGGGGCACTACCACCGTGCTAAATGGGATAGACTTTGAACAGATCGAGCAGCTCAAAACTGGGCATCCATAAGGTGCAGTGGGCCAACAGCGGCAGAATTTTACTCTAGCAAAATCTGTAACTTCTAGGCCTGCATATCCCACACTCAACCATTACCACCATATTGTCCAGGTCTTGCCGCATTTGGATGGGGACTGCTTCAGTATCTGAGGAATCGTGAAGGATACTGAACATTGTGCAGTCATCAGCGAACATCCCCACTTCTGATTTTATGATGGAAGGTCACTGAAGAAGCAGTTGAAGAGGATTGGGCCTAGGACACGAACCTGAGGAACTCCTGCAGTGATGTCCCGAAATTGAGATGATTGAGCTCCAATTACCATAACCATCTTCCTTTGTACTAGATATAGCTCCAACCAGTTGGCTTTCCCCGATTCCCATCAACTCCAATTTGGCTAGGGCTCCTTGATGCTGTCTTGACATCAAGGGCACTCACTCAACTCACCTCTGGCATTCAGCTCTTTTGTCTACGTTCAAGGCTTTAATGAAGTCAGGAGCTGAGTGACGCTGGCAGAAGCCAAATTAAGTGTCCATGTACAGGTTATTGCTGAGCAGGTGCTGCTTGATAGCACTGTTGATGACCCCTTCCATCACTTTACTGATGATCGAGATTTGATTGATGGGGCGATAATCGGCCATGTTGGATTTGTCTGGTTTCTTGTGTACAGGACATACCTGGGCAATTTTCCACATTGACGGGTAGATATCAGTGTTGTAGCTGTACTGGAACAGCTTGGCTACGGGTACAGCAAGTCCTAGAGCACAAGTCTTCAGTACTGTTGCTGGAACATTGGCAGGGTCCATAGCCTTTGCAGTATACAATGCCTTCAGCCATTTCTTGATATCACGTGGAGTGAATCAAATTGACTGAAAACTGACATCTGTGATGCTCGGGACCTCCGACGGCCAAGAAGGATCATCCACTCAGCACTTCTGGCTGAAGAATGTTGCAAATGCTTCAGCCTCATCTTTTGCACAGATGTGCTGCCTTCCTACAGCATTTAGGATGGGGATATTTGTGCAGCCTCCTCCTCCAGTGAGTTGTTTAATTGTCCACCTTGTATGACTGAATGTGGCAGAAATACAGAGCTTAGATCTGATCTGTTAATTGTGAAATTGCTTAGCTCCGTTTATCACTTGCTGTTTGGCACGCAAGTCCTGTGTTGTAGCTTCACCAGGTTGACACCTCATTTTTAGGTATGCCTGGTGTCACTCCAAGCATGCCCTCTTGCACTCTACATTGAACCAGGGTTGGTCTCCTTGCTTGGTGGTAATGGTAGAGTGGGGGATATGCCAGGCCACGAGGTTACAGATTGTTAGAGTACAATTTTGCTGCTGCTGATGGCCCACAGCACCATTTGAGCTGCTAGACCTGCTCAAAGTCTATCCCACTTAGCACAGTGGCAGTGCAACACAACACAATGGATGCTATCCTCAATGTGAAGATGGGACTTTGTCTCCGCAAGGACTTTGTGGCGGTCACTTCGAGACAGACATCTGCCTCACACCTACCACAGTCCCAGTCTAGCAGCTATGCCCTTTAGGACCCAGCCAGCTCGATCTGTGATGGTACTACTTGGTGATGGACATTTAAATCTCCCACCGAGTATTTTCTGTGCCCTTGCCACCCTCAGTGCTTCCTCCAAGTGGTGTTCAACATGGAGGAGTGCTGATTAATCAGCTGAGGTGAGGGGTCAGTTTGAAGTGCCAAGTGCATGATCCATTTTGACCTCCTCGAGTCTCTAGCATCACAGATACCAGTCTTTAAACAACTTGATTCACTCCAGGGATATCAAGAAACACCTCAAAGCATTGGAAACTGGAAAGGCTATGGGCCCTGACAACATTCCAGCAACAGTTCTGAAAACATACACTACTAGCCACACCCTTAGTAAAGCTGCTTCAGTACAGCCACAACTAGCTTTCTGCAACAGAGTGGGTGTACCGATACCACAGTGACTGCAATGATTCAAAAAGGCAATTCACCACCACCTCTCAAAGGCAATTAGTGATGGGCAATAAAAATGCTGGCCAGCCAGCAACGCCCAGGTTCCATGAAAGAATTACATAACAGTGGCATCTACCCAGCAGTGTGTAAAATTGCCCAGGTATGTCCTGTTTATGTAAAGCAAATCCAACCCAGCCAATTGCTCGGTCTACGCTCAATCACTGGTAAACGGGGTCATCAACAGCACAATCAAGTGGCACTTACTCAGCAAGAACCTGCTCACTGAATCTCAGTTTGGGTTCTGCTACAGTCACTCATTTCCTGACCTCATTACAGCCTTAGTCCAAACATGGACAAAAGAGCTAAACTCCAAAGGTTGTGAGTGAGCTTAAAAAAGAGCTTAGGAGAACTAGGAGGGGGCATGAGAAGTCCTTGGCGGATCAAGGAAAACCCCAAGGCTTTTTACTCTTATATGAGAAGTAAAAGAATGACCATGGTGAGGTTAGGGCTGGTCAAGGATAGTAGTGGGAACTTGTGCATGGAGTCAGAAGAGATAGGAGAGGCGATGAATGAATACTTTTCTTCAATGTTCACCAAGGAGAGGGGCCATGTTTTTGAGGATGTGTGTGTGATACAGGCTGATAGGCTGGAGGAGGTAGATGTTCTGAGGGAAGATGTATTAGCAATTTTGAAAAATCTGAGGGTCGTTAAGTCCCCTGGGCCAGATGGAATATATCCTAGGATTCTTTGGGAGGCAAGGGATGAGATTGCAGAGCCTTTGGCTTTGATCTTTGGGTCCTCACTGTCCACGGGGATAGTGCCAGAGGACTGGAGAGTGGTGAATGTTGTTCCTCTGTTCAAGAAAGGAAATAGGTATGACCCTGGTAATTATAGGCCGGTTAGTCTTACTTCGGTGGTCGGTAAGTTAATGGAAAAAGGTCCTGAGGGATAGGATTTATGACCATTTGGAAAGATGCAGCTTAATCTGGGATAGTCAACATGGATTCGTGAAGGGCAAGTCTTGCCTCACAAATTTGATTGAATTCTTTGTGGTGGTAACTAGGTGTGTAGATGAAGATAAAGCAGTTGATGCCGTATACATGGATTTTAGTAAGGCGTTTGATAATGTTCTCCATGGTCGGCTCATGAAGAAAGTAAGGTGGTGTGGGATAGAGGCAGATTTGGCTGATTGGATAAGTAACTGGCTATCTCATAGAAACTTCCTACAGAAACTCAGCACACATGGAGCAGTTGAACCAGGAGCACTCCTCGTCACAATGGATGCCTCGGCACTCTACACCAGCATCCCCCACGATGATGGCATTGCTGCAACGGCCTCAGTACTCAACGCCGACAACTGCCAGTTTCCAGATGCAATTTTACAACTCATCCGCTTCGTCCTGGACCACAATGACTTCACCTTCAACGACCAGTTCATCAGCCAGACACACGGAACAGCCATGGGGACCAAATTCGCACCTCAATATGCCAACATCTTCATGCACAGGTTCGAACAAGACTTCTTCACCGCACAGGACCTTCAACTGATGCTGTACACTAGATACATTGATGACATTTTCTTCCTTTGGACTCATGGTGAACAATCACTGAAACAACTATATGACGACATCAACAAGTTCCATCCCACCATCAGACTCACCATGGACTACTCTCTGGAATCGGTTGCATTCTTGGACACACGCATCTCCATTAAGGACGGTCACCTCAGCACCTCACTGTACCGCAAGTCCACGGATAACCTCACGATGCTCCACTTCTCCAGCTTCCATCCTAAAAACGTTAAAGAAGCCATCCCCTACGGACAAGCCCTCCGTATACACAGGATCTGCTTGGATGAGGATGAGGAGGATCGCAACAGACACCTCCAGGTGCCCTCATAAGAACAGGATGTGGCTCTCAACTCATCGATCGACAGTTCCGACGCACCACAGCGAAAAACCGCACCGACCTCCTCAGAAGACAAACACGGGACACGGTGGACAGAGTACCCTTTGTCGTCCAGTACTTCCCTGGAGCGGAGAAGCTACGACATCCCCTCCGGAGCCTTCAACATTGAAGACGACGAACATCTCGCCAAGGCCATCCCCACACCCCCACTTCTTGCCTTCAAACAACCGCACAACCTCAAACAGACCATTGTCCGCAGCAAACAGGAGAACAGTGACCATGACATCACACAAACCTGCCACAGCAACCTCTGCAAGACGTGCCGGATCATCGACACGGATGCCATCATCTCACGAGAGACCACCATCCACCAGGTACATAGTACATACTCTTGCAACTTGGCCAACGTTGTCTACCTGTTACGCTGCAGGAAAGGATGTCCCGAGGCATGGTACACTGGGGAAACCATGCAGACGCTACGACAACAGATGAATGAACACCGCTCGACAATCACCAGGCAAGACTGTTCTCTTCCTGTTGGGGAGCACCTCAGCGGTCACGGGCATTCAGCCTCTGATCTCCAGGTAAGCGTTCCCCAAGGCGGCCGTCACGACACACGACAGCGCAGAGTCACTGAGCAGAGACTGATAGCCAGGTTCCACACACGAGGACGGTCTCAAATGGGACATTGGGTTCATGTCACACTATCTGTAACCCCCACAACCTGCCTGGATGTGCAAAATCTCACTAGCTGTCCTGTCTGGAGACAATACACATCTCTTTAACCTGTGCTTAATGCTCCTTCCACTCACATTGTCTGTACCTTTAAGACTTGATTAGCTGTAAAGACTCACATTCCAATCATTATTCATGTAAATTGAGTTTGTGTCTTTGTGCCCTGTTTGTGATCAGAACTCACACCCACCTGATGAAGGGGCAGCCTGTTCCGAAAGCTAGTGGCTTTTGCTACCAAATAAACCTGTTGGACTTTAACCTGGTGTTGTTAGACTTCTTACTGTATCTCATAGAAGACAGAGGGTGGTGGTGGATGGAAAATTTTCAGACTGGAGACGTTACCAGCGGTGTACCACAGGGATCAGTGTTGGGTCCTCTGCTATTTGTGACTTTTATCAATGACTTGGAGGAGGGGGCTGAAGGGTGGGTCAGTAAATTTGCTGATGACGCCAAGATTGGTGGAGTAGTGGATGAGGTGGAGGGCTGTTGTAGGCTGCAAAGAGACATTGATAGGATGCAGAGCTGGGCCGAAAAATGGCAGATGGAGTTTAACCCTGATAAGTGCGAGGTGATTCATTTTGGTAGGACAAATTTGAATGTGGATTCCAGGGTCAACGGCAGGGTTCTGAGGAATGTGGAGGAACAGAGAGATCTTGGGGTTTATATCCACAGATCTCTGAAGGTTGCCACTCAAGTGGATAGAGCCGTGAAGGCCTATAGTGTGTTAGCGTTTATTAACAGGGGGTTTGAGCTTAAGAGCCGTGGGGTTATGCTGCAACTGTACAGGACCTTGGTGAGACCACATTTGGAATATTGTGTGCAGTTCTGGTCACCTCACTATAAGAAGGATGTGGAAGCATTGGAAAGAGTGCAAAGAGATTTACCAGGATGCTGCCTTGTTTGGAGGGTAGGTCTTATGAGGAAAGGTTGAGAGAGCTAGGGCTTTTCTCTTTAGAGCGGAGGAGGATGAGAGAAAACTTAATAGAGGTTTATAAGATGATGAGGGGGATAGATAGAGTGGACGTTCAGAGACGATTTCCTCGGGTGGATGTAGCTGTTACTAGGGGGCATAACTATAAGGTTCATGGTGGGAGATATAGGCACATGGAGCACACCAGAATGATAGGGAGTGGGATAGATTGATCTTGGTTTCGGACAAAGCTCGGCATAACATCGAGGGCCGAAGGGCCTGTACTGTGCTGTTCTATGATCCCTCTGTACATCAATGCTGTTCAGGGTCTTTCCATTAACTGTATACTTTAACATTTGATCTCCCAAAGTGCAGGACCTCTCACTTGCCCAGATTAAACTCCACATGCCATTTCTCCGCCCATATCTGCAGCTCATCGATATCCCACTGTATTCTTTGACAACCTTCTACACTATCCACAACTCCACCTATCTTTGTGTCATCTGCAAACTTACTAACTCACCCATCTACGTTTTCATCCAAGTCATATATATATATATATCACAAACAGCAGAGGTCCCAGTATGGATCCCTGCAGAACACCACTAGTCACGGACTTCCAGCCAGAAAAACACCCTTCCACCTCTACTCTACCTTCTATGGGCAAGCCAATTCGGAATCCAAGTGACCAAGTCTTAATTTTTTGGATGAGCCTACCATGAGGGACCTTGTCGAAAGCCTTACTAAAATCCATAGACTGGCTTACAAGCAAAAACTGAAATAGAAGAATCCATCAAAGAAAGTCATGCAACGCTGATCTGAGGAATTGGATGATCTCCTACAGGACTGCTTAGAGTCATTAGACTGGTCAGATCCATCAAAGATGCCAATAGACAGTACCGGATCAAGCTAGAGTCCCAGGCTAGCCACACAGACTCCCATCAACTATGGCAAGGTCTGCAAGACATAATAGGCTACAAGATGAAGGCATGTAAAATCGGCAACAACAATGCGCCCCTCCCTGATAAGCTCAATGCATTATATGCTTGTTTTGAACAAGAGGTAAGCAAGAGCATGCCCTCCACCCCAGAAGCCTTGGATGAAACTGTATCCAAGGTCACCATTGCAGATGTCACAGTAGCCTTCTCGAAGGTCAATCCACGGAAAGTGACTGGCCCGGATGGGGTACCCAGACGAGCACTTAGATCCTGCACAGACCAGCTGGTAGGGGTATTCGCAGACATCTTCAACTTCTCTTTACAACAATACAATGCTCAAGGTTTAGTGCCATTCCCCTGCCTTTTCCCTGTACCCCGGCATATTTTTTTCTATTCAAGTAATCATCTATATCCCTCTTGAATGCCTCCACCACACATCCAGACCTGAGCCAGTCGCTGTGTGAAAAATCTTTTTTGCCAAATCACATTTGCTTCTTTTGCAAATCACCCTCAGCTGAGCTGAAGTAGCATATTGCATTGGTAAGGATGCATCTTGAGCATTGTATACATATTCAAACACACAGGTAACATTCATATTCTGGCAGCTGCAAGGCAGAAGGGCAATTAGAGAAAACTTGCATTATATAGTGCACTTCACAACCTCAGGCCATCCCAAAGAACTTTACAGCCAAAGAAAGTCATTATTGTAACTTTGGACACACCAGCCAATGTGCATACAGCAAGCTCACAACAACAATGACCAAGATAATCTTATTTTAGTGATGTTAATGAGCTAGCCTCAGGTGTATTTAGATAGTCAAAGAAAAATCAGGACTTTTCAGCCTTGAAAGGTGAATGAGGCACTTCCTGGAGAAGTGAGAGAAATGCAAAGCAGAATAGAAAAGGCAAACCCAGAAATTTAGGTTTTAACTGTTCCAACAGGAAATTAAATTAATTCCTTGCCATTGCTAATTGTTTTAAGGAAACATTGAATACTGTACTGAAATTTATGCAATTAACAACGGTACTCAAAAATAGAGCTTGTGGGTTTCACATCAATGTGGCCACATGCCATGTACCTGACCCAACACATTGAATTAATTATATACATTTCTCACCCCCTTTCAAGATCAGGCTTTTGGTTGGTGTTGAACGCCTGAGTTGTTTAAGCGCTGACTGTCTGTTAACATGACAAATACAGCACACTTGAGGGATTGCTTTACAGGAAACAGAATGGAAAGGGGAGGTGTTTAAGACTGAAAGCCTAACTTCAATTTCCTCAGCCCCTCCCACAAAATACCGTACCTCTTTTAGTTTGAAAAGGACGAAAAGAGAGCTGCCTTTCTTTCTCAGCTTAAAAGATCAAGGCTCCAGAGACAAACACCCACTATAGGTAGAGTATTCTTTATCTGAAATCCTCAGTACCAATTGTGTTTTCAATTACAGATAATTGTGATTTTCGGATACTGTAGATAGGCCTAGGCCTACTAGCATTACAAACCGAAGCCTGAACTAGCTATAATCTAAAGTAAATAAAATGACAAGCAAGATGTACCACTGAATAATAAATAGAGGGTATCACCCATGGCACCATCTGCAGCTCTGTTTGTAAGCGATAGTGGGCAAAAATGTAGACAATCAGTAATCCCCCACTCTACCATTACCACCAAACCAGGGGTCCAACTCTAGTTCAGTGAAGAATGCAGAACAGATGCCAGTCTTCAGCCAATTTAATTCAGACCAAATGATGTCAAGAAATAACCGAAAGCATTAAATACTGCAAAGCCTATGGGCCTTGACAATATTCAGGTAATAGTACTGAAGACTGTGCTCCAAAACTTGCCACACCCCTAACCAAGCTTTTCCAACTGCAACACTGGCACCTTCTCTATAATGTGGAATATTGCCCAGGTATGTCCTGTACACAAAAAGCAAGACAAAGCCAAAGTAGTCCATTACCACTCCATTAGGCTACTCACAAATCACTGAAGTAATCGAAGAGCTCGCCAACAGTGAAATGAAGCGGCATTTGCTTAGCAATAGCCTGCGCACTGATGCACAGTTTGGGTTCCACCAACATTTGTACCAAAGACTATCGCCAACAAGAGAGAATCTAACTGTTGCCCCTTGACATTCAATGGCACTGCTGCCATCACTGAATCACTGACTATCAACGTCCTTGGGGTTACCATAGCCTAGGGCCTGAAACAAGCCATATAAATACTGTGGCTACAAGAGCAGGTAACTCACTTCCAGATTCCCCAAAGCCAGTCCCCATCGACAAAACACAAATCGGGAATAGCCTCCCCTTGACTGGAATAGTGCAGCTCAAACAATGTGAGAAACTTGACATCACCCAAGTTTGCAGATAACACAACACAGTGGGAAGGGGATCAAAAGATATTGTGGGGTGGTGGGGAAGAGATCAAGCTATTGAGTTGGATAATCAGCCATAATCACAATGAATGGAGCAGGCTTGAAGGCCTGAAGCCGACTCCTTCCCCTATTTTCAATGTTTCTAAGACAAAGCAGCCTGCTTGATTAGCACGCCACCAACAAACATTCACTCTCTCCACCAGCGACACACAGCAGGGTGCACCATCGACAAGTTGCACTGCAGAAACACACCAAGGCTCCTTAGACAGCACCTTCTAAACTCACATCCTCTACCACTTAGAAGGACAAGGACAACAGATACATGGGAACAGCACCATCTGGAAGTTCCTCTCCAAACCACTCACCATCCTGACTTTGAAATATATCACTGTTACTTTATTCACTGGATGAAAATCCTGGAGCTCCTTCTAACAGCTCTATGGGTGTACTCACACTACATGAACTGCAGCAGTTCAAGAAGGCAGTTCACCATCACCTTCTCAAAGGCAGTTACAGATGGGAAAAAATGCTGGTCTAACCAATGAAGCCCACATCCCTTGAATGAATAAAACAAGACAACAAAAATTGCAAGGCAAACACTGCAGACAAACAACTAACTTCCCGTGCTAAAGGGTGGCGCGGCTCAACCCCTTAACTCAGGTCAGAGACTGCCTGCACTAAAGGTTGATGAGTGCCGTTTTTTGGATGTATTCAGTTTTTGGATTTACGGATGAAGAATACTCAACCTGTAGTTCATTTGAAGATAATTAGTAGGCAATGTTCCAACACTATTTTCCTCTGGAGAAATACATACAATTGAACACTAACCTCAGGCTCTGCCCAGTGAAACTTAAAACGTCAGTTGTAACAGTTATCATCAGGGGTGGCAGTGGCATAGTGTCATTGGGCTGGTAATCTAGCGACCCTGGTAATGCCCCGGGGACCCGGATTAGAATCCATGGCAGATGGTGAAATTTGAATTCAATAAAAATCTGGAATTAAAGTTCCAATGATGACCATGAAACCATTGCCGTTTGTTTTAAAAACCTGGTTCCCTCATGTCCCTTAGGGGAGGAAATCAGTCGTCCTTTCCTGGTCTGGCCTACATGTGACTTCAGGTCCACAGCAATATGGTTGACTCTTAAATGCCCTCAGGGATGGGCAATAAATGCTGGCCCAACCAGCAAAGCCCACATCCCATGAACACGTTTTAAAAAAATCTCCATGAACCAGACCCAGATGACTATGCCAGTAATGCAGCAATAAGGCAATGTTTTGTAGAACTGGACTCCCAATAAATACTTGGATCTAAGCATCCTGTTCAGTTAGTTCCTGGAACCAGGTTTCACCTGTGGCTGAAACCACAGTCCATGATATTGACTCTGTAGAGAAAAACTGCTTGGTGAACCAAATGGATTCTTCTCGTGGCTTGTCCACCTCACCAAGTTACTAACAGTCAGATACATATGTAATTGTTAACATATTGAATCACAGTGGTAATTTTAAACAAGGATGCATACTGCATTTCTGGTTAGGAGTCAGGGAACTGGTACACACCTTCAGGGACTGCTCAAAGAACAGGGGCAAGGATTGAGACACATTACCCCAACTCCTGCAACTCAGGTGTTGCATGACATGAGGTGGAGTTCAACTAATTAACATGAAGCTGCCACTTAAACTAGTTACCATCAGAACTCCTTAAAAACAATTTATTCTTTAAGTGAATATCGAACTAACAAGTCATGGTGGAAATGTTGTCAAGATGTTTTAAACAGAAATTAATGTAACCATCTGTAATAATGTGAGTTAGAGTCATAGAGGTTAACTGCATGGAAACAGGCCCTTCGGCCCAACTTGTCCATGCCGCCCTTATTTTTAAAACCCCTAAGCTAATCCCAATTGCCTGCATTTGGCCCATATCCCTCTATACCCATCGTACCCATGTGACTATCTAAATGCTTTTTAAAAGATAAAATTGTACCCACCTCTACTACTACCTCTGGCAGCTTGTTCCAGACACTCACCACCCTCTGTGAAAAAATTGCCCCTCTGGATACTTTTGTATCTCTCCCCTCGCCCTCTAGTTTTAGACTCCCCTACCTTTATGAAAAGACATTGATCATCTACCTTGTCAATGCCCCTCATTATTTTATAGACCTCCATAAGATCACCCCTCAGCCTCCTACGCTCCAGAGAAAAAAGTCCCAGTCTATTCAGCCTCTCCTTATAACTCAATCCACCAAATCCCGGTAGCATCCGAGTAAATCTTTTCTGCACTCTTTCTAGTTTAATAATATCCTTTCTATAATAGGGTGACCAGAATTGCACACAGTATTCCAAGTGTGACCTTACCAATGTCTTGTACAACTTCAACAAGACGTCCCAACTCCTGTATTCAATGTTCTGACCAATGAAACCAAGCATGCCGAATGCCTTCTTCACCACTCTGTCCACCTGTGACTCCACTTTCAAGGAGCTATGAACATGTACCCAGAGGTCTCTTTGTTCTGTAACTCTCCCCAACGCCCTACCATTAACTGAGTAAGTCCTGCCCTGGTTTAGTCTACCAAAATGCATTACCTCGCATTTGTCTAAATTAAACTCCATCTGCCATTCGTCAGCCCACTGGCCCAATTGATCAAGATCCCGCTGCAATTGGAGATAACCTTTCTCACTGTCCACCATGCCACCAATCTTGGTGTCATCTGCAAACTTACTAGCCATGCCCCCTATATTCTCATCCAAATCATGAATATAAATGACAAATAACAGTGGGCCCAGCACATCCCTGAGGCACACCGCTAGTCACAGGCCTCCAGTTTGAAAAACAACTCTCTACAACCATCCTCTGGCTTCTGTCAAGAAGCCAATTTTGTATCCATTTAGATACCTCATCCTGGATCCCAAGAGATTTAACCTTATGCAACAATCTACCATGCGGTATCTTGTCAAAGGCCTTGCTAAAGTCCATGTAGACAACATCAACTGCACTGCCCGCATCTACCTTCTTGGTTACCCCTTCAAAAAACTCAATCAAATTTGTGAGACATGATTTTCCACTCACAAAGCCATGCTAACTGTCCCTAATCAGTCCTTGCATCTCTAAATGCATGTAGATCCTGTCTCTCAAAATACCTTCCAACAATTTACCCACCACAGATGTGAGGCTCACTGGCCCGTAGTTCCTTTTCCATAGAACCATAGAAAATTACAGCTCAGAAACAGGCCTTTTGGCCCTTCTCGTCTGTGCCGAACCATTTTATGCCTAGTCCCACTGACCTGCACTTGGACCATATCCCTCCACACCCCTCTCATCCATGAACCCGTCCAAGTTTTTCTTAAATGTTAAAAGTGACCCCGCATTTACCACTTTATCCGGCAGCTCATTCCACACTCCCACCACTCTCTGCATGAAGAAGCCCCCCCTAATATTCCCTTTAAACTTTTCTCCTTTCACCCTTAAGAACAAAGAACAAAGAACAGTACAGCACAGGAAACAGGCCCTTCGGCCGTCCAAGCCTGTGCCGCTCCTTGGTCCAACTAGACCAATCGTTTGTATCCCTCCATTCCCAGGCTGCTCATGTGACTATCCAGGTAAGTCTTAAACGATGTCAGCGTGCCTGCCTCCACCACCCTACTTGGCAGCGCATTCCAGGCCCCCACCACCCTCTGTGTAAAAAACATCCCTCTGGTTTTTTTTCTCCCCTAGCCTCAGTGGAAAAAGCCTGCTTGCATTCACTCTATCTATACCCATCAAAATCTTATACATCTCTATCAAATCTCCCCTCAATCTTCTACGCTCCAGGGAATAAAGTCCCAACCTATTCAATCTCTCAAGCCCTTATTAAACAAAGGCACAACATTTGCCACTCTCCAATCATCAGGCACCTCACCCGTGACTATCGATGATTCAAATATCCCGCAATTTCATCCCTAGCCTCCCACAACATCCTGGGATATAGCTCATCAGGTTCCGCAGATTTATCTACTTGATGCACTTTAAGACTTCCAGCACCTCCTCTGTAATATGTACACTCCTCAAGACATCAATATTTAATTCCCCAAGTTCCCTAACATCCATGCTTTCCTCAACAGTAAACACTGAGGAGAAATATTCATTTAGGATCTCACCCATCTCTTGTGGATCCGTACATAGATTACCTTGTTGATCCTTAAGAGGCCCTACTCTCTCCCTTGTTACTCTTTTGCCCTTTATGTATTTGTAGAAGCTCTTTGGATTCTCCTTTGCCTTATCTGCCGAAACAATTTCGTGTTCTCTTTTTGCCCTCCTGATTTCTCTCTCAACTCTACTCCTACACCCCCTATACTCTTCAAGAGATTCACTTGATCCCAGCTGCCTATGCACATCATGTGCCTCTTTCTACTTCTTGACCAGGGCCTCAAATATCCCGAGTCATCCAGGGTTCGACTTCTGCCAGCCTTGCCCTTCACTCTAAGAGGAATGTATTGGTCTGGGAGTTGTGGCAGACAGTGATGATGATACCAATTGACTGCAGCAGTACATGGATAGCCAAGCAGAATGGACAGATGGAATTTAACAGAGAATGTGAGGAGTTGCATTTCGGGAGAAGGGATAGGCAGAGACAATATAGACTTAATGGCACAGTTTTAAAGGGTGTGCAAGGACATAGGAGTTCACGTTCATCAATCTTTGAAGATGGTAGAGCAGAGAGTGGTTCGCATCTTGGATTTCATAAACAGAAGTATTTACTACAAAAGCAGGGAAGGTATGCAGAACATTTATAAAGATCAGGTTAGACCACAACTAGAGTTGTGCACGCAGTTCTGGTCAGAGGGCACAGTAAGTAGTCTCACACCAAGTTAAAGTTCAACAGGTTTATTTGGTAGCACGAGCTTTCGGAGCGCTACCCCTTCATCAGGTGAGTGCAGGATTCATTTCACAAACAGGGCATATATAGACACAAACAAAAGTGAGGGACTGATCGACAATATGTTGGCTTTGAGAGCAAACCAATGGATTGAATGGTCTCCTCCTGTGCCATTATGACTCTATAACCCGAGCTTGGCTTCTCTACACCACTAGAACTGAGAAGGTCTGAGTAACATAGTCCCATCTTCTGACAAAGATACAAAAGCAAAACAGAAAATAGTATGATTTTTTTTAAAGAGGGAACACTGGAAATCAGCCCAGTAAGGCAACATAGAAACATAGAAAAACTACAGCACAAACAGGCCCTTCGGCCCCACAAGTTGTGCCGAACATACCCCTACCTTTTAGGCCTACCTATAACCCTCCATCCTATTAAGTCCCATGTACTCATCCAGGAGTCTCTTAAAAGACCCTATTGAGTTCGCCTCCACCACCACTGACGGCAGCCGATTCCACTTGCCCACCACCCTCTGTGTGAAAAACTTCCCCCTAACATCTCCCCTGTACCTACCCCCCAGCACCTTAAACCTGTGTCCTCTCGTAGCAGACATTTCCACCCTGGGAAAAAGCCTCTGAGAGTCCACCCGATCTATGCCTCTCAACATCTTATACACCTCTATTAGGTCTCCTCTCATCTTACGTCTCTCCAAGGAGAAAAGACCGAGCTCCCTCAGCCTATCCTCATAAGGCATGCCACTCAATCCAGGCAACATCCTTGTAAATCTCCTCTGCACCCTTTCAATCTTTTCCATATCCTTCCTGTAATGAGGCGACCAGAACTGAGCACAGTACTCCAAGTGGGGTCTGACGAGGGTCTTATATGGCTGCATCATTATCCCCGGACTCCTAAACTCAATCCCTCGATTGATAAAGGCCAGCACACCATACACCTTCTTAACCACCTCCTCCACCTGTGGGGCCGATTTCAGAGTCCTATGGACCCGGACCCCAAGGTCCTTCTGATCCTCTGCAGTACTGAGAGTCTTTCCCTTTATATTGTACTCCTTCATTCCATTTGACCTGCCAAAATGGACCACTACGCATTTATCTGGGTTGAAGTCCATCTGCCACTTCTCCGCCCAGTCTTGCATCCTATCTATGTCCCTCTGTAACTTCTGACATCCCTCCAGACTATCCACAACCCCACCAACCTTCGTGTCGCGGCAAGCTTACCAACCCATCCCTCCACTTCCTCATCCAGGTCATTTATGAAAATGACAAACAGCAAGGGTCCCAGAACAGATCCCTGGGGCACACCACTGGTGACCGACCTCCATTTAGAAAAATACCCATCTATACACACACTTTGCCTCCTTTGGGCAAGCTAGTTCTGGGTCTACCGGGCAGCAGCCCCTTGGATCCCATGCCCTCTCACTTTTTCTAGAAGCCTTGCATGGGGGACCTTATCGAACGCCTTGCTAAAATCCATATAAACCACATCCACCGCTTTCCCTTCGTTAATGTGTTTAGTCACATTTTCGAAGAACTCCACCAGGCTCGTAAGGCACGATCTGCCTTTGACAAAGCTATGCTGAGTATTCTTGAGCATACTAAACCTCTCTAAATGCTCATAAATCTTGTCCCTCAGGATCTTCTCCATCAGTTTACCAACCACTGAGGTTAGACTCACCGGTCGGTAATTTCCTGGGCTATCCCTAATCCCCTTCTTGAAAATAGGAACCACATCCACAATCCTCCAATCCTCCGGCACCTCTCCCGTCTCCATCGACAGCGCAAAGATCGCCAGAGGCTCTGCAATCTCTTCCCTCGTCTCACACGGTAACCTGGGGTACATCTCATCCGGACCCGGCGACTTATCTATCTTGATGCCATTCAAAGATTCCAGCACAACCTCTTTGTTAAAGTCCACATACTCAATCTTTTCAGTCCACTGCAAGCCCACAGTACACCCACCCATGTCCTTCTGCTCTGTGAAAACCGAGGCAAAATACTCATTAAGCACCTCTGCCATTTCTACTGGTTCCCTACAGATTTTCCCGCCTTCACCTTTTATAGGCCCTATTCCTTCACGTCTCATCCTTTTACTCTTCACATATTTATAGAACGCCTTAGGGTTTTCCTTAATCCTACCTGTCAAGGCCTTCTCGTGACCCCTTCTGGCTCTCCTAATTTCCTTCTTTAGTCCCTTCCTACAAGCCGTATACTCATCTAGATCCCTATCTTTGCCAAGCTCTCTGAACCATTTGTACGCTTTCCTTTTCTTCTCGACTAGGTCCCGCACAGCTTTCGTGCACCACGGTTCCTTTAACCTACCAACTCCTCCCTGTCTGCTCGCAACATTGTCCTGTAGAACTCTAGACAGACATTCCTTGAAAAACTGCCACCTCTCTTCAGTACATTTCCCCGAGAATACCTCCTTCCAATTTACTCCTCTAATTTGCTGCCTTATGTCTTCATATTTCCCCTTACTCCACATAAACGCTTTCCTAGCTTGCCTGATCCTCTCTTTTTCCAATGCAAGCATAAAGGAGATAGAGTTATGATCGCTATCCCCAAGATGCTCTCCCACAGAGATCTGACACCTGTCCAGGTTCATTGGTCAGTATCAGATCAAGTACAGTCTCTCCTCTTGTAGGCTTGTCCACATGCTGTGTCAGGAAACCCTCCTGAACACACCTAACGAACTCCTCCCCATCCAATCCCCTTACCCTAGGGATATTCCAATCTATGTTTGGGTAATTAAAGTCTCCCATCACAACAACTCTGCTATTACTGCATCTCTCCAGGATCTGTTTCCCTATCCGCTTCTCCACCTCCCTGTTACTATTGGGCGGCCTATAGAAAACTCCCAGCCAAGTGATCGACCCCTTCCCACTCCGAACCTCCACCCACACAGAGACTCTGTAGACAATCCCTTTTAATTTAATTCCAATTGCAGTTGTAAATGACTATTAGTAATTAAACTAGCTTTCTTATAAGACCAAAAAGTGCCTCGATATTAGATTGCCAGTTTAATTAATTTGCTTGGAAATGAAATGTAAATAACTATCGTAAAACTTACACACGCCGTGGAAACAGTACCTACAATGTCGCAGAAATTAGAGGAATCCAAAATGCTCACAACACAATCAGAATTGGAAAGAGCATCCCATCTGCACATCAAGCAGTGAGCAAAATCTAAAACCGAGAGAGAAAATGCTGGAAAGTCTCAACAGGTCTGGCAGCATTTTGACAAAGGGTCGTCTGGACTCGAAACATCAGCTCTTTTCTCTCCTTACAGATGCTGCCAGACTTGCTGAGATTTTCCAGCGTTTTCTCTTTTGGTTTCAGATTCCAGCATCGCAGTATTTTACTTTTATCCAGAGCAAAATTTAAACATCTTCCAGTTTTGTTTAAAATTCAATGCAACAAGAAATAACGCAGACATACTATTTGACAAAATAAATATACATAGGCTTTCTATTGCCATACATACGAATAAGGTACAGTAGGCCTAACTGATCTAATTGTAACCTCAACTCCACATTCTCACCCAACCCAAATAACCTTTCACCTCCTTATCAAGAATCTATTTCTGCGTTAAAAATATTCAAAGACTGTGCTTCCACCACTTTAAAGGTAGAGAGTTTCAAAGACTCTCAATCCTTAGAGGGATGTCAGTCAGTCCAATCCCCTCTCTATTCTACCTACTTATTTAGTTTGTTGTATTGAGATTATTGTGTGGAGCCCTGTTTTCCAGCACCAGAGACCGTGCACAGCTCATTGCTCCCAAATGAAGGAGTATTAGAAATAAGGAGTTGAAAAGTTGAACCAGTGAGAACATGCGAAGCAGGATTTCTCGGTGTTCAACGGAGTTCAGATTATATGAATTCTGTATTTTTCCAACTTATCCTTCATTTGAAATCACTTAGCACTCGTGCAAAATCAAACAAAAAGTTTGAATCCACTAGCAATTCAAGGATATATTGGATTAATTAATCTTCTGACTGAGCTCCTTTCACTCAAATCAGCTGTCTGAATTTCTTCAGGTTTTGGAAACAGATTAGAAACAATACGACAGCTTTCACTGAAAAACTCAGCTCTCAAAGACGACAAATACATAAGAGAAGCAATTCTTTCTTTGTGCAGTCTACCCAATGTGAGTCAGGTAGCAATAAAATGCTGCATTATTCTGCAGCAGTTAGGATTTCTAATCATAAACTTGTCTTTTAAAATCCAATCAATGCACCACTTGCAGCCTAATAGTCAAGTACAAGTAATTTTGTTGGCTCTACAATCTTATGAAACTGCATACAAGTGTAGCAATGCACCAACATCGATCAGAAACGGAAGGGGACACAGGAGAATCAGAGACAATTTATTTCCTGAAGTGAATTGCGTCACTCTCCATGTCCCGCCTCCCACAGCGGACGTCAGCTCCGTATTTTTTAAACAATGAATGCTGCCAAACACACCTGCCTTGATATTTACTGCAAGCTTCAAGTCTCACCCTCCTCCTTCCTCCACTTGAACTATTAAATAGGTAGATGACATTTTCAGTTAGTCTGTCCACAAGACAGAAACCTAGACCAACTAGCTGAGAAAAACTTAAAGAAAATTCTGCCAATACTCAGCTGATCTGTCAGCATTTGTGGGAAGAGAAAGAGTTAATATTTCAGGTTGATGACCTTTTATCAGAACTGGGGAAAGAATCGGACTTAAGCCAATATGATTTGACGTGGCGCCATAATCTTAATAAACCTGAATTATTCCCCCAACCTTGCATCGATCATTACACTCAAACCCTTTCATAGCGAACAGGCCAAAACTTAAATATCCTGTTTAGTGTTTTACCAAGGTCAAATTAACAATTTCACATTCCCATCACCACACATTAATCCTGTGTTTCAAGTATCAAGAAATGGCACCTTGGAAATCATTTAAACTATTGGTCAAAGATTTGAAAGCAATTTTTATCAGAGTGGTTGGAAGCGAGTAATGGTGTCCAACTGAATCCTTCCCGGGAATGTTTCAGTTTACCATATATGCCAGGGATCGAGGGAGTGCTGCTCACATTTAGATTTTAATTTGTAAAAACCCATGGCATGACCAATAATTCTGGTGCCCAAACAAAGGGAATTTTGATAAGATGGTGGCACGGGCAAATATCGCAGATAGGGGTACATTTTCGGAAACAAAATAGACTTTAAATAGGGGAAAGCTCGGCAATCAGTGATGACAGGAATTTGGGTGCTTTGTGCTCTCACAATACCGAAAGCAGATTTGATACTGGCATCTGAAATACAGAGGTATAGTCCAGAATAGATAGAAACAGGGTGTTTCCAGAGGTCAAAGAGTCTAAAACAAAGGAACAACAACTTGTATTTATAGAGTGGCTTTAACATAATAAAACATTCCAAGGTGTTTCACACTGCTTTAAAAAACAAAATTATGACACCAAGCTACACAAGCTGAAAGGTGATCAGATGACCAAGGTTTTAAGGAGTGTAGAGGAGCAGAGAAGCATAGCAAGGGAATTGCAGAGCTTGGGGCCCAGGCAGTTAAAGGCAAAGCCACAGTGGTGCATTTCATAGAATCCCTAAAGTACAGGAGGCCATTCAGCCTATCGAACCTGCACCAACAACAATCCCACCCTATCCCTGTAACCCCACATATTTATCCTGCTAATCCCCCCGAAACTAGGGTCAATTTAGCATGGTCAATCAACGTAACCCGCACATCTTTGGACTGTGGGAGGGGCCTAGATGGCATAGTTCTTATGTTCTTAAACCGGAGCACCTGGAGGAAACACACGCAGACACGGGAGAATGTGCAAACTCCACACAGTGACCCAAGCCAAAAAGCGAACCCAGGTCCCTGGCACTGTGAGGCAGCAGAGCTAAGCCACCATGCCGGTTAAAACTGGGAATGCAGAAGAGACCAGAATCAGAGGAGAACAGTATTGTGGGATGGAGAGGATTACAGAGAAAAGAGGAATGCAATGGAGGGAATTGAAAACAAGGGTAAAATATTTTTTAAAATACTCTGCTCAATCAGGAGCCAAAGTCAACGAATACAAGAGGTGACAGGGGAACGGGAACTCCTGCGAGTTGAGGACAGGCAGCGTGATTTTGTACAGGGAAGGTCATGTCTCACCAACTTAATTCAATTTTTTGAAGAGGTGACAAAGATAATTGATGAGGGAAGGGCTATGGATGTACTTTATAAGGACTTTAGTAAGGCGTTGACAAGGTCCCACATGGCAGACTGTACAAAAACTAAAATCACATGGGATTCAGGGCAGGCTGGCTAGATGGATACAGAACTGGCTTGGTCATAGAAGACAGAGTGGCGTTGGTAGGATGTTTTTCAGAATGGAGATCTGTAGCTAGTGGTGTTCCGCAGGGATCAGTGACGGGACCTCGGTTGTTTGTGGTGTATATAAATGATCTGGAGGAAAATGTGGATGGTCTGATTAGTAAATTGCGGATGACACCAAGATTGGTGGAGTTGTTGATGATACAGACAGATTGGAGACTTGGGCACAGAAATGGCAGGTGGAGTTTAATCTGGACAATTGAGGTGATGCACTTTGGAGGATCAAATTTAGGTGTGAATTATATTGTAAATGGCTGAATCCTTAGGAACATTAACATAGAGGGATGTGGGTGTGCAGGTCCACAGTTCCTTAAAAGTGACAACAGAGGTGGTCAAGGTGACTAAGGTGGCATTGGCATGCTTGCCTTCATCAACCAGGGCACTGAGTGCAAAAGTTGGCAAATCATGCAGCTATATAAAACCTTGGTTAGACCACATTTGGAGTATTGTGTGCTGTTCTGGTCGGCACACTACCAGACGGCTGTGGAAGCTTTGGAGGGAGTGCAAAGAAGGTTCAGCGTGAGGTTCTTTAATCTCGAGGGCGTTGGCTATGAAGGAAGGTTGAATAAACTAAGATTGTTTTCATTGGAAAGATGGAGGCTGAGGGGAGGCCTGATAGAGGTCCAGAAAATTATGAGGGGCATTGACAGAATGGATAGTCAGAGGCTTTTCCCCCAGGGTGGAAGTGTCGATTACAAGGGGGCACAGGTTGAAGATGAGAGGGCGAAAGTTTAAGGGAGACGTGCAGGGGAAGTTTTTCACTTGAGAGTAGTGGGTGCCTGGAACGCACTGCCAGAGGAGGTGGTGGAAACAGGCACATTAGCAACATTTAAGAGGCATCTGAAAAGATCCTTGAATAAGGAGGGAATAGAGTAAGGACAGAAGGTTTATTTTAATTTTGTTAGGGCATCAGGATCAGCACAGGCTTGGAGGGCCGAAGGACCTGTTCCTGTGTTGTACTTTTCTTTGTTCCTTAAGATGTAGGCAGTAGAGTTTGGATGGCCTCAAGTTTAAAGAGAGTAGAACATGGGAGCAAGGAGTGCTTTGGAATAGTCAAGAGGTAATATAGAGACATAGAAGATAAAAGCAGGAGGCGGCCATTCTGCCCTTCGAGCCTGCTCCACCATTCATTACGATCATGGCTGATCATCCAACTCAATCCTGCTTTTTCCCCATAACTTTTGATCCCATTTGCCCCAAGTGCTATATCTAGCCACCTCTTGAATACATTCAATGTTTTGGCATCAACCACTTCCTGTGGTGATGAATTCCACAGGCTCACCACTCTTTGGGTGAAGAAAAGTCTCTTCACCTCCATCCTAATGGTCGACCCTGAATCCTCAGACTGTGACCCCTGGTTCCGGACTCCCCCACCATCGGGAATATCCTCGCTACATCTACCCTGTCTATCCTCTTAGAATTTTATAAGTCTCTATGAGATTTCCCCCCTCATTTGTCTGAACTCCAGTGAAAACAATTCTAACCTAGTTAATCTCTCCTCATACATCAGTCCCGCCATCCCCGGAATCAGCCTGGTAAACCTTCGCTGCACTCCCTTGAGAAAAGGAGACCAAAACTGCACACAATACTCTAGGTGTGGCTCACCAAGGCCCTGTATAATTGCAACACATCCCTGCTCCTATACTCGGAACCTCTTGCAATGAGGGTCAACGTGCCAGTTGCCTTCTTTACCGCCTGCTGCACCTCCATGCTTACCTTCAGTGACTGGTGCTCAAGGACACCCAGGTCCTGCTGCACACTCCCCCTCCCAATTTACAGACATTCAGGTAGTAATCTGCCTTCTTGTATTTGCTTCCAAAGTGAATAGCCTCACCTTTATCCAAATTATACTGCATCAGCCATTGATTTGCCCACCCCATCCAACCTGTCTAGATAATTCTGAAGGATCTCTGCATCCTCGTCACAGTTCACCCTCCCACCCAACTTGGTATCATCAGCAAACTTTGAGATGTTACATTTTGTTCCCTCACCCAAATCATTAATATATATTGTGAATAGCTGGGGTCCCAGCACCGATCTGGCACAGTGGCTCAGTGGTTAGCACTGCTGCCTCACAGTGCCAGGAACCTGAGTTCAATTCCAATGTTGGGTGACTGTTTGCGTGGAGTTTGTATATTCTCCCCGTGTCTGCATGGGTTTCCTCCGGGTGCTCTGGTTCCCTCCCACAGTCCAAAGATGTGCGGGTTAGGTTGAATGGCCGTGCTAAATTGCCCCCTAGTGTCAGGGAGATTAGCAGTGCAAATATGTGGGGTTTTGAGAATAGGGCCTGGGTGGGATTGTGGTCAATGCAGACTCCATGGGCCAAATGGCCTCCTTCTGCACTGTAGGGATTCTATGATTCCTCTGGCACCTCACTAGTTACTGCCTGCCAATTTGAAAAGCACCCATTAATTCCTACTCTTTGTTTCCTCTCTGCCAACCAGTTTTCGATCCAGCTCAATACACTTCCCCCAATCCCATGCGCTTTAATCTTGCACGATAATCTCTTGTACGGGACTTTGTCAAAAGTCTTTCTGAAAGTCCAAATATACTACATCTACTGGTTCCCTCTTGTCAATTCTATTAGTTACATCTTCCCCACTTTCGATAACTCCACTTTCTCTTTACCTCCCTTTTTGAATATTGGAGTGACATTAGCTGCCTTCCAATCTGCAGGGACTGTTCCAGAGTCTAGAATCCTGGAAGATGACCACCAATGCATCCACTATTTCTAGAGCCACTTCCTTAAGTACTCTGGGATGTAGATTATCAGGCCCTGGGGATTTATCTGCCTTCAATGCCATCAATTTTCCCAGCACCATTTCTCTACTAATATTCATAGAATCCCTACAGGAGGTTGTCAGTCGGCCCATCGAGTCTGCACCAACAACAACCCCACCCCAGGCCCTATCCCCACAAATTTACCCCGCTAATCCCTCTAACCTACACATTCCCTGACACTAAGGGGTAATTTAGCATGGCCAATCAACCTAATCCACACATCTTTGGACTGTGGGAGGAAACCGGGGCACCCAGAGGAAACCCATGCAGACACAGGGAGAATGTGCAAACTCCACACAATATTGATCTCCCTCAGTTCTTCCCTCTCACTAAATCTTGCATTCTCCAACTTTTCTGGCAACTGATTTGTGTCCTCTTTTATGAAGACAGAACCAAAGTATGTATTCAGTTACTCGGCCATTTCTTTATCCCCTATTATACATTCTGTAGGGGACCTACATTTGTCGTCAACGACCTCTTTCTCTTCACGTATCTACAAAAACTTTTAGTGTCTGTCTTTATGTTCCCTGCAAGATGACTTTTGTACTGTATTTTTTCCTTCTTAATCAATCCCTAGGTCCTTCTTTGCTGAATTCTAAACTGCTCCCAATCCTTAGACCTATTATTTTTCTTGGCCAATCTGTATGCTTCTTCCTTAGATCGAATACTCTCTCTAATTTCCTTTGTAAGCTATGGATTGGCCCTCTTACCCATTTTGCTTTCGTGTCAGACAGGATTAAACAGTTGCTGCAGTTCCCCCATGCATTCCTTGAATATTTGCCATTGCCTATCCACTGTCATCCCTTTACGTAACTCTCCCCAATCTATCAAGGCCAACTCACGCCTCACATCCTTAGTTTCCTTTATTAAGATTCAGCACCCCAGTCTCCGAATCAACTACTTCACTCTCCCTCTTGATAAAAAATTCTGTCATGTTATGGTCGCTCATCCCCAAGTGATCTTGTACAACTAGATTGGCAATGATTCCCTTCTCATTACAGTCTAAGATGGCCTGCTCTCTAGTTGGTTCCTCCACATATTGGTCAAGAAAACCATCCCGTGTAGACTCCAGGAATTCCTCCTCTACGGCATTGTGGCTAATTTGATTTGCCCAATCTACGTGCAGATTATCATCCATGATCACTGATATTCCCTTCTCACATGCATCACTAATTTCATGTTTAATTCCATTCCCAACATCACCACTGCAGTTTGGGGGTCTATATATGACAACCACTAATGTTTTTTGCACACCCACAAAGGTAACAAAGGTATGGATGAGGGTCTGAGTCGTTGATGAGCTGAGACTTGACAAGTCATGTGATATGGGAGGTGGTAAGTGCTCTTAACAATGGCACAAGTGAGAGACTGAAAGCCCAGCTTGAAATCAAATGCGACATCAAGTTTGTCTGGACAAACTGGCTGAATAAAATTTGTTGCCAGGGAGGGTGACAGAGTCAGTAGCTAGGGAATAAAGTTTCGAATGGGGACTGAAAACAATGGCTTCTGTCTTCCCTATAATAAATTGGGGGAAATGTTTGCTCATTCAGTGCTGGTTATCAGATAAGCAGATGAGGTAGATTTGGTGTCAGCGTACATGTGAAAATTAATGCTGTGCTTTCCAATGATGCCACCAAAGAACATAAACAAAATGCAGATTTAGCACAGAGAGCAGAAACGTTTTTCCAAAGGACTTTGAAGCTGTGGATTGTGCTACCATAGTTATTGATTGAAGCAATGATTTCAAACATTTAAGAATAAGTGTTTGAGGACAAGGAAAGCAAAGATACGAGAGCAAGGCGGGAACACAGCATTCGGATATTGCTCAGCTGGAAAATCAGCACCCACAGAGGCAAACCGGTGTGGAGCACCACCAGCCTATGAGGACTCAGAGGCTATCAAAAGTAACTTAGTGAAATATCAACCTATCCATGTCGCTCTGGTTTTCCAGAATTTTGGTCTTCTTAGTCTGCAAGAAATCATTGATTTTGTTCATCTGCATTCCTAACTTGTCAGTGGAAGACACAACTAGAATTTCTGGCACAAGTAACAAGCAGGCCTAGACCTGCTCCTCCATTCAGTACAATCGTGTCGCACCTTCTGCTTCAAACCCACTTTCCTGCTGATACCCAAATCCCGCGATTCGTGAAGACACTAACAACCTGTCCCAGCCTTAAAAACGTCAAGCTAGGGGCTCCCCACACTGGCTGCCGGAAGTTAGGACTCCTGCAGAGGCCGGGGCTCGAGCATGTGGGTGACACTGGGTGCTTTCATCAAAAATTACAAAAAGGTCAAGACAGGGCAGAGGCAAGAACAGGCAAGGGTGAGAGTGTACAAGGGAGAGAGAGAGAGAGAGAAAGTGCTCCCATTAAAAATGACAAAAAGGTAAGACATGGAGGTAGTTGTTAAATAACAGATAACAGAACATAACATTATAATAAGTACAAGGCATAGAAACATTTTTAACGTTTATGTGACTATAAATGTAAAAAATATTTGTACCTATTGTGCAATAATCGTTTTTTGTAGTTTAATTCTTCAATACAATAACAATGTTTCTCAGGGATTCCGTCGGCACGTGCGTGTCAAAAAGGTTCCCATGCTGGAAAAGTTTGGCAAACCCTGTATTAAATCATGGCGCATCCACAACCCTCTGGAGTAGACAATTCCCAAGGGTTTGCAACACAGTGAAGAAATGTCTCACCTCAGTGATAAATGATGTGGAGATGCCAACATTGGACTCGGGTTAGCACAGTAAGAAGTCAAACAGGTTTATTTGGAATCACGAGCTTTCAGCGCGCTACTCACCTGATGCTGCTCCAATGCTACACAAGCTTTTGGAATGCTGCTCCGACTCACCTGATGAAGGAGCAGCGCTTCAAAAGTTCGTGATTCCAAATAAACCTGTTGGGACTTTAACCTGGTGTTGAGAGACTTCTTACTGTGCTCAGTGATAAATGATTGACCACTCATCCTGAAACTGTGCCTACATGTTCTAAATTTCCCAGCCAGATGAAACAACCAGTATCTATGTCATCAAGTCCTTTCAACATTTTATATACTGCAATTAAATCACCTCTCATTCTTCTAAACTCCAGAGATCATAGACTTACTTTAATCAGCTTCTCATCAGGCAACCCCCTCATCCCAGGTACCAACCTTTCCTGCACCACCTCCGAAGCAAGAATCTTTTTCTTCGATACAGAGATCAAAAGGGCAGCACAGTGGTCAGCACTGCTGCTTCACAGCACCATGGACCTGGGTTCGGTTCCCGGCTTGGGTCACTGTCTGTGTGGAGTTTGCACGTTCTCCCCGTGGGTTTCCTCCGGGTGTTCCGGTTTCCTCCCACAGTCTGAAAGACATGCTGGTTAGGTGCACTGGCCATGCTAAATTCTCCCTCAGTGTACCCGAACAGGTGCCAGAGTTGGCGACTAGGGAATTTTCACAGTAACTTCGTTGCAGTTAACGTAAGCTTACGTGTGGCACTAATAAATAAACTTTTTTAAAAACTTAAGAAACATTTCCCTATTTAAGTATTGCTGCTTCTCCCCCCACCCACTGTTAATGAATCTAAATCTTTGCAGATTCGAAATTCACTAGAATACTCAGTCTATAATTAAAAATGGGCAAAATTTGAAAAATACCAGAACGTGCAAATATTGTAACCAACATATACTGAATATTGATGCAAATGTGGCGTACATGGATTTTCAATAGGCATTCGATAAGGAGCCACATCGAACAATATTACACAAAATAAGAGCTCATGGTGTAGGGGGTAACACATTAGCATGAGTAGAGGATTGATTAATCAACAGGAAGCAGAGAGTAGGGTAAATGGGTCATTTTCAGGTTGCAAATTGCAACCAGTAGAATGCTGCAGGAATTAGTGCTGGGATCTCAACTATTTACAATCTATAACTTGGGTGAAGGAACTAAATGTATAGTTGTTAAATTTGCTGGTGACATAAAAGTAAATAGGAAATAAGTTGTGAAGTGGACATAAGAGACTACATGGGAAAACAAATGCTGGGTGGGTAAAAATTTGGCAAACGAAGCATAACATGGGAAAAATGAGAACTTGCCATAAAAAGGTGGTATGCAGGTACAGCAAGTGATTAGGAAGGCAAATGGAATGTTGGCATTTATTTCAGTGCAAATGGAATACAAAAGTGAGAATTTTACTGCAGCTGTACAAGACCTTGGTGAGATCACAGCTGGAATGCCATGTATAATTTTGGTCTCATTATTTAAAAATAAAAAATAATTGCATTAGAAGCAGTTTAGAGAAGGTTCACAACTCATTTGTGGGTTGAAAGACCTTTCCAATGATGAAAGATTGAACAGGTTGGGCCAATATCAACTTGAGTTTAGAAGAACGAGAGGTGATTTTATTGAAACAAAATCCTGAAGGGATTTGGTAGGTGGATATTCCCTCTTGTGTTTGGGGGAGGGGGGGGGGTATGAAAGATGTGAAGGAGGGGACACATTTTAAGAATAAGAGGTCTCCCTTTTAAAGAATCAGGAGAATTTATTTTTCCTCGGTCTATGGTTTTCTCTTCCCCAGAAAGCAACAGAGGTGGAGCACTGAGTTTATTCAAGATGGAATTTGATGGATTGTTGATAAGACAATGGAGTCAAGGGCTATGGAAGCAGACAAGAGGTGGAGTTGAGCCCAAAGTATAGCATAGGAAACAGGCCGTTCGGCCCTCCAAGCCTGTGCCGCTCATTGGTCCAACTAGACCATTCGTTTGTATCCCTCCATTCCCAGACTGCTCATGTGACTATCCAGGTAAGTCTTAAACGATGCCAGCATGTCTGCCTCCACCACCCTACTTGGCAGCGCATTCCAGGCCCCCACCACTCTGTAAAAAACGTCCCTCTGATATCTGAGTTATACCTCGCCCCTCTCACCTTGAGCCTGTGACCCCTCGTGATCGTCACCTCCGACCTGGGAAAAGGCTTCCCACTGTTCACCCTATCTATACCCTTCATAATTTTGTACACCTCTGTTAGATCTCCCCTCATTCTCCGTCTTTCCAGGGAGAACAAGCCCAGTTTACCCAATCTCTCCTCATAGCTAAGACCCTCCATACCAAGCAACATCCTGGTAAACCTTCTCTGCACTCTCGCTAAAGCCTCCACGTCCTTCTGGTAGTGCGGCGACCAGAACTGGACGCAGTACTCCAAATGTGGCCTAACCAGTGTTCTATACAGCTGCAACATCAGACTCCAGCTTTTATATTCTATGTCCCGTCCTATAAAGGCAAGCATACCATATGCCTTCTTCACCACCACCTCCACCTGTGCTGCCACCTTCAAGGATTTGTGGACTTGCACACCTAGGTCCCTCTGCGTTTCTATACTCTTGATGGCTCTGCCATTTATTGTATAACTCCCCCCTACATTAGTTCTTCCAAAATGCATCACTTCGCATTTATCTGGATTAAATTCCATCTGCCAATTCTCCACCCAATTTTCCAGCCTATCTATATCCTGCTGTATTGTCCGACAACATTCATCGCTATCCGCAAGTCCAGCCATCTTCGTGTCATCCGCAAACTTGCTGATAACACCAGTTACACCTTCTTCCAAATCATTAATATTTATCACAAATAGCAGAGGTCCCAGTACAGAGCCCTGCGGAACACCACTGATAAGAAGTTTAACAACACCAGGTTAAAGTCCAACAGGTTTATTTGGTAGCAAAAGCCACACAAGCTTTCGGAGCTGCAAGCCCCTTCTTCAGGTGAGTGGGAATTCTGTTCACAAACAGAGCTTATAAAGACACAGACTCAATTTACATGAATAATGGTTGGAATGCGAATACTTACAACTAATCAAGTCTTTAAGAAACAAAACAACATGAGTGGAGAGAGCATCAAGACAGGTTAAAAAGATGTGTATTGTCTCCAGACAAGACAGCCAGTGAAACTCTGTGGGGGTTACAAATAGTGGGACATGAACCCAATATCCCGGTTGAGGCCGTCCTCGTGTGTGCGGAACTTGGCTATCAGTTTCTGCTCAGCGACTCTGCGCCGTCGTGTGTCGCGAAGGCCGCCTTGGAGAACGCTTACCCGAATATCAGAGGCCGAATGCCCGTGACCGCTGAAGTGCTCCCCAACAAGAAGAGAACAGTCTTGCCTGGTGATTGTAGAGCGGTGTTCATTCATCCGTTGTCACAGCGTCTGCATAGTTTCCCCAATGTACCATGCCTCGGGACATCCTTTCTTGCAGCGTATCAGGTAGACAGCGTTGGCCGAGTTGCAAGAGTATGTACCGTGCCTACCTGATACGCTGCAAGAAAGGATGTCCCGAGGCATGGTACATTGGGGAAACTATGCAGACGCTGCGACAACGGATGAATGAACACCGCTCAACAATCACCAGGCAAGACTGTTCTCTTCCTGTTGGGGAGCACTTCAGCGGTCACGGGCATTCGGCCTCTGATATTCGGGTAAGCGTTCTCCAAGGCGGCCTTCGCGACACACGACGGCGCAGAGTCGCTGAGCAGAAACTGATAGCCAAGTTCCGCACACACGAGGACGGCCTCAACCGGGATATTGGGTTCATGTCCCACTATTTGTAACCCCCACAGAGTTTCACTGGCTGTCTTGTCTGGAGACAATACACATCTTTTTAGCCTGTCTTGATGCTCTCTCCACTCATGTTGTTTTGTTTCTTAAAGACTTGATTAGTTGTAAGTATTCGCATTCCAACCATTATTCATGTAAATTGAGTTTGTGTCTTTATATGCTCTGTTTGTGAACAGAATTCCCACTCACCTGAAGAAGGGGCTTGCAGCTCCGAAAGCTTGTGTGGCTTTTGCTACCAAATAAACCTGTTGGACTTTAACCTGGTGTTGTTAAACTTCTTACTGTGTTTACCCCAGTCCAACGCCGGCATCTCCACATCATGAACACCACTGGTCACAGACCTCCAGCCGGAAAAAGACCCTTCGACTGCTACCCTCTGTCTCCTGTGGCCAAGCCAGTTTTCTACCCATCCAGCCACCTCTCCTTGTATCCCATGAGCCTTAACCTTCTTAACCAACCTGCCATGAGGGACTTTGTCAAATGCCTTACTGAAATCCATATAGACGACATCCATGACCCTTCCTTCGTCAACCGTTTTTGTCACTTCCTCAAAAAACTCCACCAAATTTGTAAGGCACGACCTCCCTCTTATAAAACCATGCTGTCTGTCACTAATGAGATTGTTCTGTTCTAAATGCACATACATCCTGTCTCTAAGAAACCCACAACCAGATCATGATGGAGCAAGCTCAAAGGGCCAAATGGCCTATTCCCACTGCTGAGTCCTACGTAGCTACAATGTTCCTTCACATATTGCCCTCGTTCTTTTGGTACAAAAGGTACATCTTCCACTTGACGAATGCTGAAGTAGGAAAAAGAGTAATGTTACCAGCACAGACTGGAGAGAATCCAGTGTAAGAAGTCTCACAATGCCAGGTTAAAATCCAACAGGTGGACTTTAACCTGTTGAGAGACTTCTTACTGTGCTTACCCCAGTCCAACGCCAGCATCCCACATCATGAGAATCCAGTGCACAGTGACACCTTATATCAAATCTAAGCCGACAGGATAACCTGTCTAACTCATCACCACCCTACATTATAAACAGAGATTATCCAATTGGAACCTGTATGAGGAAGAGGCAGCTTGCAGGACTCATAAGCTTCCTGCTTTAAGTCAAATCAGTCGGAGTTTCATTCAAAGTTAAAGGTTCAATCATTAGTGCTTGCAGATTTACAGATTGCAGGGAACAGATCAAGGGTACAACAACCTAGTGCAGTGGTTTTCAACTGGTATGCTGTAAGAACTGTCCAAGAGTGGTGTGGAATTTTGTACAAAGGTAATAAAAACCAATGTAAAATAGACACATCGGTTCATCTTGAACAATATTCAATCCAACCAAAATTAAACCTCATAAAACTCATGAAAATGAATCATATTTTAAAAGTGAGGTATCGGTCCTTCAATTTTAAAACGTGAACATTCTAAACGCAGATGGTCAAAGGGTGAAGTTGAGATGACTTGATAGTTTTAACTGATCACCATAGAAATCAAGCAATGGTGTTCACGCACCTTTTTGATAAAACAAGACAAAATAAGCTTGCAGGTGCAGCGAAATTAACTGTACCCACATTTCTTTGCCGAATCTACTTTATATCCCCTGATCTAAGAAAAAATGGATAAGTTTGATTTCTCCGCTTATTCAATTGTTGATGAAACATCTGAAGCCCAAGGAAAAGAAAGCAAGAAATGTTTAGAGTCAGTTTTATGAGCGCTATCTGGCCTTTTGATTTTCATGGACAGCAGATGCCGTTTGCCCCTTACTTGAATGTTTCATCTGCACAGAGAAGTTGTCAAACGCTGCCATGATACCAACTGAAGTTAAAAGGCCATTTGCGAACAAAACACCCACCTCTTGCGAACAAAAGATATTCAGTACTTCAAGCGCCTTAAAGAACAAAGTTTGAAGCAGACCCAACGTCTGATGGTGTGTGCGCGAGTATTGGGAAAAGCTCAGCAAGCTCATTGTTGAGCTTGTAGCAAAATAAAAGCAGCTTCATGCCATAGCCGAAACCTTAATTAAGCCTGCGTGTAAAAATCACAAGTTTGATGTTGAGTTAATGCTGTAAAAGGGAACAACAAAATTCCGTTCTCTGATATGAATTAAATAGCAAATTGGTGACATGTCAGCTGAAAACAAAATGCTGCGTCTGGAACAGGTTTAGGACTATGAATAGGTAGAATTAGTTGTGTGAGGAGATTTGAAAGTGTTTGTGCTCACTGTCGAAGACAGTGTATTCTAGGGTCAATTCGAAACATTAATTCATTTGATCCTTGTTGAGCTTGTTGCATGCACTATGTTGCAAACCACTCAACTAAGACTGTAACTATATTCAAAATAAGTAATTGTGACATTTATGACCAATTTGATTCAGCTGAAAAAAGTGGGTGTGCACTGTGGAATTGTTTGTCTGTGACATTAGTGTCCCTTTAAGAAAGTTTTTTTTACATGATTTCTGCAGCTCTCAGTGTCAGTGGTTTCTTAGCTCACAGCTTCAGTGATGTCATTGTTGCTGGTTTCACTACGATGAGTCCTTTTTATTGCTTCTTAGTTTAAATGGAGTTGTTTACACTCGGATTAGTTTTATGATCCTGCATTGCTAGGAGAAAAAGTCACGTGTTTTTGGACAGTTTGTTTTTCTATCCAGTGAGTTTAAAGTTTTAGTTTTGAGAATTCAGAGGCTGCAGTTTAGTTTTAGCAGGGACATCAAGCAAGAAAGAAGTTGAAGTCTCTCTCTCTCGCTGTTCTTTTTGGAAATTCTGCGGATTATCCCAAGGCAACATTTTGCCTTCCGGAAGGAAAGTGCAGCCTTCGAAAAGACTCAATTCCAGTCAAGAAAGATTTCAATCTATGCTGTGTTAAGTCTGTGAAAAGGGTTTTGTCTAGGCAAGGTTTTTGGTTTGTTGGAACACCTTTAACATTCAATTAAGAGTTAATAGATTATTGTGGTTGTTTTGTTTTTTTGTTTGCAATTGTTGAAAGATATTGCTAATTTTCTTTCTGTACATGTTAACCATTTTCTTAAATAAACTTTGTTTGATAAAAGTTCGAGGGTTGTTGAATCATACCTGCTCATCCTAGCCACATTCAAGATGCAAAACTTAGGGTTCAGGTGGGCTTCATAAAATACTTGAGCTTCTGCCCTGACTTATAAAAGTCTCATTGAAGTATGCAGTGTTACTGAAAAGGTTGGGAACCACTGACCTAATAGTTATGACACTAAAGTAAAAAGTTAAATGCTCAAATCTAACCATGATAAATTGTTAAACTGAATTCAATAAATCTGAAACTTTGTGGGTTAGCACTAGTAAAATCATTAAAGATGTGGATTGCCATATAAACAGAACTCACTCACTAATGTTCTTCAGCGAGGAATCTGCCATTCCACCCTGCTCTACACAACTCCAGGCCTACACAATCTGGTTAATTCTTAGTGGAGGGGTAAAGAAAGCTTGCCTTGTCAAGACCAACACATTAAGAATAATGCTTGTTTTTAAAAAAACAATTCACACCCACAGTGCTGTTAGGGAGGGAGTTTCAGCATTTTGACCCAGAAATAGAGAAGGAATGGCAATATATTTAAAAGTCAGGATACTAATGGCCATGGAAGGGAAATTCCAGGTGGTGATGTTCCAATGTATCTGCTGCCCTCATCCTTTTAGATAATAGCAGCTGTGGGTTTGGAAGGTGCTGTCTAAGCAACATTGGTGAGTTCTTGCAGTGCATCTTAAAGATGACACATTCTGTTGCCACTGTGTTTGTGGTGGGGGGAGTGAATGTTTGTGGAATGGGTACCAATCAAGTCAACTGCTTTGTCCTGCATGGTATCAAACTTCTTGAGGGTTGTTGGAGCCGCACTCATCCAGGCAAGGTGAAAGTACTCCATCACGCTCCTGACCCATGCATTGTAGAAGGTGGACAGGTTTTTAGGAGTCAGGAGGTAAGTTACTCGCCGCAGGATTCCTAACTTCTGACTGCTCTTTTAGCCATTTGCTTGTCCACTTCAGTTTCTAATTTACAGTAACCACCAAGATGTTAATAGTGGGTGATTCAGCGATGGTAATGCAATTGAATGTCAAGGAGCAATTGAACGTCAAGTGGTGATGGTTAAGATTCCTTCTTGCTGGATGGAGATGGTCATTGCCTGGCATATATGTGGCACAAATCTTACTTGCCACTTGTCAGCCCAAGATGGATATTGTCCAGGTCTTGCTGCATTTGGATATAGACTGCTTCAGTATGAGTCATCGCGAATGATACTGAACATTGCGCAGTCATCAGCGAACATCCCCACTTTTGCCTTTATGATGGAAGGAAGGTCATTGATCAAGCAGCTGAAGATGGTTTGTCCTAGGACACTTCGCTGGGGGACTCGAAGTGATGTTCTGGAAGAGTTGAATGACCTCGAATAGCCTACTCCTATTTCTACATTTCTATGTCCCAAGTAATCTCGTCAAAATTTAACTTTGTTTTTGTTGTACGACACAGTCACTGACGCACAGCCAGGATAGACAGACTCAACTGTATTAAAAAATGTTGCCAATATAAGAAAATAAGCAACATCACAGCTGAAGGTTCACGGACAAGGCTCAATTTAAAGCATAATGCTATTTCAGAATCTCATTCAAGACCTTACGATGTAGAAGTAGGCCATTCAGCCCATTGAGTCTGCTCTGCCGTTCAATGAGATTACGACTGATCTGATTACGATAATCCTCAACTCCACTTTCCCACCTTATCCCCATTCTACTTGGTTACCTTCCTAATTAAAAACGTCTATCACAACTTTAAACATACTTAATGAGCCAGCCCCTACAGCCCTCTGCGGCGAAGAATTCCACAGATTCACTACCCGCTGAAAAACATTCTTCCTCATCTCTGGGTGACATCTCAGTCTAAGATTATGCCCTTTGGTCCGAGACACAAGAGAAAAACAACCTCTCAGCATTTACCCCATCAAGCCCCCTGAGAATCCTATACATAGAATCATATAATCATAGAATCCTACAGTGCAGAAGGAGGCCATTTGACCCATCAAGTCTGCACTGACCACAATCCCACCAGACCCTATCCCCATAGCCTCCTGCATTTACACTGCTAATCCCTCGAAAACTAAGGGGCAATTCAGCATGGCCAATCAATCTGCCCGCACATCTTTGGACTGTGGGAGGAAACCGGAGCACCCGGAGGAAACCCACATAGACACAGGGAGAATGTGCAAACTCCACACAGTGACCCAAGCCAGGAATCGAACCCGGGACCCTGGCGCTGTGAGGCAGCAGTGCTAACCACTGTGCCACCCACCCACACCTTAAGGTCAATTCTTCTGAACCCCAATTTACTTAACCTTTCCTCATAAGAAAATCCCTCCATATCTCAGGTCAACTACATGAACCTCGTCTCAACAAGCTTTCAATGCCAGTATATCTTTCTTTAGATAAGGGGACCAAAACTGTTGATAGGATTCCAGGTGTAGTCCAACTAGTGCTTTGTATAGGTTTAGTAAGACTTTCCTATTTCTATACTCTAGTTCCTTTGAAATAAAACCCCACTATCTATTTGCCTTCCCTAATACCTGAACTTGCATGCTAGCTTTTTATGATTTATGCACCAGGACCCCCGGATCCTGGTGCTGCAGCTTTCTGGAATTTTTCTCCATTTAAATAATATTCACTTCATAAAGATATTGTTTCAGCCCAGTTTATATTTAGAGACAGATGAGCATCTCCTTAAATCAAATGCTCTTGCAGTCAACTGAATAACTGTATAAAACAGCTTTGTCAGGCCGTATAAATATAAATGTTAATGTTTGACAGGTTTCAGACCCAATGAGGTGTATGGAGAAATTCTGATCTTGTGAATTCTACTGATTTAACCCTTCCATGTGATGCAGACAAATTCACCTGCTCCCAACACTTACTTAGGAGGACTGAGAACAAACATATACACTTATTGATCTGCACTGCTGTTTTAGAACATGCCAGAATTTGGGGTCCTTTGAAAGAGGCCAATGAGAGCAGAACTTAAAATGATGGAGTACACAAGGCACAAGGTGACACGAGTACAAATGAGCCAAAAAGCATTCAGGATGGCAGAAAGCATTTCTTTGTACAAGAGGAGAATCTTTGGAATTGGCTTCTGGCAGAATTACTGAGGAATATTGAGAGAAACCTAGGATGAGTAAAATTATTGACAATTGCAAATGAAGGAGGCCATTGGTGCTGATTTTTCCATGAAACTTGCTCAGAATCAGAAACTGAATGCCTCAGACTTTAACTTTAGTTAACCATTGATGGTGGTCCATTTATTCTGCATATCTGAAATATCCCCTTAAATATCCTCCAGTGATCGTTATTGACCAATCCCTTCACTGGTTTGCCAGTTTACATATGCTAGCTCTGCTTTTATGCATTCATAATTGCCCTCAAGTTTAAAATACTAGTCTTAGACCCACTCTTCTCTCCCTCAAACTGATTGTAAAGTTTAATCATGATCACTGTTACCTCGGGGTACCTTCACCATGAGGTCATGAATTAATCCTATTTCATCAGACAATACCAGGTCCAGTAGTCTGCTCCCTGGTTGGCTCCAGAGCATGCTAATCTAAGAAATTATCTTGAAAACATTTATGAATGTATCTACACTACCTTTACATGTGGATTAAAATCCCCCATGATAATCACCATACCTTTCTGGCAAGTTTCCATTGTGTCTTCTTTGATACCCTGTTCTACCGTATGATAACTGCTGGGGCCGATAAACCATTCCCACAATTGGCGATTTCTTGCCTTTATTATTCCTCATCTCAAACAAAACTGCTTCCATATACTTGTTTCCTGAACTAATTTTAATTAACAGCATAACCCATCCACCTTTTCCTACTTTCTATCATAGAAACATAGGAAATAGAAGGCGTCGTCCATTTGGCCCTTCGAGCCTGCTCCACTATTCATTATGATCCTTCCTAAACGTCACATATCTTTCAATATTCAGGTTCCAACCTACGCCATCCTGCAGCCAATGAGGATGAAGATATGGAACTCAGGCAGAGAGGCTGAGGTTCTTGAGCAAATTGACATCGCGAAGGACAAGGTATTAGAGGTGTTGGCAGGCTTAAAAGTGGAAAAATCTCCAGGTCCGATGAATTGCATCCCTGGCTGCCGTGGGAGGCAAGGGAGGAGGTTGCAGGGGCTCTGACCTAAATTAATAATTCCTCTCTCGGCACAGAGGAGGTGCCAGAGGACTGGAGAACTACCAATATGGTTCTGCTATTTAAGAAAGGTTGTAGAGATAAGAACATAAGAACTAGGAGCAGGAGTAGGCCATCTGGCCCCTCGAGCCTGCTCTACCATTCAATAAGATCATGGCTGATCTTTTCGTGGACTCAACCCCACTTACCTGCCCGCTCACCATAACCCTTAATTCCTTTACTGTTCAAAAATGTATCTATCCTTGCCTTAAAAACATTCAATGAGGTAACTTCAACTGCTTCACTGGGCAGGGAATTCCACAGATTCACAACCCTTTGGGTGAAGAAGTTCCTCCTCAATTCAGTCCTAAATCTGCCCCCCCTTATTTTGAGGCCATGTCCCCGAGTTCTAGTTTCACCTGCCAGTGGAAACAACTTCCCTGATTCTATATGAACTATTCCCTTCATAATCTTATATGTTTCTACAAGATCTCCCCTCATTCTTCTGAATTCCAATGAATATAGCCCCAGTCTACTCAGTCTCTCCTCATAAGCCAACCCTCTCAACTCCAGAATCAACCTAGTGAATCTCCTCTGCAGTGCCTGTATATCCTTTCTCAAGTAAGGAGACCAAAACTGTACACAGTACTCCAGGTGTGGCCTCACCAACACCCTATACAGCTGCAACATAACCTCGCTGTTTTTAAACTCCATCCCTCTAGCAATGAAAGACAAAATTCCATTTGCCTTCTTAATTACCTGCTGCACCTGCAAACCAACTCCTTGAGATTCTTGCACAAGGACACCCAGGTCCCTTTGCACAACAGCATGCTACAATTTTTTACCATTTAAATAATAAGTCAATTTTGCTGTTATTCCTACCAAAGTGGATGACCTCACATTTACCAACCTTGTACTCCATCTGCCAGACCGTCGCCCACTCACTTAAGAACATAAGAAATAGGAGCAGGAGTAGGCCATCTAGCCCCTCGAGCCTGCCCCGCCATTCAATAAGATCATGGCTGATCTGAAGTGGATCAGTTCCACTTACCCGCCTGATCCCCATAACCACTAATTCCCTTACCGATCAGGAATCCATCTATCCGTGATTTAAACATATTCAACGAGGTAGCCTCCACCACTTCAGTGGGCAGAGAATTCCAGAGATTCACCACCCTCAGAGAAGAAGTTCCTCCTCAACTCTGTCTTAAACTGACCCCGCTTTATTTTGAGACTGTGCCCTCTAGTTCTAGATAAGCCTGGTGACGACAGACCAGTGAGTCTCACATCAGTGGCAGGAAAACTACTGAAGAAAATTCTGAAGGAGAGCATCTATTTCCACTTGGAGAGGCAAAGCTTGATTAGAGATAGTCAGCAAGAGGACGTGACCAGTGTGTAGATGAGGGTGGTGCAGTTGAAGTTTAAATGGATTTCATCAAAGTCTTTGACAAGGTCCACATGGAAGACTTGTAAAGAAGGTACATGGAATACAGGGCACTTTGATAAAGTAGATTCACAGTTGGTTCAGTTGTAGGAGAGAGGGTGATGACAGAAGACTACTTTCGTGACTGGCAGCCAGTGTCCAGTGGCGTACCACAGGGATCTGTGCTAGATCCCCTACTATTCAACATTTATATAAATGACATAGGTGACTAAGATAAAAGCAAAATACTGCAAATGCTGGAATCCCAAAAAGAGAAAACGCTGGAAAGTCTTAGCAGGTCTGACAGCATCTGTTGGGAGAGAATAGAGCTAACATTTCGAGTCAGGATGACCCTTCAAAAGGTCATCCTAACTCGAACACTGGCTCTATTCTCTCTGGTAGCAAAAGCCACGCAAGCTTTCGGAGCTCTAAGCCCCTTCTTCAGGTGAGTGGGAATTCTGTTCACAAACAGAGCTTATAAAGACACAGACTCAATTTACATGAATAATGGTTGGAATGCGAATACTTACAACTAATCAAGTCTTTAAGAAACTGGCTGTTTTGTCTGGAGACAATACACATCTTTTTAGCCTGTCTTGATGCTCTCTCCACTCACATTGTTTCGTTTCTTAAAGACTTGATTAGTTGTAAGTATTCGCATTCCAACCATTATTCATGTAAATTGAGCCTGTGTCTTTATAAGCTCTGTTTGTGAACAGAATTCCCACTCACCTGAAGAAGGGGCTTAGAGCTCCGAAAGCTTGTGTGGCTTTTGCTACCAAATAAACCTGTTGGACTTTAACCTGGTGTTGTTAAACTTCTTACTGTGTTTACCCCAGTCCAACGCCGGCATCTCCACAACATGTCTATTCTCTCTTCACAGATACTGTCAGACTTGCTGAGTTTTTCCAGCATTTTATGCATATGTTGTGTGTGTGACATTGATGACAAAGCGCAGGGGGGCGGGGTGGTAGGAATTGTAAGTTTGCAGATGATACAAAGATTATCTGGGTGATTAACAGTGAGGTAGTATGTCTTGGGCTACAAGATGACATAAATGGGATGGTCAAATGGGCAGACAGAATTTTAATCCTGAAAAAAGAGAGGTGATACACTTTGAAAGGAGTAATTTGACAAGGAAGTAGTCAATGAATGGCAGGACATGAGGGAGTTCTGTGGAACAGAGGGATCTTAGTGTGTTTGTCCACAGATCTCTGAAGACAGAAGAGTATGTTAGTGGGGTGGTGAAAAAGGCATATAGGACACTTCTATTTATCGAGGCATAGATTACAAAAGCAGGAATGTCGTGTTGGAGTCGTACAAAACTTTGGTGAACTAGAGCACTGCGTGCAGTTCTGGTCACCACATTATAGGAAGGATGTGATTGCACTGGAGATTCACCAGGATGCTGCCTGGGATGGAACATTTTAGTTAGGAGAGGTTGGTTAGGCTTGGGTTGTTTTTGTTGGAGCAGAGAAGACTGAGGGGCGACCTGATCGAGGTGTACAAAATTATGAGGGGCATGGACAGAATGGTCAGTCACAAGGGGACAAGTTCAATGCAAGGGACAGGAGGTTTTTTTGGGGGGGGGGTTGTGTGTGTGTGAGGAAAATCTTTTTTATCTCGAGGGTAATGACGGTCTGGAATGTGCTGCCTGGGATAATCTTTAAAAAGCACTATGATGAGCAGTTGGTACATCATAACATTCAAGGCTATGAGCCAAGTGCTGGTAAGGAGGATTATTTGGGAGTTCCGGTGTTTCGCACGTGTTGGTGCAGACTCAATTGGCCGAAGGATCACCTTACGATTCTATGTTTGTACTTAATCTCTATTTGCACTCAGTTCATCTGTTTTATTTCAAATGCAACATGCAATCAGATATAGTGTCTTAAGTTTTGTCCTTATGATTTTGTAACCCATAGCTTTATCTGTTGATTTACCCTTAGCTTGTATGCTCTGTACCTTCCTGTCAGTCTGTTTATCATTTTCCACATTAATACTTTCCTCTCTTCCCTTGTTTCTGCTATTTGAAAAACCACACCCGCAAACACATGATACCTTGCCTCCACTATTTAGTTTAAAGCCTTCTCTCCTTATCTCTAAGGTTTGCAAGAACACTAGACCCAGCATGGTTAAATTAGAACATAAGAACTAAGTGCAGGAGTAGGTCATCTGGCCCCTCGAGCCTGCTCCGCCATTCAATAAGATCATAGCTGATCTTTCTGTGGACTCAGCTCCACTTACCCGCCCACTCACCATAACCCTTAATTCCTTTACTGTTCAAAAATTTAGCTATCCTTGCCTTAAAAACGTTCAATGAGCTCGCCTCAACTGCTTCACTGGGCAGGGAATTCCACAGATTCACAACCCTTTGGGTGAAGAAGTTCCTCCTCAACTCAGTCCTAAATCTGCTCCCCCTTTTTTGAGGCTATGCCCCCTAGCTCTAGTTTCACCTGCCAGTGGAAACAACTTCCCTGCTTCTACCTTATCTAGTCCCTTCATAGTCTTATATGTTTCTCTAAGATCTCCCCTCATTCTTCTGAATTCCAATGAGTATAGTCCCAGTCTACTCAGTCTTTCCTCATTAGCCAACCCTCTCAACTCTGGAATCAGCCTAGTGAATCTCCTCTGCACCCCCTCCAGTGCCAGTATATCCTTTCTCAAGTAAGGAGATGTAGACTGCTCCAACAATACAGACTTCATTTTTCCCAGTACTGGCACCAAGGCCCCACAAACTGGAAACCATCTCCTACACCAGTGTTTTAGCCACATATACATCTCTTTAAATTTTATGTACCCAATGCCAATTTACACTGGACTCATAGTAATGCAGACTGTAACCTTTGAGGGTCTGCATTTTAAATTTAGTGCCAAGCGCCTTACACTCTATGCAGAACCTCTTTCCTAGTTCTACCTACCTTTGGTACCTACATCAAACATGACAACTGGATCCTTCTCCTGTAAGTTCCTCTCTAGTCCTGAGCAGACCATAAGATATAGGAGCAGAATTAGGCCATTCAGCCCATCGAGTCTGCGCTGCCAGTTATTCATGGCTAATATGATTCTCATCCCCCTTCTCCTGCCTTCTCCCTGTAACCCTTGATCATAGTTTCACAGATTCACTACCTTCTGGCTGAAGAAATTCCTCCTCATCTCAGTTTTAAAGGAGCATCTCTTCACTCTGAGGTTGTACCCTCGAGTTCTAGTCTCTCCCACTAGTGGAAACATCCTCCCCACATCCACTCTATCTAGGCCTCTCAGTATTCTGTAAGTTTCCATTAGATTCCCCTGTCATCCTTCTAAACTCCATCGAGTGTAGACCCAGACTCCTAAACCGCTCCTCATATGACAATCTTTCATTCCTGGAATCATTCTTGTGAACCTCCTCTGGACCCCTCCAAGGCCAGCACATCCGTCCTTAGGTATGGGGCCCAAAACCTCCTGAACACTGGCACCAGGCAGACTACACAGCTGCATCGAGTCTCGCCCTTTGCGCTAGAGAGCAGTGTCAATCCCTCTCACTACACGGTCACCTATTACCACCACATCCCTTTTTGCTCCTGCACTTGAATGGCTTCCCCTACCATGGTGTCATGGTCAGTTTGCTCTTCCATCCTGCAGTCCTCTCTCTCCACCAAACATGCTGAGTGAACCTTAAACCTCTTGGACAATTACAGGGGCTGACACGCCTGCTCTCTTATCTGCCTGTTGTCACTGGCCAAACCAGAAGACCCTCTCCTAAGTTTTGCGACTGCCTCCTTGCACAAAGTATCCAGATAACTTACTCCCTCCCTGATGTCACAGTGCCTAAGGCTCAGTCTCCAGCTCAATTACTCCAAGTTGAAGCTCAAAAGGAACTAATTGTAATATCTCCAATTTTGCAAATGACACAAAGCTGGGTGGGAGGGTGAGCTGTGAAGAGGATGCAGAGCTTCTTCAGTGTGATTTGGACAAGTTGAGTGAGTGGCAGATGATTGCAGATGGAATATAATTTGGATAAATGCAGGGTTATCCACTTTGGTAACAAAAACAGGAAGGCAGATTTCGATCTGAATGGACGTAAATTAGGACGGGGGAATGTGCAATGAGACCTGGGTGCCCTCGTACACCAGTCACTGAAGGCAAGCATGTAGGTGCAACAGGCAGTAGCAAAGGCAAATGGCATGCTGGCCTTCATAGCAAAAGGATTGAATAACAGCAGCAGGAATGTCTTGATGAAATTATACAGGGCCTTGATGAAGCCACACCTGGAATAGAACACGCAGTTTTGGTCTTCTCATCTGAGTAAGGATGTTCTTGCTCTAGAGGGAATGCAGCGAAGGTTCACCAGACTAATTCCTGGGATGGCAGGACTGAAGTATGAGGAGAGATTGAGTCGGTTAGGATTGTATTCGCTGGAGTTCAGAACAGTGAGGGAGGATCTCATAGAAACCTATAAAATTCTAACAGGACTAGACAGGGTAGATGCAAGAAGGGTGTTCCCAATGGTGGGGGCTCTGAGAACTAGGGGGTCACAGTCTGAGGATGCATGGTAGACTGTTTAGGACAGAGGAGGAGAAATTCCTTCACCCAGAAAGTGGTCAGCCGATGGAATTCGCTACCACAGAAAGTAATTGAGGCCAAAACATTGAATGTTTTCAAGAAGCAGTTAGATATAGCACTTGAGGCGAGGGGGATCAAAGGATATGGGGGGGCGGGGGGAAGACAGGACCAGGCTCCTGAGTTGGATGATTAGCGATGATTATAATGAATGGTATGCTGCCCTCCTGGTGCCAGGGTCCAGGATATCACTGAAGGGGCATCCTGAAGGAGGAGGGTGATAAGGCAGAGGCTATGGTACATGTTGGTACCAATGACATAGATAGAAAGAGGAATGAGGTCTTGCATCAAGAATTTAGGGAGTTAGGCAATAGACTAGGGAGCAGGACCTTTTGGGTTGTCATCTCTGGATTACTCCCAGTGCCACGAGCTCGTGAGTAAATAGGAGAATAGCACAGATGAATGCGTGGTTTAAGAGTTGGTGCAGGTTGGGGGATTTTAGATTCCTGGATCACTGGGACCATTTTTGGGGAAGGTGGGACCTGTACAAGGGGGACAGTCTACATCTGAACCAGAGCGGGACTAACACCCTTACTGGTGGGCTCGCTAGTGCTGTTGGGAAGTTTAAACTAGTTTGGCAGGGGGAGGGGACCCAGTCTGTTAGCAGAATAGGAACACAATATAACATAGAAAAGTAATCAGGTCAGAAGGAATACAGTGGTAGTAAGTTTCAAGGGAGTAAGACAAGGCTGGAGGGCCTCTACTTTAATGCCAGGAGTATTAAAGGTAAAACGGATGAGTTAAGGGCAAGGATTGACATGTGTAATTATGATATAATAGCCATCACCGAGACATGGTTGAGCGAGGGGCAGGATTGGCAGCTCGACACCCTGGGATATAGAATCTTCAGGTGAGACAGAGGAGGGGGTAAAAGAGGAGGAGGCATTGCAATATTAGTTAAGGAGGCAGTTACTGCAGAAAGGAGAGATGATATCTTGGTGGGGGCATCAAATGAAGCTTTGTGGGTAGAGCTTAGGAATAAAAAAGGGACAGCTACATTGCTAGGTGTTTATTGTAGACCCCCAGATAGTCAGCAGGAAATTGAAGAGCAGATGTTTAACAAAATTAGGCAGGATCTCGCCATGGTAGACTGGAACAAGTTGCTTGTGGGGAAATCTACAGAAGAGCAGTGGGGGGGGTGTTCAAAGATGAAATGGGGAGGGTACAGGCCCAACATGTTCCCTCTCGGGTAATAGGAAGGTGTAACAAACCCAGAAAACCCTGGATGGCCAGAGACATTCAGGATACAATGAGAAGGAAAAGAGAGGCTTTTAACAAGTATAAAGGGGAGTAAGTCTGCGGAGGCATTAGTGGAGTACAGAAAGTGCAGGATGGAGCTTAAGAAATCAATTAGGAGAGCAAAGTGGGGATAAGAGAAAGCTCTGGCTGGTAAAAGCAGGGAGAATTCTAAGATATTCTATAAGTATATCAATGGGAAGAGGATAACCAGAGAAAGAGTAGGGCCCATTAGAGACCCTGGGGGAAATCTGTGTGTGGAGGCAGAGGACATTGGTAGGGTGTGACGAATATTTCATATCTGTCTACACCTATGAGAATGAGGAGGTAGCTATGGAACTCGGGGAGAGAAACTGTGAGGTTCGAGAGAAAATCATAGGGAATGACGAGGTATTGGCAGGCTTAAAAGTGGACAAATCTCCAGGTCCGGGTGATTTGTGTCTCAGGTTGTTGTGGGAGGCAAGGGAGGAAATTGCAGGGGCTCTGACCCAAATTTTTAAATTCCTCCCTGGCCACCAAGAAGGTCATGATGTGGAGATGCCGGCGTTGGACTGGGGTGAACACAGTAAGAAGTCTCACAACACCAGGTTAAAGTCCAACAGGTTTATTTGGTAGCAAATACCATAAGCTTTCGGAGCGCTGCTCCTTCATCAGATGGAGTGGAAATGTGCTCTCAAACAGTGCACAGAGACACAAAATCAAGTTACAGAATACTGATTAGAATGCGAATCTCTACAGCCAGCCAGGTCTTAAAGATACAGACAATGTGGGTGGAGGGAGCATTACACAAGGTTAAAGAGATGTGTATTGTCTCCAGGTAGAAGTCTCCAGGCTTGCAGAATCTCACTAGCTGTTCTGTCTGGAGACAATACACATCTCTTTAACCTGTGTTTAATGTTCCCTCCACCCACATTGTCTGTATCTTTAAGACCTGGCTGGCTGTAGGGATTCGCATTCTAATCAGTATTCTGTAACTTGATTTTGTGTCTCTGTGCACTGTTTGAGAGCACATTTCCACTCCATCTGATGAAGGAGCAGCGCTCCGAAAGCTCATGGTATTTGCTACCAAATAAACCTGTTGGACTTTAACCTGGTGTTGTGAAACTTCTTATGGTGTTCACCAAGAAGGTGCCAGAGGACTGGAGAACAGCTAATGTGGTTCTGCTATTTAAGAAAGGTTGTAGAGACAAGCCAGGGAACTACAGACCAGTGAGTCTCACATCTGTGGCTGGGAAACTACTGGAGAAGATTCTGAAGGTGAGAATCGATCTCCATTTGGAGAGGCAAGGTTTGATCAGGGATAGTCAGCATGGTTTTGTCAGAAGGAGGTCATGCCTAACAAAGTTGATTGCATTTTTTGAGCATGTAACCAAGTGTGTGGATGAGGGTAGTGTGGTTGTTGTAGTTTACATGGATTTCAGCAAAACCTTTGACAAAGTCCCACATAGGAGACTTATTAAGAAGGCTAATGCGCATGGGATACAGGGTGATCTGACAAGGTGGATTCATAATTGGCTTAGCGGTAGGAGACAGAGGGTGGTGACAGGTGGTTGCTTTCGTGACTGGACACAGTAAGAAGCCTCACAACACCAGGTTAAAGTCCAACAGGTTTATTTGGTAGCACATTCAAATAAACCTGTTGGACTTTAACCTGGTGTTGTGAGACGTCTTACTCTGTTTACCCCAGTCGGATGCCGCATCTCCACATCATAGTGACTGGGGGCCAGTGACGTACCACAGGGATCCGTGCTGGGCCCCCTACTGTTCGAATGTGAGTGTGAGTGTGTGTGTGTGTGTGTGTGTGTGTGTGTGTGTGTGCGTGCATTAGGAGTAATTTGACAAGGAAGTATACTATGAAAGGTCTGACACGGGGAAGTTCCAAAACACAAAGGGACCTTGGCGTGTTTGTCCATAGCTCTCTGTAGACGGAAAGGCAGATGAATAGGGTGGTGAAAAAAGCATATGGCACGTTCGTCTTTATTAATCGGGGTGTAGATTACAAAAGCAGAGAGGTCATGATGGAGCTGTATAGAACTTTGGTGAGGCCACAGCTGGAGCACTCTGTGCAGTTCTGGTCGCCACATTATAGGAAGGACGTGAACGCACTGGAGGGGGTGCAGAGGAGATTCACCAGGATGCTGCCTGGGATGGAATATTTATCTTTCAAAAAGAAGTTGGATAGGCTTGGGTTGTTTTCTCTGGAGAAGAGAAGACTGAGAGGTAACCTGATTAAGGTGTTCAAGATTAAGAGGGCATGGACAGGGTGGATAGGGAGCAGCTGTCGCCCTTCTTTGAAGGGTCAGTTATGAGGGGACACAAATTAAAAGTGAGGGTGGGAGGTTTAGGGGGGGGATTTGAGGAGAAACTTTCACTGAGGGTGGTGACGATCTGGAATGTACTGCCTGGGAGGGTGATGGAGGCGGGTTGCCTCACATCCTTTAAAAAGTACCTGGTTGAGTTCTTGGCACGCCTTAACATTCAAGGCTATGGGCCAAGTGCTGGCAAGTGGGATTAGGTGGGCAAGTCAGGGCCTTTCATTCGTTGGTGCAGACTCGATGGGCCGAAGGGCCTCTTCTGCACTGTAGGATTCTGTGATTGAAACATAGAAAAACTACAGCACAAACAAGCCCTTCGGCCCACAAGTTGTGCCGAACACATCCCTACCTTCTAGACCTACCTATAACCCTCCATCCTATTAAGTCCCATGTACTCATCCAGGAGTCTCTTAAAAGACCCTATTGAGTTCGCCTCCACCACCCCTGACGGCAGCCGATTCCACTCGCCCACCACCCTCTATGTGAAAAACTTACCCCCAACATCTCCCCTGTACCTACCCCCCAGCACCTTAAACCTGTGTCCTCTCGTAGCAGACATTTCCACCCTGGGAAAAAGCCTCTGAGAGTCCACCCGATCTATGCCTCTCAACATCTTATACACCTCTATTAGGTCTCCTCTCATCCTTCGTCTCTCCAAGGAGAAAAGACCGAGCTCCCTCAGCCTATCCTCATAAGGCATGCCACTCAATTCAGGCAACATCCTTGTAAATCTCCTCTGCACCCTTTCAATCTTTTCCACATCCTTCCTATAGTGAGGCGACCAGAACTGAGCACAGTACTCCAAGTGGGGTCTGATGAGGGTCTTATATAGCTGCATCATTATCCCTGGACTCCGAAACACAATCTCTTGATTGATAAAGGCCAGCACACCATACACTTTCTTAACCAGCTCCTCCACCTGCAGGGCTGATTTCAGAGTCCTATGGACCCGGACCCCAAGGTCCTTCTGATCCTCTACAGTACTGAGAGTCTTTCCCTTTATATTGTACTCCTTCATCCCATTTGTCCTACCAAAATGGACCACGACGCATTTATCTGGGTTGAAGTCCATCTGCCACTTCTCTGCCCAGTCTTACATCCTATCTATGTCCCTCTGTAACTTCTGACATCCCTGCAAACTATCCACAACCCCACCAACCTTTGTGTTGTCGGCAAACTTACCAACCCATCCCTCCGCTTCCTCATCCAGGTCATTTATGAAAATGACAAACAGCAAGGGTTCCAGAACAGATCCCTGGGAACAGATCCCTGGGGCACACCACTGGTGACCGACCTCCATTTAGAAAAAGACCCATCTATACCCACTCTCTGCCTCCTTTGGGCAAGCCAGTTCTGGATCCACCGGGCAGCAGCCCCTTGGATCCCATGCCCTCTCACTTTTTCTAGAAGCAATTGGCGATGGAGCAGGCTGGAAGGGCAGAATGGCCTCCTCCTTCTCCTATTTTCTGTGTTTCTATGTTCAAGTCGCAAGCACTGACTGCAGATGTGCGCGCCCTGGATCAGGAGCTCCCACATGCTGCAGCATTGACATGTCACCTATCCTGCCATTCTTGTATTTTAATTTATTACTTAAATATTTTATTCACTTGATGTTGCTTTCTTATATATTCCATTAACTTTACCTCCAGCCTTTATACTATTTTAAACCTTAGGACTGGAGCAGACCATAACCTCTTCCCAGATATTCACCAAGCAGCTAGCTCCTTTCCCTGTAATGGAGTAAAAACCAGTCTCACAGGGTGAGAACGGTAGAAAAATCAAAAGGAAACAAACACCTCCCCCCCTCACCAATTTTTTAGTTATGCACTCAGTACACAAATTATCTGCTGTGTCTACAAACATAAGCAATATGATATCCTAACAACATGAAACACAAATGCAAACTCCTGCTTCCTTTTGTTAACATGCAACCCATTAGTCCGTTACTATCACTAAAAACACTCGTATCACTGTGGAGAGTGAAAGGTAGAATTCATGATTGAGATTTCTGACCCTTCGACACAACTTGTCACGTCTCAATGCTACCTTTTTTTTTTACAACTGAACAATTCACCAAGGTAGCCCCTAATTTTTGACACTACCTGAAACACTTCAAATTCTGTCCTTTTAACTTTTACATGTCAATTCTTTTCATCTAAAATTCAGCTGTCATCTTCAAGTCCATTTACAGCTTTACTCCTTCCCATGTCTCTTCCTACAACTTTTCTGGCTCAGGTTTTTGGCACCTCCACTGTCCCTTCTCAGTACCATTGATTGCAGAAGCTTGATCTCCCAAATAACCTCCTTCAAAAACTTTCCTGAAAACCAGCTTCTCAAGCAAGCCTTCATGCTAGCTTTTTCTCACCAGGATTTAATGGCCTGTTTATTTCTCTCCAAGTTTTTTTTCCTTTGCCAATAGAAAGCTTTTTATAATTCAAGTTGGAGGATAATACTTAAGTATTATCCATAAAATAATAAGCAAAGAGTACTTTGAATTTCTGCTATCTCTTTTCCAGATTAATATGTTGAGGCATTTAGGCATCAATATCCCTCTCAGTGGCAGCACTCATCTCGAATCCCGAAGGTTGAGGTTCAAATCCCACTCCAGAGACTTGAGCCCATCATCAAATCATACCTTCGAACAGTGCCACAGAGAAGCAATTTCTCCCCTTGCCTGGGTCAATATTCATCCCTCCACCGCCATCAAAAACAGATCAGTTATTACCTCCCAGCTGCTTTTGAGATCTTGCTATGTGCAAATTGCTGCAGTTTCAGTTGAAATGGTGCTATATAAATGAAAGAAAGGCATAGGGTAGATGGAAGCTTGTTTCCAGTAGCTCGGAGCCAAGACCAAGGAATCAGATACTAGATTAAATGCAAGAACAGAACTCAGGGCAGGAGAAACTTCTTCAGTGAGCTGACAGCTTGTGAAACTCATTTTCTGGGTCACTGATTGAGTAGAGATTGGATAGGAGGCTGTAAGGATAGGCAAACAACCTTGATTTATAGCAATAAAGATGGTTTACTTGCGCAGGGTGAGTGACAACGAGGACGGCTGACCAAGTGGCGTGATTCTCTGCTGTATTTCTCATATTCAAGCTTTCGCTTGCCTATGATAGAAGCTGAAACTGATTCCTGCAGTTAGCTCAGAAGCACAAGTTCAGCACAGGACAGAGTTATATATTCTATTTTGATGCACATGTTAAAACACAAGAAAATAAAAGTAATCTTTCACAGCTTGAAAATTCTCCCTCTCTTCAATTCTGACAAAGGACTCAAAACATTAACTTTGATCTCTCTCTTTACTAATCATGCCAGACCTGCTGAGTCTTTCCAGCATCCTCTGTTCTTGAAAATAAAATTAAACTTTAGTATATAAAAAGGTGTATAGGCTGAATGGCCTCCCCATCTGTCTTAAATTTACTGTTAATTACAAAATTCAGCTGACTCACCAAGCCAAGCCAACCCCTCAATGCATTGTAGTCTGTATAGTTCAGTATTTCAAATGACCAAATCTCCCCCACAAACTGAAGCTGAAATGCAGCTTGGTGCTGAGTTTATGAAGCCCAATGAATGCTCAGTCAGCTGATAACACAATCCACATGGGCTGGGCTCACAGCAACAGTCAGCAGCACAATTGCTAACTTGGGAAAAAAAAAATCAGCAGAACACAAAAACGTTGTCTGTAAACGAATGGCTGTAGGATTCTGCCCAACAGTATTCCCTCACCATAGAGTCAGGCCAAGGTACACCAATTCCCTCCAGCAACATTTTGTTCTTTACCATCATTAATACTATCTGAAGTAAAATAGAAAGCCATTGGAGATTTACTTTTCACTCTCTTTATCCTAAAAGTGAAGTAAAATTCAGAACAATTTCTATCTGGAAGGTGGTAACAAAGCACTGGATTGCCAGGAGGTAGCAACAGAACCACTGGTGTCCGAGCTGTCAATCCCAATATGTTATCAGCTCCAAGTGGCAAGTGTAGTGTTATCACTTTCTCAGTCCCCAAGTATCCTTTGGATAACTCTATTCCATTCTGACACTTGACATTTAACAATAATGCACATTTGCCAGTTTCAAATTTCATTCCTAATTTATGAACTGATAAAACTCATGGCTTTGTATCCTCTATCTCTGCAGCTTTCCTTACAACAACTATTCAGCAGCTTTGGTAATCTAACATTTGGGACCCACTATTCCAGTAATTTACACAGGTATCGATGTGAAGCACCATTGCACCCCTTCACCCGACAAAACCCCCTCTCCCCCAGTCCCGTCCGACACCAAAGCCCCCTCTCCCCCAGTCCCGTCCGACACCAAAACCCCCTCTCCCCCAGTCCCGTCCGACACCAAAGCCCCCTCTCCCCCAGTCCCGTCCGACACCAAAACCCCCTCTCCCCCAGTCCCGTCCGACACCAAAACCCCCTCTCCCCCAGTCCCGTCCGACACCAAAACCCCCTCTCCCATCCGACACCAAAACCCCTCCCCCATCCGACACCAAAACTTCTCTCATTTGTCACCAATTTTTAAAATATCATGTCGAGTGGATTCCCATAGCTTGAGTATAACTTTTGTCACTTTTTATTTCCCATATGACTTTAGTCACAAGTTGCCCATCAAATCTTTTTTTAAAAAGTTTTTTTAAAAAAGTTTATTAGTCACAAGTAAGGCTTACATTAACACTGCAATGAAGTTACTGCGAAACTCCCCTAGTCGCCACAGTCTGGCACCTGTGTGGGTCAACGCATCTAACCAGCTCGTCTTTCAGACTGTGGGAGGAAACTGGAGCACCCGGAGGAAACCCACACAGGGGAGAACGTGCAAACTCCAGACAGTGACCCAAGCCGGGAATTGAACCCAGGTCCCTGGCACTGTGAGGCAGCAGTGCTAACCACTGTGCCACCCCAAGAATTCTTGAGAATGGCCAAACGAGCAGCATCACAGAGTGCAGTGGTCAGCTAAGATTGAGACACAGCCCAAAGCAACTAATTCTCTATTTTCAGATGAAACGTGTTTCTTCCTGATATAGTTTTGAAAAATTCACACATCTTTGTTGATAGCTGATGCATCTCAATAGCAAAAATCTATTTGTGCCAATTATTGATGGGATAAAGCCTGTCACTTTTAGAAGGAAGAGGGCAATTCCAACAAGATAGTGCCCACTGCTAGCAAACTTGTAGCTCAAAGTTCACTGACCAGATGAATTAGGATTTGTTGGAGCTTGTACAATTGGTCCAATGAAGCAGGTACTGCAAGAGATAACATGTACTTACACGACAGATTTTAGTTAAAAGGCTCACGTTTAAAAGAGTCTCCAACTGAAAGAGAACAAGGTGATCTCTCAGCAAACCGACCCTGTAACAATCTATGACAAAATAACTAAATATAATCTACAAGTTGTAAATTGTAGAATGGCCATCATTGGTAAAATGATTAGAATAAACAATTATCACAAAAAGTGTATTTTTAGTTTAATTTATTTATTAGTGTCACAAGTAGGCTTACATTAACACTACAATGAAGTTAGCGAAAATCATCTGGAAGCCACACTCCGACACCTGTTCGGGTATACTGAGGGAGAATTTAGCATGGTCAATGCACCTAACCAGCACATCTTTCAGACTGTGGGAAGAAACCCACACAGGCACAAGGAGAACATGCAGACACCGCACAGACAGTGACCCAAGGCCGGAATCAAACCCGGCGCTGTGAGGCAGCAGTGCAAAACATTTAATACAGCCATGTGGATATGTATAACACACTCAAAATCCAAAAAAATACAGAAAGGCCCTGAAGTGCAATTCATCATCGCAAAGGCCCAAGATATACATCCTCTGCAAAATAACATGAAATGTGAAGCAGGAACAGAGTGTAGCTGCCATGTGTGCAATGCAGGATGGCAGCTCACCTAGAAGGGGAGTTCATACACATGCACAAACAAATTCCTGTGTTCTTTATAGTAATATCAACTCAAATTCAACACTTGCACCAAGAATCAGTATTAAAGTTTTATTCTACAAAAGGGAAGTAGCATCAGCATGAATTGCACCTGGTGCTTTCCCTCCCTAATTCAGCTAGTTGTGGTGATGTTTGTAGTTGTTGGCACATTCTGCTCATTTCCAGAGTTGAAACAGAAAAACACACTCACCCAGACAGTTCAACTTGCTGCCAGATTCCGGAATTCCTTCGATCTCTGAACACAAGGCCACAGCACTGCCCGCACTCTTCCCATGGATAACGTCAGCCAAGGCTGCAAACTTGCTGCACACAATAGCATCCCCGCTGATTGGTCGATTAACCATACTGTTAACCTCGAGTAGAGAGGTTGCATTGTCCTCATCAGCTGGTTTCAAAGACTCTGACTGCTGCCCTTTGGTTGGAACTGGATTTCGTGATGACACAGGGAGAGAGTCATCGTCACTGTCAAACCCAAATGGATCTTCCAACAACTCATCTTCCATCTTCTGCCGTTTGGGCTGTTCCACTGCTTCTATTTTGAGGCTGGGTCTCTTCTGGCTCAGTTGAGCCTTGAAGGTGCTTTCCCCCCATTTGGTGCTTATTTTTGCTCGTTTACCAGAGAACAGCTCATCAAACTTGGAGTTGCTAGCACTCCCCTTCTTACTGTAAGTTTTCCCATATCTTGATGTCATGTTGACACCTCTTTCATATTCTCTGTAATTAAAACAAACATATCAAGAAAATACATACAGCTCTTTGTTAATCATCTTCAATGCAACTTCTGATTGGTTTAGAAAGTCCCACTTCTGCACTAGTTTTAAGTAAATGGCCAGGCCCAGAGGTGCAATTATACATTTCCTAACAATTCCAAGGTTCACATCAAACCTACATGTATTGAAGCATTGACGGTTCTGTGCTCTGGTGAATAAAGTATACATCTCACACTCCTTCACACAAGGGGCCATGGAAATCTGGAACATTCTCAAAATAGCTGTCCAAGCTGGAAGTAATTGAAAATTTCTAAACCAAGATCAACAGATTTTTGTTTGGCAATGATATTAAGAATTTATGAAACTGAGGTGTGGAGATGGGAGTTAATATACAGAGCAGGTACCATTAGCAGAAGTATCCTGCTCTCATACCTCTACCATTCCAAGATTAAATTCCATCCAGAATTGTGGATTGTCAGAAAACTGTCCAAATTTGACAAAAAGTCATTGAAATTTACATATTAAAGGTAAAATCCTGGCCTAGATGAATATTTAAATGATGCCCAAAATTTGTTAACAGTTCAAACAGAATCCAATATTTTCAATTAATAGTACACTGAACAGCATGTTGAGAAGTCCTGCATTATTAGATATGAACAGATCAGCAAGGAAGTCATCAAAATCCTCACCATCTGAGAAACTTAAAGGGAAGTTGTCATTCTTTAATGTGCAATTTAACTTTTACAAATAGAATTTTGAATGCAGTCTTTTTACCATCAGCAGACAGCCCCCCCCCCCCCCCCCCCCGCCCCACAATGCTCTCTCGCTTGCCTCATTCTAGTGCGTGAAGTGGAAAAGTGGTGAAAGCACATCAAGTTTTCATGGGATGTGGGCACCGCTAGCAAGGCCAGTATTTATTGTCCATCCCTAATTGAACTGAGTGGTAAACTAGTCCATTTCAGAGGATAGTCTTTTTCCGGCTGGAGGTCTGTGACCAGTGGTGTTCCGCAGGGCTCTGTACTGGGACCTCTGCTATTTGTGATATATATAAATGATTTGGAAGAAGGTGTAACTGGTGTTATCAGCAAGTTTGCGGATGACACGAAGATGGCTGGACTTGCGGATAGCGATGAACATTGTCGGGCAATACAGCAGGATATAGATAGGCTGGAAAATTGGGCGGAGAAATGGCAGATGGAATTTAATCCTGATAAATGCGAAGTGATGCATTTTGGAAGAAATAATGTAGGGGGGAGTTATACAATAAATGGCAGAGTCATCAGGAGTATAGAAACACAGAGGGACCTAGGTGTGCAAGTCCACAAATCCTTGAAGGTGGCAGCACAGGTGGAGAAGGTGGTGAAGAAGGCATATGGTATGCTTGCCTTTATAGGACAAGGTATAGAGTATAAAAGCTGGACTGATGTTGCAGCTGTATAGAACGCTGGTTAGGCCACATTTGGAGTACTGCGTCCAGTTCTGGTCGCCGCACTACCAGAAGGACGTCGAGGCTTTAGCGAGAGTGCAGAGAAGGTTTACCAGGATGTTGCTTGGTATGGAGGGTCTTAGCTATGAGAGATTGGGTAAACTGGGCTTGTTCTCCCTGGAAAGACGGAGAATGAGGGGAGACCTAATAGAGGTGTACAAAATTATGAAGGGTATAGATAGGATGAACAGTGGGAAGCCTTTTCCCAGGTTGAAGGTGACGATCACGAGGGGTCACGGGCTCAAGGTGAGAGGGGCGAGGTATAACTCGGATATCAGAGGGACGATTTTTTAGACAGAGTGGTGGGGGCCTGGAATGCGCTGCCAAGTAGGGTGGTGGAGGCAGACACGCTGGCATCGTTTAAGACTTACCTGGATAGTCACATGAGCAGTCTGGGAATGGAGGGACACAAACGAATGGTCTAGTTGGACCAATGAGCGGCACAGGCTTGGAGGGCCGAAGGGCCTGTTTCCTGTGCTGTACTGTTCTTTGTTTGATAGTGAAGAGTAAACCACATGTAGGCCAGATCAGGTAAGGACAGTAGATTTCCTCCCCTAAAAGGGCACTAGTGAGCCAGATAGGTTTTTATACACAAACGACAATTTGTTTCATGGTCATAAATAAAGTTATTCCAGATTTTCTTTTTAAAAATTGAATTCAAATTCCACCAGCTTCCAAGGTCTCCAGAGCATTAGCCCCCTCTCTCTGGATTACTAGTTCAGTGATACTACCACTATGTCACCACCAATATTACAATTACCTCGAGGTCTCTAATGTGTTTCAGTGGTGTGAGAACACAATTCTGAACAGAACACAGTAAACAACAAATGACTGCTATCTAAATGCAACTGATTTAATAATGTATCTTGTTCGTCAGGCAGTATAATTCTACAGACAAGTACTGTTATAAATACTAGTCAGTAAACCACGTCCACAACATTACTAACTTCGAATTTAAGAATTCAGTGTACAAGAAAAGAGCTTTCCATAAGGATGGAGAGATAGTCATTGACATTTTATACAAGGTGATGGACTGGTCAATAGTAAGCTAACTGACAAGACCCAGGAGCACAGGGTAATCTTGTGTACATGACCTTTGCAAGCCCATCAATACATTCCTCTTGTGCTAAATTTTACTTGCGAGCAGTAGCAAAATATTACCTGCAAATAAATACTTCTCCATCCAAAAAGTGATGCAAGCATGAAATCCAACACAACCCCTTTCTTCCTAGACTAGGTTTAGCACAGGGAAACACAAACTGAATTAGGCCATTAAGCCCCTTGAGTCTGTTCTGCCACATAATTAGACCATGGATGATCCACACCTCAACTCCATTTATTACGAAAGATATTGCTTCATCACAAAAATCTAGTGATGTTGATCTTGAAAATTTTAATTGACTCTCAGCCTTTTGTGGGGAGCAGATTCCAGATTTCCAGTAGCTGATGTGTGAGCAAGCACTTTTGATTTTACTTTTGAACAGCCAGGCTCTAATTTTAACTTATTTTGGTGGGGAAAGCATGTGCAAGACTAACATTCATCCAGGTCTGTGATGTCCTAAATTTGAGTCCACACACTGCCTGCTTAATTTTGCAGCATAAGCACAAACAAACCCAAAAATTGCAAAACATTAATAACTGCTCAAAACTTATAAACAAAACACACTCATTCCACAGACCAATCATACAAAACCTGCAGCATTGCACCACCATCCCAAAATAGGTGGAGCGCTCTTCACTTCGTTTGATGCAAATCGTCCAAAAACATTGTTTTCATTAGAAAACCTGACTGATTTCTGATTTCAAATAAAAATTTAAAGACTCTTGCTAATTTCAAAAGGACATGGGGAATATTCCCAGCAAATCTGATCAAACACCGAGACTGGAGTGCAGTAATTGGCTCATACGTTTTTGCACTATGTGTGTGATCGTTTCAACCCAGACAAATCCAAGACATAACTGGAGCCAGATGTAGGCTGGACAGGGTAGCAATGGTGAGATCACTAACAAACCATTTGTGTTTTTAACAATAACCTCTTGAAGAGACATATTACATTTATAGTCATAGAGGTTTACAGCATGGAAACAGGCCCTTCGGCCCAACTTGTCCATGCCACCCCTTTTTTTAAACCATTAAGCTCGTCCCAATTGCCTGCGTTTGGCCCATATCCCTCTATACCCACCTTACCCACAACTGTCGAAACACTTTTTAAAAGTCAAAATTGTACCCGCCTCTACTACTACCTCTGGCAACTTGTTCCAGACACTCACCACCCTGTGTGAAAAAATTGCCCCTCTGGACACTTTTGTATCTCTCCCCTCTCACCTTAAACCTGTGCCCTCTAGTTTTAAACTCCCTACATTTGGGAAAAGATATTGACTATCTAGCTGATCTATGCCCCTCATTATTTTATAGACCTCTATAAGAACACCCTAAGCCTCCTACGCTCCAGAGATAAAAGTCCCAGTCTACCCAGCCTCTCCTTATAACTTAAGCCATCAAGTCCTGGTAGCATCCTAGTACATCTTTTTTGCACTTGTTCTAGTTTAATAATATCCTTTCTATAATAGGGTGACCAGAATTGCACACAGTATAACTTCAACAAGACGTTCCAACTCCTGTATTCAATGTTCTGACCAATGAAACCAAGCATGCTGAATGCCTTCTTCACCACTCTGTCCACCTGTGACTCCACTCTCAAGGAACTATGAACCTGCACCCCTAGATCTCTTTGTTCTTTTACTCTCCCCAATACCCTACCATTAACTGAGTAAGTCCTGCCCTGGTTCGATCTACCTAAATGCATCATCTCACATTTATCTAAATTAAACTCCATCTGCCATTCATCAATCCACTGGCCCAATTGATCAAGATCCCATTGCAATCCTCAATAACCTTCTTCACTGTCCATTATGTCACCAATCTTGGTGCCATCTGCAAACTTACTAACCATGCCTCCTAAATTTTCATCCAAAATCATTAATATAAATGACGAATAACAGTGGACCCAGCACTGATCCCTGAGGCACACCGCTGGTCACAGGCCTCCAGTTTGAAAGACAACCCTCTACACCTGGCATCTGTCATCAAGCCAATTTTGTATCTATTGAGCTACCTCACCCTGGATCCAGAGAGATTTCACCTTATACAACAACCTACCATGCGGTACCTTGTCAAAGGCCTTGCTAAAGTCCATGTGGACAACATCAACTGCACTGCCCGCAGCTACCTTCGGAAAACTCAAATTTGAGAGACACGATTTTCCATTCTCAAAGCTATGCTGACTGTCCCTAATCAATCCTTGCGTCTCCAAAAGCCTGCGGATGCGGTCGCTGAATTTAGGTGGCTGTGGAAATGAAATAATCCAGTAAAGGCAGGGAATTCTGGCTCCTGATTCAGGCCATGGTGGTAGTTTTAAAAAGTCACATTTGGCAATGAGAAGGGCACTAAAGAGTACCAGGGAGGGCACAAAATTAACGCAGCATCAAGAATAATAAAAGAGACATCAAAAAGGGGATCATGTGTGGGCCACATGGCCCATCAAAGCCTGATCCACCGTTCAACACCGACATGGCTGATCTTGGGCTTCAACTCCCAATTTCCACCCACCCCCTTCATTCCCGGAGTGGCCACTCTGCCGGAGCCAGCCTGGGGTGGGGGTGGGGAGCTCAAACTAACAAACAGGCTTGTGCCCCATGGGGTGAAGTGGTTCCAGCCTGAGCCCCAGAATGGGGGGGGGGTCTCTCCGGTCCATGAGGCGGTTTTGGGGGGGGGGGGGGTGGAGAGACCCCCTCTCACCCGCCCCCGGGTAGCGGCTCCGGGGCGGGGGGCACAGGCGGGGGGATTGGGGGCACAGGCGGGGGGTTTGGGGGCACAGACCCGGGGGTGGGGGCACAGTCCCGGGGCGGGGGCACAGACCCGGGGGTGGGGCACGGGCGAGGGGCACACACTCACCGCCGCCCCCCGGCTCTGTCGCTCGCGCTGCTCCACTCGGGGCCTCAACAGAAAAAACACCTCAGCGCCATAACCACCCGGTCACCTGATCGCCGCCCGTCCAATCAGCGGCCCCGTTACTGCCGCAGCCCCACCAGCCCCTGAGCCCCATCCTGATTCGCGCAGAGGTGGCGCAGTCTCGGCCAATTAGCTTCCGCCCGGTGTAAAGTGTCGCAAAATGTCGCGTAGCCGGGGCGCTGAGCCTGCCGGGAGTTGTAGTGTCGTCGCTTCAGATTTTGAATTTAAAAAATAAATCTAATCCGGGTCCTTGAATGGGATCAGAGGGTGAAGAGCCGAAAAATTCAAAATTCCGGAAAACGGAGCGCGGAGTGTCCTCGGAAGCGTTGGCCGGGTGGCGATGACGCCATGTCCGGTTCCGGTTTCTCCTCATCCGGAAGTTGTAACCAATCAGAGGGCAGAGTTTGAACCAACCCCGTGCCGCAATGCCCTTTGGGAAATGTAGTCCTGCCGGAAATGAGTCACGTGTGGCGGCCGTGGTGCATCGTGGGATTGTAGTCCGGACATGCGCAGATCACGTGGAACCTAAATTAACCCCAGAAAGCCCAAAGCGGAGCCACTCAGCTGCATCCAGAGTCAGGAAATTCCTGAATGTTTCTGCTTGGGTTCCAGCCTCGGGGAAAACTTTCCCTTCAAACAGAAATCTCCGGGTTACAGAGCCGCCTCCCTCCTCCAGGCCCCCCGGATTCCCTGGCTCCCCCTTCCCACTTGTTGTGGATTCTTTCTGCTTTGCCTCAGCTCTCATTTCTCCAGCTTGAATTCCATTTACCACCTAATGTGAGCAACTATTATCAAATACCATCAAGGGGGGGACAGCAAAAGTTGGTGGCCAATGGGTGTGTGACCATAAACGCAGCTGGAGGTTGTAAACATCATTTCCTCTGGTATCCAGTGGCCCAGTGTCCAGTGGCCCAGTGTCCTGGTGAAATGACCATTTACCGGTCCAGGCAGCGGGCGATCGAGGGGGCCGTCCATCCTGACTGTCTGCCCCTCTACCGCCGCTACATTCGCGGCCAGGTGTCCCTGGAGAGAGAGCATGCGGTGTCAACGGGCGCGGTTGACGCCTTCCGTGCCCGCAGGGGTTGGGGTGCGTTATCGACCCTAATAATCACATTATAATTTGATGTTTTTAAGTTTCCTTTGTACTTTGATTTTTGTTCGGGCTGTTCCCCCTCCTTTTGGGGAGCTGCCCCTTTTACTTTGTCCTGATTTAACTTGAGTTTGTTTATTTGGTTTGACCTAAAAAGAGGGCAAAAAACAAAAAAAACCCTTATTAGCCTTTGGCTCAGATCAAGCCCAATCCTTGTTAGCCTGGATGTTGTTTGTCTCTCTTGGATTGGATTCAATTGGATTCTAAATTTGGCTTTTGGAGCAAGCAATGAATGGATTTGGGTTTGCCCGGTCCATTCTGAGCATTGGCTTTGTAACTTTTAGGATGGAGTTTTTAAAAAAAAAAACCATGTCTCCCGCCCTTCGCTTACCAGGGTTTTGCCAATCATGAACCTCCATTCGGCTTGGGAAAGTACTGCACTGGTCTGCTGTTGCCTTCTCCAGTATGGCTGACCAGGAAACTCCTGCTCTTATCGCCTGTCTGTCATTAGGCATATTGGAAGGATTTACAGGCTGGTAAATAACCTTTTTGGGCAAGTTATGGACACACCTTCCGTGGCCATCAAGACTTGCAGTGGGTCTTAAACCTGGAGCTTCCGTGCCACTTTAAGGAATTGAGGACAATCAAAATATGGTTTAATTTGTTGAAATATGGGACAGTTCTGCACCCAGTTGACCATTCATTTCCTTCCTCACTAGATGTGTTGAGTATTTCACTTGGAAAATACAAACAAGGCTCAAGGTAACAAATAATGGGATTCTCAACAACAGGTATTTTTAAAAAAGTTTTTGGTCATTACAGGAAAGATCTAATCACATTAATAGAGAATAAAGAGATTTATGCCAAATGGAGAATTATAGTGGTGAGGAAAGAATGGATAGTCTGGGGTTGTTTTCTCAGGCAAGATTTAATTGGGGTGCTTAAAATTGAGGCGTCTACATAAATTAGATAGAACCTCGGATAGAGAGGTTTATAACTACATAGATTTAAAGTAATTGGAAGGATGAGGGGGAAATTGAGAACATTTTCACCGAGGGTGGTGGGCATCAGGAACTCGCTGCCCAAATGTGTGGTAGGGGCAGAAACCCTCATTTAAAGAAAACATTTAATTGGAAATGAATTTGACGTGCTGTAACCTAAAGGGCTCAGATCAAGAGTTGGAAAGTGGGATTAGGCTGGGCCATTATTTTTGGCTGGCACAGACAGGATGAATTGAGTGACCTCCTGCACTATAAATTTCTATGGTTCTGTCTGTCTGTGATTCTGGTTTATGACCCGTTGTAATAATTCCTCCAGCCACTGGGTCACACTGCCTCAGGAATGGTTTTGGAATTGTTGCACATGATTGCCATCTGGTGAACAATGGAAGTACTGTAGTTGCACTGTAAAACCACCAAACCAGGAGTTGGGATTAAGTTACTGAGAGTAAGGATTACTTCAATTAGTGTGAATGGAGACAACTGCACAATGACCACCTGTTTGAGTGGGTTTTGTAAGAGATCGGTTATCAGGCTGGAATGAGCAACTCACACCCTCTGCCATATGGTTAGAAAAGGTGTCCGAGCACAGGCAGGGTTAGTGGATCAAATACCTGATCTGTCAGGAGAGATGGGGAGAAAATAAATTTAACTTACCAATATGTCTGTGCAATTAGTTGTAGATTGGCTCATGTAGATCAGGCCCAAGACAGGGTAAAGGGTCGCATACCCTGTCTTGTTACTTGGATCGGAAATGTCTCAACTTGTTGAGACTCTGAATTGGACTTGATTTGATTGAATTGGAAAAGTATTAAAAAAGAATTAGTTGTAGATGCACAGCTGAGCGAAGGGATTAAAATCAGAGGGGAGACAGTATGGTTGAGTAATTAAAACGACATCTCAAAGTGAGGCATTGGGTTGAATCAAAGAGCATTAAACTAGATTCCTCAATCAACTCAAGTAACCTGTTACCTTTTTTAAAGCTGTGAAATGAAAGAGAGAAAGATCTGATTAAAAAACAACTTATCAACTGAGGAAAAGGTCACAAAGCAGCAAAGATTCTTTCAACAAATTGTGACGAGAAAGTTGGATTTTCTGATGATTAAAGACATCTTAATATTTTAACCAATTTTATGAGATACTTAGGATTGGCTGAAATTCCATGGTGAAGGAGATGCAGAATAACGATTGGTGTGAAGTGAGTGAGGTGATCCCAACTCAAAGATGCAAAGCTGTATCCTGTCATTTACTTAATGACCAATCTCATTCCAATCTAATAACCAGGTTTTCTGAGGTGCAGAGAGTTTTTGGTTCTGATGTATAAATTTTTCACAGTGATGATCCTACCGAGTGGACAAGGGCTGGGCTGAGCAGGTCAATGGTAGTTAATGCTGCAACACTCTTGTGAAAAGGTTTAATTTTGAGGTTCCTTTATCTGGAAGCCAGGAGGACGATGCATAATCTGTCCCAGCCACAGTATTAAAACAGCTCTTATCAAAGTCGCAACTGATATCCAATGTGGCGGTCACAAACTTTCCCTCCTCGTCAGTCTCAACCTGTCTGCAGCCCTTGACATGGTTGACCACATCATTCTCCTCTAACGCCTCTTCACTGCTGTCCAGCAGGGTGGAACTGCTCTCACCTGATTCCATTCTTATCTATTCAATCGTAGCCAAACAATCAGCAGCAATGGCTTCTCTACCTGCTCCCACACCGTTACCTCTGGTGTCCCCCAAGGATCTATCCTTGACACTCTCCTATTTCTCATCCACATGCTGCATCATCTGAAGGCTCAGTGTTAGTTTTCACATGTACACTGACAACACCCAGCTCCACCTCACCTCTGCTGTCTCCAAATTGCCAAACTGCTTATCTGACATCCAGTAATGGACAAGCAGAAATTTCCTCAGATTTTAGGAAGGCTGAAGCCATTCTTTTCAGTCCCCATCCAAACTTCATTCCCTAGCTACTGACTCCATCCCTCTCCCTGGCAAAAGTCTGACATTAAGCCAGTCTGCTTGCAACCTCAGTGACATATTTGACTCAAAAAAATGTGTCATCACTAACATTGTCCTTTCCACCTCTGTAACATCATCTAACTTTATTTATTAGTGTTACAAGTAGGCTTACATTAACACTACAATGAAGTTACTGTGAAAATCTCCTCGTTGCCATACTCCGGCGCCTGTTCGGGTACACTGAGGGAGAATTTAGCATAGCCAATGCACCCAACCAGCACGTCTTTCAGACTGTGGGAGGAAACCGGAGCACCTGGAGGAAACCCACGCAGACACAGGGAGAACGTGCAGACTCCGCGCAGACAGTCCCAAGCCGGGAATTGAACCTGGGTTCCTGGCGCTGTGAGGCAGCAGTGCTAACCACTGACTAGTGTCTCATTAAGAGATCTGAAGGCTCATGTCATTCAACATAAACCGTTTAATTGTTAACACACAACTATATACATATCGCCAAGTTCTAGGCCTAACAAGGTGCCTTCAAGCTGGCTTCTCTCAGACTCTCTCTACACAGTTTACCATCATTAACGCTCTACAGCTTTAATTGTTTTTCAAGATGGTGCTGCAATTTTTTCTCTTTTTTTTCCCGTTGCAATTTTGGAGCCATCTTTAAAACTTTGCGATTCTGCAGGAAACCTTTTAAATTAAACCACAACTTGTTTCTTGGAACTTGGAAAATTGATTTAAAGATGATTTGTTTTTGCTCTGCTTCCTGTTTAAAAATTTTATTTCAATCATTCAAGTTTGGCTGCCGTGTGGTATGGCATTAGCTCCAGATCTGGCTGTAGTGTTCCCCCAGCTAAACAATTGGCTAAACAATCAGTATGATCTGCTTGATTACTTTAAAAGGTTACTTCAGCACTTTAATGAATTTTGTTCATGCTGTTTATGTTCCAACTCTGCATTCGATCATATTTGGTTATTTTTGTGATCTGGCTAGATCCTTTAGCATTGCTTTTGATCAGGTTTGGCAATGAATCTCCGGATGCTCCACTGGAGTCCTTTCCAGTTACACAGCGGATCTTTCCTCTGCCGTCAGCCTGCTCCAACAATGAAGCTTTTTTTAGGTGATCTCCAACTATTTCTTCAGATTAGGTACACTTGGGTCAAGCCAGGCTCCTGTTTCTTTACCATTTCATGTCTTGGGATTTCTGGGTTCCTTTACTTGTGGCCACCATGTAGTAAGTTTGTTTTGATACCTCACCAAAGAGGTCCAGGAGCTTGTGTGGTTGAACATAAATTGGCAAATTTTCCCGTTCTGCTTGCCACAGGAATTGGATTGGGCGAGGGAGCAGACCATGGAAAAATCTGTTGACCTCGGGTGGGATTTTCCGGTTCCGGAGCAAGTGCAGCTGGAAAATCTCACCCAGAGTGTTTATTTTTAACACGTAAGTATATACATCTCCAAGAACAAGCCTTATCTAAGTGCTATCTTTCTGTTAACTTTGCTCAAACTCTCTTTACACACTGTATACCATCATGGAGGCGGCACAGTGATTAGCACTGCTGCCTCACAGCACTAGGGACCTGGGTTCAATTCCGGCCTCGGGTCACTGTCTGTGTGGAGTTTGCACATTCTCCTCATGTCTGTGTGGGTTTCCTCCCACACTCCAAAGATGTGCGGGTTAGGTGGATTGGCCGTGCTAAATTGGTGTCAGGAGATTAGCAGGGTAAATGCGTAGGGTTATGTGGATAAGGCCTGGGGTGGGATAGTGGTCGGTGCAGACTCGATGGGCCAAATGGCCTCCTTCTGCACTGTAGAATCCCACTCTATGGGATTCTATGTGACTCTTTTCACAATGTGGGTTGTACTGCTTCCGCAGTCCCACATTAACACTTACCAACCTGAACACCCTAATACTACAAAATCCAAATCAAGACCTGAGTATTCAACACATTCCTGGCTGCTCTCTCACATCCAACCCTCCATAAACTTGAAGTCATCCAAATCTCTGCTGCCCATGTCTTAACTTGCATCGAGTTCCATTCATCTGGCCTAGATTAACTCCAGGTCAGTGTTTTGAATTTAAAATTAAAAAGTAGATCCTGGAGCAGTTTTGCAAATTCCCTTCATAATTTTGAAAATTTAAATTAGATCAGGTCAAAGGTTCTTTCCAAATTAAACAAGATCAATTTCCTCATAAATCACATTTCTGATTCATTCCTCTGACCCTGCAGAAGAATCATTTCAATCCTCTGACCAAATCTCTGTTCATTACTGGACTGGTGGATAATTTCAGAGGGCAGATGAAACAAATCATGAAAATGTGGCTACCAATGAGGATGACGGTGCTATCCTAACAGCACAGTGGGTGTCCCTACACATGGAAAGCAGCAGTTCTAGAAGCTCGCTGACCACCACCTTCTCAAAGGCAAATAGGATTGGACAATAAACGCTGGCTTAGCCAGTGACACACATGCCCAGAATAAGAAAGGACTGACGGGCTATTGGAATGTGGACCCACTGCAGATAAAATGTGTCAGTGTGAGTGATTGATTTTAGTTGGGACAGTGAGGACAGGCAACATGAAATAAATGAGACAATTTTAAAGGAGGTGCAGAAACAGATGGGGCCGGGAATATGTGTGCACAAATCATTGAAGGTGGCAGAGAAACAGGTCACAAAGACACAGTGTCTCAGGACTTATAAATAGAGGCATAGAGTACAGAACCCAGGTAGTTACGTGAAAGTTGCATAAAATATTGATTGGACATTGGCTGGGGCACTGCATCTACTCATGGGTGCTGCATTTTAGAAAGGAGGCTTTCGAGAGAGTGCAGAATAGATTCACGAGAATGGTTCCAGGGAGTTAAGTTCTGTGGATGGGTTGGAAAAGCTGGGATTGTTTTCCTTAGAGCAGAGAAAGTTAAGAGAGAATTTAATCATGGTATTCACAATCATGCAGGGTTTTGACAGAATAAATGAGAAGAGATTGTTTCCAGAGCCAGGAAGGTCGGTAACCAAAGGGACACAGATTGAATTTGATGGGCAAAAGAATCAGAGAAGCAATGATGGCAGTGCGTTGTGATCTGCGATGCACCATCCAATGTGGAATTGCAAAAATACTTGAAGGGAAAGAATTATTGCTCCAGTGAGGAAGTGGATTCAATTAGATATCTCCAGCAAAGAGAAAGGAGAGGCAGAATAGACTGCAGCAGCTCACCATCACTTTCTCCAGGGTGATTGGGGATGAATAATAAACACTCCAGAGTCACTCACCATCAGTGAAAGATTAAAAACATGTCCTCTTCTGAGCTGTATCATTCTATGATTGAAGTGTTGATGTAGGTTTGAAGGTTGCATTGCAGTGTTAATGAGTTAACATCATGGTATGAAACATAGCACAACATTATCCCTGCAGAGGGGGGTGGGGGAGGATAGAGAGGGAGAGAGTGGCAGGGGAGAGAGAAAGAAAAGGGCAGAAAGAGGGAGGGGAAAAGGTGGTGAGGTGGAAGAGGAGCCAGAGGGGAGGGGGAGAGAGTGGAAGACAGGCAAAGAGGAAAATAGGGGAGAGAGAAAGGATAGGAGAGAGAAACATGGGGTGACATAGGAGAGGGAGAGAAAGAGCAGGAGAGGAACAAGTAGCAGATAGAGAGGGAAAGAAAGAAAGAGGGAGAAGAGAGGGGGAGGTGAGGAAGAAGGGGATATGTAAAGAGAGATGGGGAGAAAATGGGGAGAGCGAGGGGGCAGAGATAGGGGTGGGGGAGAAAGAGAAGGCATGAGAGAGGGATTAGAAAAGAGATGGGGAGAGGAGGAAAAAGAGGGGAAAGAGAGGGGCAATAGAGACAGGCAGATGAGAGAGGGGAGAGACAGGGTGGGGAAGGGAGAGAGTGGGGAGAGAGAGTCAGGGAGGAGAGTGGAGGGAGAAGTGGAAGATTGAGAGTGAAGTGAGAGAATGGGGGAGAGACATTGGGAGAATAGAGAGGGGGAATGGAGAGAGAGGATAGGGGAAAGATAGTGGGGAAAGAATGGGGGACAGTGGGGGGAGAGTGAGAGAGGAGAGGGAGGGAGGGAGGGGGGAGAGAAAGTCAGGGAGTGAGAGAGCTACAGAGAGAATGAATCAGGGAGAGATGGGAAGTGGATGAGAGAGGAGGAGAGAAGGACAGAGACAGTCGGGGAGTAAGAGATTTGGAGAGAGGGAGTGGGGGAACAAGATAATCAGGAAGAGAGAGGGGAGTGGAGAAAGTGGGGAAAGAGAGGAGGGAGAGAAAGAGGAGAAGAGCGATGGGGAGAGTGTGGGGGAGAGAGTGAGGGAAGAGAGAGAGGGCACAAGAGGGGGAGGAAAGAGAGGAGAGAGGTGGGGTGGAGGGAGGTAGGAAAAGGGGATTCTGCTGGCTACAGCTCCTTTCAATGAATCATAGAATCCCTACAGTGCAGAAGGAGGCCATTCGGCCCATCAAGCCAAAGATCAAGGTCATTGTGGGGGAGAGGATGTCCAACGGGCCAGCACCCCTCAACTGCCCAACTTCCCCATCCCACTACCAGCCCCCAAATGCCCAGCTTCCCCCCGCACTACCTAGCCTCCCCATCCCCACAGCTGTCCAGCCCCCTCCCTGATGCTGCTTCTCAGGGCAGTAATCCAGGTCGGTCTTTCTGGTTATTTCACATTTCCACTAGAGGGAGCGATCTCGGAGTATCTGAAATTCACAATGTGGACCAGAGTCTGTGTCACAAATCCCAACAGCAATTATATCCAATTGCCAAACACAGGACCAGGAGGAAGGAGCGAGAAATACTGAGAGGGTGGAGGAATAAGTAGAAGGGATGATAATGGAGAGACTCTGAGGCTGGCAATATAAACCAGCAAACTTAATAGAGGTGTATAAAATTATGAAAGGCATAGATAGGGTGAATGGTGGGAAACTTTTCCCCAGGTCAGTGGTGACGTTCACGAGGGGTCATAGGTTCAAGGTGAAGGGGGGGAGGTTTAACACAGATATCAGAAGGACATATTTTACACAGAGGGTGGTGGGGGCCTGGAATGCGCTGCTGGGCAAGGTGGTGAAGGCGGACACACTGGGAACGTTTAAGACTTATCTAGATAGCCACATGAACGGAGTGGGAATGGAGGGATACAAAAGAATGGTCTAGTTTTGGACCAGGGAGCTGCACGGGCTTGGAGGGCCGAAGGGCCTGTTCCTGTGCTGTATTGTTCTTTGTTCTTTGTTCAAACACTGTCCATCATTAATATAGAAACCAAGTCATCCAAAATGACCCAGAAAGACCATCCATTCCATCCCACTCGCAGAAACATCCACATTCACCCACCTCCCACCCACCCACACCCATGAAAAACACTCCATCTCCAACCCCTATAAACAAAACTACTCACACCCAGAGTAACTCACCCCTCACCTACACCCCTGTGCACACACCAGAGCCCCAACCCCAATGTACAGAAACTCCCACCCCCTCTCTCAGAAACATGGCCCTTGACTGAGATTATTCATAGGGACACTCCCCCGCCCCGCCGCCAGTGCCAGCGGACCCCCTGCACACAGTGCCAGAAAAGCTTTAACAACCTCACCAGTTCCAATTCCAGAAACACAGTTGTAAAGGGTGAAAGCAAATTACTGTGGATGCTGGAATCTGAAACCAAAAGAGAAAACGCTGGAAAATCTCAGCAGGTCTGACAGCATCTGTCAGGAGAGAAAAGAGCTGACGTTTCGAGTCCAGATGACCTTTTGTTTGACAAAAAGGATAGAACTGGAACCAATCTTTACAGATTTTTATATTTATTTACAGAATTACACATTACGAATCAAAACCAAAACTTCAAGACCAATTAAATCAAACACCTCAATATCCTGTACAGTAAGTCCTCGCTTAATGTTGACTCACTGAATGTTGTTTCACTTTAATGTTGTTTATAAGGTAATGTCAATTTATTCATTTAATGTTGTCAGTTTCAGTTTAATGCTTTTTTCCACAGACTTCCTCTTCTGTGGCGTGTCTGCTGACGTGACTTTTCCCACAGTTGTCCTTCTATCCTTGCCCCTTTCCTGGTATTGTGCCCCAGTTTCTGCTCCAGCTTCTGCCCCTCACTGGGCCTGGCTTCACTCCTCTCACTAAGTCCTGGTCCCCCTTTAGTGGCAGACATGAGCAAGTGCAGGTCGCTGCTAACTGCACCAACCAACCTTTGCCACTAGATGGAGTCTGGCCAGTGTAATTTTTAAACGAATTACACAAAAACATTTTCATTTCCCAGTAAGAGGTCACTCAGCCTAAATGCTCTGTACTGGTCTGTATGCTCTGTACAAGCCTCCTTCCACCTTATATCATACATCACTACCAGGATCATATAGTTATCTAACCTCCCCTTAAAACTGTTCACCTCAACAATTCCTTGTGACATAATAACTTCCTGACTCCCCAAAGCCTATCCGTCATCTCCAAAGCACAAGTCAACAGTGTAATAGAACATAGAACATTACAGCGCAGTACAGGCCCTTCGGCCCTCAGTGTTGCGCCGACCAGTGAAACCAATCTAAAGCCCCTCTAATCTACACTATTCCAATATCATCCATATGTTTATCCAATAACCATTTGAATGCTCTTAATATTGATGAGTCCACTACTGCTGCAGGCAGGGCATTCCACGCCCTTACTACTCTCTGAGTAAAGAACCTACCTCTAACATCTGTCCTATATCTCTCACCCCTCAATTTAAAGCTATGTCCCCTCGTGTTAGCCATCACCATCCGAGGAAAAAGGCTCTCACTATCCACCCTATCTAATCCTCTGATCATCTTGTATGTCTCTATTAAGTCACCTCTTAACCTTCTTCTCTCTAATGAAAACAACCTCAAGTCCCTCAGCCTTTCCTCATACGATTTTCCCACCATACCAGGCAGCATTCTGGTAAATCTCCTCTGCACCCTTTCCAATGCTTCCACATCTTTCCTATAATGCGGCGACCAGAACTGTACGCAATACACCAAGTGCAGCCACACCAGAGTTTTGTACAGTTGCAGCATGACCTCCTGGCTCCAAAACTCAATCCCTCTACCAATAAAAGCTAACACACCGTACGCCTTCTTAACAACCCTATCAACCTGAGTGCCAAGTTTCAGGGATCTATGCACATGGACACCCAGATCCCTCTGTTCATCCACACTACCAAGTATCTTACCATTAGCCCAGTACTCTGTATTCCTGTTACTCCTTCCAAAGTGAATCACCTCACACTTTTCCGCATTAAACTCCATTTGCCTCCATAATGGAAGACTCTGTTCTTGCCTGAATGATTGCAACTTCAACACCACTCAAGAAGCTTGACACCATCCAGGACAAAGTAGCCCTTTTGATTGCTACCCCTTCCACAAACATTCAGACTCTCCACCACCAACAAACAATGGCGGCCATCTGTACCATCTACAAATTGCACTGCAGGAACTTATATATCACCTCCGCTGGGTTAAAATCCTGGAATTCCCTCCCTAACAGCACAGTGGGTTTACGTACACCTCAGGAAATGCAACGGTTCAAAAAGGAAGCTCACCACCACCTGAAGGGCAACTAGGGATGGGCCTTGCCAGCAGCACCCACATCCCTTAAAATTGCATTAAACAAACTTGACCCTGGACCACATTACTGATCAGTTTGCCTCACCGGCTGCATAATAAGGGGCTCTTGAGCTCGGACACTCTGCATGTTAATGAGCTATGGGCTTCTTCAACACTGGAAACAAGGCAGCAACTCAGGACTAGACAATAAAGACAGAAGGGTAAGTTGAAACAAACTGACTTAGGATGAAGGGACAGCAGTCTTTCACCAGGAGAATTTAACCCAAGACAGTGGCTGGCTTCAATCTGTTCCTTCCATGGATAAACTGAACCAGTAAAGAGAAATTGGAGCCTCTCTGGAAAAATCCAGTCACCTCAAGACTCCCCTAAAAAACCTAAACCTAGAAAATTAAAGCTCCCACTGACTGATCGATACAATCTCCCCAAACTTTAAAGGGACCATTTATTTATTTATGATTAGTTGGTGGCTGGATTTATATTTAAAAGATGTTGAATTCCTCGGGTCACATCAATGGCCCATTTCCAAGCCCCTGTTTGGAATTGGGGAAGAGTTGAGCAGCTCTAAATTTAAAAGCCTTTGAATTTCATAGGTTTGTGATTTCTGGGGCTGTGGTGTCCAGGATTCTTCACCTCCCTCAATGACCTGGACCTGACCTGGAACTGGAGGAGTTGCTGCTCAGCCTCTTCCTGCAAATCCCACAATGATTGCACCTGTGCGTCCACTATACCCCTCTGGAATATCAACCACCCAGTTTGGGCAATGGGCCTTTAAATGTGACAGCCCAGTCTTATGTATCATGATCACTCACATTATGACTATCCAACACTTGATCTATTGTATTCTGTTCCTCAGGATCTTCATCACAAAATGCATCAGCACTTAATGTACAAGATGCTTCATTTACTTTCCTCAGCTGCTTCGAGCCTGAGATTTATAACTGATTCTGATTAATTGTGAGGAATGAACCTGAACAGTTTGATTGCCAGGTTTGTTAAGTACTGTTCTACTATCGGAACCTATCACCAAGGCCCATCCATTCCCAATCATCCTCTCCTTGATAAGAGACTTGGGCGGAGAGATGGCAGATGGAGTTTAATCTGGACAAATGTGAGGTAATGCATATGGGAGGTCTAATACTGATGGGAAATATACAGTAAATGGCAGAACCCTTAAGAGTATTGATAGGCAGAGGGACCTGGATGTACAGGTACATAGGTCACTGAAAGTGGCAATGCAGGTGGAGAAGGTAGTCACGAAGGCATACGGCATGTTTGCCTTCATCGGCCAGGGCATTGAGTTAAAAATTGGCAAGTCATGTTGCAGTTTTATAGAACCTTAGTTAGGTCGCACTTGGAATATAGTGTTCAATTCTGGTTGCCACATTACCAGAAGGATGTGGAGGCTTTGGAGAGGGTACAGAAAAGATTTACCAGAATGTTGCCTGGTCTGGAGGGTATTAACTATGAGGAGAGGTTGGAGAAACTTGATTTGTTCTCACTGGAACGACAGAGGTTGAGGGGAGACCTGACAGAAGTCTACAAGATTATGAGAGGCATGGACAGAGTGGATCGTCAAAAGGTTTTTCCCAGGGTGGAAGAATCAATTACTAGGGGGCTTAGGTTTAAGGTGCAGGGGGCAAGGTTTAAAGGAGATGTACGAGACAGGTTTTTTACACAGGGGGTGGTGGGTGCCTGGAACTCATTGCCGGGGGAGGTAGTGGAAGCAGATACGATAGTGACTTTTAAGGGGTCTCTGGACAAATACATGAATAGGATGGGAATAGAGGGATATGGTCCCCAGAAGGTAGGGGGCTTTAGTCAGACGGGCAGCATTGTCGGTGAAGGCTTGGAGGGCCGAAGTGCCTGTTCCTGTGGTATAATGTTCTTTGTTCTAATACACCAAGTCTCCTGAATTCAATTCTGGCTCAGATGTTCTTATGCGATTGTTCAGTGCTCTCTGAAATTTCTCCGAAGCCGCAGTCTTAATGAAATCCCTTCTCCCTGCAGGTAAAGAATTCAAATGCACAGAAAATATGAAACTAATTGTAACACCTTTTAGAACAGGAGGTCTAACACACAGCATGGAAGGTAACTTAGGTATTCACACCTAGTTTAGTGAGAGGTATAATACTCTCCAAGCGTCGAGAGTGAATTCTCTGTATGAACTGTCCACATGATGTGAAGATGCCGGCGTTGGACTGGGGTGAACACAGTAAGAGTTTTAACAACACCAGGTTAAAGTCCAACAGGTTTATTTGGTAGCAAACACCATTAGCTTTCGGAGCGCTGCTCCTTCGTCAGATGGAGTGGAAATATGCTCTCAAACAGGGCACAGAGACACAAAAATCAAGTTACAGTTTTGATTTTTGTGTCTCTGTGCCCTGTTTGAGAGCACATTTCCACTCCATCTGACAAGGAGCAGTGCTCCGAAAGCTAATGGTGTTTGCTACCGAATAAACCTGTTGGACTTTAACCTGGTGTTGTTAAAACTCTTACTGTGAACTGTCCACACCAGGGCAGTTGCAACCAATCGGCCAAGATTTTATCCACATTTCCAGGCAAGTAGAACTTTGCTTTTCCTTAACCTCAAACCAATCTTCACTACTTAGAGAATTCAGATAACATTTTAACCTATCTGTTCAACGCACTGTTGAAATACAAACACAATCCAGCACTGCGTATCTTTTCCTCTTGTCGTACTTGTGGAAATGATGGAGGGATCACAAATGGCCGCATTTCCCTTCACCTTGATGAATCAAACACATCGGCACACAGAGAGGCTGGAGCCGCAGAGTCTGAAGCTGTGCAGAGTGACTGAGAGAGCTTTTTTATTCACAAATTTCACTTCAGGGATTTGGGCACAAATGTGAAATCTTCCACCTCCATGAACAAACATGACATTTCTGAAAGCAACAGCTTTGATACTGCATTCTCCAAATAGAAATCTTCAGATCCTCAATATCCCTGCTAATGCATGTTCCGCATCTTGCTAGAAAATTCTACAAGTACTGAAGTTTCAAAAGGACATTAGAGAACTGCATAAGAGCAAAGGGATCTGAAGGATATGCTGAATAGTTGGAATGAAGCAGATGCACTTGATGAGTATAAAGATCAGCAGAGTCTATTTGGGCTGAATGGCCTGTTACTGTGCTGTACATTTGATCTAATTCTATTTTATGTGGAGATGCAATTGGTTCATTTAGAACCAAACAACTCTGCTCAACTGGCAAAGAATAAGAACAAATACAACTCACACACATCACCGGAGAAGGTCAAGGGTGAGATTGAGTCTAGAATCGATGGCATGATTGGAATCTAGAACAGGATTGAAGGTGGGATTTGATTCTAGAACATGATTGCGAGTGGGATTAGAATCTAGAATTGTATTAAGGGTGGGATTGGAATGTAGAACTGGATTGAGGGTGCGATGGAACTGGAGAATAAAGGAAGCTGCATTCTTGTGTCTGCAGAGCGGCACCCCAGTTACTTTTTATCACATAGCATCTGACAGAAATCTAATCTGACAGAGCATGAAATAAGCAAACAATTTTTGATTTGAAGTTTGCATTGAAGCAGCTCTTTAAATCTAGATCAAAAAACACTTTGGGGAAATGATATCTAAAAGGAGGTTGCAGTTACCATGGGAGCAATGCTGACTGACAGGAAGATTGCCAGCTGGTGTATTTGCAATCGATGGATGACCCAAGTCAAAGAGAAGACCCAGTAAGAAGTCTCACAATGCCAGGTTAAAGTCCAACAGGTTTATTTGGTAACACGAGCTTTCGGAGCGCTGCTCCTTCATCAGAAGACCATAAGACATACAACCTCGGCTTTGTTCTGAGGACAGTTTAGGCATTGTTCATTTCCAGCTCTCTGAAGTTTCACGAACCTGGCTGATGTTAACTGTGAGGGCGTCCCAACCTGGAAACACTCGTTCATGGTGATGTTATAATTTTGTTTACAGAAATGGTGTAAGGGGCCACATGTGATACCCAGTGAGAACAGTAACCAGCCCAGTCGTAATATAACACTCAATAAAGACTATTTATCACAATAAAGAAAAGACACATATACACAAACATGACTGCACTAATCTAAAACAGTTACGTTCAAGACAACTAAACACACTCACACCGTTTAAGTACAAATGACCCTTTTGCTTCAAAGTACATTCACAAGATCTGAACTCTTTCAGGACTTCCCTCTTCCCAAACAACATCCAGTCCAGTTGATCTTTAAGTAAAGGCCAGGTTAATGTTACAACATTGGATCTGATCGAGTAGTTTTTCTGGGCAATGTCTCTTGCTTCAGCGAAGATATGGCTTCTAACTCCCTCCACGAAGGGTACTCTGCACGCTTGCTTCTGATCTGCTAACCAGCACCAGCTGACAGGCTGCTAACTGGACTCAGGCTGCTGGGTGGATATTCTATCTTGCTTCCACAAAACGGCTGCCAATTTATGATTATTTCCCTTTAAAGATTCTGGCTGTCTATTTGGCTGCCTGTCCCCTCAGTTTCTGTTAGTTCTAACATTAACATATGTACGTCTTCCCTTAATGGCACATTGTCTACCCCAAAGTATTTCCTATTAGTAGGACAATGTGTTTGTTTTGGACTGTCCACACCTGCTAATTTCGTTATTGGGATTCCCATTCTGTGAAATACCTTTTGAAGTGTTGGTGGCTTCTTCCTGCTGGCACATTCATGACAGAAGGCACAGCCTCCTATTGGTTACAGCACTAATTGGCCTCAGTACCATGCGCCATGGACAACCTATTGGAAGGTGCCATTTGAGGTTTGAACTGTTTTTCCTTTTGATCTTTCTGAGATTAATTTTACTCTGTTTTACATAGGAAAAGAGTCAGAAAGTGAGAGAGAAAAAGTGAGTGAGAAACAGAGTGAGAAAGAGAGAGGGCAAAGAGGGAGCAAGTTTGAGTGAGTGAGAGAGAGATAGAAAGGGATAGAGTAAGGAGGTGGAAATATGAGGTTAATTGCTACAAACAGGATCGATTTGTGGAGTCGAAAAATCCTTTTCTGCTTATAAAATTTCATAATTCAAATTAGGCAAACATTAGAAGACATTTTCTGTGCTTTGTGCAGAGTTTTATTCTGATCTTGTCTGCAGGACTGACTTTACATCAACCTAATGTTATTGCAATAGAATTTCATGTGTAGCAGAGCGACTTTACATATGTAGTAAACACTCAGCTGTATAAATCTATGTTTTTTTATTCTTGGGCTATTAAAGGTGCAGCTAATATAGCAGAGATTCCGACTGCACCACAGATAGGTGAATAAACGTTTCTACCCCAGAAAGATCTGGAGAATGATTACTGCCTATGAACTGTTTGGATTAGGGGGATTGCATCAGGGTCACATTTAAGAGTGGGTTCAATTCCAGCCTCAGATGACTGTGTGGAGTTTGCATGTTCTCCCCATGTCTGCGTGGGTTTCCTCCAGGTGCTCTGGTTTCCTTCCACAGTCCAAAGATGTGCTGGTCAGATTGATTGGCCATGGTAAATTGCCGTTTAGTGTCAGGGGATTAGCAGGGTAAATACATGGGATTACTGGGCTAGGGCTTGGGTGGGATTGTTGTTGGCTCAATGGGCCAAATGGCCTCCTTCTGCACTGTAGAGATTCTATTAAGCATTGAAGAGATATCTAAAATAGTCATCAAAAGGATCATATTTGAATATTTGGTTTCACAGGAAATGGCAGATTGTTAACGATTAGACAATGCTGGTTACCAGGAGGGAACAGTGACGGGACTGCAGATCATCGAGAAATATTTTCCATGGCTTAGAATCCTGAGCAGGGAAAAGAATGATGATTATGGCAAGTGACTTGCACGCAATCACTTTGTGGATTCCACCTGACAACACAACCCTGTCCATTAACCTCCTCCTGGCTGCTGGCATAATTGATCCTGCAGTTCGTTTTAACAGAGCTGGTGTCCAGCCAATGAGCAAACAACTTCCCAGGAACAATTTGAGAAATGATTTCTGAACTCAACCAGAGTTCAAGGTTAAGATCAGGATTATATTCACTGGAGTTTAGAAGCGTGAGAGGGGATCTTATAGAAACTTATAAAATTCTAACAGAATTAGACAGGGTAGATTCAGAAAGAATGTTCCCGATGGTGGGAAAGTCCAGAACTCAGTGTCATAGTTTGAGGATAAGGGGTAAATCTTTTCGAACTGAGGTGAGCAGAAATTTCTTCACCCAGAGACTGGTGAATGTGTGGAATTCACTCCCACAGAATGTAGTTGAGACCAAAACATTGTGTGATTTCAAGAAGAAATTAGATATAGCTCTGGGGCTAAAGGGATCATGGGATATGAGGGGAAGGGGGGATCAGGATATTGAATTCAATGATCAGCCATGATCAAAATGAATGGCGGAGAAGGCTCGAAGGGCCAAATGGCCTCCTGCTTCTAGTTTCTGTTTCTATATAATCTTTTAATCAGAATTAGGAGGACAGCATATTCACAGAACCAGGGGTCAATTAAAGTGTTAATAGTCATTTGATATTACAGAGCTTGATTATTGCTGAAAAAAAGAGACATTTTTTGTCAGAAGGTTTTGATCTTACACTCATGGTAGGAATACCCATGTCAGGTGAAACAACAAATTTATCCTGGATGAGAAGAGAGTGCTGATTGGTAGAGGTATTTTCATGGAGAATGAACCAGTTGATGGTGACTGACAGATAACTGACAAGTATTGTTTGAAATTTGAACCAGGCTGTTTGACTCTGGACAACATTTGTTAAATAATCCTTAGTGTGTTAAGAAATACATGACGACAAATTTAAGATTGTCAGTCGGGTTCATTGTGTAGCTATTTGCGCGTGCTGGAAGTTACATATATTAATACACAGGACCCTGTTCTTTGCAGACAGAAAAAACATGAATACACATTGCACTTATTTCAGCTCAACAAAATAAGTAAGGGTCATTTGCTGGTTTATTTGCAGCTGAGTCAAGCTGCCTGGTTTAAATTTCAAACAATGCTTGACTGTTATCTGTCAGTGACCATCAACTGGTGCATTCTCCTTGTGCTTTTGGGAGGATAAGTTTCTGGCTGTGTGGGGAACATGGCTCCTTTCACATCTTCTGTTGGATGAAGCAGACCGAGAGTTATGTAGGCATCCCTACTGAGGAGTGATCTGTGTTTGTTGCTGTACCTTAATGGCTCTTGATTCATTCCAGTGACTGGGAGTTTGACTCCTGCTGCATCATTGAGTGGAGCGTCCATAGTTCAGACCCAGGGGCACTGGAACCATTTCTCTTCATCCAATAAGACAGTCACTCTGGTGATGGAATCTAACTTGAAATTAGTTCAATGGCCATTTACTGAGATGTTCACATTGCAGAATGAGGAACCACATTATCTGATGTTGTCCAGGAAGAAGGGTTGTGTGTCTTCTGGTTGGTGGCCTTGAATTCATGGATAACTTTCACATTATCTGCAAGGTGCAGAGGATATGACTGGCATAACTTGTTGAAGTGCCACTGTTTGTGACAGGGGAAGCGTTTAGCAGCCAGATGTTGTTCCTTCCTGTCACTGTGTTTTGCCCCAGAGAGTTGTCACAGTCATTCGGCAGGTAGCTGGGGACTGGCTTATCCTGGCTTAGACAGTATCTGTGTTTCTGTGGCCGGAGGTGGTGGACTATGGTGCGATTCCTGCCCCATAAAGTGCTCTCACCTCTAAGAATGGGGCAGTGTTGATTTTGCAGCTGGAAAACCTGACTGTGTGAATTGACTTGTTGAGAGTGACCTGCCTTGGCTTGGAGAAAGCCAGAGATTGAACCATTCATGGCATCCACCATCATGTGGTCTCAAAGGAGTTTTGATTTCAGATTTCCAGCACGGTAGCACAGTGGTTAGCACTGCTGCTTCACAGCTCCAGGGACCTGGGTTCGATTCCCGGCTTGGATCACTGTCTGTGTGGAGTTTGCACATTCTCCTCGTGTCTGCGTGGGTTTCCTCCGGGTGCTCCGGTTTCCTCCCACAGTCCAAAGATGTGCGGGTTAGGTTGATTGGCCATGCTAAAAATTGCCCTTAGTGTCCTCGGATGCACAGGTTAGAGGGATTAGCGGGTAAATATGTAGGGATATGGGGGTAGGGCCTGGGTGGGATTGTGGTCGGTGCAGACTCGATGGGCCGAATGGCCTCTTTCTGTGCTGTAGGGTTTCTAAGATTCTAAGATTCTTCTAAGATATACACATCCTTCTACAATGAGTAGAGGTCATTGATAAAGGAATCAGCGGGCTCCCCAAGCTGTTGGATTTTCCTATGAATTTGGCACATTCTAAGATCTTGTTGGGTCACAGATTGAAAAAGATTTTAAATCATCCTCAAACCCAGCAGATGATCGTCGTCATCATGGTGATGACATCATCTGCAATCAGCCCAACAGGATAAAGCAATGTGCTTACTTGTTTAACCTCTGACCTTTGTTAAAATCCTGTGATTGTGCTCTATCCTAGCAACATTATTTAGCCATTAACTCCAATTGTGATATTGGTCTGGACCGTAGGAAGGTATATCGGGGAGTGAATTTTAAAGTGTGGGTGTCCTTTTATGCTAAGAGATCAGATCATTTTAAGATAGCACCATTGAAATTGCTGAGGTGAAGATTTTCACATGCTTCAGACTTTTGGCATGACTTTTAAATGTTGCCAATGGGCCGGGAGGAGGAAGAAACTGCAAAAACTCTGTCTTAAAAATATGCAAAGACTTTGCTTCCACTGCTTTTTAAGGAAGAAAGTTCCAAAGTTTCATAGCCCCCAGGGAGAAAAAAATTCTCCTTATCTCTGTCCTAAATGGGCCTTATTTGTGAACAGTGACCCCTAGTTTTAGATTCTTACTCAAGAGCAAACGTCCTTTCCACATCCACCCTGCCATGCCCTCTTAGGAACTTATATGTTTCAGTCAAATTACCTCTTACTCTTCTAAACAAGTGGATCCAAGCCTAGCTTGTCCAAACTTTCCTCATAAGACACCTTCCCATTTGATGTATTAATCCAGTAAACCTCTGAACTGCTTCCGATGCATTTACACCCTTCCTTAACCAAGGAGACCAATACTTTACAGTACGCCAGATGTGTCTCACCAATGCCTGTATAAAGAACAAAGAACAGTACAGCACAGGAAACAGGCCCTTCGGCCCTCCAAGCCTGTGCCGCTCCTTGGTCCAACTAGACCAATCGTTTGTATCCCTCCATTCCCAGGCTGCTCATGTGACTATCCAGGCAAGTCTTAAACGATGTCAGCGTGCCTGCCTCCACCACCCTACTTGGCAGCGCATTCCAGGCCCCCACCACCCTCTGTGTAAAAAACGTCCCTCTGATGTCTGAGTTATACTTCGCCCCTCTCAGCTTGAGCCTGTGACCCCTCATGATCGTCACCTCCGACCTGGGAAAAAGCTTCCCACTGTTCACCCTATCTATACCCTTCATAATCTTGTATACCTCTATTAGATCTCCCCTCATTCTCCGTCTTTCCAAGGAGAACAACCCCAGTCTACCCAATCTCTCCTCATAGCTAAGACCCTCCATACCAGGCAACATCCTGGTAAACCTTCTCTGCACTCTCTCCAATGCCTCCACGTCCTTCTGGTAGTGCGGCGACCAGAACTGGACGCAGTACTCCAAATGCGGCCTAACCAGCGTTCTATACAGCTGCATCATCAGACTCCAGCTTTTATACTCTATACCCCATCCTATAAAGGCAAGCATACCATATGCCTTCTTCACCACCTTCTCCACCTGTGTTGCCACCTTCAAGGATTTGTGGACTTGCACACCTAGGTCCCTCTGTGTTTCTATACTCCTGATGACTCTGCCATTTATTGTATAACTCCTCCCTACATTATTTCTTCCAAAATGCATCACTTCGCATTTATCCGGATTAAATTCCATCTGCCACCTCTCCGCCCAATTTTCCAGCCTATCTATATCCTGCTGTATTGCCCGACAATGCTCTTCGCTATCCGCAATTCCAGCCATCTTCGTGTCATCCGCAAACTTGCTGATTACACCAGTTACACCTTCTTCCAAATCATTTATATATATCACATTTATATATATCATTAATATATATAACTAAAGGATAACTTCCCAACATTTGTAATAAATTCCCCTCACAATAAATGATAATATTCCATTAGCTTTTCTAATTACTTGCTGTAGCTGCATACCAACCTTTTGCAATTCATGCACCATGATACCCAGATCCCTCTGCATATCAGAACTCCACAATCTCTCATCATTTAGATAATGTGCTGCTTTTAAATTCTTCCTGCCAAAATGGACAATTTAACATTTTCCCACATTATACTCCATTTGACAAATCTTTGCCCATTGACTTAACCTACCTATAGCCTTTGTAGCCTTCTTGTATCCTATTCACAACTTACTTTCCTATCCATCTTTATGTCATCAGCAAATTTAGCAACTATTCCTTATTCCAAATCATTTATATAAATTGTAAAGAATTGAGACACCAGCACTGATCCCTGGGGCACACCACTCATTAAATCAGACCAGAATAAGTTCCATTTACACCTACCCTCTGTTTCCTGTCATCTAGCCAATCTTCTATCCATGCCAATATGTTACACCCTGCACCATAAGCTTTTATTTTTCACAATAACCTTTAGTGTGGCACCTCATCAAATGTCTTCTGGAAAGTTATGTACACTACATCCACTGGTTCCTCTTTATCCTCAGCACATGTTACTCCTTCAAAGAACACCAATAAATTGGTTAAACATGATTTATCTAAGTGACTGGTTATAACTTCTTCAATAATAGCTGTTAACATTTTCCCTATGACAGATGTTAAGCTAACTGGCCTGTAGTTTCCTTCATTTTGTCACTTTCCTTCTTGAATAACAGTTACATTTGTTACTCTCCAATCTAATGGAACCTCCCCCAAATCGAGTGAATTTTGGAAAATTAAAGCCAATGCGCTCACTAGTCACTTCTTTTAAGCCTCTCGGATGAAATCCATTAGGACCCAAGATTTGTCATCCCACGGCTCCAACAATTTGCTCAGTACCATTTTACCGGTGACCGTAATTTTCTAGAGTTCCTCCTTCCTTCCATTTCCTATTTGGTATGTTTATTTCTTCAGTCCTTTGTAAAGAATGTGGATTTTGATCTCCAGCTGCTGCCATGTTTTGTAGGATTGTTGCTACCCACGGTGCATTTTGCTTAGACACCATGAAGCTTTCTTGTAGAAGTTACCAAGAGTCCTTGTTAATATTGCTCTGACAAAGGGCCATCCTGACTCGAAACATTGGCTTTATTCTCTCTTCATTCTCTCACTACCAGAAGGACGTGGAGGCTTTGGAGAGAATACAGAGGAGGTTTAGCAGGATGTTCCCTGGTATGGAGGGGCTTAGTTATGAGGAGAGATTGGGTAAACTGGGGTTGTTCTCCCTGGAAAGACAGAGGATGAGGGGAGACTTAATAGAGGTGTATAAAATTATGAAAGGCATAGATAGGGTGAATGGTGGGAAGCTTTTCCCCAGGTCGGTGGTGACGTTCACGAGGGGTCATAGGTTCAAGGTGAAGGGGGGAGGTTTAACACAGATATCAGAAGGACATATTTTACACAGAGGGTGGTGGGGGCCTGGAATGCGCTGCCAGGCAAGGTGGTGGAGGCGGACACACTGGGAACGTTTAAGACTTATCTAGACAGCCATATGAACGGAGTGGGAATGGAGGGATACAAAAGAATGGTCTAGTTTGGACCAGGGAGTGGCACGGGCTTGGAGGGCCGAAGGGCCTGTTCCTGTGCTGTATTGTTCTTTGTTCTTTGTTTTGTTGTTCTTTGTTGTTTGTTTGTTCATAAATGCTGCCAGACCTGCTGGGATTTTCCAGCATTTTCTGTTTTTGTTTCAGATTCCAACATCCGCAGCATTTTGCTTTTATCCTTATTAAAATTACTGGACTATGGACATACTTACAGTAGAGCATACATGTATGGAAACAGCTCCATGGTGTGTCCTTACATGTCGCTACCCAGCACTACACTGCTGACCTAAGCTCGAGGTCAGGTGTTTTCTTACATCATCAGTGAGCAGTCATGTATTGAGTATGGAAGGGCTTAGTTATGAGGAGAGATTGGGTAAACTGGGGTTGTTCTCACTGGAAAGACGGAGGATGAGGGGTGACCTAATAGAGGTGTATAAAATTATGAAAGGCGTAGATAGGGTGAACGGTGGGAAGCTTTTTCCCAGATTGGTGGTGACGTTCACGAGGGGTCATAGGTTCAAGGTGAGGGTGGGGGGGGGAGGTTTAACACGGATATCAGAAGGACGTATTTTACACAGAGGGTGGTGGGGGCCTGGAATGCGCTGCCGGGCAAGGTGGTGGAGGCGGACACACTGGGAACGTTTAAGACTTATCGAGATAGCCACATGAACGGAGTGGGAATGGAGGGATACAAAAGAATGGTCTAGTTTGGACCAGGGAGCGGCGTGGGCTTGGAGGGCCGAAGGGCCTGTTCCTGTGCTGTATTGTTCTTTGTTCTTTGTTGAGTCCAAGATTAACTCTTAATATCCAGATCCTCCCACACACTCACCATTCCCTGGGTAAAGACATTTATCTTGAATTTCCAATTGGATTTATTAGTGATTACCTTATATTCATCACTCTGCCACAAACATAAATCTTTTCTTTATGTCTACCCTATCAAACTCTTTCATTATCTTGATGATCTTTATAAGGTCCCAATCTGCTCACTCTTTTCTGAGAGCTAAAACCTCTGATAACATTCTAGTAAATCTTTTTTGTAATTTCTCCAGTGTCTCTGTGTCCTTACAATACGATGACTGGAAGGCTCTCTAAGTTAACATAACGTTACTGTTTCATTCCTCCTGAGTTAATGAAAATCACAGTGTTTTGTTTTTTGCCTTATTAACCAGCAACACATCTTTAGTGACCTGATCAATGTATTTGTGCCTCCAGATCCCTCAGTCCTCTATTCAATTCAGACACTTACTTTCTGATGTACTACCTCACATTTATCAAAGCTGATGTTTCTTTGTCTATTGTATTCTATCTTCCTGCATTTTGTCACAGTCTTGCTTTGTATTAACCACACCCTCAACTTGTGTCCACAAAATTTGACATTATACTTCTGCTTCCAGAGTCCAACTCGTTTATTATGAGCAGCACTGATCCCAGCACCAAACCCTGTGGAAAACACTTCACACCATTTGCCAGTCAGAATACCTATCTTGAATCCTACTCTGTTTTCTGTTTCTTACCCATTCTGCTACATGTCCTAACTCCATGTTATCTGGAGCAACCTAATTAGTGAAACGAAAAATAGTGAAAGATTCTTTTCATTGGTCACTGAATCTTTTTGACCTCAGGGGTGAATTTGGGAATCTTATCTGTTCAATTGCTCCTCTAGGCCTGCCTCAGTCACATTTCTTGAAACTTCGACAAGATTTCAGGTCTGTTTCTTGAAATCCTGTAGACGTCTGCTAATGTGCATAGGCCAGAACTGAACACAGTCCCAGGATAGGGAGACTGAGCTGGACACAGTCCCAGGACAGGGAGACTGAGCTAGACACAATCCCAGGACAGAGAGCCAGTGCTGGACACAGTCCCAGGACAGGGAGAGTGAGCTGGACACAGTCCCAGGACAGGGAGCCAGAGCTGGACACAGTCCCAGGACAGGGAGACTGAGCTGGATACAGTCCCAGGACAGGGAGACTGAGCTGGACACAGTCCCAGGATAGGGAGACTGAGCTGGACACAGTCCCAGGACAGGAGACCGAGCTGGACACAGTCCCAGGACAGGGAGACTGAGCTGGACACAGTCCCAGGATAGGGAGACTGAGCTGGACACAGTCCCAGGACAGGGAGACTGAGCTGGACACAGTCCCAGGACAGGGAGCCAGAGCTGGACACATTCCCAGGACAGGGAGCCGGTGCTGGACACAGTCCCAGGACAGGGAGCCAGAGCTGGACACAATCCCAGGACAGAGAGCCAGTGCTGGACACAGTCCCAGGAGAGGGAGAGTGAGCTGGACACAGTCCCAGGACAGGGAGCCAGAGCTGGACACAATCCCAGGACAGAGAGCCAGTGCTGGACACAGTCCCAGGACAGGGAGAGTGAGCTGGACACAGTCCCAGGACAGGGAGATTGAGCTGGACACAGTCCCAGGACAGGGAGCCAGAGCTGGACACAGTCCCAGGACAGAGAGCCAGAGCTGGACACAGTCCCAGGACAGGGAGACTGAACTGGACACAGTCCCAGGACAGGAGACTGAGCTGGACACAGTCCCAGGACAGAGAGCCAGAGCTGGACACAGTCCCAGGACAGGGAGAGTGAGCTGGACACAGTCCCAGGACAGGGAGATTGAGCTGGACACAGTCCCAGGACAGGGAGCCAGAGCTGGACACAGTCCCAGGACAGAGAGCCAGAGCTGGACACAGTCCCAGGACAGGGAGACTGAACTGGACACAGTCCCAGGACAGGAGACTGAGCTGGACACAGTCCCAGGACAGAGAGCCAGAGCTGGACACAGCCCCAGGACAGAGAGCCAGAGCTGGACACAGTCCCAGGACAGGGAGACTGAGCTGGACACAGTCCCAGGACAGGGAGAGTGAGCTGGATACAATCCCAGGACAGGGAGAGTGAGCTGGACACAATCCCAGGACAGGGAGAGTGAGCTGGACACAGTCCCAGGACAGGGAGAGTGAGCTGGATACAATCCCAGGACAGGGAGAGTGAGCTGGACCCAATCCCAGGACAGGGAGAGTGAGCTGGACACAGTCCCAGGACAGGGAGCCAGAGCTGGACACAGTCCCAGGACAGGGAGCCAGAGCTGGACACAGTCCCAGGACAGAGAGAGTGAGCTTGACACAGTCCCAGGACAGGGAGACTGAGCTGGACACAGCCCCAGGACAGGGAGAGTGAGCTGGACACAATCCCAGGACAGGGAGACTGAGCTGGACACACTCCCAGGACAGGGAGAGTGAGCTGGACACACTCCCAGGACAGGGAGAGTGAGCTGGACACACTCCTAGGACAGGGAGAGTGAGCTGGACACACTCCCAGGACAGGGAGAGTGAGCTGGACACACTCCCAGGACAGGGAGAGTGAGCTGGATACACTCCCAGGACAGGGAGAGTGAGCTGGACACACTCCTAGGACAGGGAGACTGAGCTGGACACAGCCCCAGGACAGGGAGCCAGAGCTGGACACACTCCCAGGACAGGGAGAGTGAGCGGGACACACTCCCAGGACAGGGAGAGTGAGCTGGATACAGTCACAGGACAGGGAGACTGAGCTGGCGTCCTGACTTGGAAGGCCTACACCTGTGCCAGTTCCAAGCTGCTGACGTGTATATTCTGGCTGCTCACACTTCCCCATTTCTAGCTGCAGTTATTTGGAGAATCTTCTGGGGTGTTGAGAGGGAGAGAGTGAAGAGAAAAGAAACACTGATCTAAGCCTGCAATTTGCACAAATAACCTCATTTGTTCAAATAATCTCCTATTTTTCTGTTAATAAATTTGGTTTGGTTTTCTCCTCTACCAAAGCCTGGGGAAAATGCACAGGGAGATCACATGACACCAGCCCCTTTTTCCTGATGCTTTGAAATGCTGCACTCCGGACATTGGGAATTCTGCTCCTGAGCACTGTCTGAACCATTCACCATAATTTCCACTCTTGTTCCTTCTCTGCTCCTAATAAGCTGCAAAGACTGGTTATGCTGCCTCTTACTGTAACTCTTTTGATCTCTGGGCTAGTGGGACAGTGATGTGTGCTGTTAGTTCTGTATAGAAACATCCCAAATGGCACTTTAATGTGGGGAGCTTGTAGCCAAACAACTGCTGCTGAAATCCATCTGTCAGAGAAACTCATGGGATTTGGATGGAAAAATCTTCAAAGAATTGAATATTAATGTCTTCAGCTAAATTATTTATGAATACCATATTTACCTAATGATAAAAATATCCAGGACAATGTATTATTGGATGAAGCACTGTGAAGGGGTGTGAGATCAGATAAAAGTCCTAGAATGGGGGTGATCCAATAAAATGTTGAATATTCACATCATACATTCAACACAAAGCAGGTCCCAAGAGATATTCCAAACGATATTGATGCAGAGTCTTTGATTTTAATTTAAAATCCAAACAAACCATCAGCTGCTGAGCAAAGCTCCTCAACATCACTTTAAACAGTGAGGGTCGCAGTAACACTGGCCGTGATGTTTCAGCCACGTTGCATTTGGCGCAGGATGTGCTAATCTGGGAAAATTGAGTGCAGGCCCAAAGATGGGTTTTGCACCTGGCACCAAACGGTTTGCAATCTTCTGTGTCCCTTTCTGTTGCAACAAACCTGATCTTGCCCAGAAAGGGGGTAAGGCTGATCAGCATGAAATTGACTTGATTTCATTCTCATTAGCGAGTTTGGCATGAGGTCATCCCCCCTGGCCGGTGTGCCAGGGGTCCATATCTGGGCAAGGGAGAACTCCCATGACTGAAACATGCCCAAGGGGCTGGCTGTATGTCTCTCAGAGAGAGAAGGTGGGACAGACATTCTCTACGTTGGGCTACAAGTCACAGTTCTTCCACTGACTGCCCAGGTGCATTGAGTATGATAGCATGACAGCTTCATCCTGGGGCACTCAGATATCCCCGAGGTCTTCGAGGACCTACCCCAGGCTGCCGGGATGGCTCATGGGGGACAAGGGCTACTTGCTGAGGTTATGCTTGATGATGCCAGCGCAGAGGCCTGACTACAATTAGGCCTAGGCTGCAACCTGATCTGTCACTGAGTGGTGCATTGGCCTGCCCAAGATTCGGTTCCACTGCCTAGACCGCTCTCTGGTGGTGCTCTTCAATACAGCCCCAAAGGGTCTCCCACATCACGGTGGTTTGTTGTGCCCTCCACAACCTTGTGCAACAGCGGGATGACATTCTGGAGGAGGAGGACCCAGTGCATTCCTTTAAGGAGGAGGGGGACCAGGAGGGAGTGGAGGAAGAGCCTGAGGTGGATCTGAAGGATGGAGGACAGGCAGCAGCAAGGTTCAAGCATGCCAGGAGGACCTGGTTGCTGCCAGACAGCTTCAGCACACTGCCCCTCCCACCCTATCCCACCCTCCCGAGGAGACGCTGCAAGCCCATCCCCATTCCAAGAACCCTGTCTATCCTTCCAAAACGCTTGCCTATCCTTCCAGAACCCTTGTCCACAACTCCCAGAATAGCACTCTCCCCTTCCACCCTCCGAGGGTCTCATTGACATCACGTCATTGATGGGCCTGGCTTGGCTGTGTCAGCGAGTGACTTGTCAAGGCGGGAGAGTGACGACAATGCGCTGTGAGTCAAACTGTGATGCTGCTCTAGTGTGCCTCAGTCCAACTGCTGCCTGTCTTCTGACCACACGCAGACTTCTGGGCACATGTCTGAGTGAGGGTTGGGGCATCACTGTGTGGCCCAATGCTCTGGGAGAGTGTGGGATGGTGTGGAGGGGTTGTGGTGAGGCCTAGGGTTCAGCGAGTGGCGATGCTGTCATTCATTCCAGGATGTCTGTTACCTTGGCTCTCCATGGCTCTCACTGCTGGGATTGCTTGGGGGCTGGGAGGAGATTCTGAGTACAGATGGGGAAATACACTCCCTGTGAGAAATGGGACAAAGGTGGAGGAGTTGCAGCTTTGAGGTACAATGTCCTTTAATGCTGATTACTTACAGTACCAATTAACCTATCCCTTACCCGGGTCCTCTTGGTTCTCCTAAATTTTCTTAATCTTGCCTGGCCTAATGCAACGTTAGGTGACTCCCCAAGATGCAAATCAGAAGTGGGGGGAGCCTGCTGTCACCCACTCCCCGTGATCTGTAATGTCCTTGGTGGGTGTCCTCTGGAGAGCAGGAGCAGGGTCCAGGCCAACTTTCAGCTGTCATGGATGTAGGTGTGCCACCCTATTCAGCCCCCTGCCCTTGAGATGCACCAGTGTCAGGAAAGGGGGGATTCGGAAGGCTGGATTCTGCCAGAGTCTCCTGGGTGGAAGGCTTCAGAATGGCCTCCAGTGCTTTTGATTCCCTTGGGGTGCTCACGGGTCCCTGGGAAAATCCATGGGAGTAAGCTCCAGAAGCCTCTGTGTCACCTGGTGCTGCCAGGCCTGGAGACCCAATATCATCTTCACCATGATGTGAGAGCCCTCAGCCATGGTCCTCTGTGTCTGGAACATGCTCCCAAAGCCCTCAGCCATGGTCCTCAGGGACTCAGCCATCCATGGCTACAAATTTCTGCCCCAGGTTTCCCACAGGCAAAACGGGGGCTGCCACTAATGCCCCATCTGTGGCCAAGCAGGGGCCATGCCCAGTGCTGAACCTGTTGAGGGTGGACCACTCTTTCCTTGGAAGGTTGAAACCAGGCAGCTGTTGGGTTGGGTTTGAGACCAGATACTTGTTCTTCGTGTCCAATGATTCCAATTAATTTTTCCAAATGGAACTCGCATTGAAGTCCTGTGTGGGAGAGTTTTTCCAGATCGGCCTTCTTGATGGGAGTCATACTTTAGATGGGTTGAATAGACCAGCGTGAAGTGGCGGGGGGGGGGGGCGGCATTGCAAACTTTTCTATCGCTTTGTGGGTTATTGCAAGTTGGCGGACATGTGGAGAAGTGATGTTTGCCAGCACAGGGAGCCAAAGGAGAGGTTTTGAGCAAAGTGTTCCAGTAATGATACGCAAAGTAGCATTCAACTGGGTGTCAACTCTGTGTGAGTGATGATCTTAACCCAATGGCAGTAAGCTGCTGCTGAGTATGCGAGTGTGAGTGCTGAGGTTTGGAGGGTGGTGGGACAAGCACTCAACATTGAGCTGGCTAGTTTGGCAATCAAGATGTTCTGGACTTGATCTTGACTGCAGTTGTTTTTAGGTGTTCCTGGAAGGTCAGTGAGTGACCTAGGCCACTCTAGGGTATGTTGGAGTTGGGTGGCGCTTTAACTTGCCACCATTCATTTGAACGTTGAGTTTTTTTGCATTGCGAAGATGGAATGAGCTGGATGCTGTTTTTGCAGGGCTTGGCTTGAGTCTCCATGTGTTGAATATTGTTCAAGTTTGGACAAGTCCTTGTTTAGGGCCTGGTCCAAGTTGGGGCTTGAGCTGCGAGGCAGGTGTCGTCGGCATATATGAATTTTCGGGAGGTAGTTTTTAGAAGATCAGTTGTGTACAAGTTGAACAGGGAGCAAGTACTGAGCCTTTGGGGAGTCCATTGGTTTGTCCTTTCCATGTACATTTTGCCTGTCCAAGGTGAACTCTGAACCTTCTGTGTTCTGAGGCTTTTAGTCACCCAGGCTGGGGAGGACCCATGACAGCTTCAGCAGGAAGCCAGTATGCCAGATGGCATTGGAGGTGGCTGTGAGGTCGAGGAACACAGTACCAGACTTTGGCTTTTTCTGAAAGCTGTTTTCAATGTCGTTGGTATGGGTCAGTTCCTGTTCCCCTGTGCTGCACTTCTTGTGGAAACTTGGTTAACACTAAGGACTTCTCATATGATTGGGCCTATGCACTGAAGGATGAGGCGTTCAGGATTTTTATGGACTGACAGGAGAGAGATTGGATGGTAGCTATTTGCAAGTATGTGGTTTTTCTGGGTTTTGGTATGGTGATGATTTTTGAAAATTAATATCAGGGGTATCGGCCGTGAAGCTTTCGAAGCCAAAGATTTGCAGTTGATTGTGTCCTGTTCTCTTGCAAAGCCTAGGATAGCTGCAAAACCTAGAAATCCAGCAGTCTGGTAGCTTCATCAAGTGTGAATCTCACATGTGCCTTACTGTAGAGGGCATCTGTCACCTTCTTGATGCATTATGTGTGACAGGTCACAAGATGCCTCACAGGTCCCTTGTGGATCCCTGAAATGATCCGAAGGCAAATACTTGACCTTCAGGGCCACTGGCAGAGGTCCTCCCAGACCATGGAGCAATAGGTCCTCCTGCAGATTCTGGCAGATATTATCCACCAGATCTCTGGTCAAATGCAGATGTGCACGGTTTTGTCACTTGCTCATCTGCAGATAGGAGAGTCGTTTTTAAAATATTCACTCGTGGGACATGGGCGTCGCTGGCTGGCCAGCATTTATTGCCCATCCCTAGTTGCCCCTGAGAAAGTTGTGGTGAACCGCCCTCTTGAATCTCTGCAGTCCATGATCTGTGGGTTGACCCACAATGTCGTTAGGGAGGGAATTTCAGGATTTTGCCCAGCGACTGGTGGGTAAATTGTTGGAAGGTATTTTGAGAGACAGGATCTACAGGCATTTAGAGATGCAAGGACTGATTAAGGACAGTCAGCATGGCTTTGTGAGTGGAAAATCATGTCTCACAAATTTGATTGAGTTTTTTGAAGGGGTAACCAAGAAGGTAGATGAGGGCAGTGCAGTTGATGTTGTCTACATGGACTTTAGCAAGGCTTTTGACAAGGTACCGCATGGTAGGTTGTTGCACAAGGTTAAATCTCATGGGATCCAGGGTGAGGTAGGATACAAAATTAGCTTCTGTGTTGTAAAGGGTTGTTTTTCAAACTGGAGGTCTGTGACCAGCGGTGTGACTCAGGGATCAGTGCTGGTCCACTGTTATTTGTCATTTATATTAATGATTTGGATGAGAATATAGGAGGCATGGTTAGTAAGTTTGCAGATGACATCAAGATTGGTGGCATAGTGGACAGTGAAGAAAGTTATCTCTAATTGCAACAGGATCTTGATCAATTGGGCCAGTGGGCTGACAAATGGCAGATGGAGTTTAATTTTGACAAATGCGAGGTGATGCATTTTGGTCGATTGAACCAGGGCAGGACTTACTCAGTTAATGGCAGGGCGTTTGGGAGGGTTACAGAACAAAGAGATCTATGGGTACATGTTCATAGCTCTTTGAAAGTGGAGTCACAGGTGGACAGGGTGGTGAAGAAGGCATTCGGCATTCTTGGTTTCATCGGTCAGAATATTGAATACAGGGGTTGGAAAGTCTTGTTGAAGTTGTACAAGACATTGGTAAGGCCACACTTGGAATACTGTGTGCAATTCTGGTCACCCTATTATAGAAAGGATATTGTTAAACTAAAAAGAGTGCAGAAAAGATTTACTAGGGATGCTACCGGGACTTGATGAATTGAGTTATAAGGAGAAGCTGGATAGACTGGGACTTTTTTCTCTGGAGCGTAGGAGGCTGAGGGGTGATCTTATAGAGGTCTATAAAATAATGAGGGGCACAGATCAGCTAGATAGTCAATATCTTTTCCCAAAGGTAGGGGAGTCTAAAACTAGAGGGCATAGGTTTAAGGTGAGAGGGGAGAGATACAAAGGTGGCCAGAGGGGCAATTTTTTCACACAGAGGGCGGTGAGTGTCTGGAACAAGCTGCCAGAGGTAGTAGTAGAGGCGGGTACAATTTTGTCTTTTAAAAAGCATTTAGACAGTTACATGGGTACGATGGGTATAGAGGGATATGGGCCAAATGCGGGCAATTGGGATTAGCTTAGGGGTTTTAAAAAAAAAGGGCAGCATGGACAAATTGGGCCGAAGGGCCTGTTTCCATGCTGTATACCTCTATGACTCTATGACTGCAAGGGAATGGCGATACATTCCCAAGTCAGGATGATGAGTGGCTTGGAGGGGAACTTGTTCCCATGTATCTGCTGTCCTTGTCCTTCTAGAGGGAAGTGGTCGTGGGTTTGGAAGGTGTCGTTTAAGGATCTTTGGGGAATTGCTGCAGTGCATCTTGTAGATAGTTCACACTGCTGCTACTGAGCGTCGGTGGTGGATGAAATGGATGTTTGTAGATGTGGTGCCAATCAAGTGTGCTGCTCTGTCCTGGATGATGTCAAACTTCTTGAGTGTTGCTGGAGCTACACCCATCTAGGTGGGGAGTATTTCATCACACTCCTGACTTGTGCCTTGTAGATGGTGGATAGACCACAGTATTCCTAGCCTCTGACCTGCTCTTGTGTTTATGTGGTGAGTCCAGTTGAATTTCTGGTCAGTGGTAATCCCAAGGATGTTGACAGTGGGGGATTCAGTGATGGTTACACCATTAAATGTCAAGGGGCAGTGGTTAGTGTGTCTCTTATTGGTGATGGTCATTGCCTGGCATTTGTGTGGCACGAATGTTACTTGCTACTTGTCAGCCCAAGTCTGGATATTGTCCAGGTTTTGCTGCATTTGAATATAGACTGCTTCAGTATCTGAGGTAGACCCTTGGTCACATGAGTCATCTCCATGGTATGGGCCTACCCTACTGATCATCTGTTTTTTACTGGAGCTCCCCTAAATCCCGAAACTCAGGTAAGGTCTCCTCCCAAAGCTGCGCTTGAAAGCGCCAGAGCCTCTTTTCCTCCTCCATTCAATAAGATCCCTCAAGAAGGCAGGATCCTTTATTGTTTCGTCCTTCTCGCTGTGGAATGATAGATATAACAGATTAATGAATACTGGGTAAAATAGTAAACCTCCCACTCGCAAACAAAAACTCACTGCCATGGCCTCAAGTTGTACCTGTGCTATTCGGCATGTGGCTAATGCAGCCTTATAGCTGAGGCATAACTCACAGAGCAAGGTGACCAGGATGCTAACCCTGCCTCTATACATCTCAATCCCACATAAGACCATAAGGCATAGGAGCAGAAGCAGGCCATTCAATAAGATCATGACTGATCGGATAATCCCCAACTCCACTTTTCCGCCTTATCCCCATAACTCTTAATTCCCTTGCTGATTAAAAATCTGCCTATCTCAGCCTTGAACATATTTAATGACCTGGCCTCTACAGCCCTTTGTTGTAATCAATTCCACAGAGTCACTAGAAGATATTCCTGCTCATCTCTTGTCTTAAATGGGTGACTCCTTACTCTGAGATGATGCCCTCTGGTGCTGGACTCTTCCACAAGGGATAAATCCTCTGAGTATCTACCCTGTAATGCCCCCTGAGAATTCTGGACACCTCAATAAGGTCATCTATCATTCTTCTAAAATCTGATGAGCACAGGCTCTACTCAATCACTCCTCATAAGAAAATCCCTCCATACCCAGGATCAACCAAGTGAACCTTGTCTGGACTGCCTTCAAAGCCAATATATTTTTCCTTAGATAACGGGACCAAAATGATTCATAATATTCCAGGTGTAGTCTAATAAGTGCCTTATATAGTTTTAGAAAGATTTTCCTATTTTTATGCTCCAATCCCTTTGAAATAAAGTCCAATATTCAATCTGCCTTCCCAATTACATGCTAAACTTGCATGCTAGCTTTTTGCAATTTATGCAGAAGGATCCCCAAATCCCTCTGTGCTGCGATTTTCTGCAGTTTTTCTCCATTTAAATAATATTCAGCTCCTTTATTCTTCCGACCAAAGTAAATTCACATTTTCTGACATTATATTCCATCTGTCAAGTTTTTGCACACTCACCTGGCCTGTCTTGATTCCGGGGTGGGCCAGACTCGCAGAACGGAATTCTCAATTGGCCTCAGGCAGGATTTTACAAGCCTCGCCCAAGAGAGGCCTTTGTGTCATCCCTACCACTTGCCTTCCCAGCTATTTTTGTGTCATCTCCCCCATCCAAGTCATTAATATATATTGTAAATAATTGAGGACCCAGCACGGATCCTGTGGCACTCCACTCATTGCAGGTTGCAATCCTGAAAATGCCCCTCATATCCCAATTTTCCATTTTCTATCAGCCAATCGTCTATCCATGCTAATATACTATCCCCAATATCATGGGTTCTTATCCTTTTGAGTGACCTTTTGTGTGGTACCTTATTAAATGTTTTTTTGGAAAACCATGTTTATTACATCTGCTGGTTCCCCTTTAACTATCCTGCTCATTACCACCTCAAAGAATTCTAATAAATTTGTGAGGCATGATTCCCTCTTCATGAAGCCATGCTGACCCTGCTTGATTATTTTATGTATTTCTAAATAGTCTGCTAATTACATCCTTTATAATGGACACTAACATCCTCCTAATGACAGTAGATGCATTAATGGGTCATCTTCCAAGATTCTATAGATTCTGGAACAGTTCCTAGAGATTGGAGGGTAGCGAATGTAATCCCAATATTTAAAAAGGGAGGTAGAGAGAAAACGGGATATTATTGACCAGTCAACCCGATGTGAGTTGTGGGGAAAATTCTGGAGTCCATTATCAAAGATTTTATAGCAGAGCACTTGGAAAACAGTGGTAGAATCATACAGGATCGGCATGGATTTACATAGAACATAGAACATTACAGCGCAGTACAGGCCCTTCGGCCCTCGATGTTGCGCTGACCAGTGAAACCAATCTAAAGCCCCTCTAATCTACACTATTCCAATATCATCCATATGTTTATCCAATAACCACTTGAACGCTCTCAACGTTGACGAGTCCACCACTGCTGCAGGCAGGGCATTCCACGCCCTTACTACTCTCTGAGTAAAGAACCTACCTCTAACATCTGTCCTATATCTCTCACCCCTCAATTTAAAGCTATGTCCCCTCGTGCTAGCCAACACCATCCGAGGAAAAAGGCTCTCACTATCCATCCTATCTAATCCTCTGATCATCTTGTATGCCTCTATTAAGTCACCTCTTAACCTTCTTCTCTCTAACGAAAACAACCTCAAGCCCCTCAGCCTTTCTTCATACGATTTTCCCACCATACCAGGCAACATCCTGGTAAATCTCCTCTGCACCCTTTCCAACACTTCCACATCTTTCCTATAATACGGCAACCGGAACTGTACGCAATACTCCAAATGCGGCCGCACCAGAGTTTTGTACAGTTGCAGCATGACCTCCTGGCTCTGAAACTCAATCCCTCTCCCAATAAAGGCTAACACACTGTATGCCTTCTTAACAACCCTATCAACCTGGGTGCCAACTTTCAGGGATCTATGCACATGGACACCCAGATCCCTCTGTTCATCCACACTACCAAGTATCTTACCATTAGCCCAGTACTCTGTATTCCTGTTACTCGTTCCAAAGTGAATCACCTCACACTTTTCCGCATTAAACTCCATTTGCCACCTCTCAGCCCAGCTCTGCAGCTTATCTATGTCCCTCTGTAACCTGTCACTTCCCTCCGCACTGTCTACAACTCCACCGACTTTAGTGTCATCCGCAAATTTACTAATCCACCCTTCCACGCCCTCATCCAAGTCATTAATAAAAATGACGAACAGCAGTGGCCCCAAAACAGATCCTTGCAGTACACCACTAGTAACTGAACTCCAGGATGAATATTTTACGAAAGGGAATTATGCTTGACAAATCTACTGGGATTCTTTGAGGATGTAACTAGTAGAGTTGATGAGGGGGAGCCTGCGGATGTGGTTTACTTGGACTTTCAGAGGGTTTTCAACAAAATCCTACATAAGAGATTAGCGTGTAAAATTAAAGCGCAAGGACTTGGGGTGGTATATTGAGATGGATAGAAAACTGTGTGGCAGGGAGGAAACAAAGAGTTGGAATAAACAGGTCTTTTTCTGAATGGCAGGCAATGGGGTACTGCAGGGATGAGTAGTGGACCCCAGCTATTCTATGATTTAGATGAGGGAACCTAATATAATATCTCCAAATTTGCAGATGACATAAAAGTTGGATGGGAGGATGCAGAAATACTTCAGTGTGATTTGGACAGGCTGAGTGAGTGGGCAAATGCATGGCAGATGCAGTATAATGTGGATAAATGGGAAGTTATCTATTTTGGTAGCAAGAACAGATTATTATTTTGGCTATAAATAAAGAGAGGGGAACGTGCAATGAGACCTGGGTGTTTTCGTACATCAGTCACTTAAGGTAAGCAGTCAGGAAAGAAGGCAACTGGCATATTGGCCTGCATAGCGAGAAGATTTGAGTTCAGGAGTCTTGCTCCAATTATACAGGGCCTTGGTGAGGCCACACCTGGAGTATTGTGTGCAGTTTTGTTGTCTGAGGAAGGATGCTCTTGCTTTAGAGAGAATGCGGTGAAGGTTTACCAGTCTGATTCCTGGAAAAGCGGGACAAATGTATGAGGAGAGATTGAGTCAGTTAGGAATATACTTGCTGGAGTTCAGAAGAATGAACCAATGTCCAAACCGTCTCATAAAACCCTATAAAATTCAAACAGGACTAGGCAGGGTAGATCCAGAAAGGATGTTCATTAAGGTGTGAGTGTCCAGAACCAGTGGTCATAGTCTGAGGATACTGGGTAAATCTTTTAGGACTGAGATGAGGAGAAATTTTTCACCCAGAGAGACAGTGGTCAGCCTGGAATTCTTTGCCACGGAAAGTAGTTGAGGCCAAAACATTGGGGGGTGGGCGGGGCAGCGGTGAAGGGGGGGAATTCTCCAGGCCCATTCATCCTTAACCTCCTTGGTTAGCTCTGGTTGATTTATCACTTTTCTAAAATCCTTCTTCCTCACTGAGATATATCTTTGTTGTGAATCATGAACTATTTTCACAAACGGCAGCCATTGGTGATCAACTGTCTTTTCTGCTAAACTCCTTTCCCAGTCCACTCCAGCCAACTCTGCATCATTCCTTTATAAATACTCATATATAAGTGTAGCACAGTTGTTACTGTCCCAAGTTTCTCACTCTCAAACTGAATGCGAAATTCTACCATGTTATGGTCACTGTTTCCTAAGGGTTCTTTTACTTTGAGATTGTTTATTAAACCTACCCCATTACTCATTACCAGATTTCACAGAGGTTGGAAAAGGTTTGGGCGCATTAATGACATGTGCCACCTTCCCTGCAATCTCTGATCTGGGGTATTGATTAAAGTTAACTTGCACATGAGCAATGACTGGATACCTGCATTCTGAATTGTCGTGTTCTTAATTTTCACATTCCTGGGAATTAATGCTGAAATGAAGTGACTACATTGTGAAGCCAATGACTCCTGTCTTCTCCTGTTACTGCGCCGCAAATGACATTGGCTCCAATGGTACCTTCTCAAGGAAGTCTTCCAATTACCTCTCAGCATTAAACTGTGCATCGAAGAAATTTGAGGGTGCTTCCTGAAAGGGCCTTTAGTCCAGCTGTGTGCTCCTCCCACACAGCCTCTCAGCATTACCATGCAGAATTGTTTCCAGTTTCAATTTCAAACTGAGCTATTACTTCATTCATCCAAGATGGTGGTGTTTCATTTTTATTTTCAGACCAACTTCGACCTTCCTTCTGTTAGTGTTCATGTGCCTCCAATTTACCTGGAACCTTACGGTGTGAACGAAGAGCTCCCTCCTATTATTCTCCAGCCTCCCGAATAACCCTGGACCTCATTGTAATTGTGGTGGACATTCCAACCCCACCCATCCAGGGCCTATCACTGTTGATGTGCCCCATGTGGACCTCACCCCATCCCATCTTGAAGCTTTGTGTGGTCACATACACAAGAACACAATAAACAGAAGCAGGAGTTGGCCACCAGGCCCTTCCAGCCTGCCCCGCCATTCAATACCATCATGGCTGATCGATGTCAGCCTCAGCTCCTTTTCTGTGCCATTTCCCATTGTCCTCTATTCCTCTATCAATCAAATATTTATCCACCTCCACTTTGATTACTTCTAATCATCCAGTCTCCACCACCCTTTGGGGCAGAGAATCCAGAGATTCATCACCCTCTGCGAGAAGAAATTCCGACGCACCTCAGTTTTAAATGACTGGCTTTTTATCTTGTAGCTTGTTTGAGACTTTCTTGCAAGTGAAAACATCTCACCATCACCCTCAGGATCTTATATGTTGGAGAAAGATCACCCTTTCTAAACTCCAAGGAATACAGACCCAGACTATTTAGTCTCTCTTGATAGGACAACCCTTTCACCCCAGGAATTAGCCTGATGAATCTCCTTTGGACCTCCTCCAATGTTACTATATCCTTTTTAGGTAAAGGGACTAAAACCATTTGCAGTATTCCAGATGAGGCCTCACTAACACCCTGTACAATTGTAACAAAACCTTCCTATTTTTAAACGCAAACCCCTTTGCAATAAAGGCCAAAATGCCACTTGCCTTCTTAACTACTTGTTGGATGTGCCTGTTAGCTGTTTGTGATTCATGCACTAGAACACCTAGATCCCTCTGTACTTCACTCACCTACAGTCTCTCTCTATTTAGATACAGAGGAGAAACCCCCACTCCCTAGGAGAGCTTTGAATACCCCATTTAACGTTTTTCCCATCTAAGGCTGCACACACCTCCCATAAACATGATTATCCTATCTGCAGTTCAATACTGACCCAGACAAGCCCTTTGCCACTGACTGTAACACATCCTGCGCAACAAACTATGCCTTATCCTACACAGGCCTTGTCCCTCCCTGGAACGAGACTACAATGTGCATGCCATGGTCCACTACATCCCAGGACAGTCTCCACTCTCTCACCTTGCCTATGAGGTCCATGGACCTCAGAGTCCCAGGATTGCCCCCAGATTGTCCATTACCACCTTCCACCCCATTGCCCCACGTCTGCACATCATCCTTTAGCTCCTCACCCGACCCTGGTTGCAATGCTGGTCTCTGCTTAAGTGTACAGCCCTGTCTGAGAGCTGCTGCATAGTGGTGGAGTGCAGAGACACTAACCGGAGCAGATAACCCCTGCAATGTAGCATTCCACTGGCATTGCAACAAAAACAGAGCAGCGCTGTTGCAGGGAGGCTTCGAATGTTGCACTCACCTTGAAGTGAGGGCTGACCGCCATTCAATTTCAAACATGAAGTAGACTGGTGCAAATTCCCACTGGTGTGATGCAACATTGGAATTCCAGCAAGTAGCATATTTAATGAGCATTCATGCAAATACCCTTCTCATCACTGGTCAGTGGAATACCTGGCCCGCCATTAACCCACTGCTCAAAATGGCAGTAAATCAGCCCCGATTCCATGCCTGGCGGTTTATTAATTATGCACAAATGAGTGTCTTTCAGGATCACTTGGCGGCGTGTGAGCTGATTTGTCCACCCCACCGTTACCTGACAGGGTCAAAGGTCCAGGCACCCTGGTTAAATACTACCCAAGCACACACATCTCACTCTCTGCAGCAGTTTCCAGATGTGTCAAGATGTCTGGCAACCATAGAAAGAAGGCAGCAAGACACAAGAAGAAGGCTGCACCTTGCTTCTGCCCAACACCCTCCTTGCATTGTTAAGAGATGTGCTTTACCATAGGGAATCCTCCAGGAAGCACACCAGCCTCACCTCTCTAGCCTGGGAAGCAAACACAAAGGTTATCAGCACCCCTGGCAAATGCACCTCAAAACTTTATCCAGTACAGGAAGAGGATGAATAATCTCATCTGCCCCAACTGGGTAATTCATCCTCCAATATCAATCTCTCATCATGGCACCATACACTCTCTTCTAGGATCTCACACAAGCATTAGTGGGGGACACAAGTCACCACCAATTGCCTCATGGAAATTTTCACGTCACTACCATTTCATCTAGCATGTTGTTCACACTCCATTCTCAGCCCCTTTTGGGAAGGATGGGGAGGTGATGGTCTAGTGGTATTATCGCCAGACTATTAATCCAGAAACTCAACTAATGTTCTGGGGACCCAGGTTCAAATCCCGCCACGGCAGATGGTAGAATTTGAATTTAAAAAAAACCTGGAATTAAGAATCTACTGATGACCATGAAACAATTGTCGATTGTTGGAAAAACCCATCTGGTTCACTAATGTCCTTCAGGGAAGGAAATCTGCCGTCCTCACCTGGTCTGGTCTACATGTGACTCCAGAGCCACAGCAATGTGGTCGACTCTCAACTGCCCTTGAACAAGAGGTGGACAATAAATGCTGGCCAGCCAGCGACGCCCATGTCCCACAAATGAGTTTTTAAAAATCATCACACACAGGGCTCACTACACATAGGGGGATGCATGTTTCCCAACCTCATGCTCCATCCTTCTCATCACAAGCCATTTTTGTCTCTGCATCCCAGACAAACTTGTCCACAACATGTGGGAAAAATCACAGATCGGGAAGTGGCAGCCAGTATAATTGCCCTCATGGAATTGGAGAAGGATGCCGCTGAGATTGCTGAGGAGATCAGGGGAATGGGAGATCGGATTGCGTCAGCAACCTAGCATGGGTAACACCTCCATCAGCTCATGACAATCACGGTGAGTGATGTGCAGTCTTGTAATCTGCATGCTCATGAAATAAAACTCACTGCTCTCATATGCACCAGCAGATCAAGGCCCACAAGGCTGGTCAACAGGGGTCCCAGCCTCCAGGCTATGTCTGAAGAAGAATCTGAGGAAGTACCATCCCTGCGCTCAACTGTACCGTCCACTAGCATGGATTGGTGGGGCATAGATTCCAGACTGGGCTTGGGCTCACATACTGAAGAACAGCTCACTGACACGTCCCCATGGAAGGCAGATGCAGGGACAGCCCAGCTCTCCAGAGCGTTTGCTGGAAACCAGCCAATCACTGAGTATCAGTCAGATGATGAGCCTCCGCGAGCAGCTCAATGCTGGAGATCCAACCAGAGGCAGTGGAACATCAGGCAGAGATTTGGCACTCACTCAGCAGGCTACAGCGAAGGATGGAGGAGTCCATTCACGTTCTAGCGCCTCGAGGTCACCATAGAGGCCACCATAGAGGCCATGGTCCAGTAGGTTTTTTGCAGATTTGTACTTGGCCCTGGAATCCATGGCCACACACAGTGGTGGGATCCATCAGTGTTTAGGCAAGAAGGAGAAGCGAGGCACCGAACCTTTCACCACATGCATTACCTCCTCAAGGAGTCACAGAGGGGCCTTCAGGCACCCACAGCGAGGATGAGCATCAGCCAGACGGCCCAGAGGCTTCCACTCAAGACACTCAAAGTATGTCATTCAGAATCTCTTCTGCCTGTGACCCCATTCATTTGAGCTGCTATCACCACCTTCAAACTGACGCTCATCGCCCTCTTGAGGTTCCTGGGCCTCTTGATCTTCATCCTCCGAGGAATTCTCATCCTTCTCCCGCTGGCAAGGATTCACCACTTTCCAATGTCAGGCATTGATGATGTGGGAAACCCTAACAGTCGTGTAATGTAGTGCATCATCTGAACAGTCCAAACATCTAAAGAAGTGAAGTACGACTGGCGCACACCACCACTTTTCAAACAGATTCAGACGGATGTCGGTGATCAGAAATCATGAGATGGTAACGAATGCAAATTGTGTTCAGGCCAGCACTCAGCAGAACACCCGACCGCTGTGAAACTGGGAGGATTACAAACTATTTTTACAATGGCGGGTTTATGATTTTATGATTTTTCACTCCTCTTTTCCCCTGCTTACCATGAAGTCAGGATGGGAGAATTCTGCCCACTATCCCTGTTACAGGTTTAGGTACAGTAAGAAGTCTCACAACACCAGGTTAAAATCCAACAGGTTTATTTGGTAGCACGAGCTTTCGGAGTGTCGCTCCTTGTTCAGGTGAGTAAAGAGTTGTCAACTCTTCACTCACCTGAACAAGGAGCGACACTCTGAAAGCTCGTGCTACCAAATAAATCTGTTGGATTTTAACCTGGTGTTGTGAGACTTCTTACTCTGCTTACCTCAGTCCAACGCCGGCATCCCCACATCACAGGTTTAGGTTACAGTTACACTGGGGAGAATTTGCTGCTGCTGTTTCCGGGAGGGAGTCGGGGGGGGGGGGGGTTTGGAGATTGGTGGCGGGACTGGGAAATCTCGCAGGAATCCCAAAACACAAGTTACGCATATAATTCAGGAGTGAACTGATGCAACAGCATTAGCCAGAGAATAAGATCATTCCAATGGACTAACAAATCCTCCTGGAGAAATCAGCATCCACTTGAAACAGTCCCAGATTCAGGGGCCAATTCCTACTTCTCATCTGCCAGAAGCAAGCTTCATGGATCAGGAAGTCAAACACACACTTCTCATCCCAGTCTTCCCAGATTCCTGATCCCAGCATTCCCACTATGTCCCAGGGGTCAGCCAGCAATAAATGTGTTGATTTTGTGGAAACACTTTACAGTTTTCTTTCAGTCAGAAGCTCGGAGTTGATGCTCCTGTAAAATCGGATTGTGACCTGATCATTAACCAGTCTCTTTAGATCAGTTACTGGCTGCATTAAAATGCGTATTTTACACATGCACCAAAGTGAAGAATCTTTCAAGCATGACCCCCTCAATGACTCATCAGAGGAGAGAATTCCCAATCAAATCTCTTCTTTTCATCCCCATTGGAGAAGCTGAATCAGAGATTAGGTTGTCAAAGAGGAAACATTCTTTACCAGGAGCAGTTAATCAGGTGATGGTTCCTGGCTAACGTTTACAGGCTGACTTCCTTCAGATAAATTTATCAGATATTCCAGAAAAGCTGTTGATATTTTTCTATGTCGCTTCCCATAACCATTGCAACCTTCTCTTCATCCACACTTTATCAACTTTTTCTAGTCTCATTCCATTCTTTGGGCCGTTCCACTTTCCTGATCCTGTGGCGCAGGCAATCACCCTCCCCTTTGTCCCCACTCTATGGGACTGGACACACTCCCCCACCCCTCCCCCCGACCCACCCCCTCGCCTCACACCCTCACGCTCAGTGCCAGCCAATGTCCTACTTGTGTCTCATGTTTGTGTCGCTAGAAGTTCCACAACAACTAAACTTCCCAATTTCTGTCCCTTTATCAATTCTTCCTGGTCCACACAGCACTCTCTCTGGAATAGCTGTGATAGTAATTACACAGTCACTGCCTCTTTGCAGAGTAAAGTCAGAAAGTGAGTTGATTCTGGTGACTCTGCGATTGTGCCAATTATGTTGTGCAATTGAACAAGCTGAGCTGAAGTAATTACAAGAAATCTCATTTGTTTAGTAAATTCTCTCTAATGATCTGTGAAAAGAGAAGGAAAAATGGTTCCATTATCTCCATTTCTATTGTGTCAGCCGAATGTGCAGATTGGGACACACATTCTTCACATTGAGAGTCAGAGTCACTACGGCATAGAACGAGGCCATTCAGCCCCGAATCCATAGTCGAGTGTTGGGGATATCATGTTCAGAGGTATGATGTATTCTGCTTTTAGCCATTGGCAAATGTTAATAAACAGAGAGACAGAACTGGACATAGTGAGCTACTGATCAAATTATATAGACCAGACAAATCATTCTGGCCTGGGTGAAACAGTGGGTCTGTAGTATAGGGTTAATGTGGGACTGAGTACTGTACTGCCCACGCACTGATATCAGAGAACACATGACCTGCAACTAAGGGTCAGTGTAGTGTTGGACAGTCCTATGCACAAGCATGGAGCCAGCTGCTGCTGTAAAAATGTACATAGATATTGTAGTTAATAAATACATACACCTAAACTGTATAAGACTACAAAGACTTCATTAGGGCCGACCGAATGGTTTCCAACAATCTACAACACGGTGGCAGCTCTTGGAAAAACCCAAATCCTCAGAAGCTGGAGCAGAAATTAAAAAGCTGGAAAATTAAAGGAGCAGCATTGTGACCTGACTGAAAACACATGAAGTGAAGACACAGAGGGAGATCGCCCGAGAGAAGCTCCACAGCAAAATTGGAAACAGAGGGCAGGAGAAAAAAACTCCACTGTGCAGCTGAGGACTCCAGAGATTGCATAGATGTCCAGTTTGGATACCCACAGAGTTAAAGGATCTAGCAGGGGAGAGCTAAAACTTTTAAATGTCAGGACAAAGCAAGTCATGAGAAACTTTTAAATAGCTCAGTCGTGAAAAATTGCCGTTTATAAACTTTTTGGAAAAATCCTGGTTAATGAGTCAGTGTTTGAACACAAGCTCACTCTGAGAAGAAAAAATATAAATTAATGAATGAATTTGGAAGAATCACGATTAAAGAATCAGCTTTAAAGACCAGCAAAGGCCAAGATTCCTCACTTTTGTGACCCTAGAACACTGAAATGGAGAAGTCTGCGGACACTTGATCAAAGCAGCAGTCATTGTTTAAAATTTCCAAGCTGAGCAGGAGCACCATTGCAATGGGAGCCTGCCAAAACAAGCGTGAGTAAAACCTGTCTTCAAATAAAAGGTACTGTTATCTTGAACATCGGCAACTTTTTAAAGCTTAACCTACATTTTAAAATGTTTTAACCATGGATCAGAAATCCTCTCTTCCCGATGAATTTGGGTTTATTCAGGGTCGAGTCAGTCACATAAACGGGAAGAATTTGGAGAAGAAGATTCCTAGATATATGATTGCTTCAGATCTGGATAAAAAGACAGAATCATCGAATCCCTACAGTGCAGAAAGAGGCCATTCAGCCCGTCAAGTTTGCGCTGACAACAATCCTACCTAGGCCCTATCCCCATAACCCCAAATATTCACCTCACTAATCCCAGGACATCAAGGGGCAATTTAGCATGGCCAATGCACCTAACCCACACATCTTTGGACTGTGAGAAGAAACCGGAGCACCCGGAGGAAACCCACGCAGACACAAGGAGAACGTACTAACTCCACACAGACAGTGACCCAAGCCAGGAATCGAACCTGGGTCTCTGGCGCTGTGAAGCAACAGTGCTAACCACTGTGCCGCCCAGAAGCTGAACTAGTTAACACACTGCTTTATTTGGTAGGCCTGATAGCAGATGACATTATTGCGAGACAAAGATTCAATGAATCATCTACTAAAGTTGAAGAAGTAGTAAGATCAGTCAATGTTTATTTTAACATAAAAGGCAACAAAATCCTTGAAAGGGTTAAAATCTATAAGTGTGTCCAGCAGCCAGAACAATCTGTCAACTAATTAATTAATGATCTGTATAAGATGGCTGCAAATATGGAAACCAAAGCCTGAACTTATCAGGGACAGAATAATGATAGGAGTAGCGGACAATGCACACTTATAAAAACTGCAAGTGAAGGAAGATCTAACCCTGAGAAAGCTATCCAGATTGTGAAGCAGTTTGAACACCGTGTGCAACACCTGTCCATTTTCAGAGGAAAAAGTGAAATGTGGTATAAAGCAAACCCCACAGTCCAGTTAGTTAAAAAATATGGAAACAGGGACACTCCAGGTCAAGGAAAGCAATACCATAACTGACCAGTATAGAGTGACCATGCCAGCCCTGTAGAGCAAAAAGCGCCCCACAGGTGAGATCATTGTCCTGCAACTTAAGCCCAATGCTTTCATATAACAGAATTGGGCACTTCAGCAAACTATGTGAAGTCAAAACATCTAAATACACAGAAACCCCAAAGATGATGCATAAGATCAAGACTGCACACCAAGAGGATACACAGCGTGCTTTTTCGGATTGGAATGCAGACATTTCCATTAATGGCCTTCTCACAATTTTTATATTGGACATGGGGGCCAGTGTTATGGTCCTATCGAACAAAGAACCCTTGCTGAGAGACCTCTGGTTACGAACAACAGACACACCACCCTATTGGGTCCGGAGGAATCAGACTTCCATTCATAGGCATGATTCTGGAACCAGGTATGGCAGCAAACAAATCTTCACGCTCCTATTTTCTATGTTTCTATGATTTCAAGATAGACAAATGTAAAGTCACTCACTTTGGAGCAAATTGGTGAAAAACTCGAAACGGTGGAGGCCCAGGGGAGCTGTGTGGGTGGTGGGGGTAGGTGCTGGTGGGAGGTTGCTGGTGCTTAGATCACTAAATGTCATAACCAGGCTTAGAAAATAATCAAAGGCTATTGTAGTTATGGTTTTTATATCTAGAGAACGAAGATAAAAAGGCTAGTATGTTATAGTTATTTTTGGGCCAATTATGTACTTTGATAATCAAACGTAAATTCTGACTCCGTTTAAATCTATAAAATTATTTTCCATACTTTCCAATTTATAATTTAATGAAAAGATTAAAAAACAATTTGTTCCATAGCTTGGCATTGCTGTGAGCACCAAGTTGTCTGTTAGTGGATGGGGCTTATTGGCGCGATAGGTGAAGGGTTTCTTCATGTAAGGTATCAGCTCAGTGGGTGGTGCATTCATCTTGGAGTCAGAGGTTCATAGATTTAAGTCGCACTTTAGAGTCTCCAAGCACATAATCCAGGCTGACATTGCAGTGCATCATTGAGAGTGCTGCACTGTCAAAGGTACTGTCTTTGTTGAGATATTAAACCAAGTCCCCAGCTGCTTTCTCAGGTGAATGTAAAAGAACCAGTGGCACAGTTTTAAAGATGTGGAGATGCCGGCGTTGGACTGGGGTGAACACGGTAAGAAGTCTCACCACACCAGGTTAAAGTCCAACAGGTTTATTTGGTAGCAAATACCATAAGCTTTCGGAGCACTGCTCCTTCGTCAGATGGAGTGGAAATGTGCTCTCAAACAGTGCAAACAGACAAAATCAAGTTGCAGAATACTGATTAGAATGCAAATCCTACAGCCAACCAGGTCTTAAAGGTACAGACAATGTGGGTGGAGGGAACATTAAACACAGGTTAAAGAAATGTGTACTGTCTCCAGACAGAACAGCTAGTGAGATTCTACAAGCCCAGGAGGCAAGCTGTGGGGGTTACTGATAATGTGACATAAATCCAACATCCCGGTTTAGGCCGTCCTCATGTGTGCGGAACTTGGCTATCAGTTTCTGCTCAGCGACTCTGCGCTGTCGTGTGTCATGAAGGCCGCCTTGGAGAATGCTTACCTGAAGATCCAAGGCTGAATACCGTGACTGCTGAAGTGCTCCCCCACAGGAAGAGAACAGTCTTGCCTGGTGATTGTCGAGCGGTGTTCATTCATCCGTTGTCGTAGCGTCTGCATGGTTTCCCCAATGTACCATGCCTCGGGACATCCTTTCCTGCAGCGTATCAGGTAGACAATGTTGGCCGAGTTGCAAGAGTAGGTACCGTGTACCTGGTAGATGGTGTTCTCACGTGAGATGATGGCATCCGTGTCGATGATCCGGCACGTCTTGCAGAGGTTGCTGTGGCAGGGTTGTGTGGTGTCGTGGTCACTGTTCTCCTGAAGGCTGGGTAGTTTGCTGCGGACAATGGTCTGTTTGAGGTTGCGTTCTTGTTTGAAGGCAAGAAGTGGGGGTGTGGGGATGGCCTTGGCGAGATGTTCGTCTTCATCAATGACATGTTGAAGGCTCCGGAGGAGATGCCGTAGCTTCTCCGCTCCGGGGAAGTACTGGACGACGAAGGGTACTCTGTCCACCGTGTCCCGTGTTTGTCTTCTGAGGAGGTCGGTGCGGTTTTTCGCTGTGGCGCGTCGGAACTGTCGATCGATGAGTCGAGCGCCATATCCTGTTCTTATGAGGGCATCTTTCAGCGTCTGGAGGTGTCTGTTGCGATCCTCCTCATCTGTGCAGATCCTGTGTATTCAGAGGGCTTGTCCGTAGGGGATGGCTTATTTAACGTGTTTAGGGTGGAAGCTGGAGAAGTGGAGCATCATGAGGTTATCAGTGGGCTTGCGGTACAGTGAGGTGCTGAGGTGACCGTCCTTAATGGAGATGCATGTGTCCAAGAATGCAACCGATTCCGGAGAGTAGTCCATGGTGAGTCTGATGGTGGGATGGAACTTGTTGATGTCATCATATAGTTGTTTCAGTGATTGCTCACCATGACTCCAAAGGAAGAAAATATCATCGATGTATCTAGTGTATAGCATCGGTTGAAGGTCCTGTGCGGTGAAGAAGTCTTGTTCGAACCTGGGCATGAAGATGTTGGCATATTGAGGTGCGAATTTGGTCCCCATGGCTGTTCCGTGTGTCTGGATGAAGAACTGGTTGTTGAAGGTGAAGACATTGTGGTCCAGGATGAAGCTGATGAGTTGTAATCTCTTCCTGTGGGGGAGCACTTCAGCAGTCACGGGCATTCAGCCTTGGATCTTCAGGTAAGCGTTCTCCAAGGCGGCCTTCACGACACACGACAGCGCAGAGTCGCTGAGCAGAAACTGATAGCCAGGTTCCGCACACATGAGGACGGCCTAAACCGGGATGTTGGATTTATGTCACATTATCAGTAACCCCCACAGCTTGCCTCCTGGGCTTGTAGAATCTCACTAGCTGTTCTGTCTGGAGACAATACACATTTCTTTAACCTGTGTTTAATGTTCCCTCCACCCACATTGTCTGTACCTTTAAGACCTGGCTGGCTGTAGGATTCGCATTCTAATCAGTATTCTGCAACTTGATTTTGTCTGTTTGCACTGTTTGAGAGCACATTTCCACTCCATCTGACGAAGGAGCAGTGCTCCGAAAGCTTATGGTATTTGCTACCAACTAAACCTGTTGGACTTTAACCTGGTGTTGTGAGACTTCTTACAGTTATAAAGACCCATATTTATCCCTCAATCAACATCACTAAAACAGATTATCTGATCATTATCAGTGCTGTTTGTGGGACCTTGCTGTGTGAAAATTGACTGCTGTGTTTCCTACATTACAACAGAGATGACACTTATAAAGTATTTAATTGGCTGTAAAGCATATTGGAATGTCCTAAGGTCAAAAAGGCACAATAGCAATGCAAGATATTAATATGGAGGTTAATGTTAGCCTTGTCAACTGCAAACTGAAGTATCACATTGTTCCTCAATCATTGGCTCCCAATGTTAATCTTCAGGTAATTTCCTCACAGAATTGATGATCCATCGACCCACTTGTGACTCTGTGCTGAGAATTACAGGAGGGTTAAGGGCAGCAGAGTGCAGGAGACATAGTTCAGTCTGGTCCTCTACATCTGAACTTCAGTAACCTCTGCTCTCCATTGGGTAGCACGGTGGCACAGTGGGTTAGCACTGCTGCTTCACAGCGCCAGGGACCTGGGTTCAGTTCCTGGCTTGGATCACTGTCTGTGTGGAGTTTGCATGTTCTCTCCGTGTCTGCGTGAGTTTCCTCCGGGTGCTCTGGTTTCCTCCCACATTCTGAAAGAATTGCTGATTAAATGCATTGACCCGAACAGGTGCCAGACTATGGTGACTCGGGGAATTCCACAGTAACTTCATTGCAGTGTTAATGTAAGCCGACTTGTGACTAATAAATACATTTTACTTACTTTTACATTGCAAGTCAATTCTGTCTGGGGCAGATTGCAATGCTGATCCTGCCTCAATAGGAACTTCTGAGTAATCCATCTAACAGTGTATGAGAGAGAGGCTGTAAACTGAACAACAGAGCTGTATACAATCACAGAGGCATGTTCTCCTCTTCCCCACTATGGGAACTAAATTACTCTGGCCCTAAATGCTGACTGAGGCAAGGCTCAGCACTCACTTTGAGTAGATGTTCCTAAGCTCTGCTCCTTTTATATTGGATCCGACACACACCCAGGCTCAGTACAGCCAGTACACCATTTCTGTAGTACAGGACACAAGATTCATATGGCATTGATTGCATTCTGGAAGACAGAACATCACCCAATTCTGTTCTCGCTGCCAGAATTCAGATTGCCTGGTTTCCAGTTGGTAAATAGAGGTTGCAGTGAGATGCATTGATCTGAGGACAAGTCCTAGAGCTACCCCAGTGCTCTCTCTGCCCCGTGCTCTCTCTACCCCGTGCTCTCTCTGCCCCAGTGCTCTCTCTACCCCAGTGCTCTCTCTACCCCAGTGCTCTCTCTACCCCAGTGCTCTCTCTCCCCCAGTGCTCTCTCTACCTCGTGCTCTCTCTGCCCCAGTGCTCTCTCTACCCCGTGCTCTCTCTACCCCGTGCTCTCTCTGCCCCAGTGCTCTCTCTGCCCCAGTGCTCTCTCTACCCCGTGCTCTCTCTCCCCCAGTGCTCTCTCTACCCCGTGCTCTCTCTACCCGTGCTCTCTCTGCCCCAGTGCTCTCTCTACCCCAGTGCTCTCTCTCCCCCAGTGCTCTCTCTACCCCAGTGCTCTCTCTACCCCAGTGCTCTCTCTCCCCCAGTGCTCTCTCTACCCCGTGCTCTCTCTACCCCGTGCTCTCTCTGCCCCAGTGCTCTCTCTGCCCCAGTGCTCTCTCTGCCCCAGTGCTCTCTCTACCCCGTGCTCTCTCTCCCCCAGTGCTCTCTCTACCCCGTGCTCTCTCTACCCGTGCTCTCTCTGCCCCAGTGCTCTCTCTACCCCAGTGCTCTCTCTCTCCCCCGTGCTCTCTCTCCCCCAGTGCTCTCTCTCCTCCCCCGTGCTCTCTCTCCCCAGTGCTCTCTCTCACCCAGTGCTCTCTCTATCCCGTGCTCTCTCTCCCCTGTGCTCTCTCGACCCCAGTGCTCTCTCTATCCCGTGCTCTCTCCCCCAGTGCTCTCTCTCTACCCCAGTGCTCTCTCTCCCAGTGCTCTCTCGACCCCAGTGCTCTCTCTCTACCCCAGTGCTCTCTCTCTACCCCAGTGCTCTCTCTCTACCCCAGTGCTCTCTCTCCCCCAGTGCTCTCTCGACCCCAGTGCTCTCTCTATTCCATGCTCTCTTGACCCCAGTGTTTTCACCCCCACACTGATAAAGCGCGCCGGAGTGTGGTGACTAGGGGATTTTTACGCTAGCTTCATTGCAGTGTTAATGTAAGCCTACTTGTGACAATAATAAACTTTAAACTTTAAAACTTAAAGCAGGAAGCTGTTTGCTATGAATGTTAACTTTGATTTGATTGGACAGAATAGTGGACACAGTGATGAAAAGGTGAAATGAATAATTGAATCTGTATCTGGAGACACAAGAATCTAAAAGCAGGGGGGGCAATGCTGAAATTTCATAAGATGTAAAGATCCAGTGGGACTCACTGGGATGTTACCAGGGTGAGTGTTATAATTTTGGACTGAGTTTCTGAAGAGAATTGAAGGCATTTTAGACAACAATAAGGCAATAGTGAGATAGCTTCCATGTAAAGTGAGATGGTTGTGGTTAGATAATCTCAATAAAATTCAAAGGCATTAAGAATTTTTCTTTAAGTAGAAGTGGGGTTAGATGTGGAATTCTCAGCTACAAACAGAATCTTTAAAATTTTTCCAAAGGATATTAAACAGTTTTTTGGGTTAGAGGCCATTCTTCATCCCCTGTCTGCTCCACCAATACTTAGGAATTAGGAGCGAGAGTAGCAATTCAGTCCTTTGAGCCCACTCCACCATTCTGTATGATCATGGTTGATCTCCATCTCATCCTAACTTCACTTCCCTGCCTTTTCCCCATTGCCCTTTATCCCGCATTTGATCAATTATTTATCTATTTCTTTCTTAAATCCATTGATTGATTCTGCACCCACATGCCCCTGTCTACACCAACAGGGACTAAGTAGAAAGGGTCGAGAGCTTCAAGTTTTTAGGTATCCACATCACCAACAACTTGTCCTGGTTCCTCCACGCTGACACTATAGTTAAGAAAGCCCACCAACGCCTCTACTTTCTCAGAAGACTAAGGCAGGTGCAGAATGTTATCAGGAAGGTAAATGGAATCTTGGCATTTATTGCAAAAGGTCTAAAGTATAAAAGTAGAAAAGTAAAGTATAAAAGTAGAGTCATAGAGGTTTACAGCATTATAGATAAGTGACTTACACCAGTAAATAATTGGCTTAATAAGCATCAAGGCTGTGGGAACTGCTTCTCCAGCTTCACTCATTGACGAGTCAGTTTGGAAAAGTCCCATCATTCAAGTATGACACAGTTTGCAATGGTAATCTAAATGGTTCATTCATATCCCCCTTCTGTTGAACAGTAAATGCAATGCGCTGTGTAATCATTGGTTGATGCCTTGTTGCCAGTTAGAACCAGCACATTAATGAGAGACAGAGAGACTGTGCTGCAATAATAGAACCAGCAAAACATGCCTGGCCATAGTCACTAACACAAACTGTTGCAGGATTGGACTTGTTTGTGAGTTTGTAAATAGAAAACCGGTGAACTGGTGTAGAGTCAGTGCCAAAGTCAAAATTCATGAAAATAATTTGCTCATTCTTGGATTTATTTAAAATTAAGATGAGTATTCATCGGGTTTTAATATGGAGATTTGGAGAAGGGCTCTTTCTGAAACATTTAATTTGAGATTCTATCTGCTTGAAGGTTGAGGCAGTGAATGAGATGAAGTTGTTTCACATTGCAATGTTTAAAATTATTTATTTTAAAATATAAAATAACCACTGAAAGGTTAACACTAAACGAACATTTTAAATTTGGTAAAAATCCATGTGTTCAAAAGATCCACACATACTGACTCATACATGGGTCCAGGTTCCACACACACTGACTCTCACTGGGGGACGGGTCCCACACACACTGACACTCACTGGGGGACGGGTCCCACACACACTGACACTCACTGGGGTACGGGTCCCACACACACTGACTCTCACTTGGGTACGGGTCCCACACACACTGACTCTCACTGGGGTACGGGTTCCACACACACTGACACTCACTGGGGTATGGGACCCTCACACACTGACTCTCACTGGGGTACGGGTTCCACACACACTGACTCTCACTGGGGTACGGGTTCCACACACACTGACACTCACTGGGGTACAGCTCCCACACACACTGACTCTCACTGGGGTACGGGTTCCACACACACTGACTCTCACTGGGGTACGGGTCCCACACACACTGACTCTCACTGGGGGATGGGTCCCACACACACTGACTCTCACTGGGGTACGGGTCCCACACACACTGACTCTCACTGGGGTACGGGTCCCACACACACTGACTCTCACTGGGGTACGGGTCCTGCACACACTGACTCTCACTGGGGTACGGGTCCCGCACACACTGACTCTCACTAGGGTACGGGTTCCTCACACACTGACTCTCACTGGGGGACGGGTTCCACACACACTGACTCTCACTGGGGGACGGGTCCCACACACACTGACTCTCACGGGGGAACGGGTCCCGCACACACTGACTCTCACTGGGGTATGGCACCCACACACACTGACTCTCACTGGGGTACGGGTCCCACACACACTGACTCTCACTGGGGTACAGGTTCCACACACACTGACTCTCTCTGGGGTACGGGTCCCACACACACTGACTCTCACTGGGGTACGGGTTCCACACACACTGACTCTCACTGGGGTATGGAACCCACACACACTGACTCTCACTGGGGTACGGGTTCCACACGCACTGACTCTCACTGGGGTACAGGTCCCACACACACTGACTCTCACTGGGGTATGGGACCCACACACACTGACTCTCACTGGGGTACGGGTTCCACACACACTGACTCTCACTGGGGTCCAGGTCCCACACACACTGACACTCGCTGGGATACGGGTTCCAGACACACTGACTCTCACTGGGGTATGGGACCCTCACACACTGACTCTCACTGGGGTACGGGTTCCAGACACACTGACTCTCAATGGGATACGGATCCAACACACACTGACTCTCACTGGGGCACGGGTCCCACACACTGACTCTCACTGGGGTAAGGGTCCCACACACACTGACTCTCACTGGGGTACGGGTCCCACACAGACTGACTCTCACTGGGATATGGGACCCACACACACTGACTCTCAATGGGGTACGGGTCCCACACATTGACTCTCAATGGGGTACGGGTCCCACACATTGACTCTCAATGGGGTACAGGTCCCACACACACTGACTCACACTGGGGTACAGGTTCCAGACACATTGACTCTCACTGGGGTACGGGTCCCATACACTGACTCTCACTGGGGTACAGGTTTCAGACACATTGACTCTCAATGGGATACGGGTCCCCCACACTGGACTGTGGATTCCACAGTTCTTGAGGAACTTGGTGATGAGTTTTGACGGTTTTGTTGCCTGTGTAGGGGAGCAAATGTTAATCCTGTTCTTATCCATTTCCATACCTGGAACCTATGCCACAGATTACTGTATCCTGACCCTTCTTCACCCCATCAGCGAGACACTGGACAGCCACTCACTGTCTTTGGGGCTGTGACTGGCGACCCTCTAGCTTCCTGTTGAAGTTACTGTGAGTTATTGCTGGGTCAACATCCTGGAACTCCCTCCCTAACAGCACTGTGGGTGCACCTACACCACAGGCTCTGCAGTGGTTCAAAAGGATGGCTCACCACCACCTTCTCCAGGGTAGTTAGGGATGGGCAATAAATGCTGGCCTAGCCAGCGATGCTCGCATCCCCGTAACCTAAAAGAGAAATTGTCAGCAAGAAACATTTGGAGCAACACCTAAAGGCAGAATGGAAGAGGCTCAAGGAAGATTTTTAAATTATTTTTAATCCATACATCATGGGATCCAACAAGTTTATGTGATGAACGGGCCCCGATCACCCATACCAATTGGACAAATCATCCTAACAAAGTTAGTGAGATCGCAGGCTGTGCTGAGTCCCGGTGATATCTGAAACCTGGTGAATGATGGTGGAACGGGGCTGGAGGGGCTCGAGAGGATGTGGATGTGGGGCAGGGGAGGGGGCAGGAGGCAGGGGAGGGGACGGGGACAGGGGAGGGGACGGACTGGAGAGAGAGGGTTGGGGGCAGCAAATGGTTGGAGTGAGGGAGGAGAAGGGGGAGATGATGTTTGAGAAGGGGTAAGGAGCATGGAGGTGGTTGGAGAGGGAGTTGGGGATGGTGGGGAGAGGGGTAACGCTCTGGGTTTGCAATGTTAACACTGAGTGGGTCTCAATGCTGGAACAATGTTGAATTAAGTCCATATACATTAACCCATTGTGCACTGGATCCTTCTGACTATTGGGGTTCTTACTGCCAGTGTTAATAACTTTCTGCCTCCAGCACTGGAACAATCACATCTGATGCCTGGGGTTAGAACCCAAGGATAACTGATCTTGAGTTAAACATTCAGCTCAAACCAGATGCCCCTTGCTGGGATGACTGAGGATCAGTACTGGGCCTTGATGGACCAACATTCACTCATAGACCCATATCTTCGCAAACAAACACATGTCATTGGAGAACAGCAGGGGTACGGCACTGTTACACTGGGGTTTCCAAGGTTATCCAGCAGGGGTACGGCACTGTTACACTGGGGTTTCCAAGGTTATCCAGCAGGGGTACAGCACTGTTACACTGGGGTTTCCAAGGTTATCCAGCAGGGGTACGGCACTGTTACACTGGGGTTTCCAAGGTTATCCAGCAGGGGTACGGCACTGTTACACTGGGGTTTCCAAGGTTATCCAGCAGGGGTACGGCACTGTTACACTGGGGTTTCCAAGGTTATCCAGCAGGGGTACAGCACTGTTACACTGGGGTTTCCAAGGTTATCCAGCAGGGGTACAGCACTGTTACACTGGGGTTTCCAAGGTTATCCAGCAGGGGTACAGCACTGTTACACTGGGGTTTCCAAGGTTATCCAGCAGGGGTACAGCACTGTTACACTGGGGTTTCCAAGGTTATCCAGCAGGGGTACAGCACTGTTACACTGGGGTTTCCAAGGTTATCCAGCAGGGGTACGCCACTGTTACACTGGGGTTTCCAAGGTTATCCAGCAGGGGTACAGCACTGTTACACTGGGGTTTCCAAGGTTATCCAGCAGGGGTACAGCACTGTTACACTGGGGTTTCCAAGGTTATCCAGCAGGGGTACAGCACTGTTACACTGGGGTTTCCAAGGTTATCCAGCAGGGGTACAGCACTGTTACACTGGGGTTTCCAAGGTTATCCAGCAGGGGTACAGCACTGTTACACTGGGGTTTCCAAGGTTATCCAGCAGGGGTACAGCACTGTTACACTGGGGTTTCCAAGGTTATCCAGCAGGGGTACAGCACTGTTACACTGGGGTTTCCAAGGTTATCCAGCAGGGGTACAGCACTGTTACACTGGGGTTTCCAAGGTTATCCAGCAGGGGTACAGCACTGTTACACTGGGGTTTCCAAGGTTATCCAGCAGGGGTACAGCACTGTTACACTGGGGTTTCCAAGGTTATCCAGCAGGGGTACGCCACTGTTACACTGGGGTTTCCAAGGTTATCCAGCAGGGGTACAGCACTGTTACACTGGGGTTTCCAAGGTTATCCAGCAGGGGTACAGCACTGTTACACTGGGGTTTCCAAGGTTATCCAGCAGGGGTACAGTACTGTTAAACTGGGGTTTCCAGGGTTATCCAGCAGGGGCAACGGGGGGGGGGGGGGGGGGGGGGAATTATTTTCTCAGCACAGAAGCTTTATCATTCTTTTTTTTCTCTGGACCAGTGATGGTCATTCCAGAATTTTCCATTAAACAAGACCCAGAGATTAATCCCACTCTGGGTTCCAGCTGATCAGCTGGAGTGTGCATCACACTACAGTACAGGAGTATGTTAATCACTGGTCTGATTCTCTCTGTCCTGTGTAGCTCATGCCCCAGAACTGACCAATCAGAATGGCAGTGGAAATGTCCAAAAGACCAGTTAGGTTTTGAATGTGAGGTTGTGTGGCAGAGAAGGAACAGACACGCCCTTTAATCCCGATGACATTCAGTGAAATACAGCCATACACACAGCCATTGGGAATAATAGGCACTAAGATCTTCACCAGAACAAAAGAAAAGTTATTTGATAAAACAATACAAAATAGTTTCCATAAACCACTATGGGGGCAACTGACTATTTGGTTTCTAATTAAATGCTTCAAATAAATGCATATAAATAATTTCTCTTTTTTTCTTATACTCTCCTTTCTTTGCCCAGTTTCACAATGTGATGAAAGTACAGATACCAGAATGTCACTTTCCTAAATCACAGTCTCTGTACTGTTCCTGTCTCACCAGAAATTGCATCTCCTCGGCAGAAACCACTGGCAGAAATGCCGTATTTTCACTTGCTCGCTCCTCACATTCATTGATCAGTTCATAGTCCTCGGCCTTCCGACTGGCATACGCCACGATCTGGATCTGTTGCTGTGCATTCTGAAGCAACACCTCCACTTGTTGGCTCTCTACTCCATGGGCTGGGGTATTGGGTGCACTGGCAGTAACCAGCTCAGGACGAGAGGACAGAGGATGATGCTCAGGGCTGTCAGACTCTGGATTCTTCATCTGGACCTGGACACAACTCTTCTCTCCCATTGATGGGGTTACAGGAATCGAGGCTGCCCAGCAATGAGGAACCACTCCTTTATCTTTGAACTCCAAAGCACAAAGCTGGATAGCTCGGAGGGCGGGCGTGGGATGCATAACATTAAGAGAACTTTCAGGAGATTTCCAACAGGTGACTGAAGGTCTAAAAAATGATAAGAATTGGTGAAAATAAATCAGGCAGACAGCAATAAATCTTCACAGTGAGAAGGGACAATCAGCTGTTAACATAGATAGGGAACCAACAAAATCAGGTACCTACCCTTTGTTGTCGAAGCGATCCTTGGTTGAAGCTTGAATCTGACTATTTGTACTAGGGGACCTTGAGTCTGGGGGTTCTACAACTGCACTCAATGAACTCTGTGTTAAAGGTGCAGTTGGTCCTGGACTGACCTTCGATGACAATCTGCCCAGTTGCCTTGGACTAAGGGACGAGGATGGACAATACCTGTGAGGAATTAGAGTGGACACAATATTTAAATGAGTGATTCATCCCATGGGTCCAAATTGTGACAAAGTGAAGAGAATGGTTCTGTCCCTATGGCATCACATCCCCAATATTCTCCTCACTGGCATTTGCTTTCTGTCCCAACCCCTGAGAGTTTGTTGACACTGCCTGTGCTGGTTAACATGATGTGGAGATGCCGGCGTTGGACTGGGGTAAACACAGTAAGAAGTTTAACAACACCAGGTTGTGCTGGTTAACCCCAGGGATGTGCCATTGCTGTTGTCAGAGTGCTGGAATTTCTCATTTCCTCCCTCGTCCACCAATCCAAGGTGATGCACAGAGAGGGAGGGGGAGGTCTGTGGGATAACGGAGCCACTGACCATGACTGGATAGTTCCACTACGCTTTGTATGCTGTTCATTCTACAACTTGTAAATGGCAAATGACAAAATGCAAAATAATAGCGAGAATTCCCAAGATCTGTCATGAGAGGTTATCATAGAATAATAGAGTCCCTACAGTGCAGAAGGAGGCTGTTCAGCCCATCGAGCCTGCACTGACAACAATCCCACCCAGGCCCTACCCCATTACCCAACTTATTCACCTGTTAATCCCCCTGACACTAAGGGGCAATTTAGCATAGCCAATCAACCTAACTCGCACATCTTGGAGTGTGGGAGGAAACCGGAGGAAACCCACGCAGACACGGGGAGAACATGCAAACTCCACACAGATAGTCACCCGAGGCTGGATCTGGGTCCCTGGTGCTGTGAGGCACCAATGTGTCACTGCCCTATAAACAGTCCTGGGTCAGTCCATAGTGAATCCTCACTATCATCACCTCTGAATCATTACCTAGGAAGTGAGAAGCAGTGTGTGTCATTATGTCACAATAACAAGGCAATTAAATTGGAACTGTTCCTTAGACATTTTAATAGTGTTTAAATCACCATCATAAAATGCCTCTTGCCGCCTGACAGTCCAGATCCTGTTTGCAACGTGTTAATTTGCCAAATGTCAGGACAATTGTTTTCTCAATTGCCAGTTTAATTTTACTGGTGATGTTTCCTATTTTTTCTTGTTTTAATTTTTTCCATGTATTGTTTGATTGAACTGCTTCTTGGGATGAGGCCAGCTACTTGCAGAATTACACATGTCCTCATGAGGTGTTAGGATGTAGAGGACCAGTTATCAGGGTGGGGACTACCTAGGGTGGATTGTGCAGACATTGTTTTCCAGATAACTGATCCTAGATCCTGGTACACCCACAGAGTGCGGTGTCGATGGTAGTCATGATGTGGAGATGCCGGCGTTGGACTGGGGTGAACTGGGGTGACTGTGGGTGTACACTCTGTGTACACCCACAGAGTACAGGAGTCTGTAATGTGTTCAATAGGTACTGAATGCAGACTTGTAAGAGTAGGATTCCTATAACACTTACATACTGTAGTCCTGATAACTTTCAATTCACATCTCTTATTTCTAACTTTTCGACTTCACAACTCCTGGCAACAGCTGACAAATACCCCAAATTAATTTTTAAGCATGATAAAAGCTGAAAATATATTTGTCCCGTATATATTTGTGAATGGTGATACCACTATTGACAATACCAAGGGAGATTCATCAGCTAACCCTGTGCTGTACCTGTCCTGGGAAATAGGGGCAGTGTAGAGGGAGTTTTACTTGTTAAAATCAGGAACTTTGTTAAATTTTCTTTAAATGGATTCTTGCTGAAAAAGAGACATGTCAAAGTTTTTCATTTTGCACCTATCAGGACACCGCAACAATATCAGTATAAGGGAAAAACAACAATTTATACTGTATGAAAAGAGAATGGTGAGAGGTTGGCAATTGGATTCTGATTGTTAGAGGTATTGTCATGGAGAATACACAAGCTGATGGTAACTGACAGATAACTGCCAAGTATTCTTTGAAATTTAAACCAGGCAACTTGACCCTGATTGGTCAAGGCATTGCCTTAGGGAATGAACCTGTGATGGTGATTCATGTAAAGTGACAGATCTAGATCACCATGATATGCCATAAGCTGCAGATACTGGTATTCTTGTGAAGTATCCTGATGAGTGCAAGATGAAAAGCTTCAACATGTCACTTTTTCCAGCAACACTCATATTCTGTACAACCAAATTACTATTTAAATGCATTGAGTTGAGGTCTGTTTGGATATTTCCAACTTTGTGTTACCTTTGCTGTTTGCCAGTTGGGTTGGATGCTGATGTGTCAGTTGGGCAGGATCCAGGACCTGAAAACTTTGATTCCAGGATTTTGCATCTTCCTTCCCCAATGTTGCTGTCTGACTTTGTGAACTGAAAAATAAAATACCACATCAAAGTCTAGGAGTGGTTTCTCAAATGGCTGCACATTCAGTGTCAATTTCCTGACATGAGTGGGGAACTGCACTAAATGATGAACACTCCGTTATATTAAGAGGCCACATTCTATATTTAGGGCCCCAGATAATGGAAGCAGAGAAGCAGAAATAGACCTCTAATGATAATCTACCTTTGTGCAACTTCCCTTCCCTCTTTATAACCTAAAACTTTCTTTGCCTTTAAATCTTGAAATATTTAAATCCACTTTTGGCCATACTTAATGTAGGAAGAGGGGGGTAACAGACTGTCTATAGAATACCCTTGCATTAACTGACTGCATTTGCTGTTGGTAGATCTTATTAAACCTCTTTAATCTAATTGGGAGCCATCCTGTCACAGGAATTGTAATTCATATAACTGCAGTCTGCTTACATTTTCCAGCTGTAACACATTCTGCTGTGGGTTATTTGCTGTGGACAGTTCAGAAGTGTTCAGACTGTAACTTTTCCCAAAGCGTATTTCCTTGGCTTGATCTCGGAGTTTTTGTCTTTGTTTCCTGTTAGAACATAAAATGAAAAGATCTTATTGATACACAATATACTTCAGTGAGAAAAGCTTATCAGTAGTGGATCAGTGTGGATACTGCATGTAAACTTGAGATCATCCAAATCTCTGTTGCCTGTGCCTTAACTCGCACTATCCCGTTCTCCTATCACCCCTGTTCTCACCGACCTGCATTGGCTCCCAGCCAAGTACAGTTTGGCTTTAAAATTCTCTTCCTTGCTTTTAAATCCCTCAATGGCCTTACTCCTCTCCATCTCTGTAGAGTCATAAGGGTGGGATTTTACAATCTCGCTCATCTTGAAACCATAAAAGCTCACCTGAGGTCAACGGACCTGTCCATGGTCCGCCTCTCGCCCTCTTCGATTCCCATGGCAGGCGGGACAGTAAAATTCCAGCCATAGAGTTATACAGTGCAGCAAAAGCCCTTTGGCCCATCACGTTTTCATCAACAATACCTACCACTAAAGGCACGCTAATCTCCTGCACTTGTCCCATATCCCTGAATGTTTTGATATTTCAAATGCTCATCCAAATATTTTTTAAAGGTTGTAAGGTTTCCAGCCTCCACTACCTTCCCAGGCAGCGCACTCCAGATTCCCACCACTCTCTGAGTGAATTTTCTTTTCTCAAATCCCCTCTGAACCTCCTGCCCCTCACCCTAAAACTCTGTCCCCTCGTAATTGACCCCACAAGGGGAACAGCTGCTCCCTACTCACCCTGTCCATTCCCCACATCATCTTATACACCTCAACATGTCCCCCCTCAGCCTTCTCTGCTCTAAAGAAAACAATCCAAGCCTATCCAGTTTCTCCTTGTAGCTCAAATACTCCAGCCCAGCCAACTTCCTGGTGAACTTCCTCGGTATCCCCTCAAGTGCTATCACATCCTTCCTATGGTGAGGTGACCAGAACTGGACACAGTACTACAGCTTAATCAATGTTCTGTACAACTCTAACATTACCTCCTTGCTCTTATATTCTATGCCTATGCCACGACTGATAAAAGCCAGTGTCCCATTTGCCTTCTTAACTATCTTATTCACCTGCTCTACCAACTTGAGGAATCTGTGAATAATTACCCTGAGATAGATCTGTTCCTCGGAGCTTCCTTGTGTCCTGCCAGTCATTAAATACTCCTCGTCTTGCAAGTTGATGTTGAGAAGTGCAGTAATCTCCTCCAAACTCACAACCTTTCAAAATACCTTCTCGTGTGGCCTCTTGTGATTCTCTGAATTATGATCACTCCACCATTGATGGTTGTTCCTTTTTGGCAGCCTGGGCCTCTTGCTCTGGAATTCCCTCCCTCCACCTCTCCCCCTCTCTTTCCTCCTTTAAGGCACTCCTTAAAACCTAACCCTTTTAACCTATATTTTGGTCACTGGCCTAATATCTAGACTTGGTGTCATACCTTGTTTTATAATGGCCCTGTGAGGCACCTTACACTAAAGGCACTATAGAAACATAAGTTGTTGCTGCACATTCACAGTGGGCAATGGGAATGAAAGATGCTCTGGCACTGAAATGGGAGGGGATTGGGAAGGAGAAAGTGGACATATTCAGGTGATGAGATCAGACTGACTATTTTGGAGTAATCTTCAGAAATTAAGAACATAAGTAGGCCATCTGGCCCCTCGAGCCTTCTCCACCATTCAATAAGATCATGGCTCATCTTTTCATGGACTCTCCACTTACCCACCCGCTCACCATAACTCTTAATTCCTTTACTGTTCAAAAATTTATCCTCGCCTTAAAAACATTCAATGAGGTAGCCTCAACTGCTTCACTGGGCAGGGAATTCCACAGATTCACAACCCTTTGTGTGAAGACGTTCCTCCTCAACTCAGTCCTAAACCTGCTCCCCTTTATTTTGAGGCTATGCCCCCCTAGTTCTAGTTTCACCCGCCAGTGGAAACAACTTCCCTGCTTCTATCTTATCTATTCCCTTCACAATTTTATATGTTTCTATAAGATCTCCCCTCATTCTTCTGAATTCCAATAAGTATAACCCCAGTCTACTCAGTCTCTCCTCATAAGTCAACCCGCTCAACTCCAGAATCAACCCAGTGGATCTCCTCTGTAACCCCTCCAGTGCCAGTATATCCTTTCTCAAATAAGGAGACCAAAACTGTACACAGTATTCCAGGTGTGGCCTCACCAGCACCTTATACAGCTGCAACATAATCTCGCTGTTTTTAAACTCCATCCTTCTAGCAATGAAGGGCAACATTCCATTTGCCTTCTTAATTACCTGCTGCACCTGCAAACCAATTCTTTGGGATTCATGCACAAGGACACACAGGTCCGTCTGCACAGCAGCATGCTGTAATTTTTACCATTTAAATAATAGTCCATTTTGCTGTTATTCCTACCAAAACGGATGACCTCACATTTACCAACATTGGACTCCATCAGCCAGACCCTTGCCCACTGACTTAAACTATCTGTATCCCTTTGCAAACTTTCAGCATCCTCTGCACACTTTGCTCTGCCACTCATTTTAGAGTCATCTGCGAACTTTGACACACTGCACTTGGCCCCCAACTCCAAATCATCTCTGTAAATTGTAAACAATTGTGGGCCTAACACTGATACCTCAGGCACACCAAATTCCCCATAACCTTTGTGACTCAACAATGGCCACTTCATGCAACAGTTTGGTTTCTAGGTAATGATTAAAGCCTTGCACTGCTCCTTCATGAGTGAAGTTCATGAGAGAAATGAAGAGTTTGGAAAAGTTCTTGGCAGTGATGACAGATCGTTGAAATGACAAGAATACAACTCTGAAGATAAAGAAAACCACAAAAACAAACTTGCTGATGAAGACAGGATGATTCAGAGGAAAAGGGTGTGAAAGGTAATGACATTCTCAGTGAGAATGAGGGCATTGCACAGAGTTTGTAAGGCCAGAGAGCTGAGGCTAGTTTATCCCACTGAAATTTAGATTGTCAAGTTGAGCTGCAATTTAACTAAATGCTACAAACACAAACCTGCAAAATTCATCCAAAACTTAAATTGTTTAATAACTCCTTGTATTGTTAAAGAGGGAAGAAAGGAGCCCCTGTTATATAATGTAGCATTAATTTAATGATTGTTGAAAGCTCAAAGGTTTTCTTCTCCTATCATGTAACACAAACTGAGGGTTTTCCTCCTCTGGAAGATGCTCCAGTTTTCAGTTTACTAACTCCAGCAAAGTGCAACAGACACTTAACTTGAAGAAATAACTTCAATCATTTAAATAAATGAATTTTATGCCTCCAGCTTGAAGGGGAGGAGCTTTCCCAGTGTCCTCAACAAATACCATGCAAAACAGAAACGTCCGTGGCCCTGCTCGGGCGTAGCTAGGGAACCCAGGTCGGTGGTGACGTTCACGAGGGGTCATAGGTTCAAGGTGAAGGGGGGGAGGTTTAACACAGATATCAGAAGGACATATGTTACACAGAGGGTGGTGGGGGCCTGGGATGCGCTGCCAGGCAAGGTGGTGGAGGCGGACACACTGGGAACGTTTAAGACTTATCTAGATAGCCATATGAACGGAGTGGGAATGGAGGGATACAAAAGAATGGTCTAGTTTGGACCAGGGAGCGGCACGGGCTTGGAGGGCCAAAGGGCCTGTTCCTGTGCTGTATTGTTCTTTGTTCTTTGGAAGATTGCAGACCCCTGCAAGGGTACATCAGTAGCAGCTGATCCATCCTCCTGAGGTTAAAAGGCTCAAAAATAATATCTTAAACTCTGACCCCCACTGGACAAGGCAACAGAGTCTTTCCACTATCAGTTACTTTAGTAACCAACTGGAGTGATCTGAAAGCCTCACCATTAATCTTTCTGGTTCTCAACAGCGGAGGGTTTAAAGGGATGAATTTTTCCGATTAGCCCAGGGACTCCTCTGTTACAGTGGATGAGTCAGGGTATTATCTGACAATCCCATACTGACATTTAAACATCTAATCCAAAAGAGCTGGGGAGACCTGAATCAGGCCCAAATTCCAGGCACCTGCTTGGGTATCAATGTTAAATTATGACTAGATCGAGAAATTTTGCAGCCAGATAAAACGGTTGTTTACCTTGTTGCTGTGGTTGACTCAGATGAAAAGGCAAGTTGCAAGATGGATACAAACAGTTTACAAAGAGATGTTGATAGGTTAAGGAAGTGAGCAAAAAATTGGCAAATGGAATATAATGTGGGAAATTGTGAAGCTGTTCATTTTGGGAGGAAGAACAAAAGAACAGTATTATTTAAATAGAGAAAAACTACAGAAAGCTGCAACACAGAGGGACTTGGGGGAACTTGTGCATGAAACACAGAAGGTAGCACATGGGTGCAGCAGGGAATCAGGAAGGCTAATGGAATGTTAGAAACATAGAAACATAGAAAAACTACAGCACAAACAGGCCCTTCGGCCCACAAGTTGTGCCGAACACATCCCTACCTTCTAGACCTACCTCTAACCCTCCATCCTATTAAGTCCCATATACTCATCCAGGAGTCTCTTAAAAGACCCTATTGAGTTCGCCTCCACCACCACTGACGGCAGCCGATTCCACTCGCCCACCACCCTCTGTGTGAAAAACTTACCCCTAACACCTCCTTATTTCAAGGGAATTGGAGTATAGGAGTAGGGAAGCCTTGTTGCAACTGTGCAAGGTACTGATGAGACCACATCTGGAGTGCTGTTATAATTTTGTTCCCCTTATTTGAGGAAAGTATTTCATTGGAGGCAGTTCAGCGAAGATTCACTAGGATGATCCGCGGTCTGGAGGGATTATCTCATGAGTGAAGGTTAAACAGATTGGAATTTAGCAGAATGTGAGGTGATCTCAATGAAACATAGAGGATTCTGAAGGGGTTGACAGGGTAAATGCTGAGAGGATGTTTCCCCTCATGAGAGAGTCTAGGACCAGAGGACAGAGTCTCAGAATAAAAGGGCACCGATTTAAGACTGAGATAAGAAGGAATTTCTTCTCAGAGTGTTTTGAGTCTTTGAAACTCCAAGCCACAGAGGGCTGCGGGGGCAGAGTCCTTGTGTATTTAAGGCTGAGATAGATAGATTCTTTATCAGTAAGGGAATCAAGGGGGAAAGGACAAGAAAGTGGATATGAGGAATGCTGGATCAGCCATGATCCTATTGAACCACGGAGTAGGCTTGAAGCGCCGAATGGCCTATTCCTGTTCTGATTTTTTATGGGCTTAACTCAAATTTAGGGAATAAGCCAAGAAAGAAGGCTGCACTAATTTGGTCTCTCCCTGTTCTGCCTCAAATTCTGTGTGTGGTTATCAACCTGCAGCCAGAAAATCCTCATCTGAGTCTAACTTGTCTACATTTGGAAACCTGCAAAGCTGAAACAAGTTGAATTGATCCAGCTTTATATTCTCCCCCATGCCAAAGCTCTCTTAGTGAGAACCTCCAGACATCTACTGGATGTCAGCAAACCCTCTTCAAGTGAGGGAGCTCCAGATCAAAAGCATTGAAACCCTGTGAACTTCATCCTTTATTTTGTAAAGCCTATCCTCCAATCTCTGCAGAAACCCTATCTGTTTGTTAGTGTGTTTGCATGCATGTCTGTGTATGAATGCAGAGGTTTTTTTTTATAAGGGGTAGGGAGCTATATTTCCAAAGTAGAATTCTTTGTGTACCAGTTCTTGCAAACTGTTTGAAAAAAGGAAGTTTTGTTTTATAATAATTCAATCATTCTGAGTTTATTGAAAGATACCAGGTTGAAGTTTTTTATTTTGGATCCAACAGTAACGAGGGTAAATTATTGATCATTTTGGTGAGTGAATTCAACTGTTAAATTAATGGCTGGACCTGTGGAATATTGAGGCGAGATAAACTGCACACTGTTCCTGTCCTGGTTGTAAAAATAGAGACATCTTTGGATTATGAGGTGAATTCCATCATATCCAATTGCACTTGTACTGTCCCCAGTAGACCTTGTTGAGAGACTGAATGTGGGGAAATCTAGTGCTGCTCCAGGTCAGTGAGAGCTTTCACTGAATGTTTGATTATTGCAGCACCTGCATTCCAGAATTATAATTAAATTCAATTATCCATATCACTCTTGTTGCACCCAACTGTAAAACTGCTTATGACAGCTGGCTCTATGGATTGCCAGGCCCACATCAGGAACAAGTTCATCACAACCACTTCTTCAAAAAAAAATGGTGCTTTATATTCTTCATTGTTTACCAAATAAGTGACCATAATTAAAAACTTACAACCAACCAGAATGGCTGAGTAATTGTATTCAGCGATGGTTTGAGCCACAGTAATGAAGAAAGCTCCAAGCTCGAACCTGAACTCTCTGGACAGAGCAACAGCAAATCAGAGAGGACTCTCTGGGGAGAATGTGTGTGTGTACCTGTCTGAGGAGGAAATTGTACATCTGGCTCACACAAAAGAATCAGCATTTGGGTGAAGGATCAAAGTGGACTATCCCTCAGCCAGAGTCAGTGTGTGTGGAACCCATACCCCAGTGAGAGTCAGTGTGTGTGGGACCTAGACCCCAGCGTGAGTGAGTGTGTGTGGGACCCGTACCCCAGTGAGAGTCAGTGTGTGTGGGACCTGTACCCCAGTGAGAGTCAGTGTGTGTGGGACCTGTACCCCAGTGAGAGTCAGTGTGTGTGGAACCTGGACCCCAGTGAGAGTCAGTGTGTGTGGGACCTGTACCCCAGTGAGAGTCAGTGTGTGTGGGACCTGTACCCCAGTGAGAGTCAGTGTGTGTGGAACCTGGACCCCAGTGAGAGTCAGTGTGTGTGGAACCTGGACCCCAGTGAGAGGCAGTGTGTGTGGAACCCGTACCCCAGTGAGAGTCAGTGTGTGTGGGACCCGTACCCCAGTGAGAGTCAGTGTGTGTGGAACCCGTACCCCAGTGAGAGTCAGTGTGTGTGGAACCCGTCCCCCAGTGAGAGTCAGTGTGTGTGGGACCTGTACCCCAGTGAGAGTCAGTATTTTTGCAACTTGTTCCTGGAAGGTCCAGTAATTTCCAGGGTAAAAAAGCCAAACATCTTCTATAAAGGATGATTAATTTTCTCTATTATCATGTGTTTGTAAACAACAGCCAAGACATTCTTTACAGAAATAAAGTAATGGGATTGTAAATAAGGGCTTTTAAACTGCTGTTTTCTTTGAATGTGAATAATTTTCCCGCTGGTTACTTCACCATTATTTGTACTGGAGTGAAGCTATCGCTTCTGCAAATCACCAATTACTAAAGAAGCCACATTGCATTTGCAGAGATTCCAGCAGGTGTGTGTCTTATTCAGCCATCCATTAACACCTCTCTGCTGCAGCACAAACTCCCCCTCCACCAGCTCTCTCCCATCACTACCTGTGCCACACGGTCAGGGTACGAGCCAACGTGTTACACCACATGGTGAAACCATCCTTACTCCACTTGAGGAACTGCACTCAGTGGTCAAACTAACTGCCTCTATCAATGGTTCTGGGGAAATGAGTAACATTCATCAATGTGCTGTCAACAATCCAGCAACCACCAGTTAGAAAACAACCACAGTACTAACAGGCAACAAGGCAATTAGAGCACTACACTGCTGCACACACAGTATGTCCCAAAGTATGACACAGTATAGTTAGTGATCGACAGCATCCACATATCCATCATCAATCCCATCTTCATTAAGAACACAAACTGATTCCACTGTGTGGTAGCTGACCTCTTTAAGGGGTGGACATTAGGAGGGCCATGTGGCCCGATTACCCAATGGGGAACGAGCATGTGGATCTTGGTGCAGAGCGTGGGCTTTTGCAGCCAGACTAGCTCCTCGTCCAGGAAGTTTTAACATCGTCGAAGTACTCTGGATATTGATCTGCTGGTCAATAATCCGTTAGCATTTGTTATTCTAACTGGTGCTCACCAATTCTTGCAATTACTACATTGGCGATGAGGTAATTCAGAGCGACTCCAAAGAGAACATTGTTGTAAAACTGCAGAATGAATTGATCAATCCAAGCCTAAAAAAGAGGGAGCAGGCATGCCTTTCTTTGGGAAGCTAGTAGTGTTACAGTCATAGCTAGGGTGCAGAGAAAGATCAACTTAATATGAGGTAGGTCATAGAACCCTACAATGCAGAAGGAGGCCATTCGGCCCATCGAGTCTACACCAACCACAATCCCACCCAGGCCCTATTCCTGTAACCCCACATATTTACCCTGCTATCTACCCCCTGACACTAGGGTCAATTTAGCATGGCCAAACAACCCAACCCACACATCTTTGGAGTGTGGGAGGAAACCAGAGCACCTGGAGGAAACCCACGCAGACACGGGGAGAATGTGCAAACTCCACACAGACAGTGACCGGGTTCCTGGCGCTGTGAGGTAGCAGTGCTAACACTGTGCCACCGTGCCGCCCGATCCATTCAAAAGTCTGATGGCAGCAGGGAAGCTCTTCTTGAGTTGGTTGGTATGTGACCTCAGACTTTTGAATGTCCGGGGTGCATGGGGTCCTTGATTATGCTGGCTGCTTTTCTCAGGCAGCAGGATGTGTAGACAGAGTCAATGATGGGAGGCTGGTTTGTGTGATGGACTGGGCTTTGTTCACAACCCTTTATAGTTTCTTGCGGTCTTGGGCAGAGCAGGAGCCATACTAAGCTGTGATACAACCAGAAAGAATGCTTTCTATGGTGCATCTGTAAAAGTTGGTGAGAGTCGTAGCTGACATGCCAAATTTCCTTCGTCTTCTGAGAAAGTAGAGGCGTTGTTGGGCTTTCTTAACTATAGTGTCGGCATGGGGGGGACCAGGACAGGTTGTTGGTGATCTGGACACCTAAAAACTTGAAGCTCTCGACCCTTTCTACTTCGTCGATGACAATCTCCTTTGTTTTGTTGACATTGATGGAGAGATTATTGTTACCGCACCAGTTCACCAGATTCTCTATCTCATTTCTGTACTCTGTTTCATCATTGTTTGAGATTCAACCCACTACGGTGATGTCATCAGCAAACTTGAAAATGGAGTTGGAGGGGAATTTGGCCACACAGCCATAGATGTATAAGGAGTATTGTAAGGGGCTGAGGACACAGCCTTGTGGAGCACTGGTGCTGAGGATGATCTTGGAGGAGGTGTTGCTGCCTATCCTCACTGATTGCGGTCTGTGGGTTAGGAAGTCCAGGATCCAGTTGCAGAGGAAAGAGCCGAGCCCCAGGCCACAGAGTTTGGAGATGCGTTTTGTGGGAATAATGGTGTTGAAGGCTGAGCTGCAGCCAATAAATAGGAGTCTGACATAGGGTGTTTTTGTTATCCAGGTGTTTCAGGGTTGAGTGTAGGGCCAGGGAGATGGAGTCTGTTGTGGACCTGTTGTGGTTTATGATGTCTAATGGTGTAAAGCATATCCAAACTGTGCATGTCACTCCTCTTCAGATAGATTGGCCGAACATGCAGTTTAGGCTTTCAAGACTGGTATGAAGAAGCAACCCGTCCGTCACTAGAAACTAAGAGAGTATGGTTTCTGTTAGCCTGTAGAACCACCTCGCATACCACTACCGGAATAACTCCAGCTGAGCTGCTGATGGGTCGATGCTTGAGAACAAGATTGAGTCTCTTAGTTCCAAATTGGGGACAGAAGGTGGAGACAGGGCAGAGTTGTCGAAAAAGGAACCGTGATTTGTCAAAAATGGAAAAAGTATTTGAGAAAGATGATCGAGCCTTTGTGAAGAATTTTGGAATTGGGTCTCAGGAGTTGTGGCCCCAACCAGGATGGGGCCACTGTCTTATGAAGTGAAAGTGCACAACAAGTTAGTGTAGAAACACGTAGATCATTTGAGGAGATGGGAACCATCCCAAGAGCCAGTGTTCCTGCCTGATCTAATTGTACCAGCAAGTGGTGTTATTGGTTGTCCAAGGGATGAAGTGGCTGATCAGCCAATGGCCGGCAAAACTGCTGTTCCCAATGAAAGTGAGGAAATAGTGGGATGTGACACACAGCTTCTGGAAGAGAGTCCCAGTGAAGCAAGTCTAAACGAAACAGCCTCTACACTTGAACCTCAACTAGTTGAGCCACGTTGCTCCTGGAGAAAGAGAAAGTCTCCTGACAAACTGAGTTTCTGACAAACTGTGTTAAAAATGTACATTATTGCTCTTGTTTTGGAAATTGTATAAATTACTTATGTAAAATAAGGGATTTAAAGAGGGAGGGTTGAGTGGCTGGCCCCTTTAAGGGGTGTACATTGGGAGGGCCACGTGACTCAATCACCTAATGATGAACAATTGCAGGGATCTTGGTGCAGCTGCAGCCAGAATAGATCCAAAAGCTGGAAATGTTAACATGATAGTACTTGGCTTATTAATCTACTTTTAAACAAACTATTATAAGTTCATTATACAAACTGATGGTCACCAATCCTAACAATCGCTACACACTCTCTCAATTTGCAGAAGTAGCAGCTTCTGGGAAATGCCTCATGTCCTGGTAGCTGCCTCCTCAGTACCTTCCTCCCTGATACTTGTCACCACCCTCCTGTCGCCACCCGCCACCTCCCCAGCCACATAATCTATCTTCTCCACTGGTACATGTTGCCTCCCAGGACATGCCCTCTGAGTACCAGCCCAGTGCCTTCAGTTTAAGAAAATCCACCATTCTCACTGTCAACCAGAAAGGCAGGTGATTTGTTGGCCCATTTGCCTCTTGTATGGTTGTTTTGGTTGGGGTAGGGGAAGCAGGTGGGGCAACACCAGAGGAAACTGCCATTTATTGGGCCTCAGGACATTCCAAACCCATTTCACAGCCAAGAAATTATTTTTATTTGAAGTGTTTATAGCAGGAAATGTGGCAGCCAATTTGCCAACAGCAAGCTCCCACAGAGAGCAAGGTGATAATGACCAAATCATCTGTTCTGGTGATGATGATTGGGGGATAAATATTCGCCAGGGTACTGAGGGAAATGAAGAGCACCGATAGGCCCAGGGTTAACAACTCATCCCAATGATGCACCTTCAACACTCCCTCAGTACTGACCCTCTGACAGTGCGGCACTCCCTCAGCACTGACCCTCTGACAGTGCGGCACTCCCTCAGTACTGACCCTCTGACAGTGCGGCACTCCCTCAGTACTGACCCTCTGACAGTGCGGCACCCCCTCAGTACTGACCCTCTTACAGTGCGGCACTCCCTCAGTACTGACCCTCTGACAGTGTGGCACTCCCTCAGTACTTACCCTCTGACAGTGCGGCACTCCCTCAGCACTGACCCTCTGGCAGTGCGGCACTCCCTCAGCACTGACCCTCTGGCAGTGCGGCACTCCCTCAGCACTGACCCTCTGGCAGTGCGGCACTCCCTCAGCACTGACCCTCTGGCAGTGCGGCACTCCCTCAGCACTGACCCTCTGGCAGTGCGGCACTCCCTCAGCACTGACCCTCTGACAGTGCGGCACTCCCTCAGCACTGACCCTCTGACAGTGCGGCACTCCCTCAGTACTGACCCTCTGACAGTGCGGCACTCCCTCAGTACTGACCCTCTGACAGTGCGGCACACTCTTAGTGCCTCTCAGTTGCAGTCCAGTAAAGGAAACGCATGTCCTGCTTCTTCATAAACTCATTTTATTTTCTGATTCAACCCCACATACACATCCAACACGCAGTGCCACCTGTAACCCCTTTATATATCCCAGAGAGCTATTAAACAATTAATCATACAAATTAAGTCTAAAATGGAAGATTGTACTGAACCCATTCCTGACAACCTTTCCTTCAAGAAAATAAACAGTTTTGCTGAGTTTGCCTCTTACGGATAGCACCGAACACACTGTTTTACCCCTTCCCCTTTTTTTTATTTATGCATTTCTGAAAAAAAAATTTATAGAATGATATGACCTTCTTCAACAATGTCCAAAAGTTTCTTTGAATTAGCCCCTCTTTCTGTAAAGCAATCGGACAATTGATAACTACTATCAACCCATTTTATTTTTGATATTTCATTGCTGTCCAACACTTGCTTTAGGCTGGCTATGTCTATCCGTAACATTTTCCCGTTTACACTCTTTGTGGAGTGCACATTTTCCCAAACTGACCTATTGTCAATGCGACACTCAATGGGTATTTTATCCAAATCCCCTAACCCCAAGATTTCTGTCAGTATCTGGGACACGAGAAAAGCCATATCCACTGCCTGTACAGGGCTTAGTGTCTCAATGGCCAATGTGCTTTTTACCACTCTCCTTATTTTCTTTGTTTCCCATACAGGAGGGCGGCATGGTGGCAAAGTGATTAACACTGCTGCCTCAGCGCCAGGGACCCGGGTTCCATTCCGGCCTCATGTCAGTGTCTGGGTGGAGTTTGCACGTTCTCCCTGTGTCTGCGTGGGTTTCCTCCGGGTGCTCCAGTTTCCTCCCACAGTCCAAAGATGTGCGGGTTAGTTTGATTGGCCATGATAAATTGCCCCTTAGTGTCATGGGGGTTAGGGGGGTAAATATGTGGGATTACAGGGATAGGACCTGGGCGGGATTGTTATCGATGTAGGCTCGATGGGCCAAATGGCCACCTTCTGCACTGTAGATTCTATAATTTACCATATTCTCCCAAAAGAAAGATGATAAAACCTCCTGTACTTGAAAATCCATCACACATATTGGCATAGGATGCATCACTATAAACTACGAGTTTCAGGTGCCTACGATCACCCAAAACAGGAACCTCAAAACACACTCCTGCATTTTTAGTTTAGCCAACATTTTGCTTGCTCTCATTATGTCTTCCACTGTAGGATCATTCAATTTTGTACTCAACTCTAGGACATCAAAACTAGCGTCTGGTCTGGTCTGTCTACCTGGCCAATTGAATTGCCTGATCAAACTTCAGAGTTCCTCCTTTTCTGTCTTAGAAACCACCATGTCCTTTTGTGAAGCCCGCCCACAACTAATTGCCTTTGGACTGATAATTTCCAAATAAGATTGCTGACGTAAAGTGATACCTGACTCAATCTGTCCAATTTCCAGCCCAACATATTTGAAAGCCCCTGAAGTCTGACCCCCAACCCTGAATTCCTTCCTCAGCCCAGAGATTGCAATAGCTTCAAAATCACAACAACCACCCCACAAAAAATCATCAACATGCATCATAAAGATACCAGAAAGCTTTCCTCCATAGTGCCAGTAAAACATCGCAGGATCTGCTTTCAACTGGCAACAGCCTAACTTTAACAAAACCAACCTTACCAAAAAATACCAAACTTTAGATGCATCATTTAGCCCATATATGCATTTCTTTAACTTCCACAGTACTTTGCGCCTGATTTTACTGGCCATTCCTTATTTTCTTTTTCCTAAACCGGTTACCATAGTCCACATGATGACTTCACTTCTCCATTGGTCATAAGGTTCAGTGTCTGAGAGTAGTGGGGGATAGTCATATCCTAACACTTTTACTCTTGGTCATTTTGTTGTCTCCCATTCACTCCTTCATTGATTGGAAATGCTGAACAAAGTCTTTTTTTTCCAAAAAAGTCATAACTTGCAGCCCTTTACTTGGAACCAGTCATCGTTCTCTGCCTGCCAATGCTTGAGCCTCTCAGTTGCAGTCCAGTCAAGGAAACGCAAGTCTTGCTTCTTCATAAAATCATTTTATTTCCTGATTCAATTCCACATACACATCCAACACCCTGTAACCCCTTTATATATCCCGGAGAGTGCTATTCAACAATTAGAGTCATAGAGGTTTACAGCATGGAAACAGGCCTTTCAGCCCAACTTGTCTATGCCGCCCAGTTTTTACGACTAAGCTAGTCCCATTGCCCGCATTTGGCCCATATCCCTCCATACCCATCTTACTCATGTAACTATCTAAATGCTTTTTAAAATACAAAATTGTACCGCCTCTACTACTACCTCTGGTAGCTTGTTCCAGACACTCACCACCCTCTGTGTGTAAAATTGCTCCTTTGGACACTTTTTTTATGTCCCTTCCTTCTCACTTTAAACCTATGCCCTCTAGTTTTAGCCTCCCCTATTTTATCTGTGCCCTTCATTATTTTATAGGCCTCTATAAGATCACCCCATACCTCCTACACTCCAGAGAAAAAAGTCCCAGTATATCCAGCCTCTCCTTATAACTCAGATTAATCATACAAATTAAGTCTAAAGTGGAAGGTTGTAGTTAACCCATTCCTAACAGTTAGTACCAGCCCTCCGACACTGCAGCACTCCCTCAGTGCTGACCGTGATTGCGCAGCACTCCCTCAGTACTGATCCCCTGAACTGCAGCACCGTATGGACCTTGTAACAATGTAGCACTCCCTCAGTACTGACCCTCCGACAATGGAGCACTCCCTTAGTACTGACCCTCCAACAGTGCAGTGCTTCCTCAGTACTGACCTGCTGACACTCCCTTGTTACTGACCCTCCGACAGTGCAGCACTCCCTCAGTACTGAACCAGGAGGTCCTGTGGAGCACTTGTAGTGCTGCTACTGGTGGACCAGAAGCTCCAGGTTCAAGTCCAACGCCAGGACCTATTGACCACAAGGAGTGTTCAAAACGGTTCAAAAGGCTGATAATCAGCTCGGAAAGCCATCCACAACTTCACCCACCATTTCCCAAAGGGTAAAATGACAGTATGGGTGTGAAGATACGCTAACAACAACTACTGAACCTCCAATAGTGCAGTGCTCCCTCAGTCCTGACCCTCTGACAGTGCAGCACTGCCTCAATTCTGCACAATAACTTGTATTTTGTGCTCAAGTCTCTGGTTTGGACAGAAACCCCAAATGTTTTGACTGAGGCGATGTTGTTGCTCAGTGGACCACAGGTAACATTACATTATCCAAAAGGAAGCCAGAAATGAGTGTCACTGCGGAATGTGGCCACCCTGAGAATCACAGTCAAAGCAGTGGATTGGAGAAAATGTTTACATTCTATCAATTCAAAGGGATCAACCTTACTTTGTTTTGAAGTACAGAACCACACAAAGCATCCCGACCACAGTGAGTCCGATGGTGATGCAGGTTATTGACATGATCTGTCTCTGGTAAATATCTTCACTCTCTGTGAACAGAAACAGACAGAAAACAAGTTTGACCATAACTTTCCATTCAGGTATTTGCGTGTGCACATATCTATACACACATATATACACATGCACTTCCATGTGTATTTCTATTCTTAAGTGTGCGGGGATGTTTTGTGCAAATGCAAATTTGTGTGTGTAAATACCCGTGTCATTGAATGTGTTTTCTGTGTCCATTTGCGTGTGCACACATAAAATCATAGAATCCTCCAGTGCAGAAGAGGCCATTTGGCCCATCGAATCTGCCATGTGCATGTGTCTTTGTGCTTGTTTGTGTTTTCATCTCTGGAATGTACCTTTTCTTTAATATTCAGTTTCAGTTAGCTTGTCAGTCACAATGATTCCTCCCCTCAGTGGACAACCTCCCCTTGCTGTCACAAATTAAATCCCATTTTCCATATCTTTGGGTCTCCAAATATCAAATGAGTGATTGATGGATTGAAAGGCTGGACTTACTCAGCCCAAACACAAATTATAGTCACAGAAGCCATCAATTAAATATACACATTAAACAAAGGAGCCCATTAAATGTATTACTAAAAATGAGAGGAAACTGAGATCAGAATTGTGCATTTTTATTCCTTGTCAGAAGAATGTCCTTTTGCACTTGGATAAGAACTCAAATTCAACTCAAACTAACCCTGGACTGGGGCAACCACTGATGGACGGTCAGTGATGGACGGTCAGTGACAGACAGACAGTGACAGACAGACAGTGACGGGCAGTCAGTGATGGACAGACAGTGACGGACAGACATAATGGATGGTCAGTGATGGACAGCCAATGATGGACAGTCAGTGATGGACAGTCAGTGATGGACGGTCAGTGATGGACAGTCAGTGATGGACAGTCAGTGATGGACAGTCAGTGATGGACAGTCAGTGATGGACAGTCAGTGATGGACAGTCATGATGGACGGTCAGTGATGGGCGGTCAGTGATGGACAGTCAGTGATGGACAGTCAGTGATGGACAGTCATGATGGACGGTCAGTGATGGACAGTCAGTGATGGACAGTCAGTGATGGACAGTCAGTGATGGACAGTCATGATGGACGGTCAGTGATGGACGGTCAGTGATGGACAGTCGGTGACAGACAGACAGTGACGGACAGACAATAATGGACAGACAGTAATGGGACTGAGGAATGATGGACAGTCAGTGATGGACAGTCAGTGGTGGACAGAGGGGTATGGACAGTAGGTGATGGACAGTGATGGACAGTCAGTGACGTACGGTCAGTGACAGACAGACAGTGATGGACAGTCAGTGACGTACGGTCAGTTACAGACAGACAGTGACGGACAGTCAGTGATGGAAGTCAGTGACAAATGGCCAGTGGTGGTCGGCCGGTGAAGGACAGTTGTTAATGGACAGTCAGTGATGGGCAGTTAAAGTTTGTACATCGGTGAAGGACCACAGGTGATGGACAGCAATGATGGATAGTTGATGATGGACAGCCGGTGAGGGCAGCCGGAGAGGGGCAAGCTAGTGTCAAGTCGTCAATGACAGGGAATCGACGAGGGGTGGCTGGTGTTTCTTCACTGAGTCCACAGTCCGTATCAGCAGTAAATCAGGGCCTTTGGGATGGGGGCGGGTGAGCTGTGTAAACGAGGAAATAAAGATCTTCAAACATAGGCTGTACCTGTCCTGGGAGTGTTTGATGGGGACAGTGCAGAGGGAGGTCTTCCCCCCACCTGGGGGCAGTGTAGAGGGAGTTGAACTGTTGAATCACCAATTCCAATCCGTCCCGGGTGATGAGAAAGAGGAGCTCGTGGGGAATGGTGGTGAAGGTTCAAGGGTCACAGTACTGGACTGTGAAGGGCCTGAGGTAATTAAAGGTTTCAAGACCATGATTCTAAGAATAGGACAGAGACTGCGGCCAAAGACAGAGCAGCTATCACAAGATTATCCACATGGCACTCAGTTATGTTGATGGAAGGCAGGAGACGTCATAGAAACCCTACAGTACAGAAAGAGGCCATTCGGCCCATTGAGTCTGCACCGACCACAATCCCACCCAGGCCCTACCCCCATATATTTTACCCACTAATCCCTCTAACCTACTCATCTCAGGACACTAAGGGACAATTTTAGCATAGCCAATCAACCTAACCCGCACATCTTTGGACTGTGGGAGGAAGCCGGAGCACCCGGAGGAAACCCACGCAGACACAAGGAGAATGTGCAAACTCCACACAGACCGTGACCCAAGCCAGGAATCGAACCCAGGTCCCTGGAGCTGTGAAGCAGCAGTGTTAACCACTGTGCTACCGTGTCGCATATATGAGGGGTTGCAGAGAATGACAGGCTTCAGATCGAGTGCAGTTCCTACCAACACCCTTCAATTATCATTGACGTTTCTGAAGAACCAGTCACTCCCCTGAAAAAGAAATTTGCAATATTCACCCATTGATAAGAAATGGGAGGAAAGGATAGGAAGGAATAGTCCAAGAGCCCCAATAGCTCAGAATTGGGCATCAGGCACATAAAACCAAGAGAGCAAGGAACTGAGATTGACACACAGAGAGCAGAGACAGATAGAGAGAGAGAGCAAGAGAGCAGAGTGGGCGGGGGCCACGGAGAGAGAGAGCAGACACAGAGACAGACAGAGAGACAGAGAGCAAGAGAGCAAGAGAGCAGAGGGGGCGGGGGGCCGGGAGAGAGAGAGCAGACACAGAGAGAAAGCAAGCAGACAGAGAGAGAGAGAGAAAGAGAGATGGAGACAGAGAAAGAGCAAGAGAGCAAAAGTGGGAATGAGAGTGGAAGAGAAAGAGAACATTAAAGAGTGAACAGATGCAGAGAGAAAGAGCAGACAGGGGACAGAGAGAGAGAGAGAGAGAGAGACTAGACACAGAGAGAGAAAAATGGAAAGAGACTCAGCGAGAAAGACCAAAACAGAGAGGAAAAGAGGAGAGAGAATGCGAAAGAGAGAGAGAGACAGAAAGCAAGACAACAGAAAGAGAGGGAAAGGGGACTGAGAAAACAGTGAGAAAGAAAGTGCGTCACTCGTGTACCTTTAAAAAATGTATTTTTTTAAAAATAATTTGTTTATTTTTATTTCTGGGCCTCAGGTACTTTCTGAGAACTATTATGACTCTACATTGTGAGAGGGAAGATTGATTGGCAAGTTAAAGTCAGGTGGTTCCTCCCCAGAAAAAAATCTAAGGATTCATTTTCAGTTTTAGTTTAGAAGGGGATGAACATCAGACTGAAAACAGTTTCTCTCTCTCCCCTGGTATTGGAAATTCTGCTGCTTAGCTAAAAGCAAGGCTTCTTGCCTTCGTGGAGTGAAAAGTTCTGCTGTTGGTGGTTGGCTTGCTGAGAGTCTCTATCTCTCTGGCTTTGGGAAGCTGTTCTGACTTCAAGCTGCTGTGTGTGTTTATCAAGAGGGTTGTCAGAAGTTACAAGGCTGGGAAGTCAGAGTTCCAATTCTCCACCCAAGAACTAAGTTCCACCATCAGGTGAGCATTTATTTTTCTGTGCTAAGCCTGTGGCAAGCGTTTTATATAGGGAAGTTGTTTGATTGGAACATTTTGTACACTTGTTAAGGGTTATGCAATATCATCATTGTTTTTCTTTCTTGTTTGTAATTGGTAAAAGTTATTGCTAATTTTCTTTCTATACATGTTGACTGTATTCTTAAATATACTTTGTTTGATAAAAGCTCCCTAGTGGGTCAGTTTGAATCATACCCGAGGTGAAACATCTCCATGCTTATCCTAGACATATTCAAAGTG